>NC_091286.1:21296759-21999759 GCF_032444005.1 Ranitomeya imitator | reverse complement strand
CAACCTCTTGTGTGGCACGGTATCAAACGCTTTGGAAAAATCGAGATATACCACGTCCAATGACTCACCGTGGTCCAGCCTATAGCTTACCTCTTCATAAAAACTGATTAGATTGGTTTGACAGGAGCGATTTCTCATAAACCCATGCTGATATGGAGTTAAACAGTTATTCTCATTGAGATAATCCAGAATAACATCCCTCAGAAACCCTTCAAATATTTTACCAACAATAGAGGTTAGACTTACTGGCCTATAATTTCCAGGTTCACTTTTAGAGCCCTTTTTGAATATTGGCACCACATTTGCTATGCGCCAGTCCTGCGGAACAGACCCTGTCGCAATAGAGTCACTAAAAATAAGAAATAATGGTTTATCTATTACATTACTTAGTTCTCTTAGTACTCGTGGGTGTATGCCATCCGGACCCGGAGATTTATCTATTTTAATCTTATTTAGCCGGTTTCGCACCTCTTCTTGGGTTAGATTGGTGACCCGTAATATAGGGTTTTCATTGTTTCTTGGGATTTCACCTAGCATTTCATTTTCCACCGTGAATACCGTGGAGAAGAAGGTGTTTAATATGTTAGCTTTTTCCTCGTCATCTACAACCATTCTTTCCTCACTATTTTTTAAGGGGCCTACATTTTCAGTTTTTATTCTTTTACTATTGATATAGTTGAAGAACAGTTTGGGATTAGTTTTACTCTCCTTAGCAATGTGCTTCTCTGTTTCCTTTTTGGCAGCTTTAATTAGTTTTTTAGATAAAGTATTTTTCTCCCTATAGTTTTTTAGAGCTTCAATGGTGCCATCCTGCTTTAGTAGTGCAAATGCTTTCTTTTTACTGTTAATTGCCTGTCTTACTTCTTTGTTTAGCCACATTGGGTTTTTCCTATTACTAGTCCTTTTATTCCCACAAGGTATAAACCGCTTACACTGCCTATTTAGGATGTTCTTAAACATTTCCCATTTATTATCTGTATTCTTATTTCTGAGGATATTGTCCCAGTCTACCAGATTAAGGGCATCTCTAAGCTGGTCAAACTTTGCCTTCCTAAAGTTCAATGTTTTTGTGACTCCCTGACAAGTCCCCCTAGTGAAAGACAGGTGAAACTGTACAATATTGTGGTCGCTATTTCCTAGATGCCCAACCACCTGCAGATTTGTTATTCTGTCAGGTCTATTAGATAGTATTAGGTCTAAAAGTGCTGCTCCTCTGGTAGGATTCTGCACCAATTGTGAAAGATAATTTTTCTTGGTTATTAGCAGAAACCTGTTGCCTTTATGGGTTTCACAGGTTTCTGTTTCCCAGTTAATATCCGGGTAGTTAAAGTCCCCCATAACCAGGACCTCATTATGGGTTGCAGCTTCATCTATCTGCTTTAGAAGTAGACTTTCCATGCTTTCTGTTATATTTGGGGGTTTGTAACAGACCCCAATGAGAATTTTGTTACCATTTTTCCCTCCATGAATTTCAACCCATATGGACTCGACATCCTCATTCCCTTCGCTAATATCCTCCCTTAAAGTGGACTTTAGACAAGACTTTACATAGAGACAAACCCCTCCTCCTCTCCGATTTTTACGATCCTTTCTAAACAGACTGTAACCCTGTAAGTTAACTGCCCAGTCATAGCTTTCATCTAACCATGTCTCGGTTATTCCCACTATGTCAAAGTTACCTGTAGATATTTCTGCTTCTAGTTCTTCCATCTTGTTTGTCAGGCTTCTGGCGTTTGCGAGCATGCAGTTTAGAGGATTTTGTTTTGTTCCAATCTCCTCACTGTGGATTGTTTTAGAAATGTTCTTCCCTCCCTTCTGAGTATGTTTTCCTGGGTCGTCTTTGTTCGAGTCTAATGTTTTTCTTCCCGTCCCCTCTTCTTCTAGTTTAACGCCCTCCTGATGAGTGTAGCGAGTCTTCTGGCGAATGTGTGTTTCCCAGGTTTGTTGAGGTGTAGTCCGTCTCTGGCGAGGAGTCCATCATACCAGTAATTCACACCGTGGTCCAGGAATCCGAATCCTTGTTGTCTGCACCATCGTCTTAGCCAGTTGTTCGCATCAAGGATCCTGTTCCATCTCCTGGTGCCATGCCCGTCTACTGGAAGGATAGAAGAAAAAACTACCTGTGCATCCAGTTCCTTTACTTTCTTCCCCAACTCTTCAAAGTCCTTGCAGATTGTCGGTAGGTCCTTCCTTGCCGTGTCATTGGTGCCAACATGTATCAGAAGAAATGGGTGGACGTCCTTGGAGCTGAAGATCTTTGGTATCCTATCGGTCACATCCTTGATCATCGCACCTGGAAGGCAGCATACTTCTCTTGCAGTTATGTCCGGTCTGCAGATGGCTGCTTCTGTGCCTCTCAGTAGTGAGTCTCCCACCACCACCACTCTTCGTTGCTTCTTGGCTGTACTTTTTGCTGTCACTTGTTGCTGTGTGCCCTTTTCTTTTTTGCTTGCTGGTATTGCTTCATTCTTAGGTGTGCCATCTTCATCCTCTACAAAGATTTGATATCGGTTCTTCAGTTGTGTGGTTGGTGATTTCTCCATGGTCTTCTTGCTTCTTTCTTGTACATATTCTTGTACATATTCTTGTACATAGGGACAGTATTATAGTAGTTATATTCTTGTACATAGGGACAGTATTATAGTAGTTATATTCTTGGACATAGGGACAGTATTATAGTAGTTATATTCTTGTACATAGGGGCAGTATTATAGTAGTTATATTCTTGTACATAGGAGCAGTATTATAGTAGTTATATTCTTGTACATAGGGACAGTATTATAGTAGTTATATTCTTGTACATAGGGGCAGTATTATAGTAGTTATATTCTTGTACATAGGGAGCAGTATTATAGTAGTTATATTCTTGTAAGTAGGGAGCAGTATTATAGTAGTTATATTCTTGTACATAGGAGCAGTATTATATTAGTTATATTCTTGTACATAGGGGCAGTATTATAGTAGTTATATTCTTGTACATAGGTGCAGTATTATAGTAGTTATATTCTTGTACATAGGTGCAGTATTATAGTAGCTATATTCTTGTACATGGGGGCAGTATTATAGTAGTTATATTCTTGTACATGGGGGCAGTATTATAGTAGTTATATTCTTGTACATGGGGGCAGTATTATAGTAGTTATATTCTTGTCCATAGGGGCAGTATTATAGTTATATTCTTGTACATAGGGAGCTGTATGTCAGCTGTATATAAAATAATGATAATTATTTTCCTACATACTGTGACTGTACGCTATCTATATAGACGCCAACTTAGGCTGTATAGGGAACTCTGCTTTTAGAAGTTGTACATTTGGGCTTTTCACTTTACATTTTTCCAGTTTCTTACATGTAAATCATTAGAATAGTTTCCGTAGCCCCAGCGGTGGTCAGTTTACAATGTCGTCTAGTTTACATTTGGGGATATGAAATGGAGACGTCACTCGTTCGCAGTCATGCAGAACTTACCCGGGCAGATTACAGATAGTCGCTGCACATATAACCCCGTGTGTTTCACCCGCGTAACAGCCCACACACAGGTAATTAACTGTGGTCGGGAATAATTCAGTATAACGTTACGCTGCTGGATTACTATTATTCTTAGACAGAAACAGTAGATATGACCCATTGGGGGCTCAGGTTTTACAGTTTGGGGGAGGGGGCTCACTGCTGATTATTACATAAGCAGCCGAGTCTTAACACAGGCGTCCATATTTGCTTTCGCGAGACTGTTTCTCGTCACCCGGACGGCCATTAATGCCTCACGCCTCCTTCCTACTTTTCGCCACCATGCTATACCTTTTATAACGGATCTATTAATTAGTGGATATTATGTGCAGGAAGACTTCCTAATTTAATTACTGTAGCATAAAGTGAGTTAGGAGACCCCAGAGCTGTCGGTTTCCACCCCACCCGACATCCATATTTGTGTGTCATCCATTACAGTGAATCCGACACGTGGGCGTCCACGCCGTCCAGCAGATCTTAGGGGCCATATATAGCAAAGCCGTAAATTCCTACTATAAACACTGGCCGCTGTTTCCAGGGAACATCATAATATTGAAGTGTTGAAGGCGCAGAATAAACCTCGTTTTGGAAATTCCACTTAACGTGTGGTAGAGCCGCCGACTGAGGAGCGAGAGTTTGCGCTTGAGAAATTATTTTTTCGGGGGAAAATAAACGAGCCATCCGACAAGCTGCAAACGGTAATAACGGAAAGACAGTCACGAGTTCGAGGCCTTTAAGGTAGAGTGTCTTAAAGGGCTGTCACGACTTCGCAGGTTATAACCTATATGTAAGAAGGGGTTTAACTTAAAAAATCACTGGGGAAAGGGGGGTCCCACAGCTAGGACAACACTGAAAATGAGAACAGAACCCCCATTTGAATGGTGCAGAGTTTGGGCACCTACAGCACTTTGATATCTCCGCCAGTCCCATAGACAATGACTAGAGCGGTGGTGCGCATGCTTATATTCCGCCAGTCACACAGGCAATGAATGCAGTGGTGGTGCGCATGCTTATACTCCTCTGTCTCCACCAGTCACACAGGCAATGAATGCAGTGGTGGTGCGCATGCTTATACTCCGCTGTCCCCACCAGTCACACAGGCAATGAATGCAGTGGTGGTGCGCATGCTTATACTCCGCTGTCCCCACCAGTCACACAGGCAATGAATGCAGTGGTGGTGCGCATGCTTATACTCCGCTGTCTCCACCAGTCACACAAACAATGAAGGCAGAGGTGGTGTGCATGCTTATACTCCGCTGTCTCCACCAGTCACACAGGCAATGAATGCAGTGGTGGTGCGCATGCTTATACTCCGCTGTCTCCACCAGTCACACAGGCAATGAATGCAGTGGTGGTGCGTATGCTTATACTCCGCTGTCTCCACCAGTCACACAGGCAATGAATGCAGTGGTGGTGTACATGCTTATACTCCGCTGTCTCCACCAGTCACACAAACAATGAAGGCAGAGGTGGTGCGCATGCTTATACTCCGCTGTCTCCACTAGTCACACAGGCAATGAATGCAGTGGTGGTGCGCATGCTTATACTCCGCTGTCCCCACCAGTCACACAGGCAATGAATGCAGTGGTGGTGCGCATGCTTATACTCCGCTGTCTCCACCAGTCACATAGGCAATGAATGCAGTGGTGGTGCGTATGCTTATACTCCGCTGTCTCCACCAGTCACACAAACAATGAAGGCAGAGGTGGTGCGCATGCTTATACTCCGCTGTCCCCACCAGTCACACAGGCAATGAATGCAGTGGTGGTGCGTATGCTTATACTCCGCTGTCCCCACCAGTCACACAGGCAATGAATGCAGTGGTGGTGCGTATGCTTATACTCCGCTGTCTCCACCAGTCACATAGGCAATGAATGCAGTGGTGGTGCGCATGCTTATACTCCGTTGTCTCCACCAGTCACACAGGCAATGAATGCAGTGGTGGTGCGCATGCTTATACTCCGCTGTCTCCACCAGTCACACAGGCAATGAATGCAGTGGTGGTGTGCATGCTTATACTCCGCTGTCTCCACCAATCACACAGGCAATGAATGCAGTGGTGGTGCGCATGCTTATACTCCGCTGTCTCCACCAATCACACAGGCAATGAATGCAGTGGTGGTGCGCATGCTTATACTCCGCTGTCTCCACCAGTCACATAGGCAATGAATGCAGTGGTGGTGCGCATGCTTATACTCCGCTGTCTCCACCAATCACACAGGCAATGAATGCAGTGGTGGTGCGCATACAGTAAGTCACTGTGAAGCTTTTCTGACTTTTCAGAGTAGTAACACCTGCATTTCCCACTACAGATTTCTGGAGCATCTCCTCTGAGAACTCTAAATTGTGCTGATTCTGTGTTATTCCTCCTGGGCTGACCAGAGGCGCCGCCGTCCCCCTGCTCCACGTGACGCGCTCCACATACTCTGATCCCATCAGCTCGGCTTTCACACCTTCTCATTAATGTCACCCTACATGTCAGGTGGAACAACAGAGAGACCCCACAACGCAGAGCTCTAAGAGAAGATTCCTACTGGTCAAGGGCACGAATATAGAACAACAAAAGCAATAATGGCTATTTAAAGGGACAATAATCCAAGAACCCACCCCGATCCAGTTCAGTTAAGGAGGTGGGGCTTAAACCAGGCTCCTCCCACCTGTACATAACGTCCTGTTACCTTGGGCGAGAAGAAGAGAGGACGAGACAGAATAAATCCTACTTTGTACCTTTTTATGCTTCTACAAATTTTGGGCTACTACGACACAATTACATTTACTGCCACTTTAAGAGAACTGACTGTACAGCACAGCCGACGCCGGGGTCCCTCTCACCTCCGCTCGTTTCAGCATCTCCCACTTATTCAGTATCTTCATGGCAAACACCTTATCCGTATTTTTTAATTTCACCACGGCGACCTGCAAGAAATACGATGAGAAATCAGTGCCACGTCTGGATAATAATTACCGGGCAATACCGAGAAATGCCAATAGAGAAATGTCAGATAACAGAGAGTAACAGCTTACCGCCCAGCAGAAGAAGAACATTCGCTTGCTGAGCATTACAGGTTATACTATGGCGGTACTATTACAGGTTATACTATGGCGGTAACATTACAGGTTACACTATGGCGGTACTATTACAGGTTATACTATGGCGGTACTATTACAGGTTATACTATGGCGGTAACATTACAGGTTATACTATGGCGGTATCATTTACAGGTTATACTATGGAGGTATCATTACAGGTTATACTATGGCGGTAACATTACAGGTTATACTATGGCAGTAACATTACAGGTTATACTATGGCGGTAACATTACAGGTTACACTATGGCAGTAACATTATAGGTCATACAATGGCAGTAACATTACAGGTAATGCCATGAAGGTAACATTACAGGTTATACTATGGCAGGAACATTACAGGTAATGCCATGGAGGTAACATTAGAGGTTATACTATGGCGGTAACATTACAGGTTATACTATGGCAGGAACATTACAGGTTATACTATGGCGGGAATGTTACAGGTTATACTATGGCGGTATCATTACAGGTTATACTATGGCGGTAACATTACAGGTAATGCCATGGAGGTAACATTAGAGGTTATACTATGGCGGTAAAATTACAGGTTATACTATGGCGGTAACATTACAGCTTATACTATGGCGGTAACATTACAGGTTATACTATGGCGGTAACATTACTTGGTTGCAATGTGGTGGTTACATTACAAGTTATAATTGAGCTGTAATATTATAGGTTATGAAACAACAGGAACGTTATAGGTCACATTCCAGGTCTCCACAATATTCCTGGTAATGTATTTTTAGTAAAGGAAGTGGGTCGCTGAAAGTATTTTCCATTAATAAAGGTCTTGCTCAGATCAGAAAATGTTCTAAAACATTTTTTTATTGTAAATGTAATAAAAAGGAATGTAGAGCAAGGGGACCACAAATAAAAACACAAATATGTCCAGAGGGTCTCGGGGAGGCTGGCAGCCACAATGGTGGCTTCGTACACATCCGGCCCTCTGGCTGCTACAAGGTTAACCCCCGGCTAATGGGACATTTTACTAGGAGGCATGAGATGCAGACAACCTCAGCATGGGCCTCATTCCCTGTATGATCAGAACATCAGAAGAAACCTTGTGTGGGAAGGAGTTATTGGCACAGCTATTAAATGAACTGATCCTACAACATCATCTCCTAAAATTCCCACCTGACTCCACTCTCCCCACATTATGACATGTCCCCTGACATGCAGCCGTTCTCCCAGACATTATCCCTTTAAAAGGGGGGTTGAAGACTATTGAATGGCTGCGGCACTCGTCACGTGACCGGGGAGAGATCGTCTTTATCGAAACCGTAAAAATCTCCAGTGATATTTTCTCATGACAGTCGGGCATTAAGTAGAAGCAGTGATGGTGATTTCCTCATCACAAGCAATTTATTGGAATATAAGCCAGCACCAGTGGTGTGTACCCCCCAAAAATGTAACTTGTCCTGTGGTCTCGAGCATCAACTACAGCTGACAGCGACGCCTCCTGCTGGTGACAAGTGGAGTTACCGTCTGCTGAGACATGACGTCCCACTGTTATTGGAGGGCGGCCATTGAGGTTCTGGGGTACAGAGTTACGAGCCTCTACTCAACTGATCACACAGGTTTCTATGGTCTGGGGAAAGTGCCGCTGCTCCACTTGAGGTCCCCCAGGCTCCAGCGGCCGCTCCACGTGAGGTCCCCCAGGCTCCAACGGCTGCTCCACGTGAGGTCCCCCAGGCTCCAACGGCTGCTCCACGTGAGGTCCCCCAGGCTCCAACGGCTGCTCCACGTGAGGTCCCCCAGTCTCCAGCGGCTGCTCCACGTGAGGTCCCCCAGTCTCCAGCGGCTGCTCCACGTGAGGTCCCCCAGTCTCCAGCGGCTGCTCCACGTGAGGTCCCCCAGTCTCCAGCTGCCGCTCCACGTGAGGTCCCCCAGTCTCCAGCGGCTGCTCCACGTGAGGTCCCCCAGTCTCCAGCAGCCGCACCACGTGAGGTCCCCCAGTCTCCTGTGGCTGCTCCACGTGAGGTCCCCCAGTCTCCAGCGGCTGCTCCACGTGAGGTCCCCCAGTCTCCAGCGGCTGCTCCACGTGAGGTCCCCCAGTCTCCAGCGGCTGCTCCACGTGAGGTCCCCCAGTCTCCTGCATCAACTATAGCTGACAGCGACGCCTCCTGCTGGTCTCAAGTGGAGTTACCGTCTGCTGAGACATGGTGTCCCACTGTCATTGGAGGGCGGCCATTGAGGTTCTGGGGTACAGAGTTACGAGCCTCTACTCAACTGATCACACAGGTTTCTATGGTCTGGGGAAAGTGCCGCTGCTCCACGTAAGGTCCCCCAGTCTCCAGCCGCTGCTCCACGTGAGGTCCCCCAGTCTCTAGCAGCTGCTCCCCAATGATGTGACCTCGATGAGCGGCAGAATGGTCGTCCATGAAGATGCCACGAGACCAATGTTGTAAGTGCAGAGGCACAATGACTGGAGTAATGAGGTTATTCCAGTAATAGGGGCTCGTCACAAAGCGCAGGCAGTTCTGTACTGACTACACACACTGCCCACACTAACACCACCACTGGCTCGTCTGGAGACAAGTGGCTGATACACAGCACTCTCCATGACGTCTCCCACATCATTGGCGGCCATCAATTCTGCTCAGCGTGAATCCACTTTCATCAGTGAACAGCGCTGAGGCCACTGGCCCCTCGTCCAGCATAGATGTTCCCTGGCCCATGGTGGTGAGGTCCGGTACCTTGCAGGGCGTCCAGGACGCAGACCACGCTGATGTAAATGGTTTTGAATGATCTAACGTGACACTTGGTCGCCTCTCACCTCCTCCAGATGTGCCTGGAGTTGGGGGGCATTCATCCTCCGGTCCTGAAGGGCATTGTGCACAGTGAAGGGTCCTCAGTGTGGGATGTGGCAGAGGACGTCCACTTCTCCGCCGTTCTGTGACTCTTCAGTCTCTGTCTCCTGCTGATGTCTCTGTGACTCTGAGCTCAGTGGCCTCCTCCATCACATCCTCCCTGAAGCCTCACCATGGCGAGGTTTTGTGAGTAGTGTATATATAACTGAGAGCAGAGGTAGACGGCTGTAAATTTACTACACTCAGTTGTTATCAAGTTAATACAAGAGAGGACAAGTTATTGCCTCCAGAAGATTAACATACTCCATTCCTAAAATCCTCTGTGCTGCTGAGGAATCTACTTAGGTCTCCTTACAAAAAAAAAAAACTTCCACGTGAATGGGGGGGGAACAGATCGCTCATCATCCGCCATCTGGATGCAGCCTCCCACCAGCAGATGTATTAAAAGCTGCGATCCGGGAATAAATGGCGCAATCAGGATTCCGCACAATGACCTATTACAGTAGTTACTCAAGAGATTTAACCACTTCATGACCAGGATAAATCACAGTACACAATGGGGGACCATAATCTGCCCCTGGGTGTATTTATACCAATCCTTGCTACGTTTATGGCGCAGAGCGCTGGGCTCATATTCACAGCAGCACAGAGCATTTACAGGACAGCTGGTGAGGACAGGGATGTAAGTGGCGGGGAGGAGGGGAATGGAGGCTAGTGGAGGGTCACAGACTCAGAGTTATATATCGGGAGAAGCAGGGTCACCAGCAGCGCAGAGCATTTCAGGACAGTTAATAAGGACTTAACTGTATGACAGGGGTGGGTGGGCAGTATCCTGATGAGAGAAGGAGAATGGAAACTAGTGGAGGGTCACAGACAGAGTCACAAAGAGGGAGAAGCAGGGGCATGTCAGCAGCACAGAGTATTTCGGGACAGAACTATATGTAAAAAGGGCAGTGTCACGATATAAATCAGTAATGGTAGTGATGTCATGATATAAAATACCCTCCCCCGATCTCGTTGATCACACGGTTAATAACGAGCGCATAACCTTAATGAGCCTGAGAAAAGTAACTGGATCTAGAAGACACAATGGCGGAGTGTAAGGAGTGCAGCTCATAGAATGACATGATGTTTCCTCACTCATCACATCCCATCTCCAGACGGGCACGTTGTGCCAGGAATGCGGGTAATCGCCGGCAGCGGCCTCCTGCATCTTCTGTCCAGGGGCAAAACCACAGGGGAGCTCTCACCGAAGGAGCAAACCTCCTTAAAGAGAACCCTGAGCAAAACTAGAGGAGCAGGACTTCAATCACTGCACTGCCCCCAGCATGATACAATGTATCACACTCTTTATTGGAGTGTTCCATTAACCCCTTCCCACCATGGTTTACATGGGATTAACCAGCTTCTTGGACCCTGAAAGACAAGTGCTAGTTATAAAGTGCTGCCGTGATCTAAATGTTTCTCACCTCCCCAAAGGCTCCTCTTCCAATCACTTTTAGGATTTCAAAGTCTTCCTTATGTAGCCTCAACTGCTTCACTTTTTCGGCAAACGGTTTGGCTGTAAAAAAAAAATAAAAAATAAATAAAAAAGTTTAATTTACTTATTTTTTTTTCAATAGTTTCATCAACTGTAAAATTCAATTCAATGGATTTATGAGTTATTTCCAAAAACAGCTCCACACTTATCTACAGGTTGTGTGTGGTACTGCAGCTCAGTGACATTCACTTCAATGGGGCTGTAACACCAAACAGAACAAATGTGCCGATGAGGCGCTGAATCTGGAGGAAGAAGAGTTGGGGACTGGGCATCTATCAGCCATGGTGGAGACACAGCAGCAACAAAGCCCCTAACTCTGGATGCCCCCCCGCACATCCCCCCATTACTCATACAACCCATCAACTTTAAAGCAGCAAAAGGCATCTATGTCCCTCCAGTGACCCTGCAAAAAAACACACATCACACCAAAGAAGAAGAAACATTTCCCAGAGCTAAAGAAGAAATCATCGATTGCGGTAAAACCATGTGTTCTCTGTAACTACGGACAAGAGTGACTGCACCAGCACAATAGTGAGTGCAGCTCTGGAGTATAATACAGGATGTAACTGAGGATCAGTAATATAATATATGTACACAGTGACTGCACCAGCAGAATAGTGAGTGCAGCTCTGGGGTATAATACAGGAGGTAACTGAGGATCAGTAATATAATATATGTACACAGTGACTGCACCAGCAGAATAGTGAGTGCAGCTCTGGGGTATAATACAGGATGTAACTCAGGATCAGTAATGTAATGTATGTACATAGTGACTGCACCAGCAGAATAGTGAGTGCAGCTCTGGAGTATAATACAGGATATAACACAGGATCAGTAATGTATGTACACATTAACTGCACCAGCAGAGTAGTGAGTGCAGCTCTGGGGTATAATACAGGATGTAACTCAGGATCAGTAATGTAATGTATGTACACAGTGACTGCACAAGCAGAATAGTGAGTGCAGCTCTGGGGTATAATACAGGATGTAACTCAGGATCAGTAATGTAATGTATGTACACAGTGACTGCACCAGCACAATAGTGAGTGCAGCTCTGGAGTATAATACAGGATGTAACTCAGGATCAGTAATGTAATGTATGTACACAGTGACTGCACCAGCAGAATAGTGAGTGCAGCTCTGGGGTATAATACACGATGTAACTCAGGATCAGTAATGTAATGTATGTACACAGTGACTGCACCAGCAGAATAGTGAGTGCAGCTCTGGAGTATAATACAGGATGTAACTCAGGATCAGTAATGTAATGTATGTACACAGTGACTGCACCAGCAGAATAGTGAGTGCAGCTCTGGAGTATAATACAGGGTGTAACGCAGGATCAGTAATGTAATGTATGTACATAGTGACTGCACCAGCAGAATAGTGAGTGCAGCTCTGGAGTATAATACAGGATATAACACAGGATCAGTAATGTATGTACACATTAACTGCACCAGCAGAGTAGTGAGTGCAGCTCTGGGGTATAATACAGGATGTAACTCAGGATCAGTAATGTAATGTATGTACACAGTGACTGCACAAGCAGAATAGTGAGTGCAGCTCTGGAGCATAATACAGGATGTAGCTCAGGATCAGTAATGTAATGTATGTACACAGTGACTGCACCAGCAGAATAGTGGGTGCAGCTCTGGAGCATAATACAGGATGTAGCTCAGGATCAGTAATGTAATGTATGTACACAGTGACTGCACAAGCAGAATAGTGAGTGCAGCTCTGGAGCATAATACAGGATGTAGCTCAGGATCAGTAATGTAATGTATGTACACAGTGACTGCACCAGCAGAATAGTGAGTGCAGCTCTGGAGCATAATACAGGATGTAGCTCAGGATCAGTAATGTAATGTATGTACACAGTGACTGCACCAGCAGAATAGTGGGTGCAGCTCTGGAGCATAATACAGGATGTAGCTCAGGATCAGTAATGTAATGTATGTACACAGTGACTGCACCAGCAGAATAGTGGGTGCAGCTCTGGAGCATAATACAGGATGTAGCTCAGGATCAGTAATGTATATACACAGTGACTGCACCAGCAGAATAGTGAGTGCAGCTCTGGGGTGTAATACAGGATCAGTACAGGGTCACTAATGTAATGTATGTAAATCAGTGACTACACCAGTAGAATGAGTGCAGCTCTGGAGTATAATACAGTATAAGTAATATATGTTCACAGTGACCCCAGTTTATATATAATAAGGGGCTTTTACATGTAGGTGCATTAAAAAAAAAAAATCTGAAAAATCAAATAAGTCCACATCATGCCTTAAATCTCCATTTCTCCTTGACATTTCTGTCAGATGGATAATCAGCCATTACTTTCCTGGCTGACAGATGAGAAGAATATAAGCATGGCTTGTACGCAGGGACATTTCAGGCAGCGCTGTTCCCTGGGGTGGTCCGAGCTCATAAACACACAAACATTCATTAATGAGCGGATGGTGAAGATATCATCAATATCTATTTCCAGGGATGGCTCGCAGGCGACGTAAGACGCAGGACGGGCATCGTGGGAAATCTGCTGAGCGTCTTGTGAGGATAGAGGGGGCCGAGGGCGCAGCGTGCCGGGGTGACGCAAGAAGATGCTGCAGAGCATGGCCGACTATGAATGGAACTGAGGAGATTCATTCACTTTCAGGACCTGCAATGAATGAAACCAGGTCCTCCTCCCACTGAGGGGGGACGGCAGACGGTGAATGAGCAGACGTGGCCAGCATGCCTGATCACCGGCAGCAGGGGCAGAACGACATCTGCTATCTCCATGGCAACAGCAGCCATTTTGTGCACTCATCACTACTAATGTGAACAGGTCCTGTTGGTGAATTAAGAGGCAGAGATGTCTCTAACGTTCATCTGGGAAGACATCTTATATGGCGAATGTCATTATTAGGACTGCAGCAGATGGAAATTTTGGCAGCTTTTTACCGTTCAGGATTAAGGGAAAGTCGAGTACGGTCCGTACAAAATGTGTACTTGTACCTGGAGTCGCCATAGGAATTAAAGAGAGCGGCACGACTATCTGACAGACATCTGTGGAACAAAACATATTGTGAGGGGAAACCTCCTGTAAGATGTCCTATAGTTTACATTGAAGGCACAGGCCCAAATCTTGAAGACAACATGTCTTCCGTCAGGTGCAACTTTGTCATGGAAACCGTGTGCTTCCAAACGACCATCGACATCAATATCCACACATAAGTAATAGTTCTTATTGTTACTCATGTGGATGCTGATTTTCCCCCCACACAAGATCTCCATGGTGACGCAGCACCTGACAGAAACCAGACTCCATAGTGCAGCCTCAGGCTTCAGGCCTACCACCTCAAGTGACGGCCTATCAGCACTGCCATTAAATATTAATAATTCTGTTTTCACATTTGTACAGTAAATACTAAAGTAAAGGCTTATCCAGCATGCTGAGAGTTGTAGTTTCTCAAATTTTTGGGGGAAAAAAACTAGATAGGTGATAGATGGAGGCATCAGGAGAGTCGCATACTCCGCACAGCTGAGGAGCATAAGGAAAAGATCATTAATTCACTTGGCCGCTAAGGACAGAAGGTCGTCCAGTGCCGCACGGCTTGGGTGTCACAACAAAGTACAACGCCACTGTATGCACGGGCGACAGAGGACGCGCAATACAAAACAACAACCCGAAGAGGCATGAAAATCAGAAATATGAATTCTGCAAAAGTAGTAGTAGTATGAAGCTTTAGAAACCTGCACACTCCCTTATACATATGTATTCAGTCTATTATTCCCTGCTATCAGCCAGTTAAAATGGAGAAGTAATCCGGACAGGGGCCGCACTAGACAAAGACGTTTACTTCACCCACCAGGAGCAAAATAATGGCATATTTAGTACTTTATCATTAATTTTTGGTGCTTTTCTGTCAGCGTGCCACCTGCTCAGGCATACATCAGAGGCTTCTCCGAGCCGGTCAGAATAGATGGCTCCCGTACTATAAGACAACTTGGGAAACTGCGACAGCCCACCACAGACCCCTCCGAGACCCTCGCCTTGGATTCTAACCCACAAATTAGTCCACGGGTCACTCCCCTTAGACTGGACTTCTGACACCAAAAGGTCACTGGAAAGGGAGACATCCTAATAAGACCCCTACATTCGGGCGACAAACCGGATCAGTGATACAGCCTCAGTTGCTCAGTCCTGGTTTACCCACTGCTCCGGGGAGACACTTGAGATTGACCTCTAGGGCAATCAGGAGCACTACACTTATTGCACATACAGTCCTTGGGCCCCATCTTGTCTCTAAGCAAAAAGGCTCTACTAAGAAAGATTGCCAGTCAATAAATAGTTAAACCTCTGTACTTTCCAATAACTTATGTAGGGGTAACGCAAGTCCGGGGAAAGACTGCATAGTCAGGCCTCCCTGATGTTTGCATTGAGGGCAGGTCTGCTAGCAATGTAAGGTGTCTGTGTAATGTTGGGGACGTCATCACTAACTGAGCACGTGGAGGGTTCCTTCCCATAAGAAAAGAGAATATAATGGAATAAGTACTGCATGGGAATGTAATCAGGTCTAAGGTCTCAGCACTAGGAGCCCAAGATCCACACATGGTAAACAATGATGTTCCATAGATTTGCGAGTGTTTGCTTTGTTTTGCCTGTAGAGGAGGTTTCAGAAAAAAACTTGCATATACGTCTATTGTATCATGGTCTATCCGCAGTCCATGGTTGATAATTGAGTTGTGGCCTTTTGGTAGACCCCATTACGACCCTCCATAGACTAATCAGACTACATTTGCCAGCCCTATGTAATATAAATTCATTTAAAAAAAATAGTTTTAAAATGGCGCGGTGCCATCTTGCTAGAGAAAAAAAAATTGCCTCTTCCAAGATGGCGTAAGTAGTGTCTAATTTAGCCAAATATAACAATGCTTGGGTTGTAACGGGGTCTAACCTCACCCCCTAAGCTGATTTTTTGAGTTATGGCTCTCTATTGGACCACATTCAAACTCCTAAAGACCACCACATTTCCTCCTCCACTTAGCTATGAGCTGAGTTGATGCTACTTGGGAATGGTACAGATGTAAGAAATGGTGGCCTCAAATTAAGACTTGTAAGATGATTGTCAAAAGGTTTTGACTCCATTTTAAAAACGGAATTAGATAAACCCAAATATTATCAAGATTTTGCTCCCGAAGATCTATATGCTATGTTATGTTTACATTCATAATTAAATGCTAAATAATTTGTTATTGTATCTCTGTAGCCTTTTAGAGTTCAAATCCCCTGCATTGAAAAAGTGAAATTCTAAAATGCTACATACCTGCAGCCAACACTAGAGGGAGCTCTGTGTTATTATGGAGCACATCCTATAATGAGTATGCATTAAGCTCCCTCTAGTGGTGGTTTCATGCACACGGAAGGTAGCTAAGTCTTTGCAGGGCATTTGGAGCTCTGTATCAGCTCAGAATTATGAACTTAAAAGCTGCTTTAGTGCGGTTATTTCAAGTCTCTCTTTCCAGACATCTCGCTTGGATAAAGACCTTGTTGACAAATGCTTCCCACGTCTACATTTATGTAGAACGTCAACACTAGCCATAAATTAAAGAATTTCATAAAAAAACTTGTGTGAGCAAGCGCCAAATTCACACAAGCTCAGAAACACATACTGCTTTACTACAACCCCAAGACTTAGGGGAGTCCTGTAAAAGTCACGAACCTGTCACCGGGCCCAAGGGCATCCGCCAGACCTTACACATAAGCCATAGAGTCACACAGGAACGCTGTTGAACCATACGTTTCGGTTTTGGAGTACCTTCCTCTGCATATTTTGTTACTATCTAATTATGTCTCCCTCTATAAAACTTTAACATGAGAACAAAGCCCCTTGTATAGAGCTAGATCATCAAACAGGATGGGGACCATCCATCAGCCGATATAGGGGGCGAAAAACAGTCCCAAGAGCCCAGCTCTGCAGGGCACACTAAGCATATAGTGGGATTCTCCAAACTTGTACAAGCAGAACTGGGTGTAGACAATGCTGGGAGATACACAAAGCAACGCAACTATTTTCCTTGTCCTGATACATTGTAACAAACTGATAGAACTCAACAATACAACTTTGACTGTCCACAGCCACCACTAGAGGGAGCTCAGGGCTTAATGTTGAGGTCAATGAAACGATGTGCCGCAAGCTCCCCCTAGTGGTGGATATACTCTTAATAAACTTAAAGGGAGACTCCACCAATAAATCTACTAATTGTTGGTTAGATGAGAATTTCTCTGACAGAGTTTGCAGCACTAGGCGACAACAGCTGAAGTATACTCCATGTAACCTCACACCTTTGTCCGGGGCCGGGACCCTGCTCTGTCAGCGCGACTATTAATCTACACAGATTGTAGCTCATTAAAAAGGTGGTAACAGCGAGGCTTCTCTATAAGATACCCGATACCAATCATTCTTGGCATTACTGACAATCGTTTCAACCTTCGACGTGATGCTCAAAAACTGTGGACCAGACACGCTCCCACTCGGTGACTACAGTCCAGTGCATCTATGCTTCTATAGGGGCCATAAAACCGGGAGCATCTTGGACCCATCAATGTACAACCAATCTTAATTTCTCCAATATATATATATATATATATATATATATATATATATATATATATATATATATATATTACGGTTTTGTGTATGCAGCCCCTCTGCAGACTACAAGCAATCTTACTGGGGACTGATCCTGATCCTGCAGTTGTTGCAGTTTTCCATTTGTTTGCTATAAAATGCACATTACAAATAAATAGAGGAGAAATGGCAGGATCAGAAGCCTCAGGGCTTGTTTGTAATCTGTTACCATGGAAACAGTTCAGCACAGGAGCTGTATACACAAATATTCAGATTTTTTTTACTCAAGATTTGCAAAGTGATATCAATTTTTATATTATTTTACATGTTTTGAAGCAATATAAAATTCCGTTGGTTGTGTAAGTGTACTCTCCCTTTAAGAAATGATACAGGAAAATATTTTTAAATTGAGTTCTTTATACCCTGGAATTGAAAAGTACAAACCAATTCCTGATTAATTAAGACGCTGATTACTCCCCGCCAATCATAGGGATAAAGTAGTCACAGCACTGACTGTAGAGGGACGGTCTCCTCAATAATTACACAGGCACAGAGGCAATTTCATGTGTAACTGCGCCTGGCTCCTCACTGGCATCATCCCTTTTATTCTATCAAATGGTGAGAGTTGGACCCCACTGATCAAATAATGTTCTACCTCTTCAATACCAGTATATGATTAAGTATATGATAAATAATCAACGAGCACGGACTGTACAGGGAGGCTGGAGAAACATTGTAACTAATGGAGAACCTGGAATCCGCCACTTAGATCCTCCTCCATCTGCACTGGATACAATGATGTGCTGGACAACGCTGCACTGGATTGAACGTCGCACTGGATACAATGTTACACTGGATAGAACGTCACACTGGATACAATGTTACACTGGGATAGAACGTCGCACTGGATACAATGTTACACTGGATAGAACGTCGCACTGGATACAATGTTACACTGGGATAGAACGTCACGCTGGATACAATGTTACACTGGGATTGAACGTCGCACTGGATACAATGTTACACTGGATAGAACGTCGCACTGGATACAATGTTACACTCGGATAGAACGTCACACTGGATACAATGTTACACTGGATAGAACGTCGCACTGGATACAATGTTACACTGGGATAGAACGTCGCACTGGATACAATGTTACACTGGGATAGAACGTCGCACTGGATACAATGTTACACTGGATAGAACGTCGCACTGGATACAATGTTACACTGGGATAGAACGTCGAACTGGATACAATGTTACACTGGGATAGAATGTCACGCTGGATACAATGTTACGCTGGGATTGAACGTCGAACTGGATACAATGTTACACTGGGATAGAACGTCAAGCTGTATACAATGTTACACTGGGATAGAATGTCACGCTGGATACAATGTTACACTGGGATAGAACGTCGAACTGGATACAATGTTACACTGGGATAGAATGTCACGCTGGATACAATGTTACACTGGGATAGAATGTCACGCTGGATACAATGTTACACTGGGATAGAACGTCGAACTGGATACAATGTTACACTGGATACAATGTTACGCTGGGATTGAACGTCGAACTGGATACAATGTTACACTGGGATAGAACGTCAAGCTGGATACAATGTTACACTGGGATAGAATGTCACGCTGGATACAATGTTACACTGGGATAGAACGTCGAACTGGATACAATGTTACACTGGGATAGAATGTCACGCTGGATACAATGTTACACTGGGATAGAATGTCACGCTGGATACAATGTTACACTGGATAGAACGTCGCACTGGATACAATGTTACACTCGGATAGAACGTCGCACTGGATACAATGTTACACTGGGATAGAACGTCGCACTGGATACAATGTTACACTGGGATTGAACGTCGCACTGGATACAATGTTACACTGGATAGAACGTCACACTGGATACAATGTTACACTGGGATAGAACGTCGCACTGGATACAATGTTACACTGGGATAGAACGTCGCACTGGATACAATGTTACACTGGGATAGAACGTCGCACTGGATACAATGTTACACTGGATAGAACGTCGCACTGGATACAATGTTACACTCGGATAGAACGGCGCACTGGATACAATGTTACACTCGGATAGAACGTCGCACTGGATACAATGTTACACAGGATAGAACGTCGCACTGGATACAATGTTACACTCGGATAGAACGTCGCACTGGATACAATGTTACACTGGATAGAACGTCGCACTGGATACAATGTTACACTCGGATAGAACGTCGCACTGGATACAATGTTACACTGGGATAGAACGTCGCACTGGATACAATGTTACACTGGGATAGAACGTCGCACTGGATACAATGTTACACTGGATAGAACGTCGCACTGGATACAATGTTACACTGGGATAGAACGTCGCACTGGATACAATGTTACACTGGGATAGAACGTCGAACTGGATACAATGTTACACTGGGATAGAATGTCACGCTGGATACAATGTTACACTGGGATAGAACGTCAAGCTGGATACAATGTTACGCTGGGATAGAAAGTCGAACTGGATACAATGTTACACTGGGATAGAAAGTCGAACTGGATACAATGTTACACTGGGATAGAACGTCAAGCTGGATACAATGTTACGCTGGGATAGAAAGTCGAACTGGATACAATGTTACACTGGGATAGAACGTCGAACTGGATACAATGTTACACTGGGATAGAACGTCGCACTGGATACAATGTTACACTGGATAGAACGTCGAACTGGATACAATGTTACACTGGGATAGAACGTCGAACTGGATACAATGTTACACTGGGATAGAACGTCAAGCTGGATACAATGTTACGCTGGGATAGAAAGTCGAACTGGATACAATGTTACACTGGGATAGAACGTCGAACTGGATACAATGTTACACTGGGATAGAACGTCGCGCTGGATACAATGTTACACTGGATAGAACGTCGAACTGGATACAATGTTACACTGGGATAGAACGTCGAACTGGATACAATGTTACACTGGGATAGAAAGTCGAACTGGATACAATGTTACACTGGGATAGAACGTCGAACTGGATACAATGTTACACTGGGATAGAACGTCGCGCTGGATACAATGTTACACTGGATAGAACGTCGAACTGGATACAATGTTACACTGGATAGAACGTCGAACTGGATACAATGTTACACTGGGATAGAACGTCGAACTGGATACAATGTTACACTGGGATAAAACGTCGCACTGGATACAATGTTACACTGGATAGAACGTCGAACTGGATACAATGTTACACTGGGATAAAACGTCGCACTGGATACAATGTTACACTGGGATAGAACGTCGAACTGGATACAATGTTACACAGGGATAGAATGTCACGCTGGATACAATGTTACACTGGGATAAAACGTCACGCTGGATACAATTTTACACTGGGATAGAACGTCGCGCTGGATACAATGTTATCACCCCTACTCGAACTCTCTACCACAACATATCAGACTCTCACCTACCATCAAAACCTTCAAAAAGAGCCTGAAGACCCACCTCTTCCGACAAGCCTACAACCTGCAGTAACCACCGATCGACCAAACCGCTGCACGACCAGCTCTACCCTCACCTACTGTATCCTCACCTATCCCTTGTAGATTGTGAGCCCTCGCGGGCAGGGTCCTCTCTCCTCCTGTACCAGTTATGACTTGTATTGTTCAAGATTATTGTACTTGTTTTTATTATGTATACCCCTCCTCACATGTAAAGCGCCATGGAATAAATGGCGCTATAACAATAAGTAATAATAATACACTGGGATAGAACGTCGCACTGGATACAATGTTGCAGGGGGTACAACAATGCAGTGGGTACAATGATGCAGTGGGTACGTCGAACTGGATACAATGTTACACTGGGATAGAACGTCGTACTGGATACAATGTTACACTGGATAGAACGTCGAACTGGATACAATGTTACACTGGATAGAACGTCGTACTGGATACAATGTTACACTGGATAGAACGTCGAACTGGATACAATGTTACACTGGGATAGAACGTCGTACTGGATACAATGTTACACTGGATAGAACGTCGAACTGGATACAATGTTACACTGGGATAGAACGTCGTACTGGATACAATGTTACACTGGATAGAACGTCGTACTGGATACAATGTTACACTGGATAGAACGTCGTACTGGATACAATGTTACACTGGATAGAACGTCGAACTGGATACAATGTTACACTGGGATAGAACGTCGCACTGGATACAATGTTACACTGGATAGAACGTCGAACTGGATACAATGTTACACTGGGATAGAACGTCGTACTGGATACAATGTTACACTGGGATAGAACAATGTTGCAGAGGGTACAACAATGCAGTGGGTACAACAATAAAATGGGTACGTCGCACTGGATACAATGTTACACTGGATAGAACGTCACCCTGGATACAATGTCATAGTGGATACAACGATGTAGTGGATACGTCGCACTGGAAACAATGTTACACTGGATACAATGCTGCAGCTCAGACGGGAAGTGTCGGCCCAGACGACCTCGCGTGACCTATAAGCGGCTTCTTTTTTTCTTCTCATCCGGCGCACATCATCTTCATCCATGCGACATTACACGCTATTTACCGGAGTCTAAGCAAACAGCCAAACCTAAACTACAATAAACACAGAAGACAAAACTCTGCAGAGAAAACCTCAAACTCCCGTGTACTAGACCCTGAAAATCATCCACATCAATTTATGTTTGTATGTGAAAATAAATCCACTGTACAAAAGTTTAATGCAAGTGTGGAATAAAGGCTGCAAAAAATAGAACCGCTAACTTTAATTTTTATCAATTTAAATGCAAAGTGTCTCCATCTGCCTCATTATGGTGGGTGGTTCCGTCGAGGGTTTTGTCTTTTTGCAAATTGCATATTTGTGGGATTTACATGAAAAACCAGAGGTGAGTGCTCAGCGTAGAACACAAGAATGTGATCCCGGCCTTATACTGGAAGCGATCAATAAAATGTTATGTGCCCCAAAACGTTACCAATAAAACCCAAAACTTATCCTCCACAAAACACTTTGTGGGGTTCGTGTCGCCAGAAGCACAAGCTGCACTCAATGTATGGGGGCGCTACAATATATGGGGGCTCCACACACTATGCGGGTACAATGTATGTAATGTACTCTCACACTGCGGGAGGGATGACCTCCTGTCACTGTATCTCCGGCTGTCTGAGAGCAGTCACATCTTCAGTGTAAAAAAGAAGGAGCAGTCATGGAAATAAAATGAGCCCTGATCTCACATCAGATTAACAGACCGAAGGATCCGCACAAGCCTCGTTCACTGAAGATCGGAGGAGAGTGCAACTAGATGTTTGGAACAATCCCCTGCCGAGATCCTTCATAACCTGTGTACAAAAAAGTTTAGTGAATAAAAAATTTGATTCTACTTCATCAGGTTTTTTTTTTTTGCACCACTCGTTGCTTTCAATATGTGAAAAAAAGCTGAAAGAAGGTACACACCGATTTCTGCAAAAAACAAGGTTTTGCACAAAATACTGAGGACATAAAAAGCCAAGCTGTGTGCATGAGAGTTCTGAAATCTCAGACTTTGCTGGTACTGAAAATTTGCATTACAAACCCGCTGGAAAAAAACGCAAGATGTGAACATAGTCTATGAGTGAAGTCAATGGTGAAAAACGCACGGAGAATTGATATGCAGAAGATTATTTTCTGCACTAAATTAAGCAGCGTGTACATGACATGTCAGGTTTCTCATTCACTTTGCTGGCATCAGGATTGCTTCAGGTTTATCTAGAAAATCTGCAAGGAAAAAAAACATCAAAAACCGCACCAAATCTGCACCGTGTGCACACAGCCTAAGCTATTGGACTGCAAAGCAGCACACATTAGACAGGTCAATGAGTCCGACAACATCGCTGCTTCACTGTCTCAAAGAAAAATAAAAAGATCCCATCTCGGTTAATAAGTGTGGAGTATCACTTTAAATATCAGAACTCGGCGCTTGCTCCATCTTCTCGCCAAGTTCCCATCATTTTGCATCTCCAGTGTAATTTCCTCTAATACCCAGATCTCCCACATACAATCTGCAGCGGGGGGCACAAACTCTTCCATGTGCTAATCTGCAGAGCCCATCGGTGTCCCGGGGGTCTGTGTAGATGGACCCTTAGATCACAGGGAAGCATGAGCATTCCTGATCTACAGAGGGCCACGTAGACATGACATGGAGCCCGACTGCGGGTTCAGCAGTGATCAGTGTCGGGCGGAGCGCGCCTGCCCCTACATTACAGAAATCAGTGAGGATCCGGCACCCAGACCCCGATAAGCAAAACACTTTTCAAATGTCAATGAGGATGGTGCGGTCAGCACCGTGCGGAGGCTCAGTGGTCAGCGCCGTAAGGAGGGCTCAATGGCCAGCGCCGTAAGGAGGGCTCAGCGGTCAGCACCGTGCGGAGGCTCAGTGGTCAGCGCCGTAAGAAGGGCTCAGTGGTCAGCGCCGTAAGGAGGGCTCAGTGGTCAGCGCCGTAAGGAGGGCTCAGCGGTCAGCGCCGTAAGAAGGGCTCAGCGGTCAGCACCGTAAGAAGGGCTCAGTGGTCAGCGCCGTAAGGAGGGCTCAGTGGTCAGCGCCGTAAGGAGGGCTCAGCGGTCAGCACCGTGCGGTGGCTCAGTGGTCAGCGCCGTAAGGAGGGCTCAACGGTCAGCACCGTGCGGTAGCTCAGTGGTCAGCGCCGTAAGAAGGGCTCAGCGGTCAGCGCCGTAAGAAGGGCTCAGCGGTCAGCACCGTGCGGTGGGTGGCTCAGCGGTCAGCACCGTGCGGTGGGTGGCTCAGCGGTCAGCACCGTGCGGTGGGTGGCTCAGCGGTCAGCACCGTGCGGTGGGTGGCTCAGCGGTCAGCACCGTGCGGTGGGTGGCTCAGCGGTCAGCACCGTGCGGTGGGTGGCTCAGCGGTCAGCACCGTGCGGTGGGTGGCTCAGCGGTCAGCACCGTGCGGTGGGTGGCTCAGCGGTCAGCACCGTGCGGTGGGTGGCTCAGCGGTCAGCACCGTGCGGTGGGTGGCTCAGCGGTCAGCACCGTGCGGTGGGTGGCTCAGCGGTCAGCACCGTGCGGTGGGTGGCTCAGCGGTCAGCACCGTGCGGTGGGTGGCTCAGCGGTCAGCGCCGTATGGAGAGTTCAGCAGTCAGCACCGTAAGGAGGGCTCAGTGGTCAGCACTGTAGCTGTGCAGTGTTGGGGTCCTGGATTTATATCTGACCAAGGACAACATCTGCAAGGAGTTTGTATCTTCTCCCCGTGTTCGGTGGGTTTCCTCCGTGTTCTCCGGTTTCCTCCCACACTCCAAAGACAAATTTATAGGATCTCTAGATTGTGAGCCCCGATGGGGACAGTGATGACATCTGTAAAGCTGCGGAATTAATGGCGCTATATAAGAGAGTAAAATAAATAATTACAGAGGGAAGAGCTCTGCAATGTATCTTGATTGAATTCCACACGATTTCAATATACCTGCTTGCAGGCAGTGGATGGAAATATTTCTAGTAAAACAGACCTGTGCCGCCATGTAACATTATCGGTGAGCCCCAACTACAGTTTTTATTATCAGATATCGCTTTATATATCCATCTTCTATCTCTCTATCCCCCATTCCAGCACTGGAGCCCCCTGTGATCTGGGCACAGACATTGCTTCCTCCGCCGGTGGAGCGGACATCACGTATGGTGCAGAGACGGATCTGCCGGACGAGGAGCAGGCCGGCGGTCATTGTGGTAACGCACAAAGGAAAGCAGCAGGTGAGACAAGGTTTGGGGGGTTTTACTAAAGGGGACCCAACACTGCAGAGAGGAGCGTCCGTACAGGAGAGCGGACAAGGGTCATCTGTCCGATAATCCATCAATGACACCACGACAGGACGCAGCAGCAGGGGGCGCTCTGCGGGGGGGTCACAGGTGGCCCTGCACTCTGTGTACACCCCTGAGAATGGAGGGTTAGAGGGGTTGTTGTTTTTTTTACTATTTTTTAAAGAAATTGTGGCAAAAACAATATCACAGCTTTACTTCAATTTGGAATAAGCACCAAACAATGACAAATCCCGGCCGCAAGGTGTGAACACAGGTGTGGATGGGTGGGCAGTCCGGCCCGAGGAGCGCACGTCGGGGGTCCTGCTGGGAAGCCGCTCCATGAGCCGCACATTGGGGGTCCGCTGAATCCCTAGAAATTAATTGCCAATCGCTTGATTATTATTAATGGCTGCACAGATCTGCATAAAACGCACGGCCGTTAGCAGAAGGCAATTTGCTTTTGGGAAGCAGCCGCACCATGACCGCTATGCGAGACCCCAATCTCTTAAAGCGCCACCGCACAACTAAGCGGAACGGCGGTATGAGCCTGTACTGGAAATGTCTCGGCAGGTTCTCAGCGCTGGTGATCGGGTCAGCGAGGATGTGTCCTACTGAAGAACGCCTTACAGTTAGCCTCATTGCCACTTGTGCTGGGCTGATAACAGAGAGCAATATATTGCATTTATGCTATAGTGTGCAGGGTGTATGCCCCTTTAAGCAAAGCTAAAATGCATACCAGAGCATTGTTCTCCAAGCTACAACTCCCAGCATGCTCCAGAGCAAAGTTCTCCAACACATGTTGCAAAACTACAACTCCCAGCATTGCTCTGTAGCATGCCATGCTGGGAGTTGTGGGTTTGGAGCAGGGTGGGTTCCCATATCCAGCGGCGCTGACCTTACATATTGGGGGGAGGGGGCTGCCCAGCCGTTTTGCACCAGTGTCTATGGCAGGTTTTGGGGTTAGGGCTGGCAGCTGCTCGCCCCCTGCCAGGCAGGGGTCACTGGTTAAAAGACCCCAAAGACTGACAGCTGCTCCGCCAGCAAAGTGGACACAGCAACGCCCCAAAGCAGGCAGGAAATCTAAGCCCGCAGATGGGGGAAGGGGGCACACAGTATTTGGAGGGGAGCAGGCCATCAGTATTACATATGAGCACTGATCATCATATCCCAGCCTGGGAACCGAGGCTGCCGGGTATGTCAGCTATGTCTGCACGGGCGCCTCCAACCACAAGGTCAACGACACAGGACAAATGTTCTGATGAAGACCTCAATATCACGTGTCCAGAGGGTGGCGCTGTCAGGACGGACATTTCTACTGCCCCCCTCAAAAAACACACACAAGGTATCAGTCTGGAGCACAAAGACGATCATCCAGACTGGATACAACTGTAGCAAAACTTCAGCTGTGAGAAGAATTCCAGATTTCCCATGAAGAGCATCCACAGGATAGATGATGGTCTGACCACAACAATGAGGGTCCCAAAGACCCTGGCAGGTGCATCCACTGCTCCATTTCATGAACATCACCCCCATAGAAGCTAATGGCTACTACTGATCCATTTTAGGGATCTTTGAGACCCCCGTTCTCGATCGCCAGGGGTCCGAGTGCTGGGATCATACAGTTATCACCTGTCCTTTGGGTACAAGATAAAGGTCATTAGAGATGACTAGTCCAGTGGTCACATCTGTTCTCCATCGCAGCCGGACCGGGGTCCTAAGAACGTCCTCGGTCAGCACTTGAATGGCCCCTGTGGCTTCATGGCGTCATAGGACCCCGATGCAGTTGACACCGGATCAGGGTTTGGTTTTGCAAAATTTTTGCTCATCTCTATTGTGTATGGGTCAATCCCTTTAAGTCTGTAGATTTAAAGGGGTTGTATAGTGCAAACAAGTCATCAGTGATCCACAGGATAGATGATAACTCAATGATCGGTGGTGGTCCGACTGCTGGGACCTGCACGGATCGGCAGAACGGGAAGGAGCGCCCCGATTATCAGTCCATTTATTCCCCACGGGTCTGCTGGAAAAAGCCGAGCGCAGCACTCAGCAGAGCCATAGAGATCGGATGCAGCGGACGTCGGGCGCGCACTTTAATGTGTTCCCCACCAATCAATACGTTATCAGGTCTCCTTATTGTCACTGGAATTTCCCTTTAATACATGTTTCCGTCTCAGGATGTTAACAAAAAAAACCTTCACGTTCACGGTCAGCAAGCAGGGAGCTTGAAAATGATGAAAAATTGAAACAAAAAGTAAAATTACAAAGTTTCCAAACTTTTCACAATACACTGACACACGGGGGACCTCTCTAAGCCAATCAACTGCCAGCAGACGTCGAAGACACCGTCCCTTTAAATACAGCGCAATACAGATTTTGAATGCAGAACTTGATTTTCCTGCGAGGACGATCTCTCCGGTCTCTATGGACGGACGATGCCCAGGTCGGCCATGTCTGGTGTCCGGTCCTTACCGTGCCTGCCTGACCCCGCAGAGATAATATTCCAATTGTAGCACAAGTGCCTCATTGTCCGGCTGCAGGAAGAGGAAGCAGCTGCCGGCAGAGGAGGCTAAAATAATCCCATTACGGCCCACGTGTCATCCCACCCGTGCCAACACCCCAGTGCCTGGCGCATCCTGAAATAAAACTGTGGCTGCAGTACCGCACTCAACCTGGAGACCAAGGAGGCGCTGCTGCCATGTTTTTTTTAATCATCAACAGTCCACTTAAGGTTTTGTTATTAAGACATCGTAAAGGTGACATCATAAGAACCAGTGACATCACAAACTCCCAACGCCTCCCCGGTCCGGTCTGATCGCAGCAGCCCCAAAACCTCAGACGTTTAGGTGAAGGTAATCCAGAAACACGAGAGGGTCTGTCATTTACATCGGGGGCCGATCGCACCTTAAAGCGACAGCTCCTGCAAGCTCCCCGATCAATGTCATTAAATGTTATCCACGCGCTTTATGGAGGGTTAAAGAGCAGGATGGGACAACTCCCAGGACTGTTAGGCTACGTTCACATTTGCGTTGCTGTGTGTTGCGTCGGCGACGCAACGCACAACGCATGCAAAACGCATGCAAAAACGCATTGTTTTGTGACGTATGCGTCCATTTTTGGCCGATTTTGGACGCAAAAAAAAACCGCAACTTGCTGCGTCCTCTGCGCCCTGACGCTTGCGCCAAAAGAGACGCATGCATCGCAAGACAACGCATGTCCATGCGCCCCCATGTTAAATATAGGGGCGCATGACGCATGCGTCGCCGCGGTTGTGCCCGACGCACCGCAAATGTGAACGTAGCCTAAACAGGAGCAATAATGCCCCAATAATGGGACACAGAAGCGGATACGATACAGTGCGACAGCATACAGGACTGCGGATCGCCACCCCTGATTGGCTGCCATTTATTAGCATCATCATAGGGTTAACTCACTGCGACTCATTTTTTTTTTTCTTTCATGGTCAAAAACTGTCTTCTAAAAAAAAAAAGAAAACAATATAGATATCACTAAAGCGTAGGGTATGCTGGGACTTGTAGTAGTGCCAAAGGCTGCATATCCCTGTGCCGTACACTGCAAAGTAGCATAGGGTAAAAAAAAAAAGTTAAAGACCAGTTTTCAGCTTTACAACCAGTTCACATGTAGCATTTTATTTCTGTTTTAAAGGCAGAAAAAAAAATCCATTTTACAGTAGCAGCAAAAGTAACGACCTCTTTAGAGTCTCATTCACACATTGGGCTTTTTTTAATTGCGGTGCGCTTTAAAAAATAAAAAAAAATAAAAAAAAAAATAAAAAGTTTGTCAATTTGTTTAGTTTTTAATGCCTTTTTCCCCCATTGAGACCAATAAGGCGGAGCAGAAAAAAAAAAAGGATTTAAAAAAAAAAAAAAAAAACACGCAAATTAGAATGCGGAATTTTCATTCTTTTCTGGCGATCCAGAACAAAATTCAGCAAAACTGCACAAACCCTTGGGCTGTGTTCACACAATTCGCTTTTTTTATAGCTATTCTTGTTTATGTTTTTTATTATTGCTTTACATTTCGCACATTTTTTTTCTAAAATGATATTGCCTTTTTGCTGCGGTTTACTAAGTGCATTTTTGGTGTAAAGAAATTGCCATACCCAGAGCACGCAGAAAAAAATGAACTGGGTCCAGAACTGCTCAACAGACCCAAAATGACAGAAATGCGTTGTGCACAGTGCAATTTATCACATTAGGCTTCCACCTCCCCTTTTTTTCCTGCATGCTTCATGCTGGCCCCACCATCTTACATGCCAGTGGTGGGCTTAGATTTTGTCATATGCCCCCCTAACATTGCACCCAGAGCGTGGACTTGTTTTTTGTCTCTTCACCTTCACGTCTTGTATCCACCATGTTGACGCAAGACGAAGAAACAACAACTCCAGCTCTGCTAGATCTGAACCGTATATTAACGTTCTGGTGGAGCAAGGACCAGCAGCCTACGTCACAGAGATGGCCGCAAATGCCCACCGACAAATTGTGGGGGTCCTGCCTACAGACAGATGTCGGCGAGACTCGCTACTGAGACAATATGGCCAGGTAATGACACCTCTCACGGGGGCGACAGATCAAGGCCGGTCATTGGGGGCTGGGAACGAGATGACACAGATAATGGGGGGATATTGCAGACTTTCCTGGCCCGGTTTGCAGCCTGCGCTGGTTCCAGTCAGTAGCAGACAGATCGTTTCCTTGTACGCTGGAGGCTGATTCCGAGCTGACGGGTGTTTTCGTGCAGCTGGCACAGTCCTCCGGGCCTGCCGAGGAAAATCGTCCTCCCTTTTATAGTCAAAAATGTGCTCGCACTTGGCTGGATCCAGCGGTGCACAGTCCCCAAACAGATCCACCCCTACATCCCTCCCAGCCGCATCAGATAAGCGGGAAACATTAACCCAAAAACGTGACGGCGAACCAGAACCACCATAAATGGGGGCTCAAAATCAAAGCAGGAGAATGCAGAAGAGCAGAGAAGTGTGGAGGATTCTGCGGAAAACCAGTCCAAAATGCGTGAACACCTTTACAACAGATTTACCAAAAATGCATGGCGAAGTGTCCAAAAACGTGTGCACTGTCCAAAGCGCTGCTTAACATTCCCAAAATGCGCGAGATCCAAAGCAAGTCTCAAAACGCGTGAGCAGAAGTGTGAACTTAACAAGGCTTGATGCAACCTTCCCAAAAGCAAGAGTCTTGAAAATCGTGTGAACATTCCCAAAACAAAAAAATGCCTCTCAAGTAGGGTTAAAATGCGTGGGATAAACCTCCAAAAAAAAGCTGGTTAACTGTAAAATTGCAAGTGTCCATAAAAAGTCCAGAAGCGAGTCTCGACCCTCCCGAAATGTGTGCAAACCCAGCAAAGCACAAGTTTTAGAATACGCGTGGGCTCCCTTCCAGCATGACCTTCTCAAAAGCAAATGTCTCAAAATGCGTGTTGACCATCTCAAGACAATTTTAAACCATGCACATGAAAGATCCCCGAGTCTGGTCAGAATGGGCATCAACCATGAGTGAAACTTCTCAGAACGTGTGGAAACCATCCTAAGGGGTCTCAAGCAAGTCAGAATGGGTATCTACATGCCCAAAATGCGTGTGAACCTTCCCATCATACACATTAACGAAATGGAAACAAACCATTTAAAACAAGTGGGAACCCTTCCAAAAAGCAAATTCAACCTCGAAAACTTTAAAAAAAATAAAAAAAATCCTTTAAACCCCCAAAATAAACCAAGTTTTCCAAAAATCGGTGAAAAATGTCATCAACCTTTCCAAAATGTGTGTGAATGATACCAAACACACGACCTCCACATCAGACTGATAAAACACAAACTATTCAGGACGAGTCCAAAATTCCTGCGTCCTGCTAATGACAAAATATCTGTAAACCGGTCCAAAACGCGTCGGTGTATTCCCAAAATTCATTTCCCACTCCATATCATGTGTGAACGTGGCCAAGCCTTCTGAAAACACCAATGGACCTTTGCAATTTGCATTCAAGTCTCCCTCAAATAATTGTGTCTAGACCCAAAACGCGTGGGAGATCATTGGTTCTCCAGTGCAGAAAGCAGTAGGCAAAATAATACGGGGAATAGTAGGGGCTGATGTTATTGGGATCGATGTGCTAGCAAGCTCTCGCCCAAGGAAACCCATGTGCCTTCATTCCAAAATGCGTGTGACCTTGCCAAAGTCAATGAGGACTAGAGAGTAAGGCAATCTGGAAGGCGATGCTCTGGAGGCCCCGAGGAAGGGCAGAGGTCCGCCTGACCGCCCACCATGCATCTACTTTTATAGAGACTGCTCTACAAGGCAGCCAGATTATATGCCGCCTGAACATTTCTCTGAACCGCAGAATTTCCTGAAGTTATTGCAGTCGGCTCATCTATACGGCCAATAAAATCTACATTTCCATGACACAACCCGATTATAAAGTTAACACATCGTCTGGCGGAAAATAGCTGCTGTTCCCATAGACGTTAACACGACGCGTTTCACATCCATCCTGCTGTAGACAGAAGACTTTCCTACAGATTACTGATAGCCTAGAAACAGCCTTTATATGACGGCTTGGAGGCCCCCTACTGACACTGGGCGCACACAACTGTCATTTCCTGGAGACAGACAAGGCGCGTTTCAGTCACAACGGGGTGAAAATTGGGGTGTAACGGGGTAAACAGCGCTTCGGATGATCCTGATTGGACCCTCAGCTGTTGCGTTTCGAGACTGCGCAGATGTCCCACCATGGACAGATACTCGATACAGAACTCCAGCAGTGTGACCCTGACTGCAAGCACAGGGCTTACATCACTTGATTGGTAACACAGCCGCTTGCTGTCAGTGAATTGCTTTTCACAGCTGAGGGTTCGTTACTCTCCGCTCCAGTCTAGACAGCAGCACAATATCTAGATTCTTTGCTACAATGTATCAGGACTAATTCTAGGACTTGCTAACACTACATTATAAGTTTGGGGTCTCAGATGCCCCTCATCCAGGGTGTTAACCCCTTATCCCTCTGGGGCATAGAAAAAGGTAGGGTCGGAAATGGCTGATACCAGAGAGAGAGAGGAATAATATGGGCTTTGTGTAATTCCTTCCGCTGTAATTACCATACATTGTGGTATGAGACGTGCGGCGAGGGACGGGCGCAGACTGATTAGGATAAGTGCACATTACCAGCCATGATCACCTCCTCCGGAGGATTAACGCAGCACCTGCCGGCCCGCGGGCACTGCCAGCCTTGCCCATCATCTATGTGTTAACACCTTGTCATACACTTTGCCATTCACATCATCTCACGTACAGTAGACACCAGCAGCTGATGTGGTGGGCACAGTGGGCACCCGGAGGGTCTCCGGGACACATAGGGCCACTACAAAAAGTCAAATAAGATCCTCTGCGGTTGTTTTTTTTTCTGTTCCTGAAGAAATAACACCCTCTGTGTGCATGGTGCCCACTGTGAGGAGGATACCTGCTGTGTGCATGGTGCCCGCTGTGTGGATAACGCCCATTATGTGCATGGTGCCCGCTATGTGGATAACACCCTCTGTGTGCATGGTGCCCGCTGTGTGGATAACGCCCATTATGTGCATGGTGCCCGCTATGTGGATAACACCCTCTGTGTGCATGGTGCCTGCTGTGTGGATAACGCCCATTATGTGCATGGTGCCCGCTATGTGGATAACACCCTCTGTGTGCATGGTGCCTGCTGTGTGGATAACGCCCTGTGTGCATGGTGCCCGCTGTGATGAGGATACCTGCTGTGTGCATGGTGCCCGCTATGTGAATGGCGCCCACCCTCCAACTGGCGAATGTCAGTTTTCAGTTTGGACTTCTTAGGAGGAAAATATTAAGGTATCCTAAGTACACAGCTCAGCAGACAGTATCACACAGAATAGGATTAGATACGCCGTGCTTATGATATGATGCGGTACAGGCCGCTTGCGCTCGTCTCCCGGTGCTCAGTACATTGGGGTCACGCTCGTCTCCCGGTGCTCAGTACATTGGGGTCACGCTCGTCTCCCAGGGCTCAGTACATTGGGGTCACGCTCGTCTCCTGGTGCTCAGTACATTGGGGTCACGCTCGTCTCCCAGGGCTCAGTACATTGAGGTCACGCTCGTCTCCCGGTGCTCAGTACATTGGGGTCACGCTCGTCTCCCGGTGCTCAGTACATTGGGGTCACGCTCGTCTCCCGGTGCTCAGTACATTGGGGTCACGCTCGTCTCCCGATGCTCAGTACATTGGGGTCACGCTCGTCTCCCGGTGCTCAGTACATTGGGGTCACGCTCGTCTCCCGGTGCTCAGTACATTGGGGTCACGCTCGTCTCCGAGGGCTCAGTACATTGAGGTCACGCTCGTCTCCCGGTGCTCAGTACATTGGGGTCACGCTCGTCTCCCGATGCTCGGTACATTGGGGTCACGCTCGTCTCCCGGTGCTCGGTACATTGGGGTCACGCTCGTCTCCCGGTGCTCAGTACATTGGGGTCACGCTCATCTCCCAGGGCTCAGTACATTGGGGTCACGCTCGTCTCCCGGTGCTCAGTACATTGGGGTCACGCTCGTCTCCCAGGGCTCAGTACATTGGGGTCACGCTCGTCTCCCGATGCTCAGTACATTGGGGTCACGCTCGTCTCCCGGTGCTCAGTACATTGGGGTCACACTCGTCTCCCGGTGCTCGGTACATTGGGGTCACGCTCGTCTCCCGGTGCTCAGTACATTGGGGTCACGCTCGTCTCCCAATGCTCAGTACATTGGGGTCACGCTCGTCTCCCGGTGCTCAGTACACTGGGGTCACGCTCGTCTCCCGGTGCTCAGTACACTGGGGTCACGCTCGTCTCCCGGTGCTCAGTACACTGGGGTCACGCTCGTCTCCCGGTGCTCAGTACACTGGGGTCACGCTCGTCTCCCGGTGCTCAGTACACTGGGGTCACGCTCGTCTCCCGGTGCTCAGTACACTGGGGTCACGCTCGTCTCCCGGTGCTCAGTACACTGGGGTCACGCTCGTCTCCCGGTGCTCAGTACACTGGGGTCACGCTCGTCTCCCGGTGCTCAGTACACTGGGGTCACGCTCGTCTCCCGGTGCTCAGTACACTGGGGTCACGCTCGTCTCCCGGTGCTCAGTACATTGGGGTCACGCTCGTCTCCCGATGCTCAGTACATTGGGGTCACGCTCGTCTCCCAGGGCTCAGTACATTGGGGTCACGCTCGTCTCCCGGTGCTCAGTACATTGGGGTCACGCTCGTCTCCCATTGCGCAGTACATTGGGGTCACGCTCGTCTCCCAGGGCTCAGTACATTGGGGTCACGCTAGTCTCCCGATGCTCAGTACATTGGGGTCACGCTCGTCTCCCGGTGCTCAGTACATTGGGGTCACGCTCGTCTCCCGGTGCTCAGTACATTGGGGTCACGCTCGTCTCCCGGTGCTCAGTACATTGGGGTCACGCTCGTCTCCCGGTGCTCAGTACATTGGGGTCACGCTCGTCTCCCGGTGCTCAGTACATTGGGGTCACGCTCGTCTCCCGGTGCGCAGTACATTGGGGTCACGCTCGTCTCCCAGGGCTCAGTACATTGGGGTCACGCTCGTCTCCCAGGGCTCAGTACATTGGGGTCACGCTCGTCTCCCAGTGCTCAGTACATTGGGGTCACGCTCGTCTCCCGGTGCTCAGTACATTGGGGTCACGCTCGTCTCCCAGTGCTCAGTACATTGGGGTCACACTTGTCTCCCGATGCTCAGTACATTGGGGTCACGCTCGTCTCCCGGTGCTCAGTACATTGGGGTCACGCTCGTCTCCCAGGGCTCAGTACATTGGGGTCACGCTCGTCTCCCAGGGCTCAGTACATTGGGGTCACGCTCGTCTCCCAGGGCTCAGTACATTGGGGTCACACTTGTCTCCCGGTGCTCAGTACATTGGGGTCACGCTCGTCTCCCAGGGCTCAGTACATTGGGGTCACGCTCGTCTCCCGGTGCTCGGTACATTGGGGTCACGCTCGTCTCCCGGTGCTCAGTACATTGGGGTCACGCTCGTCTCCCAGGGCTCAGTACATTGGAGTCACGCTCGTCTCCCGGTGCTCGGTACATTGGGGTCACGCTCGTCTCCCGGTGCTCAGTACATTGGGGTCACGCTCGTCTCCCGGTGCTCGGTACATTGGGGTCACACTTGTCTCCCGGTGCTCAGTACATTGGGGTCACGCTCGTCTCCCAGGGCTCAGTACATTGGGGTCACGCTCGTCTCCCAGGGCTCAGTACATTGGGGTCACGCTCGTCTCCCAGGGCTCAGTACATTGGGGTCACGCTCGTCTCCCGGTGCTCAGTACATTGGGGTCACGCTCGTCTCCCGCTGCCCAGTGCCGTTTGCTCCGGGTATCAGGACCAGACACAGATCAGCCAGTGGGGGATGATGGGAGAATATCATCCGCTGGTGTGTGCACTGGGGGAGCAGACGTGCCCTGGGCGCTCTCCCAGTATAAATGTGATGTGACCAGTGACCATCTGCCAGATGAGACTCTGGAGGGGCACAACCCTGCCCTGCGCTATCTGCTGGCCGCCGTCACATCACATCCAGCCTGCGCCCAGTCCCGCTCACCCATAACTGTGATACAGCATTATACTGATATCCCGAATAGCAAATCAGTCCCTCTGTGCCGAGACACCCTCAGAGCGGCCTATCAGGGTGTCTAGAAAGCTGAGTGGTATCATCTACGCACTGCGCAGGAGCCGGCGGCGCAAACCTAGACCACACAGCAGCCAAAATAGAGAAATTAGCACAATTAAGTCTGGGCCAAGTCTGGGCTGGCGGCAAGTCAAGACACAAGCCGGAGATTAATGAAGACAAGTTTCTTTAATTTGACTAAAACAAAACCCTCAATGTTTCTTTACGTCGTCTCCAAAAGAAAACGTGACGAGCGGCGGCCGAGAGCGAAGGAGCCGGAGAGGTGACCTCCAAAACGGCACAGTCAGCAGCGAAAGACGAGACCAATGATCTATACATCCCCTGCAAAGGAGACGGCTCCTGTTAAAGGGACAGAACACCTCTCTAATCGCGGGGCATGCCATCTATTGTTCTCTGTTATCAGCCACTCATGTACAGAGAGAGAGAGAGAGAGAAACTAGTGTATAAAAGATGAGCGAAGGGAATATGAAATTTGGAGCCGGATTGCAGAGCAGCACGGTCCTGAATGGCGAAACCATAGGCGTAGATTGCCTTAAAGGGATGGTCCAGACAGCACAGTGGCTCAGTGGTTAGCCCTGCAAAGCTGGGGTCCTGGGTTCAAATCCCACCAAGGACATCTGCAAGGAGTTTGTGTTCTCCCCGTGTTCGGTGGGTTTCCTTCAGGTTTTCCGGTTTCCTCCCACACTCCAAAGACTGATGGGGAATCTAGATCGTGAGCCCCAATGGGGACAGCGATGAAGACGAATGTAATATAAGAAAATAAAATTTAATAACAAAGCTTTTGCAGCTTTTTAAAATGTTTCTATTACTCATTATTTACTAGAGGAGAGGGGTTTGCGATGCTGACGAGGATCGTATAGGCCGAATACAATGTAACAAACCCTCAGCTGGGAGAAATACAGCTGTACAGACATTTCGGTCACTGGATGCATGTAAATAATGATCCCAATTCACTGTCTGCAAGCAGAGATCTTAATGATAAGAATATGAGAATGTTTTATTTCATTCCTTGAAGCATTCGCACTCTTGTCAATGGACACGACGGGTCTGGTCCCCCATGCTCTCTGATCTGGTGGGGGTCCCCGTAACCTCCTCCATTATCTGTACCGGTTCCCACCATAGTGACGGATGTCGCCTGTGTTCTTTATTATCTATTCTGTGCGCTGTTTTTACAGTTGTCACCCCCAGGAATCTTTGAAGGGTGGTTGATCGGTGGGGTCTGCGTGCGGAGATCCCTATAAGGGGCAAAATCTATGAGATGCCCAGACCAATGGCCGTGGATTCAGAAAAGAGTCAAGTACATTTTCTGGGTTGTTTCCTATGGATGTCAGTTTTTGTTACTGCCCCCAATTTGCAGATTTGGGGTCTGGTTACAGGATTTTGCCCATTTCTGAGCGATGAGTTCTACACATTTTACCAAGCAGCAGAACCTGGATCCGGCCTCCCTGCAAACAGCGACCGTCTCACGTGTGTCTGACAAATGTGACACCTCGGTGCATTCCCGTCCCAACACCCTCGTCGGCAAACAGCAGGAACGCCACATATTGAGGAGCCTCCGATCATATGTGTGCAGGCGAGGCCGGACTCCGCGGCGCACATTTCCAGGTCTGCGATTTTACTGAATCTGATCCACATGGTGCGTGCAGAAAAAAAATCCACACGTCAGCGAGTCCATCTATGCTGCATTTCTCCACCACCCGGTAAAACCTGCTGCAAAACAACATGTAAGGCGATGTTCACACATTGCGCTTTTCTGCTAATTTATGCAAAGTTTAAGCCGCAGGTTTTAATTAGCTTTTTTCTGCGTTTTTGTCATTTATTGCATTAAAAAAAAAATTATCCGATTCAACTTCATCAGGTTTGAAAAAAGATGCAAAACCTGATACCTACATTTTTTGCAGCATTTTTGCACTTCTCATTGCTTTCAATGGGTGAGAAACGCTGAAGGAAGTGACATGTTCCATTTTGCAAAAACGTGGCTCTGTGACAAAACAGTCAGGGAATAAAAAACAAGCCGTGTGCCCGAGATTTCTGAAATCTCAGACCTTGCTGGTGCTGTGAAACAACTGAAAATCTGCATTAAAAAAACAGCAAAAATCCACTGCAAAAACGCAATGTGTGACCGCAGCCTAAGGGTACCGTCACACAGTGGCATTTTGATCGCTACGACGGCACGATCCGTGACGCTCCAGCATCGTAACAATATCGCTCCAGCGTCGTAGACGGCTGTCACACTTTGCAATGCACGACGCTGGAGCGATAATTTCATGACGTATGTGCGATGTAGAAGCCGTTGGTTACTATGCGCACATCGTATACAATATCGTGCACACCTTTGTTACACCATGCGATCATGCTGCCACAGCGGGACACTAGACGACGAAAGAAAGTTTCAAACGATCTGCTACGACGTACGATTCTCAGCGGGGTCCCTGATCGCAGGAGCGTGTCAGACACCGCGAGATCGCTGGAACGTCACGGATATATCGCTGGAACGTCACAAATCGTGCCGTCGTAGCGATCAAAATGCCACTGTGTGACGGTACCCTAACGCATAAGGATTTTGCTGCAGATTTGTCACCGATTGTCTTCTAACTAGTTGACATCCTCTGTGATAAATTAAAAAAACAAAAAACAAACATAAGATCTGGCCAAATGGGGTAGAGGAAAGTAGAGAAGAGTGGGAAAGAAGGGGAAAAATAGTAAGAAGAGAGGAAAAAGGGAAAGGACAGAGGGAGGACAAGTGAGAGAGTGAACAAAGGAGAGAAACGGATGGAGGGATAGAAAGAGGAAAGAACAAAGAAAAAGAGGGAGAAAGAAGAGAAGAGAGCAGGAAGAAGCAAAGAGCAAGAAGAGAGGAAAGAGGAAGCATGAGTGTAAGTACAGGGGAGCGAGATAAAGAGGGGAGAGAAAGCAAAGAGGGGAAGAAGAGAGAAGAGAGAGGGGGAAAACAAGAGTGAGTAAGAAGGGATAAAAGCGAAAAGAGGAGAAAGGAAAGAAGGAGTGGGAGAGACAAAATGGAGTAAGAGGAGAGCATGAAGAAAGATAGAAGAGAGAATAAGAATGGAAGAAAGAAATTACAAATAGGAGTGAAAGATACGGAAAGAAAGAGATAGATGGAAAGAAAGATGAAAAGAAAGAGATAGATGGAAAGAAAGATGAAAAGAAAGAGATAGATGGAAAGAAAGATGAAAAGAAAGAGATAGATGGAAAGAAAGATGAAAAGAAAGAGATAGATGGAAAGAAAGATGAAAAGAAAGAGATAGATGGAAAGAAAGATGAAAAGAAAAAGAGATGGAAAGAAAGATGAAAAGAAAGAAAGATATGGAAAGAAAGATGAAAAGAAAGAAAGATATGGAAAGAAAAAGAGAGAAAAGAAAGAAAGAAAGATGGAAAGCGAGAGCGATGGAAAGCGAGAGCGATGGAAAGCGAGAGCGATGGAAAGCGAGAGCGATGGAAAGCGAGAGCGATGGAAAGCGAGAGCGATGGAAAGCGAGAGCGATGGAAAGCGAGAGCGATGGAAAGCGAGAGCGATGGAAAGCGAGAGCGATGGAAAGCGAGAGCGATGGAAAGCGAGAGCGATGGAAAGCGAGAGCGATGGAAAGAAAAGAAGGATGGAAAGAAAAGAAGGATGGAAAGAAAAGAAGGATGGAAAGAAAAGAAGGATGGAAAGAGAGATTGAAAGAAAAGATGGAAAGAAAAGAAAGATAGAAAGAGAGAGATGGAAAGAAAACAAAAAAGAAAGAAAAGCAAAAAGGAAGAAGAAAAAAAGAACGACCCCCCCCTACCCGAGAAAGATAGAGAAGAGAAAGATGAAAGAAAATGAGAAATGAGAAAGAGAAGGGTAAAGGAAGGACAAAATGAGTCTGAGGCTATGTGCAGACGTTGCGGATTCTCTGCAGATCCGCAGCGTTTTTTGAGGTGCAGGAGCGCTGCAGATCCGCAATTGATTTACAGTACAATGTAAATCAATGAGAAAAAAAAAATGCTGTGCACACGTTGCGGAAAATCCACTGCGGAAACGCTGCGGTTTAAAAGAAGGAGCATGTCACTTCTTTTTTGCGAATCTGCAGCGTTTTTGTACCCATTCCATTATAGAAAACCGCAGGGGTAAAAAACGCAGCAAATCCGCAAGAAAACCGCAGCAAAAACGCACAAAAAAATGCTGCGGAACCGCACAAAAAACGCGACAAATCCACAGGTGCTTTTTCTGCCAGGAGAGGCAGAATCCGCACCAGAAATTCCTAAGCCTAATCCGCAACGTGTGCACATAGTTTAGGTGTGAGAGCAACGTGGAGGAAAAATAGTGACATTTTTTGTTCTAAACTGGGAAAAAAAAATGTTAGAAATGTCCTGAAGTGGCGAGAGCAGCGGCGGTGCGACCGGCAGTAATCGGCCATTTGTTGTGCTCGCTCCATGTGACGCCGCTCCGGACTTTTCCCAGGGAGCCGACCAATGAGCAGCCGCACGCTCCGGGTTAATCTTGTGTAATTCTCATCTCGTGGGCAGAAACCTGATTCCTGAATTCAGAGCAAACTTCCTCTAATAGAAGCGGCAAGGAGAGTAATAACAGGAAATAGAGCGGTGACTACAGGGGGCAGCAACAATGGCCGGAGAGGGAAGACATCCCCAATATTAGGGTCTCATTCTGCCCCTATTAGAAATGCAGGAAATGCCCCCATGATATGCCAAACACAGCAGTCTACGGTGCCCAATCACAGCGCAGCTTTCATTGCTCAAGAGCTAAATAGGACATTAAAGTTGTGCTGTGATTGGTTGCTGTGGGCAACAAAGAAAGCAACCAATCACAATGCAGCTTTAAATGTTCAAAAGTAGAATAGAAAATGAAAGTTGTGCTGTAATTGGTTGCTATGGGCAAAGACAGCAACCAGTCAGTGCAGATCTGTCATTGCTCCAGAGCAGAAGAAGAAATGAAAGCTGCGCTGGGATTGGTTGCTATGGGTAGTTTTTTCATCAGCATCATTTCCTCCATCCGCGATCATAATTCTTGGCTCCACCTACAAAATGGCAGCCAACACCGTATACAGGCAGCTAATGGAGACAGGACTGCATCTATCGCCTTAGGCTGCGGTCACACTAGCAGTATTTGGTCAGTATTTTACATCAGTATTTGTAGCCAAAACCAGGAGTGGAACAATTAGAGGAAAAGTATAATAGAAACATATGCACCACTTCTGCATTTATCACCCACTCCTGGTTTTGGCTACAAATACTGATGTAAAATACTGACCAAATACTGCTAGTGTGACCGCAGCCTTAGACATCAGTGCGTCTTGGTTTAATTTAGTCTGGAAAGAAAAACAAACACTTCTTCACCCTTACACTGCTTGCTGTCAGCATATGGAAACATCCTGACACCCGAAAAACCTTCTCACAGCTGAGAATTCCTTACAGCGGACTCCTGACTGATGCAGTGTAACAAATCGCAGCTGTGAGAAGTACTAGATGTTAGTTAACCCCTTAAAGACCGGGCGATTTGTCATCATATGCAGTAAAAACGACCTGTTTTCTATCATTTTAATATTGCCAGATTAATATGGACACGGCGATACAGAATATGTTTACTATTTTCTACATGGGGGAAACGCGGGGGGGATTCAAAGTTTTAGACTTTTTAACACAGGTAAGAGTTTAAAAAAAATAAAAAAAATTCAAGCTTTTTTTTTTGGCTCCTTGTGCAAGAGTGGTAGTGTCATTTAAGGGGTTAAACAGCAGCGATCGGAGCTATCCACTTAGTAGGAGGCCTCCGCCGCTGCCGGCCACCCCGCGCAGACGGGGCCTCCGCCGCTCCCGGCCACCCCGCGCAGACGGGGCCTCCGCCGCTCCCGGCCACCCCGCGCAGACGGGGCCTCCGCCGCTCCCGGCCACCCCGCGCAGATGGGGCCTCCGCCGCTCCCGGCCACCCCGCGCAGACGGGGCCTCCGCCGCTCCCGGCCACCCCGCGCAGACGGGGCCTCCGCCGCTCCCGGCCACCCCGCGCAGACGGGGCCTCCGCCGCTCCCGGCCACCCCGCGCAGACGGGGCCTCCGCCGCTCCCGGCCACCCCGCGCAGACGGGGCCTCCGCCGCTCCCGGCCACCCCGCGCAGACAGCATAATAGATAATAGTACATCATGGCGCAGCGGTTAGCGGCTCTCCCAGGTGTTGTTTAACTACAACTCCCATCAAGCCGGATATAACCGTACTTGTTGATCAGGTGCCTATAATTGGTGCCCCCTGACGAGTGACAAACACCCCCATAAAAATCCTCGGCTGCATTTCCTCCACAATAACAATATTTTTGGCGGTGCTGGGAGAGGTGCGAGGAGGAAGACAGAGAAAACAGGAGGTGGAAACAAAGCCTTGGCACGTTCTGCCAGCGACATAATAACACGGCTCTCTGTCTGTTTGCCCTGGAGCCTGTGAGCAGAACTTATCACCAGCGAGCAGACCATGGCCGTGCACAATGGAGCCCAGCCGGCCGGCCAGCGCTTTATCACCAGAGGGAACAAACTGCGCAGTTCCTGTCACTGACATGCCCGGTAGCTGGTGACTTGTAACAGTCACCAAAAAAAAAAAAAACAAAGGACCACGCCATCACGAACAACGCCATTATGGCACTCCTATTAGAGTATGTGATTGGGGGCGTCTCAACAGCAGGGACCCCCCAATGTAAACTAGTCACTGGAGGTCTCTTCTCGTTTACATTGAGAGTGGCCAAACTGTACCATCCCTTTAAGAGACATCATCATCATCATCTGTACCCCACTATGGAATATGTTGGTGACTTAAGGCCAAAGGCATCAGGAGATGAAGAGGTTAACTGGCATCTTGTGGGCGGATGGTTTGGCGCCATTCTCTATATATACACCTACACTGTGCACATATATAATGTAAGTGCTGCTGAATTATTAATCTGCAGTGTCAGCACGGTGGGGAGAACCCTGCCCGGAGTCATCTGCAGCCGGTACAGAGGGGTAATGTCTGTGACCACTGGGGGGCATCAAGCCCAACACGCCAATGACCCCATCAGGGATCTGAGTGTAGTCACTAGTTTACAGCCAGAGTCACAAGATGTCGGGGTCCACCTGCTCTTAGGTTTCCTTTGTTTGTGCATCCGGAGACTAATTTTACAAGGAGGCAGTGACCCGCAGAGGCACAAAAGTAACGGGCGTGACAGATGGAAACAGAGACGCCAACATGCGAACACACTGGGCACATATAGCAGGGCGACGGCGTATATGAGGGTGAAAGCATTTATAGGGGCAGGGCGACGGTGCCCTGGCGGTTAGGGGGGGCAGGGCGACGGTGCCCTGGAGGGTAGGGGGGCAGGGCGACGGTGCCCTGGAGGTTAGGGGGGCAGGGCGACGGTGCCCTGGAGGTTAGGGGGGCAGGGCGACGGTGCCCTGGAGGTTAGGGGGGCAGGGCGACGGTGCCCTGGAGGTTAGGGGGGCAGGGCAACGGTGCCCTGGCGGTTAGGGGGGCAGGGCAACGGTGCCCTGGCGGTTGGGGGGGGCAGGGCGACGGTGCCCTGGCGGTTAGGGGGGCAGGGCGACGGTGCCCTGGAGGTTAGGGGGGCAGGGCGACGGTGCCCTGGAGGTTAGGGGGGCAGGGCGACGGTGCCCTGGAGGTTAGGGGGGCAGGGCGACGGTGCCCTGGCGGTTAGGGGGGCAGGGCAATGGTGCCCTGGCGGTTAGGGGGGCAGGGCAATGGTGCCCTGGCGGTTGGGGGGGGCAGGGCGACGGTGCCCTGGCGGTTAGGGGGGGCAGGGCGACGGTGCCCTGGAGGTTAGGGGGGCAGGGCGACGGTGCCCTGGAGGTTAGGGGGGCAGGGCGACGGTGCCCTGGAGGTTAGGGGGGCAGGGCAACAGTGCCCTGGCGGTTAGGGGGGCAGGGCGACGGTGCCCTGGCGGTTAGGGGGGGGGGGGCAGGGCGACGGTGCCCTGGCGGTTAGCGGGGCAGGGCGACGGTGCCCTGGTGGTTAGGGGGGGGGGGCAGGGCGACGGTGCCCTGGCGGTTAGCGGGGCAGGGCGACGGTGCCCTGGTGGTTAGGGGGGGGGCAGGGCGACGGTGCCCTGGCGGTTAGCGGGGCAGGGCGACGGTGCCCTGGCGGTTAGCGGGGCAGGGCGACGGTGCCCTGGCGGTTAGGGGGGCAGGGGCGACGGTGCCCTGGTTATTAGTATTGGCCAGAACCTACGCTTTGCTGCCAGGTGTTCTGCCCTCACCTGCTACAGAACATTACATGTGACAGCACTGGACCCTGATCCATGCAGCTCGGTGGGGTCAGCCTGGCACTGGGCTCTCATGACCTCGTCAGGCGGCAGAGAGGTTAAACACTGAGGTTTGTGCCTTCATGCGCTCTCCTCCCCTCCCCCGCTACAAGCTGTTGACAGTGCAGATTCAGAGGCCTGGCAGAGCTCAGCTGGACACTGGTCCATTCCCCGCAGCGCTGCCAATCACTACAACCCCCAGCATCATTTTTCCCCTTTATTACCAATACTAAGATCCATTTATAATGAACTTGGGCCATTATAGTAAGGCTATGTGCACACGTTAGGATTTCTGGCAGAAATTTTCCTGACAAAAACCTGACATTTCTGCCAGAAATCCGCATGCGTTTTTAGCACGTTTTTGATGCGTTTTTTTCTTGAGTTTTTTTCCAAATGCATAGAATAGCGGGAAAAACGCAAAAAAAAAAACGCAAAATTAATGAACATGCTGCTTATTTTACTGCGATGCGTTTTTTTTTCGCGGAAAAAAAACGCATCATGTGCACAAAAATTGCAGAATGCATTCTAAATGATAGGATTCATATGTCTACAGTTTCTAATGCGGTTTTATCGCAAAAAAAAAAAAACGCGAAAAAACCTGAATGTGTGCACATACCCTAAAAGCGCAGGTCACAGAGAATCACCATCATCACCACGGGTCATGTGCCGCCCCTAGTCCTGCTTCCCAGTACAGCCAGTATGACTATCCTTCCCAGTATATCCATATTGTGTTGGGCCTTTGCTGATCGCTAATAAAAAAAAAAACAAATCACCTTCACGGTTTCCTGGTGACTTTATATTTTTCAGCCTTCACCAAGACATCTGCACAATCCCAACATCTCTCAGCGGAGGAGTTACTAGATCTTACCTCTGGATAGGAACAATTATGTTCTAGTTCACTGTCAGCAAGCAGAGATCTTGAAATCATGAGAAATATAATCCCAAAGCATTGTCGCTCGTCCATGCTTTTTAGAGAATTTCTTATCTGGAAAGAAGTGGGGTCCCGGGATTATTCACATTCACTGACCGCAAGCAGAAACTGCAGAAATCCCACCTTGTTGAGGATTAATACAAATTAGGAGTATGGAATATGGAGGATGGTCTGTGTGTGGCCCCGTCAGCTGTAATAGCACTGACGCCAGGCAGCTGTCACCTCGCTCAGACAAAAAATACACGGTGCATCAGTTCAGCATTTGCAACATCTCTGCTTGCTGGCAGAAAATGGAAGAATTCCTGCATACAACCAAACCAGGAAATCTGTATAGACCCAACACTCATGGATACAATTGTATCCAGCAGTAAACAGGCAGAACTCCAGACTGATACATTGTAGCAAACAGACAGAGGGATCATCTGTGTGACTGACATATCCAGGATCCGCTAGGTTGGAAAAGGATTACATTTTTTTTTGCCTGTGAATGTAAATAACGAAATTTTTATTCACAAGCCGCAAGCAGAGATCTTGAAAAAGGCGAGACACCTTCAAGGCTTGTTCACACATAGCTTTTGTTATGTGAAAAACAATGCCGCGTCTTACATTGTGATTTTCCACAATTTATTTACAGAAAAATCCTCGAATTCTGTGTCCACATGAAGCCCACACAGAGCACAGAAGCGGCTACCGGCCCCCTGTGATCACAGACTATAGGGGGGAGACCACATGGTGCCGCTGGGGCCACAACCCCAAAACTTCGCCACCATTTGTGGCAGCCAATAGCCGTGAGCCAAGTAGCCACGGCGGTGGTCGGGAGCGTCATCCACATACAAGTAGCCACGGCGGTGGTCAGGCGCGTCATTCATACAAGTAGCCACAGCGGTCGTCGGGAGCGTCATCCATACAAGTAGCCACGGCGGTGGTCGGGAGCGTCATCCACATACAAGCAGCCATGGCGGTGGTCGGGAGCGTCATCCACATACAAGTAGCCACAGCAGTGGTCAGGAGCGTCATTCATACAAGTAGCCACGGCAGTGGTCGGGAGCGTCATCCACATACAAGCAGCCATGTCGGTGGTCGGGAGTATCATCCACATACAAGCAGCCACGGCGGTGGTCGGGAGCGTCATCCACATACAAGCAGCCACGGCGGTGGTCAGGAGCGTCATTCATACAAGTAGCCACTGAGGTGGCCGGGAGTGTCATCCACATACAAGTATCCACGGCAGTGGTCGGGAGTGTCATCCACATACAAGCAGCCATGGCGGTGGTCAGGAGCGTCATCCACATACAGTACAAGCAGCCACGGCGGTGGTCGGGAGCGTCATCTACATACAAGCAGCCACGGCGGTGGTCAGGAGCGTCATTCATACAAGTAGCCACGGCGGTGGTCGGGAGCGTCATCCATACAAGTAGCCACGGCGGTGGTCGGGAGCGTCATCCACATACAAGTAGCCACAGCAGTGGTCAGGAGCGTCATCCACATACAGTACAAGTAGCCACGGCGGTGGTCGGGTGCGACATCCACATACAAGTAGCCACGGCAGTGGTCAGGAGCGTCATCCACATACAGTACAAGTAGCCACGGCGGTGGTCGGGTGCGACATCCACATACAAGTAGCCACGGCAGTGGTCAGGAGCGTCATCCACATACAGTACAAGTAGCCACGGCGGTGGTCGGGTGCGACATCCACATACAAGCGGCTGCACAGACCTCCTGATTAGCGTGTGCTTATACACAGGAGCCAGCTTGAAAAGCAGAGCTGCAGTATAAAGCGTGAGGGGAGGGTAACAGAAGTCTTGGGTGAGACAGCAGGTACATTAAAGACATTCCCCGATCAGAGATCTAAATGGCTCAAAGAAAAGATTCATCCGGAATATGTGGGTCCCCGCTACTACTACAAAACTAGTCCAGCTGACTTTTCAGGAACCTAGGAAAGCTGGGTGATAAAGTAATGCAACACAGTGTTATGTGGTGAACAGAGGAGCCGACCATACATCCAGCCAGTGTCACCACCGGGACTATGGGATCTGGAACATTAGAGAGGGATCCGGCACTACACAAGCCGCTGTGTGCCCAGTACGAGCGCTGACGGCGGGCACAAGCATAGAGTTTACACCGGGCACAGAGAAACATTGCCCAAAGGGATCTTATGGAGGCCCGCATCCACCAGCCATAGCAGTAAGACCACCCAATACTGCGCTGCTCCCCCTCTCTGACCCATCGGGATCTGTACTCCACGAGATCTCTGCGTCCTGTGGAATCAGATCCATTAATAATAACCCGTCAGGAGGATTACACCACCGATACCAGCAGGACGGCCACCAGGGGCTAATGCAGCAATAAACAAGATATCGCTCTTATGATCCGAGGAGCCGGTGCAGAGAGATCACGCTCTGAAGAAGCATGCAAATTAGCCTGGAAGTGCACTGGGGGCGTGGCCGTGCACTGGGGGCGTGGCCGTGCACTAGGAGAGCATCAGGCTACCCACATACATCGGCCATATTCTGTCACCGATATGCTGAGGGGTTTTAACCACTGTACGTCAAGAACCCCTCACAAGACCCGCAGTGTACCGAAAACACCACAGAAGACCCGTCAAATACCGGGAGCACCCCACAAATACATATGTATATAAGGAACACCACCAAAACAGCCGCGGTATACCGGGAAGACCACCAAAACAGCAGCGGTATACCGGGAAGACCACCAAAACAGCTCCGGTATACCGGGAAGACCACCAAAACAGCTGCGGTATACCGAAAAGACCACCAAAACAGCCGCCGTATACCGGGAACACCACCAAAACAGCCGCCGTATACCGGGAACACCACCAAAACAGCCGCGGTATACCGGGAACACCACCAAAACAGCCGCCATATACCGGGAACACCACCAAAACAGCCGCCGTATACCGGGAACACCACCAAACAGCCGCCGTATAATGGGAACACCACCAAGAGAGCCGCCGTATAATGGGAACACCACCAAAACAGCCGCCGTATACCGGGAACACCACCAAAACAGCCGCCGTATACCGGAAACACCACCAAAACAGCCGCCGTATACCGGGAACACAACCAAAACAGCTGCGGTATACCGGGAACACCACCAAAACAGCCGCCGTATACCGGGAACACCACCAAAACAGCCGCCGTATACCGGGAACACCTCCAAGAGAGCCACCGTATACCGGGAACACCACCAAAACAGCCGCCGTATACCGGGACCACCACCAAAACAGCCGCCGTATACCGGGAACACCACCAAAACAGCCGCCGTATACCAGGAACACCTCCAAGAGAGCCACCGTATACCGGGAACACCACCAAAACAGCCGCCGTATACCGGGACCACCACCAAAACAGCCGCCGTATACCGGGAAGACCCCACAAGAGCAGCCGTATACCGGGAACACCACCAAGAGAGCCGCCGTATACCGGGAACACCACCAGAACAGCTGCCTTATACCGGGAACAGCACCAAAAGAGCCGCAGTATACCGGGAACACCCCACAAGAGCCGCCGAATACCGGGAACACCCCACAAGAGCCGCTGTATACCGGGAACACCACCAAAACAGCCGCCATATACCGGGAACACCCCACAAGAGCCGCTGTATACCGGGAACACCCCACAAGAGCCGCTGTATACTGGAACCATTTGTTATGCTTCCAGTCCATCACTACAGAACTGGATGGCCCGGCATCCGCCGATATCTCACCTCCACCAGTAATCAGTGTCCTTCCATCACTGCCAGTGGTTTTATTGTTATGGCTTCTCGATGTGTATCACATGACATACACACAACTGTTCTTCACCCCGGCATCACCAGGATTGTGGATAGGTGTCACACTATCAAATGTTCTGGATTATAGAAAAAAAAAAAAAATTTGATAATCCAGAATTCCTGTATGCCGGATTACAGGTGCTGTCAGAGGCAGTGGGTGGAGGGGTCCGGTATCGGCTGTAACCAGCTGTAAAGTCCTGGCGCCGAATACCGGGGATAGCCCGTCCGCTGTGTCCTTCGGTGACACGACATAAGTGGAACATCTGCTGGTGCCGATAATGCCAATTACTGCCGCAGCTCGTCATTATGTAGTCAGTGCGGCCCCCAGCATGGCCAGAAAGGCCGAGGGTCCCGTACTCCACCCTGGGGCGATACTGGCAGTCACCAGAGCCATCCTTTACTATCTGTTATGTATCCATCTCTCCATCGCCCCCCATACAACTGTCTATCTTCATAGCTCGGGGGTTTCCTCATGTGCACAGATCTATATGCCGCTGATGGTCGGACCCCCGCAATGACATCATCCCCAGCCCCCAAGTAAGGAGCAGATAGTGAAATATACAGCTGATGATCCAGGCAACAACACTGAAGGGTTAATTAAAGGGCAACGCCACTAATAAACAATCTGCCTTGTAGATCTTAGCCCAAAAATTCACACAATTTCTACTGTCAATTTTAGGGAAAAGAATTTGACAGACAATATGGCCGCCGTCATGGTAGTCACCCAGTTTACTACAGATTCATAGGTGAGGAAGAGGGCAGGCGGAAGGTGAGGAAGAGGAAGGGGAGAAAGAGGGCGAGCGGGAGGGGAGGAAGAGGGCGAGCGGAAGGGGAGGGGAGGGGAGGGGAGGGGAGGGGAGGGGAGGGGAGGGGAGGGGAGGAGAGGGGGAGGGGAGGAGAGGGGGAGGGGAGGAAGAGGGCGAGCGGAAGGGGAGGGGAGGAAGAGGGCGAGCGGAAGGGGAGGGGAGGAAGAGGGCGAGCGGAAGGGGAGGGGAGGAAGAGGGCGAGCGGAAGGGGAGGGGAGGAAGAGGGCGAGCGGAAGGGGAGGGGAGGAAGAGGGCGAGCGGAAGGGGAGGGGAGGAAGAGGGCGAGCGGAAGGGGAGGGGAGGAAGAGGGCGAGCGGAAGGGGAGGGGAGGAAGAGGGCAAGCGGAAGGGGAGGGGAGGAAGGAAGAGCGGGGAAGGAAGTCCTAGCTATGGAAGTGGCGATACTGGTTGTCACCTAGACACAAGAGGATGAGGTCAAGCACTCTCACAGTATTTTTTCCTGTTTGATGGAGTTCTCCTTTAAAATATACACAACAAATCCCATGTTATCCGATCGAAAGAAACTACAAGAATTTTCCAGAAGAGTCCATTTCTGCATGTCAGATATTAAACGTGAAAAATCCTACATTGCTGCTCTGTAAACCCACGACGTGAGAGCGGAGACCGAGATCTCCTCCAACAGACCACCAAAAAGGACGACGCACCAACGGCCAGAAAAAGCAGGTGGATGAGGAAGAGGGTGAGCGGAAGGGGAGGAAGAGAGCGAGGAAAGGAAGGAAGAGAGCGAGGAAAGGAAGGAAGAGAGCGAGGAAAGGAAGGAAGAGAGCGAGGAAAGGAAGGAAGAGAGCGAGGAAAGGAAGGAAGAGAGCGAGGAAAGGAAGGAAGAGAGCGAGGAAAGGAAGGAAGAGAGCGAGGAAAGGAAGGAAGAGAGGGAATCAAGTTGGGTGAAAGTTGGGGAAGATTGAAAGACAAAGGATGGAAGAAAGAACAAATAGCAAGGGAGAAAAAAAGAGGAAGAAGGAATAAAGATGGATATAAAGAAAGGATGGATGAGGAAGAAAGAACATACTGTACAAAGGAACAAAAGGTTGAAAAAAGATGGGTGGAAGGAAAAAAAGTGTAAAGATGGAATGTCAGAAAAAGAATGAAAAAGAGGAACAAAAACAGCACATAGGAAGGAAGAGAGATAGATGAAGGAAAGAAAGAAAAGGAAGGAAAGTTAAATTGGAAAAAAAGACAATTAAAATGAGCAAGAGTGGAAGAAAAATGTAAGGAAAGAAAGTAGGATGGAAAATGAAGAAGGACAGAACAAAAAAGGAAAGTATGTAGGAAGTGACAATTTAATTGATGAAGAAAGAAAGGAGAGAAAAGTCGGTGAAGCAGAAGAGTAAAAGGAAACTGAAAGAAGAAAGGAAGGAGGAAGATAGATGGACGGATAGAAAGGATGGAAGAGGAAAACTGAGAGAACAGATAGAAAGGAAAAAGAGAAAGGAGGAAAGAGAAAGAAGCAAATCACAGAACAGATGTCACATCACTATTGCTGCGGGCATCGATGCCGGGGCATGCGCCCACTGCACCCGGGGCAAGCGCCCACTGCACCCGGGGCATGAGCCCACTGCACCCGGGGCATGAGCCCACTGCACCCGGGGCATGAGCCCACTGCACCCGGGGCATGAGCCCACTGCACCCGGGGCATGAGCCCACTGCACCCGGGGCAAGCGCCCACTGCACCCGGGGCATGAGCCCACTGCGGCCTTCACATGAATCCACAGAAGGAGCCCAGAGTCATCACAGCCGCCACATCTGCTGCAGTGACCACGGGTGGGGGGAGGCCGGTGGTGACCCTAGAAAAGCTGTGACCCCCCCACCCCCAACAGAGGTCACTGTCCCCCAAACCTGCTGGTGACCCCCTCCCGGTAAGAGATGAATGAGTCCACATCAGAGATCACAGAGGAGCAGAATGACCCCGTGGGCACAGAGGGCACACACACTGGCGACAATGCCCCCGGGCACAGTGATGCTCACTGACCGGCCGGCACAGCTCCGACCCCCGCAGCAGCCCCCACTCCCGGAGCAGCGCCCCCTAGGACCCGCGCCCCCTAGGACCCGCACAGAGGAGACAGGTGACCCGGATCCGGGTGACTCACCCCAGTCGATGTAGTCGCTGATGTTCTTGTCGCGGCGCAGCGGAGAGCCGCAGCACTCGTCGTACAGGCAGAGCAGCGCGTCCAGCAGGCTCTCCACACTCATCCATCCCCCGGAGCCGCGCAGCCCCGGCCCGGACACCAGCAGCTGCTCCAGCCGCCGCAGCCGCACCTCCCCCGACATCTTCAGCCTCCTCGGCACACCCGCCGGGCTCCTCACCGCGCAGCGCACCCGGCACCCGCCCGCCGGCTCACCCGCCGCCGCCCGGCCCCGCCCGCCATGTCCTGAGGGAAGAGAGAGGATGAGAGACCGCGGACACACAGGATCCTGCGGGCTCCGAGGGGCGAGGAGGAGGAGGAGGAGAGACCGGGGAGGAGGAGACGGAGGAGGAGACACGGGAGCCGGGAAGATGGAGGCCGGGAGGGCGAGAGAGGAGGGAGACCGAGAGACAGGCAGATGGGAGAGAGACAAGAGTGAGAGGAGGGAGAAAGAGAAGGAAAAGAGAGAAGAAAAAGAGAGAGAGGAGACACAGGGGAGAGAGACAGAGAGGAGACACAGGGGAGAGAGACACAGGGGAGAGAGACAGAGGAGACACAGGGGAGAGAGACAGAGAGGAGACACAGGGGAGAGAGACAGAAGAAAAAGAGAGAGGAGACACAGGGGAGAGAGACAGAGAGGAGACACAGGGGAGAGAGACAGAAGAAAAAGAGAGGAGACACAGGGGAGAGAGACAGAAGAAAAAGAGAGGAGACACAGGGGAGAGAGACAGAAGAAAAAGAGAGGAGACACAGGGGAGAGAGACAGAAGAAAAAGAGAGGAGACACAGGGGAGAGAGACAGAAGAAAAAGAGAGGAGACACAGGGGAGAGAGACAGAGAGGAGACACAGGGGAGAGAGACAGAGAGGAGACACAGGGGAGAGAGACAGAGAGGAGACACAGGGGAGAGAGACAGAGAGGAGACACAGGGGAGAGAGACAGAGAGGAGACACAGGGGAGAGAGACAGAGAGGAGACACAGGGGAGAGAGACAGAGGAGACACAGGGGAGAGAGACAGAGAGGAGACACAGGGGAGAGAGACAGAGAGGAGACACAGGGGAGAGAGACAGAGAGGAGACACAGGGGAGAGAGACAGAGAGGAGACACAGGGGAGAGAGACAGAGGAGACACAGGGGAGAGAGACAGAAGAAAAAGAGAGGAGACACAGGGGAGAGAGACAGAAGAAAAAGAGAGGAGACACGGGAGAGAGACAGAGAGGAGACACAGGGGAGAGAGACAGAAGAAAAAGAGAGGAGACACAGGGGAGAGAGACAGAAGAAAAAGAGAGGAGACACAGGGGAGAGAGACAGAAGAAAAAGAGAGGAGACACAGGGGAGAGAGACAGAGAGGAGACACAGGGGAGAGAGACAGAAGAAAAAGAGAGGAGACACAGGGGAGAGAGACAGAACAAAAAGAGAGGAGACACAGGGGAGAGAGACAGAAGAAAAAGAGAGGAGACACAGGGGAGAGAGACAGAGAGGAGACACAGGGGAGAGAGACAGAAGAAAAAGAGAGGAGACACAGGGGAGAAAGACAGAGAGGAGACACAGGGGAGAGAGACAGAAGAAAAAGAGAGGAGACACAGGGGAGAGAGACAGAAGAAAAAGAGAGGAGACACAGGGGAGAGAGACAGAAGAAAAAGAGAGGAGACACAGGGGAGAGAGACAGAGGAGACACAGGGGAGAGAGACAGAGAGGAGACACAGGGGAGAGAGACAGAAGAAAAAGAGAGGAGACACAGGGGAGAGAGACAGAGAGGAGACACAGGGGAGAGAGACAGAGAGGAGACACAGGGGAGAGAGACAGAAGAAAAAGAGAGGAGACACAGGGGAGAGAGACAGAAGAAAAAGAGAGGAGACACAGGGGAGAGAGACAGAGGAGACACAGGGGAGAGAGACAGAGGAGACACAGGGGAGAGAGACAGAGGAGACACAGGGGAGAGAGACAGAGAGGAGACACAGAGGAGAGCGACAGAGAGGAGACACAGGGGAGAGAGACAGAAGAAAAAGAGAGGAGACACAGGGGAGAGAGACAGAGAGGAGACACAGGGGAGAGAGACAGAAGAAAAAGAGAGGAGACACAGGGGAGAGAGACAGAGAGGAGACACAGGGGAGAGAGACAGAGGAGACACAGGGGAGAGAGACAGAGAGGAGACACAGAGGAGAGCGACAGAGAGGAGACACAGGGGAGAGAGACAGAAGAAAAAGAGAGGAGACACAGGGGAGAGAGACAGAGAGGAGACACAGGGGAGAGAGACAGAAGAAAAAGAGAGGAGACACAGGGGAGAGAGACAGAAGAAAAAGAGAGAGGAGACACAGAGGAGAGAGACAGAGAGGAGACACAGGGGAGAGAGACAGAGGAGACACAGGGGAGAGAGACAGAGAGGAGACACAGGGGAGAGAGACAGAAGAAAAAGAGAGGAGACACAGGGGAGAGAGACAGAAGAAAAAGAGAGGAGACACAGGGGAGAGAGACAGAAGAAAAAGAGAGAGGAGACACGGGAGAGAGACAGAAGAAAAAGAGAGGAGACACAGGGGAGAGAGACAGAAGAAAAAGAGAGGAGACACAGGGGAGAGAGACAGAAAAAAAAGAGAGAGGAGACACAGGGGAGAGAGACAGAAAAAAAAGAGAGAGGAAACACAGGGGAGAGAGACAGAAGAAAAAGAGAGGAGACACAGGGGAGAGAGACAGAAGAAAAAGAGAGGAGACACAGGGGAGAGAGAAGAAAAGAGAGAGGAGACACAGGGGAGAGAGACAGAGAGGAGACGGGAGAGAGACAGAAGAAAAAGAGGAGACACGGGAGAGAGACAGAGAGGAGACACAGGGGAGAGAGACAGAAGAAAAAGAGAGGAGACACAGGGGAGAGAGACAGAAGAAAAAGAGAGGAGACACAGGGGAGAGAGAAGAAAAGAGAGGAGACACAGGGGAGAGAGACAGAGGAGACACGGGAGAGAGACAGAGAGGAGACACAGGGGAGAGAGACAGAAGAAAAAGAGAGAGGAGACACAGAGGAGAGAGACAGAGAGGAGACACAGGGGAGAGAGACAGAAGAAAAAGAGAGGAGACACAGGGGAGAGAGACAGAAGAAAAAGAGAGGAGACACAGGGGAGAGAGACAGAAGAAAAAGAGAGGAGACACAGGGGAGAGAGACAGAAGAAAAAGAGAGAGGAGACACAGGGGAGAGAGACAGAAGAAAAAGAGAGAGGAGACACAGGGGAGAGAGACAGAGGAAAAAGAGAGAGGAGACACAGGGGAGAGAGACAGAAGAAAAAGAGAGGAGACACAGGGGAGAGAGACAGAAGAAAAAGAGAGAGGAGACACAGGGGAGAGAGACAGAAGAAAAAGAGAGGAGACACAGGGGAGAGAGACAGAGAGGAGACACAGGGGAGAGAGACAGAGAGGAGACACAGGGGAGAGAGACAGAGGAGACACAGGGGAGAGAGACAGAAGAAAAAGAGAGGAGACACAGGGGAGAGAGACAGAAGAAAAAGAGAGAGGAGACACGGGAGAGAGACAGAAGAAAAAGAGAGGAGACACAGGGGAGAGAGACAGAGGAGACACAGGGGAGAGGAGACACAGAGGAGAGAGACAGGAAAAAGAGAGGAGACACAGGGGAGAGAGACAGAGGAGACACAGGGGAGAGAGACAGAGAGGAGACACAGGGGAGAGAGACAGAAGAAAAAGAGAGGAGACAGGGGAGAGAGACAGAAGAAAAAGAGAGGAGACACAGGGGAGAGAGAAGAAAAAGAGAGAGGAGACACGGGAGAGAGACAGAAGAAAAAGAGAGGAGACACAGGGGAGAGAGACAGAGAGGAGACACAGGGGAGAGAGACAGAGGAAAAAGAGAGGAGACACAGGGGAGAGAGACAGAGGAGACACAGGGGAGAGAGACAGGAAAAAGAGAGGAGACACAGGGGAGAGAGACAGAGGAGACACAGGGGAGAGAGACAGAGAGGAGACACAGGGGAGAGAGACAGAAGAAAAAGAGAGGAGACACAGGGGAGAGAGACAGAAGAAAAAGAGAGGAGACACAGGGGAGAGAGACAGAAGAAAAAGAGAGAGGAGACACGGGAGAGAGACAGAAGAAAAAGAGAGGAGACACAGGGGAGAGAGACAGAAGAAAAAGAGAGGAGACACAGGGGAGAGAGACAGAAAAAAAAAGAGAGAGGAGACACAGGGGAGAGAGACAGAAAAAAAAGAGAGAGGAGACACAGGGGAGAGAGACAGAAGAAAAAGAGAGGAGACACAGGGGAGAGAGACAGAAGAAAAAGAGAGGAGACACAGGGGAGAGAGAAGAAAAGAGAGAGGAGACACAGGGGAGAGAGACAGAGAGGAGACAGGGGAGAGAGACAGAAGAAAAAGAGGAGACACGGGAGAGAGACAGAGAGGAGACACAGGGGAGAGAGACAGAAGAAAAAGAGAGGAGACACAGGGGAGAGAGACAGAAGAAAAAGAGGAGACACAGGGGAGAGAGAAGAAAAGAGAGGAGACACAGGGGAGAGAGACAGAGGAGACACGGGAGAGAGACAGAGAGGAGACACAGGGGAGAGAGACAGAAGAAAAAGAGAGAGGAGACACAGAGGAGAGAGACAGAGAGGAGACACAGGGGAGAGAGACAGAAGAAAAAGAGAGGAGACACAGGGGAGAGAGACAGAAGAAAAAGAGAGAGGAGACACAGGGGAGAGAGACAGAAGAAAAAGAGAGGAGACACAGGGGAGAGAGACAGAAGAAAAAGAGAGAGGAGACACAGGGGAGAGAGACAGAAGAAAAAGAGAGAGGAGACACAGGGGAGAGAGACAGAAGAAAAAGAGAGAGGAGACACAGGGGAGAGAGACAGAAGAAAAAGAGAGGAGACACAGGGGAGAGAGACAGAAGAAAAAGAGAGAGGAGACACAGGGGAGAGAGACAGAAGAAAAAGAGAGGAGACACAGGGGAGAGAGACAGAAGAAAAAGAGAGAGGAGACACAGGGGAGAGAGACAGAAGAAAAAGAGAGGAGACACAGGGGAGAGAGACAGAAGAAAAAGAGAGAGGAGACACAGAGGAGAGAGACAGAAGAAAAAGAGAGGAGACACAGGGGGGAGAGACAAAGAAAAAGAGAGGAGACACAGGGGAGAGAGACAGAGGAGACACAGGGGAGAGAGACAGAAGAAAAAGAGAGAGGAGACACAGGGGAGAGAGACAGGTGCGGGGTCTGGAAGAAAGAATAGCAACTTTGAAACTCATCAAAGAGAATGAAGACTTTCTAGACAGAACAGAAGCATCTCTACTGGTCACAGAAGGTGCAAAAAGTGTCAGAGAACCTCCAAAAGCAGATGAGTGGAAGCATGTGACCAAAAGAAGCAAGAAGACCATGGAGAAATCACCAACCACACAACTGAAGAACCGATATCAAATCTTTGTAGAGGATGAAGATGGCACACCTAAGAATGAAGCAATACCAGCAAGCAAAAAAGAAAAGGGCACACAGCAACAAGTGACAGCAAAAAGTACAGCCAAGAAGCAACGAAGAGTGGTGGTGGTGGGAGACTCACTACTGAGAGGCACCGAAGCAGCCATCTGCAGACCGGACATAACTGCAAGAGAAGTATGCTGCCTTCCAGGTGCGATGATCAAGGATGTGACCGATAGGATACCAAAGCTCTTCAGCTCCAAGGACGTCCACCCATTTCTTCTGATACATGTTGGCACCAATGACACGGCAAGGAAGGACCTACCGACAATCTGCAAGGACTTTGAAGAGTTGGGGAAGAAAGTAAAGGAACTGGATGCACAGGTAGTTTTTCTTCTATCCTTCCAGTAGACGGGCATGGCACCAGGAGATGGAACAGGATCCTTGATGCAAACAACTGGCTAAGACGATGGTGCAGACAACAAGGATTTGGATTCCTGGACCACGGTGTGAATTACTGGTATGATGGACTCCTCGCCAGAGACGGACTACACCTCAACAAACCTGGGAAACACACATTCGCCAGAAGACTCGCTACACTCATCAGGAGGGCGTTAAACTAGAAGAAGAGGGGACGGGAAGAAAAACATTAGACTTGAACAAAGACGACCCAGGAAAACATACTCAGAAGGGAGGTAAGAACATTTCTAAAACAATCCACAGTGAGGAGATTGGAACAAAACAAAATCCTCTACACTGCATGCTCGCAAACGCCAGAAGCCTGACAAACAAGATGGAAGAACTAGAAGCAGAAATATCTACAGGTAACTTTGACATAGTGGGAATAACCGAGACATGGTTAGATGAAAGCTATGACTGGGCAGTTAACTTACAGGGTTACAGTCTGTTTAGAAAGGATCGTAAAAATCGGAGAGGAGGAGGGGTTTGTCTCTATGTAAAGTCTTGTCTAAAGTCCACTTTAAGGGAGGATATTAGCGAAGGAAATGAGGATGTCGAGTCCATATGGGTCGAAATTCATGGAGGGAAAAATGGTAACAAAATTCTCATTGGGGTCTGTTACAAACCCCCAAATATAACAGAAACCATGGAAAGTCTACTTCAAAAGCAGATAGATGAAGCTGCAACCCATAATGAGGTCCTGGTTATGGGGGACTTTAACTACCCGGATATTAACTGGGAAACAGAAACCTGTGAAACCCATAAAGGCAACAGGTTTCTGCTAATAACCAAGAAAAATTATCTTTCACAATTGGTGCAGAATCCAACCAGAGGAGCAGCACTTTTAGACCTAATACTATCTAATAGACCTGACAGAATAACAAATCTGCAGGTGGTTGGGCATTTAGGAAATAGCGACCACAATATTGTGCAGTTTCACCTGTCTTTCACTAGGGGGACTTGTCAGGGAGTCACAAAAACACTGAACTTTAGGAAGGCAAAGTTTGACCAGCTTAGAGATGCCCTTAATCTGGTAGACTGGGACAATATCCTCAGAAATGAGAATACAGATAATAAATGGGAAATGTTTAAGAACATCCTAAATAGGCAGTGTAAGCGGTTTATACCTTGTGGGAATAAAAGGACTAGAAATAGGAAAAACCCAATGTGGCTAAACAAAGAAGTAAGACAGGCAATTAACAGTAAAAAGAAAGCATTTGCACTACTAAAGCAGGATGGCACCATTGAAGCTCTAAAAAACTATAGGGAGAAAAATACTTTATCTAAAAAACTAATTAAAGCTGCCAAAAAGGAAACAGAGAAGTACATTGCTAAGGAGAGTAAAACTAATCCCAAACTGTTCTTCAACTATATCAATAGTAAAAGAATAAAAACTGAAAATGTAGGCCCCTTAAAAAATAGTGAGGAAAGAATGGTTGTAGATGACGAGGAAAAAGCTAACATATTAAACACCTTCTTCTCCACGGTATTCACGGTGGAAAATGAAATGCTAGGTGAAATCCCAAGAAACAATGAAAACCCTATATTAAGGGTCACCAATCTAACCCAAGAAGAGGTGCGAAACCGGCTAAATAAGATTAAAATAGATAAATCTCCGGGTCCGGATGGCATACACCCATGAGTACTAAGAGAACTAAGTAATGTAATAGATAAACCATTATTTCTTATTTTTAGTGACTCTATAGCGACAGGGTCTGTTCCGCAGGACTGGCGCATAGCAAATGTGGTGCCAATATTCAAAAAGGGCTCTAAAAGTGAACCTGGAAATTATAGGCCTGTAAGTCTAACCTCTATTGTTGGTAAAATATTTGAAGGGTTTCTGAGGGATGTTATTCTGGATTATCTCAATGAGAATAACTGTTTAACTCCATATCAGCATGGGTTTATGAGAAATCGCTCCTGTCAAACCAATCTAATCAGTTTTTATGAAGAGGTAAGCTATAGACTGGACCACGGTGAGTCATTGGACGTGGTATATCTCGATTTTTCCAAAGCGTTTGATACCGTGCCGCACAAGAGGTTGGTACACAAAATGAGAATGCTTGGTCTGGGGGAAAATGTGTGTAAATGGGTTAGTAACTGGCTTAGTGATAGAAAGCAGAGGGTGGTTATAAATGGTATAGTCTCTAACTGGGTCGCTGTGACCAGTGGGGTACCGCAGGGGTCGGTATTGGGACCTGTTCTCTTCAACATATTCATTAATGATCTGGTAGAAGGTTTACACAGTAAAATATCGATATTTGCAGATGATACAAAACTATGTAAAGCAGTTAATACAAGAGAAGATAGTATTCTGCTACAGATGGATCTGGATAAGTTGGAAACTTGGGCTGAAAGGTGGCAGATGAGGTTTAACAATGATAAATGTAAGGTTATACACATGGGAAGAAGGAATCAATATCACCATTACACACTGAACGGGAAACCACTGGGTAAATCTGACAGGGAGAAGGACTTGGGGATCCTAGTTAATGATAAACTTACCTGGAGCAGCCAGTGCCAGGCAGCAGCTGCCAAGGCAAACAGGATCATGGGGTGCATTAAAAGAGGTCTGGATACACATGATGAGAGCATTATACTGCCTCTGTACAAATCCCTAGTTAGACCGCACATGGAGTACTGTGTCCAGTTTTGGGCACCGGTGCTCAGGAAGGATATAATGGAACTAGAGAGAGTACAAAGGAGGGCAACAAAATTAATAAAGGGGATGGGAGAACTACAATACCCAGATAGATTAGCGAAATTAGGATTATTTAGTCTAGAAAAAAGACGACTGAGGGGCGATCTAATAACCATGTATAAGTATATAAGGGGACAATACAAATATCTCGCTGAGGATCTGTTTATACCAAGGAAGGTGACGGGCACAAGGGGGCATTCTTTGCGTCTGGAGGAGAGAAGGTTTTTCCACCAACATAGAAGAGGATTCTTTACTGTTAGGGCAGTGAGAATCTGGAATTGCTTGCCTGAGGAGGTGGTGATGGCGAACTCAGTCGAGGGGTTCAAGAGAGGCCTGGATGTCTTCCTGGAGCAGAACAATATTGTATCATACAATTATTAGGTTCTGTAGAAGGACGTAGATCTGGGGATTTATTATGATGGAATATAGGCTGAACTGGATGGACAAATGTCTTTTTTCGGCCTTACTAACTATGTTACTATGTTACAGAAGAAAAAGAGAGAGGAGACAGAAGAAAAAGAGAGAGGAGACACAGGGGAGAGAGACAGAAGAAAAAGAGAGAGGAGACACGGGAGAGAGACAGAAGAAAAAGAGAGAGGAGACACAGGGGAGAGAGACAGACAGAGAGAAGGAAGAGAGGAGACACAGGGGAGAGAGACAGACAGAGAAGGAAGAGAGGAGACACGGGAGAGACAGAGAAAAGGAAAAGAGAGAGGAGACACAGAGGAGAGAGACAGACAGAGAGAAGGAAAAGAGGGAGAGAGACACGGGGAGAGAGAAGGAAAAGAGGAGACACGGGGAGAGAGATAGACAGAGAAGGAAAAGAGAGGAGACACGGGGAGAGAGACAGACAGAGAGAAGGAAAAGAGAAGAGACACGGGAGAGAGACAGAGAAGGAAAAGAGAGAGGAGACACAGGGGAGAGAGACAGAGAGAAGGAAAAGAGAGAGGAGACACGGGAGAGAAACAGAGAGAAGGAAAAGAGAGAAGAGAGACAGAGAGAAGGAAAAGAGGGAGAGAGACACGGGGAGAGAGACAGACAGAGAGAAGGAAAAGAGAGGAGACACGGGAGAGAGAAGGAAAAGAGAGAGGAGACACGGGAGAGAGACAGAGAGAAGGAAAAGAGAGAGGAGACACAGGGGAGAGAGACAGAGAGAAGGAAAAGAGAGAGGAGACACAGGGGAGAGAGACAGAGAGAAGGAAAAGAGAGAGGAGACACAGGGGAGAGAGACAGAGAGAAGGAAAAGAGAGAGGAGACACAGGGGAGAGAGACAGAGAGAAGGAAAAGAAAGAGGAGACACGGGAGAGAGACAGAAGGAAAAGAGAGAGGGGACAGGGGAGAGAGACAGAGAAGGAAAAGAGAGAGGAGACACAGGGGAGAGAGACTGAGAGACAAGAGGGGGCAGAGAGAGAGGAGACCCAGGGGAGAGAGACAAGAGGGAGGAAGAGAGAAGGAAAAGAGAGAGGAGACAGGCAGGAGAAAAAGAAGAGAGACAGAGGAGAGAGACAGAAGAAAAAGAGAGGAGACACAGGGGAGAGAGACAGAAGAAAAAGAGAGAGGAGACACAGGGGAGAGAGACAGAAGAAAAAGAGAGAGGAGACACGGGAGAGAGAAGAAAAGAGAGGAGACACAGGGGAGAGAGACAGAGGAGACACGGGAGAGAGACAGAGAGGAGACACAGGGGAGAGAGACAGAAGAAAAAGAGAGGAGACACAGGGGAGAGAGACAGAGAGGAGACACAGGGGAGAGAGACAGAAGAAAAAGAGAGGAGACACAGGGGAGAGAGACAGAAGAAAAAGAGAGGAGACACAGGGGAGAGAGAAGAAAAGAGAGGAGAAACAGGGGAGAGAGACAGAGGAGACACGGGAGAGAGACAGAGAGGAGACACAGGGGAGAGAGACAGAAGAAAAAGAGAGAGGAGACACAGAGGAGAGAGACAGAGAAGAGACACAGGGGAGAGAGACAGAAGAAAAAGAGAGGAGACACAGGGGAGAGAGACAAGAAAAAGAGAGAGGAGACACGGGAGAGAGACAGAAGAAAAAGAGAGGAGACACAGGGGAGAGAGACAGAAGAAAAAGAGAGAGGAGACACAGGGGAGAGAGACAGAAGAAAAAGAGAGAGGAGACACAGGGGAGAGAGACAGAAGAAAAAGAGAGAGGAGACACAGGGGAGAGAGACAGAAGAAAAAGAGAGAGGAGACACGGGAGAGAGACAGAAGAAAAAGAGAGAGGAGACACAGGGGAGAGAGACAGACGAAAAAGAGAGGAGACACAGGGGAGAGAGACAGAAGAAAAAGAGAGAGGAGACACAGGGGAGAGAGACAGAAGAAAAAGAGAGAGGAGACACAGGGGAGAGAGACAGAAGAAAGAGAGAGGAGACACAGGGGAGAGAGACAGAAGAAAAAGAGAGAGGAGACACGGGAGAGAGACAGAAGAAAAAGAGAGAGGAGACACAGGGGAGAGAGACAGAAGAAAAAGAGAGGAGACACGGGAGAGAGACAAAGAAAAAGAGAGGAGACACAGGGGAGAGAGACAGAAGAAAAAGAGAGAGGAGACACAGGGGAGAGAGACAGACAGAGAGAAGGAAGAGAGGAGACACAGGGGAGAGAGACAGACAGAGAGAAGGAAGAGAGGAGACACGGGAGATACAGAGAAGAGGAAAAGAGAGAGGAGACACAGGAGAGAGACAGACAGAGAGAAGGAAAAGAGGGAGAGAGACACGGGGAGAGAGAAGGAAAAGAGGAGACACGGGGAGAGAGACAGACAGAGAAGGAAAAGAGAGGAGACACGGGGAGAGAGACAGACAGAGAGAAGGAAAAGAGAAGAGACACAGGGGAGAGAGACAGAGAGAAGGAAAAGAGAGAGGAGACACAGGGGAGAGAGACAGAGAGAAGGAAAAGAGAGAGGAGACACAGGGGAGAGAGACAGAGAGAAGCAAAAGAAAGAGGAGACACGGGAGAGAGACAGAAGGAAAATAGAGAGGAGACAGGGGAGAGAGACAGAGAGAAGGAAAAGAGAGAGGAGACACAGGGGAGAGAGACTGAGAGACAAGAGGGGGCAGAGAGAGAGGAGACCCAGGGGAGAGAGAAGGAAAAGATAGAGGAGACACAGATGAGAGAGACAGAGAGAAGGAAAAGAGAGAGGAGACACAGGGGAGAGAGACAAGAGGGAGGAAGAGAGAAGGAAAAGAGAGAGGAGACAGGCAGGAGAAAAAGAAGAGAGACAGAGGAGAGAGACCGATAGAGACTGAGAGAGACAGATGGGAAGGAGGCAGAGAACAGGAAAAGAGAGAGGAGACACCGAGGAGAGAGACGAGGGAGAGAGAAGAAAAAGAGAGAGGAGGCAGAGAGAAGGAAAAGAGAGAGGAGAGGCAGACAGACTGAGAGACAAGAAGGAGACCGAGAGACAGGCAGATGGGAGAGAGACAAGAGTGAGAGGAGGGAGATAGAGAGAAAGAAGGAAAAGAGAGAGGAGACACAGAGGAGAGAGACAGAAGAAAAAGAGAGAGGAGATACAGGGGAGAGAGAAGAAAAAGAGAGAGGAGACACAGGGGAGAGAGACAGAGAGAGGAGACACAGGGGAGAGAGAGAAGGAAAAGAGAGAGGAGACACAGAGGAGAGAGACAGAGAGGAGACACAGAGGAGAGAGACAGAAGAAAAAGAGAGAGGAGACAGGGGAGAGAGACAGAGAGAAGGAAAAGAGAGGAGACACAGGGGAGAGAGACAGAAGAAAAAGAGAGAGGAGACACAGGGGAGAGAGACAGAGAGAAGGAAAAGAGAGGAGACACAGGGGAGAGAGACAGAAGAAAAAGAGAGAGGAGACACAGGGGAGAGAGACAGAGAGAAGGAAAAGAGAGGAGACAGAGGGGAGAGAGAAGGAAGAGAGGAGACACAGGGGAGAGAGAAGGAAGAGAGGAAACACGGGAGAGAGACAGACAGAGAGAAGGAAAAGAGAGCGGAGACACAGGGGAGACAGAGAGAAGGAAAAGAGGAGACACGGGAGAGAGAAGGAAAAGAGAGAGGAGACACAGGGGAGAGAGACAGAGAGAAGGAAAAGAGAGAGGAGACACAGGGGAGAGAGACTGAGAGACAAGAGGGGGCAGAGAGAGAGGAGACCCAGGGGAGAGAGACAAGAGGGAGGAAGAGAGAAGGAAAAGAGAGAGGAGACAGGCAGGAGAAAAAGAAGAGACAGAGGAGAGAGACCGATAGAGACTGAGAGAGACAGATGGGAGGGAGGCAGAGAACAGGAAAAGAGAGCGGAGACACCGAGGAGAGAGACGAGGGAGAGAGAAGAAAAAGAGAGAGGAGACAGAGGAGAGAGACATGAGGGAGGCAGAGAGAAGGAAAAGAGAGAGGAGACACAGACAGACTGAGAGACAAGAAGGAGACCGAGAGACAGGCAGATGGGAGAGAGACAAGAGTGAGAGGAGGGAGATAGAGAGAAAGAAAAAAGAGAGGAGACAGGCAGGAGAGACAGACAGATGGGAGAGAGACAAGAGGGAGGCAGAGAGAAGGAAAAGAGTGACCAGTGATGGATGAAGAGCGAGTGACCAGTGATGGATGAAGAGCGAGCGACCAGTGATGGATGAAGAGCGAGCGACCAGTGATGGATGAAGAGTGACCAGTGATGGAAGAAGAGAGAGTGACCAGTGATATATGGAAAGAGTGACCAGTGATGGATGAAGAGTGACCAGTGATGGAAGAAGAGAGAGTGACCAGTGATATATGGAAAGAGCGACCAGTGATGGATGAAGAGTGACCAGTGATGGAAGAAGAGAGAGTGACCAGTGATATATGGAAAGAGCGACCAGTGATGGATGAAGAGTGACCAGTGATGGAAGAAGAGAGAGTGACCAGTGATATATGGAAAGAGTGACCAGTGATGGATGAAGAGCGAGCGACCAGTGATGGCTGAAGAGTGACCAGTGATAGATGAAGAGCAAGCGACCAGTGATAGATGAAGAGCGAGCGACTAGTGATAGATGAAGAGCGAGCGACCAGTGATGGATGAAGAGTGACCAGTGATGGAAGAAGAGAGAGTGACCAGTGATGGATGAAGAGCGAGCGACCAGTGATGGCTGAAAAGTGACCAGTGATAGATGAAGAGCAAGCGACCAGTGATAGATGAAGAGCAAGCGACCAGTGATAGATGAAGAGCGAGCGACCAGTGATGGATGAAGAGCGATTGACCAGTGATGGATGAAGAGAGGGCAACCAGTGATAGATTAAGAGAGCGACGAATAGTAGATGTAGAGAGTGACAAGTGATAGATGAAGAGAAAGTGGCCAGTGTCAGATGAGAGAGCGATTTGTGGTAGATGCAAACACCAGCCAGTTGTAGACAGGGAGAGAGCAACGAGTGATAGATGAAGAGAGCGTCCGGTGATCAGAGAGAGTAACCAATGATAGAAGTAGAGAGTAGTCAATGATAAAAAAGAGAACGGCAAGTGATTGAGAAAGAAACTAGTAATGAATCGAGAGCGACCAGGGATAGATGGAGAGAGCAGCCAGTGCTAGAAGTAGAGACCGTCATGTTATAGATGGACAGAACAGCCTGTGATAGATGAAGACAGTAGCCACTAACAGATTGAGAGAGCGGCCAATGATAAATGAGACTGATATATGGATAGAATGATCAGTGATGGAAAAAAACAGCTACTGATGGATGGAGTGGTCAGTCATGGAGGGAGGGAACTGCAGGTGATGGAAGGAGAGCGTGGCCAGTGATGGAGCGAACAGCGAATAATTTATGGTGAGAGCAGCCAGTGATGGGTGGGAGAGCAGCCAGTGATGGATGAAGAGAGCGGCAAGTGATGGATGGAGAGAGCGGCCAGGGATTATGGAGAGAGCGGCCAGTAATGGAGGGAGCAGCCAGTGATGATGGAGAGAGCGGTGGGTGACGGATAGAGACAGCGGCCAGTAATGGATGGAGAGAGCGGCCAGTAATGGATGGAGACAGCAGCCAATGATGATGGAGAGAGCGGCCAGTGATGGATGGAGGGAGCAGCCAATGATTTATGGAGAGAGCAGCCAGTGATGGATGAAGAGACCGACCAGTGATAGATGGAGAGAGCGGCCAGTGATTGATGGAGGGAGTGGTCAGTGATGGATGGAGAGAGCGACCAGTGATAGATCGGGAGAGTAGTCAGTCATGGAGGGAGAGAACTGCCAGTGATGGAAGTAGAAAGCGGCCAGTGATGGATGGAGAGAGTGGCCAGTGATGGAAGGAGAAAGCAGCCAATGATTTATGGAGAGAGCAGCCAGTGATGAATGAAGAGAGCGGCCAGTGATGAATGAAGAGAGTGGCCATTGTTGGATGAAGAGAGCGGCCATTGATGGATGAAGAGAGCGGCCATTGATGAATGAAGAGAGCGGCCAGTAATGGATGGAGAGCGCGGCCAGTAATGGAAGGAGTGGCCAGTGATGGATGGAGGGAGCAGTCAATGAAGGATGGAGTTAGCGGTCAGTGATGGTTGAGGAGAGCGGTCAGTCATGGAGGGAGAGAACTGCCAGTGATGGAAGTAGAGAGCAGTCAGCAATGGATGAAGAGAGCAGCCAATGATTTATGGAGCGAGCGGCCAGTGATTCGTGGCGAGAGCAGCCAGTCATAAATGGAAAGACTGGCCAGTGATGGATGAAGAGAGCGGCCAGTGATAGATGGAGAGAGTGGCGAGTGTTGGTTCTAGAGAGTGGCCAGTGATTATTGGAGTGCACAGTCAGTGATGGATGGAGAGAGCAGCCAGTTATAGGGAGAGTGGCCAGTAATGGATGGAGAGTGTGACCAGTGATGAATGGAGACCTCAGTCAGTGATGGAGAGAGCGTTTAGTGATAGAGAGAGTGGCCAGTGATGGATGGAGAGATCATTCAGTGATGAATGGAGTGAGCGACCAGTAATGGCTGTGGAGGGCGGCCAGTGATAGATGGAGAGACCAACCAGTGATGGATGGAGAGAGTGGGTAGTGATGGATGGAGAGACCGGCCAATGATGGATGGAGAGAGTGGCCAGTGATGGATGGAGAGAATGGCCAGAAATGAATGGAGAGAGCAGCCATTGATGGATGGAGAGAACGGCCAAAGATGGAGAGAGTGGTCAGTCAAGGATACAGAGAATGGCCAATGAAGAATGGAGAGCACAGTCAATGATGATGGAGAGCGCGGCCAGTGATGGATGGAGAGAGTGGCCAGTGATGAAGGGAGAGAGTGGCCATTGATGGTTGTGGAGACCAGCCAGTTCTGCATGGAGAGAGTGGCCAGTGATGGGGAGAGTGGCCAGTTATGAATGGAGAGAACTGCCAATTATGGAGAAAGAGGCTAGTAATGATAGAGAGAGCGGCCGGTGATGAATGGAGAGAGTGGCCAGTGATGGCTGTTGAGAGCCGTCAGTGATGATGGATGGAGAGAGCCGTCAGTGATGATGGATGGAGAGAGCCGTTAGTGATGATGGATGGAGAGAGCCGTTAGTGATGATGGATGGAGAGAGCCGTCAGTGATGATGGATGGAGAGAGCGGTCAGTGATGGATGGAGAGAGCGGCCAGTGATGATGGATGGAGAGAGCGGCCAGTGATGATGGATGGAGAGAGCGGCCAGTGATGATGGATAGAGAGAGCAGCCAGTAATGATGGATGGAGAGAGCGGCCAGTGATGATGGATGGAGAGAGCGGCCAGTGATGATGGATGGAGAGAGCGGCCAGTGATGATGGATGGAGAGAGCGGCCAGTGATGATGGATGGAGAGAGCGGCCAGTGATGATGGATGGAGAGAGCCGTCAGTGATGATGGATAGAGAGAGCCGTCTGTGATGATGGATGGAGAGAGCGGTCAGTGATGGATGGAGAGAGCGGCCAGTGATGATGGATAGAGAGAGTGGCCAGTGATGATGGATGGAGAGAGCGGCCAGTGATGATGGATGGAGAGAGCGGTCAGTGATGATGGAGAGAGCGGCCAGTGATGGATGGAGAGAGCGGTCAGTGATGATGGAGAGAGCGATCAGTGATGATGTAGAGAGTGGCCAGTGATGCTGGATGGAGAGAGCGGTCAGTGATGATGGAGAGAGCGGTCAGTGATGATGGATGGAGAGAGCGGTCAGTAATGATGGATGGAGAGAGCGGTCAGTAATGATCGATGGAGAGAGCGGTCAGTGATGATGGATGGAGAGAGTGGTCAGTGATGATGGAGAGAGCGGCCAGTGATGATGGATGGAGAGAGCGGTCAGTGATGATGGAGAGAGCGGTAATGATGGATGGAGAGAGCGGTTAGTGATGATGGATGGAGAGAGGGATCAGTGATGATGTAGAGAGTGACCAGTGATGATGGATGGAGAGAGCGGTCAGTGATGATGGAGAGAGCGGCCAGTGATGGATGGAGAGAGCGGTCAGTGATGATGGAGAGAGCGATCAGTGATGATGTAGAGAGTGGCCAGTGATGCTGGATGGAGAGAGCGGTCAGTGATGATGGAGAGAGCGGTCAGTGATGATGGATGGAGAGAGCGGTCAGTAATGATGGATGGAGAGAGCGGTCAGTAATGATGGATGGAGAGAGTGGTCAGTGATGATGGAGAGAGCGGTAATGATGGATGGAGAGAGGGATCAGTGATGATGTAGAGAGTGACCAGTGATGATGGATGGAGAGAGCGGTCAGTGATGATGGAGAGAGCGGTCAGTGATGATGGAGAGAGCGGCCAGTGATGGATGGAGAGAGCGGTCAGTGATGATGGAGAGAGCGATCAGTGATGATGTAGAGAGTGGCCAGTGATGCTGGATGGAGAGAGCGGTCAGTGATGATGGAGAGAGCGGTCAGTGATGATGGATGGAGAGAGCAGTCAGTAATGATGGATGGAGAGAGCGGTCAGTAATGATGGATGGAGAGAGTGGTCAGTGATGATGGAGAGAGCGGCCAGTGATGATGGATGGAGAGAGCGGTCAGTGATGATGGAGAGAGCGGTAATGATGGATGGAGAGAGCGGTCAGTGATGATGGATGGAGAGAGGGATCAGTGATGATGTAGAGAGTGACCAGTGATGATGGATGGAGAGAGCGGTCAGTGATGATGGAGAGAGCGGTCAGTGATGATGGATGGAGAGAGCGGTCAGTGATGATGGATGGAGAGAGCGGTCAGTGATGATGGATGGAGAGAGCAGTCAGTGATGATGGATGGAGAGAGCGGTCAGTAATGATGGATGGAGAGAGCGGTCAGTAATGATGGATGGAGAGAGCAGCCAGTGATGATGGATGGAGAGAGCGGTCAGTGATGATGGAGAGAGCGGTCAGTAATGATGGATGGAGAGAGTGGTCAGTGATAATGGAGAGAGCAGTCAGTGATGATGGATGGGCAGAGCGGTCAGTGATGATGAAGAGAGCGGTCAGTGATGATGGATGGAGAGAGCGATCAGTGATGATGGAGAGAGCGGTCAGTGATGGATGGAGAGAGCGGTCAGTGATGATGGATGGAGAGAGCGGTCAGTGATGAGATGATGGAAGGAGAGAGCGGTCAGTGATGATGGAGAGAGCGGTCAGTGATGATGGATGGAGAGAGCGGTCAGTGATGATGGATGGAAAGAGCGGTCAGTGATGATGGATGGAGAGAGCGGTCAGTGATGATGGATGGAGAGAGCGGTCAGTGATGATGGATGGAGAGAGCGGTCAGTGATGATGGAGAGAGCGGTCAGTGATGATGGAGAGAGTGGTCAGTGATGGATGGAGAGAGCGGTCAGTGATGATGGATGGAGAGAGCGGTCAGTGATGATGGATGGAGAGAGCTGTCAGTGATGATGGAGAGAGCGGTCAGTGATGATGGATGGAGAGAGCGATCAGTGATGTAGAGAGCGGCCAGTGATGATGGATGGAGAGAGCAGTCAGTGATGATGGAGAGAGCGGTCAGTGATGATGGGGAGAGCGGTCAGTGATGATGGATGGAGAGAGCGGTCAGTGATGAAGGATGGAGAGAGCGGTCAGTGATGATGGATGGAGAGAGCGGTCAGTAATGATGGATGGAGAGAGCGGTCAGTGATGATGGAGAGAGCGGTCAGTGATGATGGATGGAGAGAGCGGTCAGTGATGATGGAGAGAGCGGTCAGTGATGATGGAGAGAAGAGCGGTCAGTGACGATGGATGGAGAGAGCGATCAGTGATGTAGAGAGCGGCCAGTGATGATGGATGGAGAGAGCGGTCAGTGATAATGGAGAGAAGAGCGGTCAGTGACGATGGATGGAGAGAGCGATCAGTGATGTAGAGAGCGGCCAGTGATGATGGATGGAGAGAGCGGTCAGTAATGATGGATGGAGAGAGCAATCAGTGATGATGGATGGAGAGTGGTCAGTAATGATGGATGGAGAGAGCGGTCAGTAATGATGGATGGAGAGAGCGGTCAGTGATGATGGATGGAGAGAGCGGTCAGTGACGATGGATGGAGAGAGCGGTCAGTAATGATGGATGGAGAGAGCGGTCAGTGATGATGGATGGAGAGAGCGATCAGTGATGATGGATGGTGAGAGCGGTCAGTGATGATGGAGAGAGCGGTCAGTGATGATGGATGGAGAGAGTGGTCAGTAATGATGGATGGAGAGAGTGGTCAGTAATGATGGATGGAGAGAGCGGTCAGTGATGATGGTGAGAGCGGTCAGTGATGATGGAGAGAGCGGTCAGTGATGATGGAGAGAGCGGTCAGTGATGATGGATGGAGAGAGTGGTCAGTAATGATGGATGGAGAGAGCGGTCAGTGATGGATGGAGAGAGCGATCAGTGATGATGGTGAGAGCGGTCAGTGATGGAGAGAGCGGTCAGTGATGATGGATGGAGAGAGTGGTCAGTAATGATGGATGGAGAGAGCGGTCAGTGATGGATGGAGAGAGCGATCAGTGATGATGGTGAGAGCGGTCAGTGATGGAGAGAGCGGTCAGTGATGATGGATGGAGAGAGTGGTCAGTAATGATGGATGGAGAGAGTGGTCAGTAATGATGGATGGAGAGAGCGGTCAGTGATGATGGATGGAGAGAGTGGTAAGTAATGATGGATGGAGAGAGCGATCAGTGATGATGGTGAGAGCGGTCAGTGATGGAGAGAGCGGTCAGTGATGATGGAGAAGAGCGGTCAGTGATGATGGATGGAGAGAGTGGTCAGTAATGATGGATGGAGAGAGTGGTAAGTAATGATGGATGGAGAGAGCGGTCAGTGATGGATGGAGAGAGCGGTCAGTGATGTTGGATGGAGAGAGCGGTCAGTGATGGATGGAGAGAGCGGTCAGTGATGATGGAGAGAAGAGCGGTCAGTGATGATGGAGAGAAGAGCGGTCAGTGATGATGGATGGAGAGAGCGGTCAGTGATGGAGAGAGCGGTCAGTGATGATGGATGGAGAGAGTGGTCAGTAATGATGGATGGAGAGAGTGGTCAGTAATGATGGATGGAGAGAGCGGTCAGTGATGGATGGAGAGAGCGATCAGTGATGATGGTGAGAGCGGTCAGTGATGGAGAGAGTGGTCAGTAATGATGGATGGAGAGAGCGGTCAGTGATGGATGGAGAGAGTGGTCAGTAATGATGGATGGAGAGAGCGGTCAGTGATGGAGAGAGCGGTCAGTGATGATGGATGGAGAGAGTGGTCAGTAATGATGGATGGAGAGAGTGGTCAGTAATGATGGATGGAGAGAGCGGTCAGTGATGGATGGAGAGTGCGGTCAGTGATGATGGAGAGAAGAGCGGTCAGTGATGATGGATGGAGAGAGCGGTCAGTGATGGATGGAGAGAGCGGTCAGTGATGTTGGATGGAGAGAGCGGTCAGTGATGATGGAGAGAAGAGCGGTCAGTGATGATGGAGAGAAGAGCGGTCAGTGATGATGGATGGAGAGAGCAGCCAGTGATAAACAATTGAAGTAGAGCGACCATTGTGGGGATTTCTCATGTTTCTCCAGCACTGATGGTGAATTGTTGAAATGTCCTCCATATATTGGGGATAAGAGACAGGACATTCTGGGTGTTGTAGTTCCGTGGAGGGTCCCCGCCATGTGTATGCGGAGCAGTCGCTCTCACTCTGGCAGGCTTACAGCTCTCTTTTTCCAGTATGGAGCTGGGCCCAGCAGTGACATTTCCAGTACAGCGAGCTGAGGAAGGAGCCGTCTGGCGCTCTACACTCACCCTGTAATATTATGTAACGCGCACAGCGTGAGGCCTGCAGCACAGCCGCCCTACTGCCTACCATAAAGCTTATAGAGAAAACTTCCAAAACATTGACATATACATCACAGCTTGCTGTCAATGAATGGAAACCCTGCTCAGACCTAATACTGCTTGCAGCTGAGGCTTTCCTACAGTTGTATAAATTCAGGAAAATCCTATACTGGCCTATGCTCTGGCAATAATATTTGATGATCCTGGATCCCATACACAAAATATTGGGGGTCATGGTTCTATTTTCCTGATACAAAGCTCCAAATCCCCTACATAGAAATAGAAGTAAATGATAAAATTCTAGCTGCATGCAGCCACCACTAGGGGGAGCTCACGGCATATTCAGTCTAATGTATTCAGTGTGCAGAGAGCTCCCTCTAGTGGAGGCTGCAGGCAAACAATGTATTATGTATCTAATGTCACAAACATGGGCAGCAGCGATGCAGCATTGTATCCAGCAGATCACATGATGTGTCAGTGTCTTACGATGGAATAGCTACTTATGCAATTCCCTCCCAGACAAGGGAAGCATCCAGGAGTTTGAATAAAGCTGCATTTTTGTGCTGCCCGATTCTTAGAGCAGTCACTCCATCTGCTGCTGATTAAACATTGAAAGACTTATGAACTATTGATCTCAGCCCCAGAGCTGGATATCAACCAGAAACATTGTAACAAAAATAGAAAACTAGTCAGAGGTTTTCCTGCCAGCTGCAGTACCACTACTCACCACTTTATTGTAGTATAGAAGCCAATGCAACAGCGCCACCAACTGTGCAGAGAAAAGGCTGGTGTTTACAGTGCAATATTCTAGAAATGGAACAAGCTGCAGAGCAGTCAGAGGTTCTATGTGAGAGGTTCTATGTCAGTAGGTCTATGTCATTAGGTCTATGGCAGAGGTTCTATGTCATTAGGTCTATGGCAGAGGTTCTATGTCAGAGGTTCTATGTCAGTAGGTCTATGGCAGAGGTTCTATGTCATTAGGTCTATGGCAGAGGTTCTATGTCAGTAGGTCTATGGCAGAGGTTCTATGTCATTAGGTCTATGGCAGAGGTTCTATGTCAGAGGTTCTATGTCAGTAGGTCTATGGCAGAGGTTCTATGTCATTAGGTCTATGGCAGAGGTTCTATGTCAGTAGGTCTATGGCAGAGGTTCTATGTCATTAGGTCTATGGCAGAGGTTCTATGTCAGAGGTTCTATGTCAGTAGGTCTATGGCAGAGGTTCTATGTCAGAGGTTCTATGTCATTAGGTCTATGTCAGTAGGTCTATGGCAGAGGTTCTATGTCAGTAGGTCTATGTCAGAGGTTCTATGTCAGTAGGTCTATGTCAGAGGTTCTATGTCAGTAGGTTCTATGTCAGAGGTTCTATGTCAGTAGGTCTATGGCAGAGGTTCTATGTCAGTAGGTCTATGGCAGAGGTTCTATGTCAGTAGGTCTATGTCAGAGGTTCTATGTCAGAGGTTCTATGTCAGTAGGTCTATGGCAGAGGTTCTATGTCAGCGGTTCTATGTCAGTAGGTCTATGGCAGAGGTTCTATGTCAGTAGGTCTATGGCAGAGGTTCTATGTCAGTAGGTCTATGGCAGAGGTTCTATGTCAGTAGGTCTATGTCAGAGGTTCTATGTCAGTAGGTCTATGTCAGAGGTTCTATGTCAGAGGTTCTATGTCAGTAGGTCTATGGCAGAGGTTCTATGTCAGCGGTTCTATGTCAGTAGGTCTATGGCAGAGGTTCTATGTCAGTAGGTCTATGGCAGAGGTTCTATGTCAGTAGGTTCTATGTCAGAGGTTCTATGTCAGTAGGTCTATGTCAGAGGTTCTATGTCAGAGGTTCTATGTCAGTAGGTCTATGGCAGAGGTTCTATGTCAGCGGTTCTATGTCAGTAGGTCTATGGCAGAGGTTCTATGTCAGTAGGTCTATGGCAGAGGTTCTATGTCAGTAGGTCTATGGCAGAGGTTCTATGTCAGTAGGTCTATGGCAGAGGTTCTATGTCAGTAGGTCTATGTCAGAGGTTCTATGTCAGTAGGTCTATGGCAGAGGGTCTATGTCAGTAGGTCTATGTCAGTAGGTCTATGGCAGAGGTTCTATGTCAGTAGGTCTATGTCAGAGGTTCTATGTCAGTAGGTCTATGGCAGAGGTTCTATGTCAGAGGTTCTATGTCATTAGGTCTATGTCAGTGGTTCTATGGCAGAGGTTCTATGTCAGTAGGTCTATGTCAGAGGTTCTATGTCAGAGGTTCTATGTCAGTAGGTCTATGGCAGAGGTTCTATGTCAGCGGTTCTATGTCAGTAGGTCTATGGCAGAGGTTCTATGTCAGTAGGTCTATGGCAGAGGTTCTATGTCAGTAGGTCTATGTCAGAGGTTCTATGTCAGTAGGTCTATGGCAGAGGGTCTATGTCAGTAGGTCTATGTCAGTAGGTCTATGGCAGAGGTTCTATGTCAGTAGGTCTATGTCAGAGGTTCTATGTCAGTAGGTCTATGGCAGAGGTTCTATGTCAGAGGTTCTATGTCATTAGGTCTATGTCAGTAGGTCTATGGCAGAGGTTCTATGTCAGTAGGTCTATGTCAGAGGTTCTATGTCAGTAGGTCTATGGCAGAGGTTCTATGTCAGAGGTTCTATGTCAGTAGGTCTATGTCAGAGGTTCTATGTCAGTAGGTCTATGGCAGAGGTTCTATGTCAGTATGTCTATGTCAGTAGGTCTATGGCAGAGGTTCTATGTCAGTAGGTCTATGTCAGAGGTTCTATGTCAGTAGGTTCTATGTCAGAGGTTCTATGTCAGTAGGTCTATGGCAGAGGTTCTATGTCAGTATGTCTATGTCAGTAGGTCTATGTCAGAGGTTCTATGTCAGTAGGTCTATGGCAGAGGTTCTATGTCAGTAGGTCTATGGCAGAGGTTCTATGTCAGTAGGTCTATGTCAGAGGTTCTATGGCAGAGGTTCTATGTCAGCGGTTCTATGTCAGTAGGTCTATGGCAGAGGTTCTATGTCAGTAGGTCTATGGCAGAGGTTCTATGTCAGTAGGTCTATGGCAGAGGTTCTATGCCAGTATGTCTATGTCAGAGGTTCTATGTCAGTAGGTCTATGGCAGAGGTTCTATGTCAGTAGGTCTATGTCAGTAGGTTCTATGTCAGAGATTCTGTCGCAGAGGTTCTATGTCAGTAGGTCTATGTCAGTAGGTCTATGTCAGAGGTTCTATGTCAGTAGGTCTATGGCATAGGTTCTATGTCAGTAGGTCTATGGCAGAGGTTCTATGTCAGTAGGTCTATGGCAGAGGTTCTATGTCAGAGGTTCTATGTCAGTAGGTCTATGTCAGAGGTTCTATGTCAGTAGGTCTATGGCAGAGGTTCTATGTCAGTAGGTCTATGGCAGAGGTTCTATGTCAGTAGGTCTATGGCAGAGGTTCTATGTCAGTAGGTCTATGTCAGAGGTTCTATGTCAGTAGGTCTATGGCAGAGGTTCTATGTCAGTATGTCTATGTCAGTAGGTCTATGTCAGAGGTTCTATGTCAGAGGTTCTATGTCAGTAGGTCTATGTCAGAGGTTCTATGTCAGTAGGTCTATGTCAGAGGTTCTATGTCAGAGGTTCTATGGCAGAGGTTCTATGTCAGTAGGTCTATGGCAGAGGTTCTATGTCAGTATGTCTATGTCAGTAGGTCTATGTCAGAGGTTCTATGTCAGAGGTTCTATGTCAGTAGGTCTATGTCAGAGGTTCTATGTCAGTAGGTCTATGTCAGAGGTTCTATGTCAGAGGTTCTATGGCAGAGGTTCTATGTCAGTAGGTCTATGTCAGTATGCAGAGACGATCAGTGGAGAGGATCCGCCTGCCCCAGGCCCACATTTCACAGTGAGGAAGCAATCCTACACATGATGGATTCATATCAGGTTGTTTCCCTGGGAGGCAGGAAAAATGGTAGGGCAGAGCGGGGACGACATGTGCTGCAGCACTCCTGTCCGGGGAACATGAATCTGGAGGGTCGGGTTATTGTGTAATTTGGTGCCCTGAGGATCTGTGGTGTCTGCTGTCACCTACACAGAATGCAAGTGCTGAACAACAGGTACCTGACACTACGTACAGCGTCTATAACCATAGATGTGCAGAAAATACCCAGGTTATACCGGCCGTACATGTATAATTCTATACAGGAGATGCCCAGGTTATACCGGCTGTACATATATAATTATATACAGGAGATGCCCAGGTTATACTGGCCGTACATATATAATTCTATACAGGAGATGCCCAGCCCAGGTTATACCAGCTGTACATATATAATTATATACAGGAGATGCCCAGGTTATACCAGCTGTACATATATAATTATATACAGGAGATGCCCAGGTTATACCAGCTGTACATATATAATTATATACAGGAGATGCCCAGGTTATACCGGCTGTACATATATAATTATATACAGGAGATGCCCAGGTTATACTGGCCGTACATATATAATTCTATACAGGAGATGCCCAGCCCAGGTTATACCAGCTGTACATATATAATTATATACAGGAGATGCCCAGGTTATACTGGCCGTACATATATAATTCTATACAGGAGATGCCCAGCCCAGGTTATACCAGCTGTACATATATAATTATATACAGGAGATGCCCAGGTTATACCAGCTGTACATATATAATTATATACAGGAGATGCCCAGGTTATACCGGCTGTACATATATAATTATATACAGGAGATGCCCAGGTTATACCGGCTGTACATATATAAGTATATACAGGCGATGCCCAGGTTATACCAGCTGTACATATATATATACACAAGAGATGCCCAGGTTATACCAGCTGTACATATATAATTATATACAGGAGATGCCCAGGTTATACCAGCTGTACATATATAATTATATACAAGAGATGCCCAGGTTATACCAGCTGTACATATATAATTATATACAAGAGATGCCCAGGTTATACCAGCTGTACATATATAATTATATACAGGAGATGCCCAGGTTATACCAGCTGTACATATATAATTATATACAAGAGATGCCCAGGTTATACCAGCTGTACATATATAATTATATACAGGAGATGCCCAGGTTATACCAGCTGTACATATATAATTATATACAGGAGATGCCCAGGTTATACCAGCTGTACATATATAATTATATACAGGAGATGCCCAGGTTATACCAGCTGTACATATATAATTATATACAGGAGATGCCCAGGTTATAGCAGCTGTACATATATAATTATATACAGGAGATGCCCAGGTTATAGCAGCATACTCCTTACTATCTGTATAATGTCCTGGTTCTGCATTGACTTACGGGAATGATCTTTTTCAGTTGAACATCGCCATCTGGTGGCCTTATCTGAAATGACATCTAACCTCAGACTATGGAAGGACTTTGACAGCAGATCTTACGGTGTCTCAGGGTTTTACAGGCACAGTCCTTTCTTCTTCTTCTCGTCCATCTTTCCTTTTCAATTACACCAGTAGTTGCTTCTCCTGAGCAGTAATTGATGGTGTGTGGCCCCAAGCACCGGGACCCCCACCGCTGCGCTGTAATGACGGGGGATAGTGGTGCCTCAAGGTTACACTATTGATCACAAGTCTAACCTGGTACATTATTATAACTCCCAACATGCGTGTGGCCTGGGGGGCAGCTGCGGCCCCTTAACTCATCTTTTCACAGCACCAGAAGACACATTCTACTCAAATCAGCAGAGATCTTGAAAAATGCTCTTTGCTCTCCAGACTGCATTTCCTTCAGCAAAGAAAATATGAAGACCCCCTATTGCCCAGGTAGGAGACAAAATGTTATGAGGAAAAGGGCGGATTTATTAAAACTTCTGGGGGGGTGGAAAGGTTTATATCAAGAGTTTTGTTTTCCTTCTTCAGCCAGATAAGCTAATACAATTCTGCCACTAGAGGGCGCTCACTGCACATCAGTTCAATGGGAGCCATATAAACCTTTATGTGGAGAGCTCCATCTGGTGGTGGTTGCAGGTAAACACAGTTTGACCATTTCACCACTTATGCAGGAGATCTGGAGCAATGTAACAGAAAAACAGAAGTGACTCCTATATGATATTAGGAAAAAAAAATGATGTTTTATTTAGGTTTTACATGTTTATTAGGCAAAACATCATGGATACACTGGGTAAGGCGTTAAAAAAGAAAAAAAAAGAAAATTCTGCACAAGTGTAAAAACACAGAATAAATCACACCACTAGAGGGCGCTATATTACACACAATAAAGCAGCGAGCTCTTGTAAACAGTCGGGGGGGAGCCGGGGGGTCTAGGACCTCGCGGACAGGCACTGGTTCACGACTTCCAGCAAATGGGAATTCTCCAGGGCGGCCGCCACCCGCTCCTTGTCCGCCAGCTGCTTATTCACTGCCGGAAATAAAGTGGAAAAAGGTGAATAATTAGATCATACAGCACTTTATACTCCAGTCACATCCAAAGCTGCAAGGACAGTTCTAACGGGTCGGTAATGACATCCTCTGTATTTCTGGTAATAGATTGTACTCAGCTGCGTGGCGTTGTGGAAGACGTATTTATTTCTCTCCCACAATACACTGAGCCCGCAGGAGCTTGGGATGTGAGCGATGAGCCGATTTTAGATGCAGCGGCCCTTTAAATGGCCGGCAGAGAGTGAGGAGAGCCAGGCGACTTTCATCAAACAGCGCCACCCTAGAGGCTGTGTCTGGTATTGCAGCTCAGCGTGACTGAAAGGATAAATAGGGCACCACCAGCAAGAAGGCGGCGGCGGCCGTGCCCTTTGCATCCTGCACCGCCCTCCCTCAGACTGTGCAGACCCCACTGAGGCAAGGGCACATCCAAGCGCCCACAAACTCTCACCTGCGTGTTCGGAGGCGTGCGTACCCGGCGTAATGTGAACGTCCACCTGCAGGTAACAGAAGAATTAGGAAGAAGATGCTCAAAGAAGAGAGAGTAAATGACAAATAACTGTGCAGGGTCACTTTAACTGATCCGAGGTTGATCCACTATGGGGGCAGTTATGGGGGTGTCTGGTACAAACCATTGCTCCGATTTCCACCGCCCCAGGGCAAATGGGAAGAGCCGAGGCCAAGAGCCAGAACTGGCGCATCTAATGGATGCGCCATTTCTGGGGCGGCTGGGAGCCGGTGTTATTAGTCTGGGAAGGGGCCAAAATCCATGGTTCTTTCCAGTCTATAAATATCAGCTGTCTGCTTAGCCTTTCCTGGTTATCAATAATAGGGGTGACCAGAAGTAATTTTTCTTTAGGGTCCCCCCTTTTTAATAACCAGTAAAGGCTAAGGCCTCTTTCACACTTCAGTCTTTTGGCGTCAGTCTAAAACCGCCATTTTCCCCAAATAGCGGATCCGCCATATTTTTGGGGGCGGATCCGCTATTTTCCCATAGACATACATTAGTGACGGATTGTGGCGGATGGTCGTCCGTTCCATCCGCCACGTGATGGATCCATCGAGATTTGGCGGACGTCATCTAGACATTGACGGACATTAAAACGTTTTTTGTCTACGCCGAAATGACGGTCGCCATTTCGGCGGATCCATTGCCCCAATCCACTTTTCCAATTGCGCATGCTCCAAAAAGTAGATAATTTTCCCTGACAACCCCCAAGTAACGGATCCGTCAAAAAAATGGATCTGTTAGAACCGTTTTCTCAACAATTGTGACGGATCCGTCACTATGTCGGAGCAGACTGACGCCAAACAACTGAAGTGTGAAAGAAGCCTAAGCAGACGGCTGTGAGCTGAGATTAATAGGCTGGGAAGCTCCATGGATATTGGCCCCTTCCCAGACCAGTTCACAGCTGTCTGCTTCCCCTCAGCTGGTTATGACATACAAAGGGGGGCCCCGCGCCATTATTTACATTTATTTGTTTTATTATTAGCTAAATACAAGAACAGAAGACGACGCGCGTCGAGCACTGATGATCTCACTGACATCTTTGTATTCTAGACTGACGGTTCGGGCTGGGAATCTACTGATGAAGGGTCAGGCTTCCTATGAGAAGGGTGGTCCGTGTGCCAGTCTCGTCCAACACGCGCGGTCACCAGCAGCCATCACCCGCCCGGCAGCCATCACCCACCTTAAAGCGCTCGGGCAGTGAACGCAAGAGCTTGACTTTAATGGACAGTCCGATGAGGGTGGCCATGCTGCAGTGCGGGATGGTGGGGGTGAACTCCACGGACACCGCGCTCCCGGCATCGTCTGCCTGCGACACAGGAGGAAGAAGATCAGAGCTAAAGCATCCGCTCCAGTCACCTCCAGAGCTGCACTTACAAGTCTGCACGGACATTCCCACCCCTGTACGTGGCTCTACAGCCATAGGACGCCCCCCCCGCCATCACTACATGATGCGCTTTGTAAGGTGGCATTAACCCTTTACTAGCCTTATGGATGGGAACAAAAACGACATTTCCTACCATGCGATGCATCAGGTGAACTAAATACTGCGACCAGAGGCATGATGCAACATTCTAACTGCAGCTCTGAATGTGACTAGAGTTGAAGACAAAAAAAAAAAATCCTGCATACTGAGAATAACTGTAGAGTAGGAAAATTGTAGCCGCAGCTCTGTGTGTGACTGGAGAATAAATACAAATATTATTGACAAGTGCAATTGCAGCTCTTGGGAGAACTAGAGCACATAACTCCTGTAAACGGAGGATGACTGGAGACAAACAGAAGTGTAGCTGCAGCTCTGGAGGTGACTAGGGTATAAAACAAAAATTACTGTAGGTAGAAGCTGACTGGAGACAGGTAAAATGATAAGTGCAGCTCTAGGGGTGACTAGAGAAGAAGAAAAATTCATGCAAGCCAAGGATGACTGGAGACAAGCAGAAGCAGCTCTAGGGGTGACTAGAGTAAAATAAAAAATGACAAGCAATAGTGTAACTGCAGCTCATGAGGGGACTAAAGCATACGGCAAAAATGCCTGCAGAGGATGAATGGAGAACAACAGAAGTGGTGCTGCAGCTTTGAGGGTGACTAGAGTATAAACAAAAAAGGTTAAATAAAATTTATTGTAAAATTTGTCTTACACTCTAGTCACATCCAGAGCTGCAGAGACAAGCAAAATTGTAGCTGCAGCTTATGGGGTGACTAGAATAAGAGGACAAAAATTACTGTAAGAAGCTGACTGGAGACAAGGAAAATTATAAGTGCAGATCTGGGGGCGACTAGAGTAGAAGAGCAAAATTCCTGCAAGCCAAGGATGACTGGAGACAAGAAAAAAGGTAGCTGCAGCTCTGGGTGTGACTAGGGCATACAATTAAAAAAATCTTGCAAATAGAGGAAACAAGCAGAAGTGTAGACGCAGCTTTGGGGGTGGCTAAGGTAGAAGACAAAAAAAAGCCTACAAGTAGAGGGTGACGGGCAATATCTGTAACTGCAGCTCTGGGGGTGACTAGAGCATAAGACAAAAATATTTTTTGTCTTAAGCTCTAGTCACCCCTGTACTGTAATGTGACTGGAAACAAGCAAAATAGCAGCAGCAGCTTTGGGGGTGACTAGAGCTGCAGTCAGTCCTGCCGTTCCTGCACCGCTGCTGCCGATCGCCATCCCTGGCGGGTGCACATGTAGCCGGTACCTTCACCCGGATCTCCTCCACCACGTTCAGCTCCTCCAGGCTCAGCGGATGCTCCGGGTCATTAATGGAGCGGATCAGATGTACAACGTTAAAGAAACATCACTCCAACTGTAACAAACCCTCAGCTGTGAGCAGCAGCGGCATCTGCCTCCACACAGCAATGTCCCTATTCACTGACAGCAAGCAGAGATCCTGGACACGGCACACAACGCAAATAATGCGCGTGCAGGAAGCTGCAGAACTTATTAACCCCAAAACAGACGGAACTTTATTTTTCCAATCTGCCCCTTTAAATGATCGATAACGATCGGTGCAATCGTATAGATGAAAGGATATCAAATATCTCCCGGTCATCGATTCTGTCGGGCAGCTCCTCGTCCTCGTCCTGGGCCGTCACCTGCCGCTCCCCGCTGCGCTCATAGATCAGGGGGTTCGCGTTCTCCAGCTGACTGCTGCCCACCATCTCCCGGCCGCACCGCGCAACCTAACTATGGAAGGAGTAACGCGGCTGTACCGGTCATGTGACAGGATACCAGCTCGTGATTGGACCGTTACTTTCTTGCTCCATTTTTATTAGTCCAAATTGGTACAGTCTGAACGGCGCAGCAAATGCAAAGTGGGAGGAGCTATATTTGATTGACAAGGTGAGCCTCCAGTTCACAACCTATAGCAATATTCTATGTGGTCCAGACTCCGCCTCTTTGTGTTCCAGGCTGTTACGATGGAATTAGGAAGGGCGGAAGTAGAATTCCGCCATTAATGAAACTGGAAAATCAGCTCTTTAAAGGGGAAGTGTTTGTTTTTGTTTTTAAAGTTAGTCTAGAAGATTTACATTTATATAAATTTCTGATTTATTTAACCCACTGACTGGAACCGTAATAGTCACATAATTACAGGGTTATAAATAACAGACGCTTGGAAATCCACCCATCCAAATAATCGCTATTAGTCTTCACCTATAAAGAAACATGGAGGAGGAATGTATGTACACAGTGACTGCACCAGCAGAATAGTGAGTGCAGCTCTGGGGAATAACTCAGGATCAGTAATGTAATGTATGTACACAGTGACTGCACCAGCAGAATAGTGAGTGCAGCTCTGGAGTATAATACAGGATGTAACTCAGGGTCAGTAATGTAATGTATGTACACAGTGACTGCACCAGCAGAATAGTGAGTGCAGCTCTGGAGTATAATACAGGATGTAACTCAGGATCAGTAATGTAATGTATGTGCACAGTGACTGCACCAGCAGAATAGTGAGTGCAGCTCTGGAGTATAATACAGGATGTAACTCAGGATCAGTAATGTAATGTATGTGCACAGTGACTGCACCAGCAGAATAGTGAGTGCAGCTCTGGGGTATAATACAGGATGTAACTCAGGATCAGTAATGTAATGTATGTACACAGTGACTGCACCAGCAGAATAGTGAGTGCAGCTCTGGGGTATAATACAGGAGGTAACTCAGGGTCAGTAATGTAATGTATGTACACAGTGACTGCACCAGCAGAATAGTGGGTGCAGCTCTGGAGTATAATACAGGATGTAACTCAGGATCAGTAATGTAATGTATGTGCACAGTGACTGCACCAGCAGAATAGTGAGTGCAGCTCTGGGGTATAATACAGGATGTAACTCAGGATCAGTAATGTAATGTATGTACACAGTGACTGCACCAGCAGAATAGTGAGTGCAGCTCTGGGGTATAATACAGGATGTAACTCAGGATCAGTAATGTAATGTATGTACACAGTGACTGCACCAGCAGAATAGTGAGTGCAGCTCTGGGGTATAATACAGGATGTAACTCAGGATCAGTAATGTAATGTATGTACACAGTGACTGCACCAGCAGAATAGTGAGTGCAGCTCTGGAGTATAATACAGGAGGTAACTCAGGATCAGTAATGTATGTACACAGTGACTGCACCAGCAGAATAGTGAGTGCAGCTCTGGGGTATAATACAGGAGGTAACTCAGGATCAGTAATGTAATGTATGTACACAGTGACTGCACCAGCAGAATAGTGAGTGCAGCTCTGGAGTATAATACAGGATGTAACTCAGGATCAGTAATGTAATGTATGTACATAGTGACTGCACCAGCAGAATAGTGAGTGCAGCTCTGGGGTATAATACAGGATGTAACTCAGGATCAGTAATGTAATGTATGTACTGTACACAGTGACTGCACCAGCAGAATAGTGAGTGCAGCTCTGGAGTATAATACAGGAGGTAACTCAGGATCAGTAATGTAATGTATGTACACAGTGACTGCACCAGCAGAATAGTGAGTACAGCTCTGGGGTATAATACAGGAGGTAACTCAGGATCAGTAATGTAATGTATGTACACAGTGACTGCACCAGCAGAATAGTGAGTGCAGCTCTGGAGTATAATACAGGATGTAACTCAGGATCAGTAATGTAATGTATGTACATAGTGACTGCACCAGCAGAATAGTGAGTGCAGCTCTGGGGTATAATACAGGATGTAACTCAGGATCAGTAATGTAATGTATGTACACAGTGACTGCACCAGCAGAATAGTGAGTGCAGCTCTGGGGTATAATACAGGATGTAACTCAGGATCAGTAATGTAATGTATGTACACAGTGACTGCACCAGCAGAATAGTGAGTGCAGCTCTGGAGTATAATACAGGAGGTAACTCAGGATCAGTAATGTAATGTATGTACACAGTGACTGCACCAGCAGAATAGTGAGTGCAGCTCTGGGGTATAATACAGGAGGTAACTCAGGATCAGTAATGTAATGTACACAGTGACTGCACCAGCAGAATAGTGAGTGCAGCTCTGGGGTATAATACACGATGTAACTCAGGATCAGTAATGTAATGTATGTACACAGTGACTGCACCAGCAGAATAGTGAGTGCAGCTCTGGAGTATAATACAGGAGGTAACTCAGGATCAGTAATGTAATGTACACAGTGACTGCACCAGCAGAATAGTGAGTGCAGCTCTGGGGTATAATACAGGAGGTAACTCAGGATCAGTAATGTAATGTATGTACGCAGTGACTGCACCAGCAGAATAGTGAGTGCAGCTCTGGGGTATAATACAGGAGGTAACTCAGGATCAGTAATGTAATGTATGTACACAGTGACTGCACCAGCAGAATAGTGAGTGCAGCTCTGGGGTATAATACAGGATGTAACTCAGGATCAGTAATGTAATGTATGTACACAGTGACTGCACCAGCAGAATAGTGAGTGCAGCTCTGGAGTATAATACAGGATGTAACTCAGGCTCAGTAATGTAATGTATGTACACAGTGACTGCACCAGCAGAATAGTGAGTGCAGCTCTGGGGTATAATACAGGATGTAACTCAGGATCAGTAATGTAATGTATGTACACAGTGACTGCACCAGCAGAATAGTGAGTGCAGCTCTGGGGTATAATACAGGAGGTAACTCAGGATCAGTAATGTAATGTATGTACACAGTGACTGCACCAGCAGAATAGTGAGTGCAGCTCTGGAGTATAATACAGGAGGTAACTCAGGATCAGTAATGTATGTACACAGTGACTGCACCAGCAGAATAGTGAGTGCAGCTCTGGGGTATAATACAGGAGGTAACTCAGGGTCAGTAATGTAAAGTATGTACACAGAGACTGCACCAGCAGAATAGTGAGTGCAGCTCTGGGGTATAATACAGGAGGTAACTCAGGATCAGTAATGTAATGTATGTACGCAGTGACTGCACCAGCAGAATAGTGAGTGCAGCTCTGGGGTATAATACAGGAGGTAACTCAGGATCAGTAATGTAATGTATGTACACAGTGACTGCACCAGCAGAATAGTGAGTGCAGCTCTGGGGTATAATACAGGATGTAACTCAGGATCAGTAATGTAATGTACAGTGGGGCAAAAAAGTATTTAGTCAGTCAGCAATAGTGCAAGTTCCACCACTTAAAAAGATGAGAGGCGTCTGTAATTTACATCATAGGTAGACCTCAACTATGGGAGACAAACTGAGAAAAAAAAATCCAGAAAATCACATTGTCTGTTTTTTTAACAATTTATTTGCATATTATGGTGGAAAATAAGTATTTGGTCAGAAACAAACAATCAAGATTTCTGGCTCTCACAGACCTGTAACTTCTTCTTTAAGAGTCTCCTCTTTCCTCCACTCATTACCTGTAGTAATGGCACCTGTTTAAACTTATCAGTATAAAAAGACACCTGTGCACACCCTCAAACAGTCTGACTCCAAACTCCACTATGGTGAAGACCAAAGAGCTGTCAAAGGACACCAGAAACAAAATTGTAGCCCTGCACCAGGCTGGGAAGACTGAATCTGCAATAGCCAACCAGCTTGGAGTGAAGAAATCAACAGTGGGAGCAATAATTAGAAAATGGAAGACATACAAGACCACTGATAATCTCCCTCGATCTGGGGCTCCATGCAAAATCCCACCCCGTGGGGTCAGAATGATCACAAGAACGGTGAGCAAAAATCCCAGAACCACGCGGGGGGACCTAGTGAATGAACTGCAGAGAGCTGGGACCAATGTAACAAGGCCTACCATAAGTAACACACTACGCCACCATGGACTCAGATCCTGCAGTGCCAGATGTGTCCCACTGCTTAAGCCAGTACATGTCCGGGCCCGTCTGAAGATTGCTAGAGAGCATTTGGATGATCCAGAGGAGTTTTGGGAGAATGTCCTATGGTCTGATGAAACCAAACTGGAACTGTTTGGTAGAAACACAACTTGTCGTGTTTGGAGGAAAAAGAATACCGAGTTGCATCCATCAAACACCATACCTACTGTAAAGCATGGTGGTGGAAACATCATGCTTTGGGGCTGTTTCTCTGCAAAGGGGCCAGGACGACTGATCCGGGTACATGAAAGAATGAATGGGGCCATGTATCGTGAGATTTTGAGTGCAAACCTCCTTCCATCAGCAAGGGCATTGAAGATGAAACGTGGCTGGGTCTTTCAACATGACAATGATCCAAAGCACACCGCCAGGGCAACGAAGGAGTGGCTTCGTAAGAAGCATTTCAAGGTCCTGGAGTGGCCTAGCCAGTCTCCAGATCTCAACCCTATAGAAAACCTTTGGAGGGAGTTGAAAGTCCGTGTTGCCAAGCGAAAAGCCAAAAACATCACTGCTCTAGAGGAGATCTGCATGGCGGAATGGGCCAACATACCAACAACAGTGTGTGGCAACCTTGTGAAGACTTACAGAAAACGTTTGACCTCTGTCATTGCCAACAAAGGATATATTACAAAGTATTGAGATGAAATTTTGTTTCTGACCAAATACTTATTTTCCACCATAATATGCAAATAAAATGTTAAAAAAACAGACAATGTGATTTTCTGGATTTTTTTTTCTCAGTTTGTCTCCCATAGTTGAGGTCTACCTATAATGTAAATTACAGACGCCTCTCATCTTTTTAAGTGGTGGAACTTGCACTATTGCTGACTGACTAAATACTTTTTTGCCCCACTGTATGTACACAGTGACTGCACCAGCAGAATAGTGAGTGCAGCTCTGGAGTATAATACAGGATGTAACTCAGGATCAGTAATGTAATGTATGTACACAGTGACTGCACCAGCAGAATAGTGAGTGCAGGTCTGGAGTATAATAATACAAGATGTAACTCAGGATCAGTAATGTAATGTATGTACACAGTGACTGCACCAGCAGAATAGTGATTGCAGCTCTGGAGTATAATACAGGATGTAACTCAGGATCAGTAATGTAATGTATGTACACAGTGACTGCACCAGCAGAATAGTGAGTGCAGCTCTGGGGTATAATACAGGATGTAACTCAGGATCAGTAATGTAATGTATGTACACAGTGTCTGCACCAGCAGAATAGTGAGTGCAGCTCTGGGGTATAATACAGGATGTAACTCAGGATCAGTAATGTAATGTATGTACACAGTGACTGCACCAGCAGAATAGTGAGTGCAGCTCTGGGGTATAATACAGGATGTAACTCAGGATCAGTAATGTAATGTATGTACACAGTGACTGCACCAGCAGAATAGTGAGTGCAGCTCTGGGGTATAATACAGGATGTAACTCAGGATCAGTAATGTAATGTATGTACACAGTGTCTGCACCAGCAGAATAGTGAGTGCAGCTCTGGGGTATAATACAGGATGTAACTCAGGATCAGTAATGTAATGTATGTACACAGTGACTGCACCAGCAGAATAGTGAGTGCAGCTCTGGGGTATAATACAGGATGTAACTCAGGATCAGTAATGTAATGTATGTACACAGTGACTGCACCAGCAGAATAGTGAGTGCAGCTCTGGGGTATAATACAGGATGTAACTCAGGATCAGTAATGTAATGTATGTACACAGTGACTGCACCAGCAGAATAGTGAGTGCAGCTCTGGGGTATAATACAGGATGTAACTCAGGATCAGTAATATAATGTATGTACACAGTGACTGCACCAGGAGAATAGTGAGTGCAGCTCTGGGGTATAATACAGGATGTAACTCAGGATCAGTAATGTATGTACATAGTGACTCCATTTTCTGCACAGTTGATACCTTCTTTGTTCTGAAATCTGACATCAGGGAGAATCTGAGCAATGATGCATTATGCATAAAAAGGTTTGTAACAATAATAATAATAATAATAATTTTTATTTCTTTAGCACCAAGATATGACAATAAATTCATTCTTAATGGTTATGACAGTAGAAAATGAATACAGGCTCCACATCAGACAAGGCAGATTCCGTCTCTGTTCTGCAGCTTCTCGTCCTCTTCCCTCCTCATACAATGTCGTGATTTGAGGACAGATGTCCATGTAGCGATTTGGATGACGACTTTTCCCAGAAGTCTCATTAATATTCTTAGGAGAGTTGAGCGCACTGTAGATTCATATATGTACTATGGAGATATATTTTAACTTTCCTGGAAAATAACCTCTAGCCGATTGTCCGAACAGACATAAACCTTCTCTTCTCCGGCTCCCGGTTCGGTCCTACAGAGATTTGACCTTTGCTTTGGCCGTGAACTCCTCTATGTGTTTCTTTATACTTTTGGACTTCCAGATCGATTTTATTTTTTTACGTGGTGGTTGCAGAGTTTTGGATGATGAGATTCCAAAACTCGATGCAGGAAACATTGGATATACAGTTATGTGAAAAAGTGTTTGCCGCCTTCCTGATTTCCTATTCTTTTACATGTTTGTCACACTTAAATATTTCAGATCATCAAACAAATGTAAATATTAGAGAAAGGTAACTCAAAATATAGTTTAGAAATGAAGGTCTTTATTATTAAGGGAACAAAAATCCAAACCTACAGGGCCCTGTGTGAAAAGTGATAGCCCCCCTACCCCTTAAAACATAAATTAACTGTGGTTTATCACATCTTTGGGAAGCTGAATTAAATTTCCCTAGCCACACTCAGGCCTGATTATCGCCGCATAAATTTTCAATCAAGAAATCACTTAACTAGGAACTGCCTGACAAAGTGAAGTAGACCAAAAGGTCCTCAAAAGCTATACATCATACCGAGATCCAAATAAATTCTGGAATAAATGAGAAACAACGTAATTGAGATCTATCAGTCTGGAGAAGGTTATAATGCTATTTATAAAGCTTTGGGACTCCAGGGAACCACAGTCATAGCCATTATCCACACATGATAAAAACATGGAACAGCGGTGAACCTTCCCAGAAGTGGTTGAATTACCAAAATTACCACAAGAGCGCAGCGACGACTCATCCAAGAAGTCACAGAAGAGCCATCCAAAGAACTGTAGGCCTCACTTTCCTCAGTGAAGATCAGTGTTCATGACTCCACTATTTGAAAGTGACTGGGCAAAAATGGCCTGCATGGCAGACTTCCAAGACGAAAACCACTGATGAGCAATAAGAACATAAAGGCTTGTCTCAGTTTTGCTAGAAAACATCTCGATGATCCACAAGACTTTTGGGAGAATACTCTGTGGACTGATGAGACCAAACTTGAACTTTTTGGAAGGTGTATGTCCCATTACATCTGGCGTAGAAGTAATACAGCATTTCAGAAAAGGAACATCATACCAACAGTAAAGTATGGTGGTGGTGGTAGTGTGATGGTATGGGGCTATTTTGCTGCTTCAGTACCTGGAAGACTTGCTGTGGTAAATGAAAACATGAATTCTGCGGTCTACCATAAATCCTGAAGGAGAATGTCCGGCCATCTGTTCATAACCTAAAGCTGAAGCGCACTTAATAATTTAAGAAAGAATAGAGGTGCAGAGAGATACATAAAATGTATGCATACTAATGCCAGAAGCCTCGCCAACAAAATGGACGAATTCGAATTAATGTTGTTGGAGCATAATTATGACATGGTGGGGATATCTGAAACATGGCTGGATGAGAGCCATGACTGGGCTGTTAACTTGCAGGGCTATAGTCTGTTCAGATATGACGGAATGGATAAGCGAGGGGGAGGGGTGTCTATATGTAAAATCGTCCTTAAAACCCATCTGGCGTTATAATATAGGTGAATCTAATGATAATATAGAGTCGCTCTGGGTGGAGATAAGGGGAGGGGGAAAAATAATAAATTACTGATAGGGGTTTGTTATAAGTCTCCAAAAATAATGGAAGCAACGGAGAATGTCCTCTTAAAGCAAATAGATGAAGCTGCGACTCAAGGTGAAGTCATTATTATGGGGGACTTCAACTACCCTGAAAGAGATTGGGGAACAGAAACCTGCAGTTCCAGCAAAGGTAATCGGTTTTTGACAACTATGAGAGACAATTACCTTTCACAACTGGTTCAGGACCCAACAAGGAGGGGCACTGCTAGACCTAATATTAACCAACAGGCCAGACCGCATATCAAATATAAGGGTTGGGGGTCACTTGGGAAATAGCGATCACAAAATAATAAGTTTTCATGTATCCTTTAATAAGATGTGTAGTAGAGGGGTTACAAGGACACTAAACTTCAGGAGGGCAAATTTCCAACGGATGAGAGAGGATCTTGGTGCAATTAACTGGGACGATATCCTGAGACATAAAAATACACAAAGAAAATGGGAGACATTTATTAGCATCCTGGCTAGGACCTGTGCACAGTATATACCGTATGGGAATAAACATACTAGAAATAGGAGGAAACCAATATGGCTAAATAGAGCTGTAAGGGGCGCAATAAGTGACAAAAAGAAAGCATTTAGAGAATTAAAGGAAGTAGGTAGTGAGGAGGCATTAAATAAATACAAAAAATTAAATAAATTCTGTAAAAAGCAAATCAAGGCAGCAAAGATTGAGACAGAGAGACTCATTGCCAGAGAGAGTAAAAATAATACCAAAATATTCTTTAACTACGTAAATAGTAAGAAACTAAAAAATGATAGTGTTGGCCCCATTAAAAATAGTCTGGGTGAAATGGTGGATGAGGATGAGGAAAAAGCCAATATGCTAAATGACTTTTTTTCATCAGTATTTACACAAGAAAATCCCATGGCGACAATATGATCAGTGATAACAAAAATTCCCCATTAAGTGTCACCTGCTTAACCCAGCAGGAAGTGCGGCGGCGTCCAAAAATCACTAAAATTGCCAAATCTCCGGGCCCGGATGGGATACACCCCCGAGTACTGCAGGAATTAAGTACAGTCATTGATAGACCATTATTTTTAATCTTTAAAGATTCCATAATAACAGGGTCTGTACCACAGGACTGGCGTATAGGAAATGTGGTGCCAATATTCAAAAAGGGGACAAAAACTGAACTCGGAAATTATAGGCCAGTAAGCTTAACCTCTTCTGTGGGTAAAATCCTGGAGGGCATTCTAAGGGATGCTATACTGGAGTATCTGAAGAGGAATAACCTCATGACCCAGTATCAGCACGGGTTTACTAGGGACCGTTCATGTCAGACTAATCTGATCAGCTTCTATGAAGAGGTAAGTTCCAGACTGGACAAAGGACACGCAGTGAACGTAGTGTATATGGACTTTTCAAAATCTTTTGATACGGTGCCACACAAAAGGTTGATAAATGAAATGAGAATAATGGGGATAGGGGAAAATATGTGTAAGTGGGTTAAGAGCTGGCTCAGGGATAGGAAACAAAGGGTGGTTATTAATGAGGCACACTCGGACTGGGTCGCGGTTAGCAGTGGGATACCACAGGGGTCAGTATTGGGCCCTCTTCTTTTTAACATTTAATAATGACCTTGTAGGGGGCATACAGCGTAGAACTTCAATATTTGCAGATGACACTAAACTCTGCAGGGTAATCAATACAGAGGAGGACAATTTTATATTACAGGATGATTTATGTAAACTAGAAGCTTGGGCTGATAAATGGAAAATGAGCTTTAATGGGGATAAATGTAAGGTCATTCACTTGGGTAGAAGTAATAAGATGTATAACTATGCGCTTAATTCTAAAACTCTGGGCAAAACCGTCAATGAAAAAGACCTGGGTGTATGGGTGGACGACAAACTCACATTTAGTGGCCAGTGTCAGGCAGCTGCTACAAAGGCAAATAAAATAATGGGATGCATTAAAAGAGGCATAGATGCACATGAGGAGAACATAATTTTACCTCTATACAAGTCACTAGTTCGACCACACTTAGAATACAGTGCACAGTTCTGGTCCCCGGTGTATAAGAAAGACATAGCTGAACTGGAGCGGGTGCAGAGAAGAGCGACCAAGGTTATTAGAGGACTGGGGGGTCTGCAATAGGTTATTACACTTGGGGCTATTTAGTTTGGAAAAAAACGAAGACTAAGGGGTGATCTTATGTTAATGTATAAATATATGAGGGGACAGTACAAAGACCTTTCTGATGATCTTTTTAATCATAGACCTGAGACAGGGACAAGGGGGCATCCTCTATGTCTGGGGGAAAGAAGGTTTAAGCATAATAACAGATGCGGATTCTTTACTGTAAGAGCATTGAGACTATGGAACTCGCTGCCGTATGATGTTGTAATGAGTGATTCATTACTTAAATTTAAGAGGGGACTGGATGCCTTTCTGGAAAAGTATAATGTTACAGGGTATATATACACTAGATTCCTTGATAGGGTGTTGATCCAGGGAACTAGTCTGATTGCCGGATGTGGAGTCGGGAAGGAATTTTTTTCCCCAAGGTGGAGCTTACTCTTTGCCACATGGTTTTTTTTTTGCCTTCCTCTGGATCAACATGTTAGGGCATGTTAGGTTAGGCTATGGGTTGAACTAGATGGACTTAAAGTCTTCCTTTAACCTTAATAACTATGTTACTATGTTACTATGTTACTTGGGTTATGCAGTGGCAATGATCCAAAATACATCAGCAAGTCCCCCTCTGAATTGATTAAGAAAAACAAAATTAAGACTTTGGAGTGGCCTAGCCAAAATCTTTACTTATTACCCATTGAGATGCGGTGGTGTGACCTTAAAGGGAACTTGTCACCCCCCTCCCCCTTCCCCCCCTCCCAGGCGTTTGTAACTAAAAGAGCCATCTTGTGCAGCACTAATGCTGCATTCTGACAAGGTGGCTCTTTTAGTTATTGTTCGTTGCACTGCAGAAATAATCGCTTTTTAAATTTGTCCTTCATACCTTCAAATCTTGCGGGGAGCAGGTCTTTACCCCCTAATCCAGACGCACCACATCCATCACTTTGCGAGCCGGGCGCCGCCTCCTCGGCCTTATTCAATTCTTCAGGCACCTGCGCTATCATATTCTGCCTTGGGCATACACAGTTTGCTCTGCCCGACCACTGACATCACTTGATGTCTTGCTTACTGTGCCTGCGAGATCCCGCCCTGCAGTCTCTTATGATTTATTCACACTGCGGGGCTGGGATTCTTGGGCCACCTGTGCGCGCAGGCGCAGTAAGCAAGACATCAAGTGATATCCGTGGTCGGGCAGTGCAAACTGTGCATGCCTAAGGCAGAATATGATAGCGCAGGCGCCTGGAGAATTGAATAATGCCGAGGAGGCGGCACCCAGCTCGCAGAGTGACGGATGTGGTGCGGCTGTGTTAGGGGGGAAAGACCTGCCCCCCGCACGATTTGAAGGTATGAGGGACAAATTTAAAAATCGATTATTTCTGCAGTGAAACGAACAATAACTACAAGAGCCACCTTGTCAGAATGCAGCATTAGTGCTGCACAAGATGGCTCTTTCAGTCACTAACGCCTGGGGGGTGACAGGTTCCCTTTAAAAAGGGGGTTCATGCTCGGAAACCCTCCAATGTGGCTGAATTACAACAATTCTGCAAAGATGAGTAGAGATAATTCATCCAGAGCGTTGTAAATGACTCATTGCCATTTATCGCAAATGCTTGATTGCAGTTGATGCTGCTTAGGGTGGTCCAACCAGTTATTAGGTTTATGCATACCTCCCAACTTTCGAGGAAGGGAAAGAGGGACAAAGTTAGTGGCGTGCTCAGCGCGCCGCGGCAAATTTTAGGCCACACCTCTGACCACACCCATTTCACAACTAGTCACGCCCCAACCACACCCATTTAGCACTTCTGATCACAATGTTTCGTAAACAATAATTATAAACAAAAAAAAATATGGCCAAACAGTGCTCCATACTGTATAATGGCCACACATAATGCTCCATACTGTATAATGGCCCCACATGATGCTCCATACTGTATAATGGCCCCACATGATGCTCCACACTGTATAATGGCCCCAAATGATGCTGTGTACAGTGTACTGGCCCCACATGATGCTCCATCCTGTATAATGGCCACACATGATGCTCCATACTGTATAATGGCCCCAAATGATACTGCGTACAGTGTACTGGCCCCACGTGATGCGTCATACAGTATAATGGGCCCACATAATGCTGCATACTGTATAATGGCCACACATGATGCTCCATACTGTATAATGGCTCCACAAGATGCTCCATACTGTATAATGGCCACATATGATGCTCCATACTGTATAATGGCCACACATGATGCTCCATACAGTATAATGGCCACACATGATGCTCCATACTGTATTTTGGCTACACAGTGCTCCATACTGTATAATGACCCCACATGATGCTCCATACTGTATAATGGCCACACATGATGCTCCATACTGTATAATGGCCACATGATGCTCCATTCTGTATAATGGCTACACATGATGCTCCATATTGTGTAATGGCCACATTATGCTCCATACTGTATAATAGCCCCACATGATGCTTCGTACTGTATAATGGCCACACATGATGCTGCGTACTGTATAATGGCCACACATGATGATCCATACTGTATAATGGCCACACATGATGCTCCTTACTGTATAATGGCTCCACATGATGCTCCATACTGTATAATGGCCACATAATGCTCCATACTGTATAATGGCCCCACATGATGCTGCGTACAGTATACTTGCCCCACGTGATGGTCCATACAGTATAATGGCCCCACATGATGCTTTGTACAGTATAATAGACCCACACGATGCTGGGTACAGTATAATGGCCACACATAATGCTGGGTACAGTATAATGGCCCCACACATAGTTACCCCACCCCCATCATTTCCTTCTCCATCACTACACACACACACCTTTCACCGCGCACCCTCGCAGCAGCCGGCAGCTTCCACTCCCACGGCGCTGAATGGTGTCATCCAGCTGCGCTGCTGACTGCTCACGTCGCTGCAGCTGTGATACGCCACTGATAAAGACCTCTCCGTGTCTCCTGTGCTAGTCAGTGTCAGAGCGAGGAGCAATATCTGCTCCGATCCGACACAACCAGCGTCTGCTCCGTACACCTCGTACACATGCGACTCCGCTCCATACACCTCGTACACACACGGCTCCACTCCGTACACCTCGTACACACACGCCTCCGCTCCGTACACCTCGTACACACACGCCTCCGCTCCGTACACCTTGTACACACACGGCTCCGCTCCGTACACCGTACACACACGCCTCCACTCCGTACACCTCGTACACACACGACTCCGCTCCGTACACCTCGTACACACACGGCTCCGCTCCGTACACCTCGTACACACACGGCTCCGCTCCGTACACCTCATACACACACGGCTCCTCTCCATACATCTCGTATACACACGGCTCCGCTCCATACACATTGCACGCGATGCTCCGCATTGTATACCTTGCACACACATGGCTCCGCTCCGTACACCTCATACACACACGGTTCCTCTCCATACATCTCATAAACACACGGCACCACTCCGTACACCTCGTACACACACGGCTCCGCTCCATACACATTGCACACGCTGCTCCGCTCCGTATACATTGCACACACACGGCTCCGCTCCGTACACCTCATACACACACGGCTCCTCTCCATACATCTCATACACACACGGCACCACTCCGTACAACTCGTGCACACACGGCTCTGCTCCATACACATTGCACACGCTGCTCCGCTCCGTATACCTTGCACACACAAGGGTCCGCTCTGTACACCTCATACACACGGCTCCTCTCCATACATCTCGTACACACACGGCACCACTCCGTACACCTCGTACACACGGCTCCGCTCCATACACATTGCACACGCTGCTCCGCTCCGTATACCTTGTACACACATGGCTCTGCTCCGCGCACCTCGTACACACATGGCTCTGCTCTGTACACCTCGTACACATGTGGCTCCGCTCCGTACACCTCGTACAGCACACGAATCTGCTCCATACACCTTTCACATGCTGCTCCGCTCCGTACACCTCGTACACACGCGGCTGTGCTCCGTACACCTCGTACACACGGCTCCGTACACCTCTTACACACACGACTCCGCTCCATACACATTTCACACGCTGCTCCGATCCATACACCTCGTACACACATGGCTATGCTACATCCACACTGTAAACACCTCCTGACCTCACACATACGCTTACCCTCATCCGGCGCCATGACAACCAGCAGAGTCCTGTACAAGGAGGTCCTCCCGATCATGTGACCTCCTGATTCCTCCCATCCTGTGACTTCCTCATAGGTCATGTGCGCACAGAGCAGCCAATATGTAGTGTGCTGCTCTGCGGGTGCAGGGACTCAGGGAGCTGACCGGGTGATATACACACCTCCCAAACAGTGCGGGACAACTAATGTCCCGCCCGGGATCGTGGGGCTGACTGTCAAAATCGGGACAGTCCCGCTGGATCCGGGACGGTTGGGAGGTATGGGTTTATGGAACAATCACATTTTCACGCAGGGCCATGTAGGTTTGGATTTCTTGTTCCCTTAATAATAAAGACCTAATTTAAAAACTGCATGTTGTGATTACTTGTGTTATCTTTGTCTATGATTTACATAGACAAATCTGCCAACATGTGCTGACATGTGCCCGCAATAGCTGCGGGTGGAGTCGCGATCTGCCCACGGCTATTAACCAGTTAAACTCTGACAGTGGCATTTAAATAGTTCTTCCGATAATTGTGCTGGAAATACGCCCACCGGTGACCCCTGTCAAGTAGTGGCCGCGGGTCACCGGTGTGTTGGCATTCTGTCCTAGTCATGTTTTTCTGGCTTTATATAGTGATTTGCACTATGTGATAAGTCTGGTGCAGCCTTGTCCTCCAGTGGCCAGCCTTTCGAATAAGATGAATCAGAGATACAAGGCAAACATCAGACAATGGGCAATAAACCTACACAATTCAAAAGCTCCCAAGAATCACATATATCCACAGCAGACAGAGGTTAAATAAACCTCTATGTTTTACAATAACAAACAATAAACATAGAACTATTTGGGAGGTAAAAATCTTCAGACAATGGGAGTAAACAGTTCTCAAGATTATGTCACTATGAGTAATGCTGCTCTGTCATATTTATAATACATTCTGTATATTTCAATATGGACTCAAAATATCCATTTTTATGTTCACACTACACCTCCCCCTCACTTCATCATTTGCAGTCCCCTGTCCCCCCTCACTTCATCATTTGCAGTCCCCTGCCCCACTCCCCATTTCATCATTCGCAGTCCTCCCCCCCTCACCCATTTTATTAATTTTATAAAGAAAAAAAAATGTTTTTCATAAAGGTTTTTCATACTTACCTCACTAACAATCGCCTACAGGGGCAGCTCTGCTTCTGGTGTCCTGGCAATAGCCAGTGGCGCTAGTACATGCCAGCGAGTTTGCGACGACATCATGGGATGGCATGGCATACACGCCATCACCAGACATCCAGAAAAAGCAGAAGGAGCTGCAGCTGCGCAGCTGTTCAGGTTTGCCAGGCCGTGAAGCTTCGGGAAAGCTCCCAGTGCCGAGGTGTGTTCTGCTGCGCACAGCACTTTATTACACCCTGGGGCCAGGTGAGCCGAAGCACAAGAGGGGGGTCCAGACTGGGTCCAGGCCCCCCTTTTTACTTCTGCTCTCCAGGCGCCATACAGCAGTAAGGGCAGTAGTACCATGATGGCGGCTCTGTAAAAGGTTGTCGATGTGAAGCCAGTGCTGCAGACAATAACAAACACCAGGTGGAGATTCAGTTATGGACCGAGGGAGGGCCAGTAAAGCATGGTTTGTTTTTTAAACTGTTGTACATGGCAGTCATAGTTTGCACTATTTTTTGGGGGTGGGTCTCCGATTCCTTCCTTTACCATGGTGTTTTGTAACAGTTATATATAGTCTGTGGCATTTTTCAGTTCTTCACACTCTTCTAATATCCAAATCAGAGCAGAAAAATTTGATGAAAGTCCCGATCGTGGTCACAATGAGCCGGCGAGATGCCAGGCAACAATTGAAAACATATTATATAAAACTGGTGAATATTATGTGGCTTAGACAGACAGCAGACTTTGGTAAATCGCATACTAACTAGTAAAATAGTGGCTGTATTAGTGGATAGTAAACTTATCTTTAGTACCCAGTGCCAGGCAGCTGCTGCCAAGCCAACTAAAATGATGAGTGTCATAGAAAGAGGCAGATATAATAATGAAGGGTCCATATAAGTCACTAATGAGGTCACATGTAGACTACTGTGTACAGTGCTGTGTACCTGTATGTAAGAAGGACAAGGCTGAACTTGAGCGGGTGCAGAGAACAGTGACCAAGGTTATTAAGGGAATGAGTGACTGCAGAAGACGGGCTATCAGACCGGGAGTTATTCAGTTTTGAAAATCGAAGGCTTAGGGGTAATTTTATTCCAATGCACAAATCTATGAGGAGACAGTGCAGAGATCTGTATAATGAACTTTTTACATATAGGTCTGCAACAGTGATAAAGGAGCCTCCTCTATATCTACAGGAAAGAAGGTCAATCGTAATCACTGACGGTGATTCTTTACTGTAAGAGCAGTGACACCGTGCATTATTTACTGTAAGAGCAGTGAGATTATGGATTCTTTACTGTAAGAGCAGTGAGACTATGGATTCTTTACTGTAAGAGCAGTGAGATTTGGATTCTTTACTGGAAGAGCAGTGATACTATGGATTCTTTACTGTAAGAGCAGTGACACTATGGAGCACTCTGTCACTCAATATTGTAATAGTCAATTCATTACACAAGTTTCAAAAGTGCATGAATGCCTTTTTTAGAAAGATATAATATATGTTATTGGTTCTAGATTCTGTTATGGGAATTTGATCCATTGAACTCGTCTGATTGCCATGCATGAAGTCAGTGAGGAATTTTTACCCCAAAATTGGGCTCTTAGCATCTGCCTAATGGGGTTTTTGTCTTCCTCTGGATCAACATGTCAGGATGCAGGTTGAACTTGATGGACTTTTGTCTCTTTTTAACCTTATAACTGGTGTAACTGGGTTGTGGAGACTCAGGGGTCGGTGGGCGCCCATGTCAACTAGCCGAAACCTCATTGAGCAGAGATCGTCTCGCCGCATGCCTGCTTTTTTTTTAACGTGGGCATAATGCTACTCAGACAACACAGGATGAGGATAGCACAATGTGGCAATGCTATATTGAACCACAAAACAGGCAGATAACACATAGAACAGTCCCTGCAAAATACCCCAAGATGGTGCATATTACTGAGTCTCACCCTTCCGCTAACTCGCCAGGATAATGACAGCTGTTACTTCAGAGCTCCTAGGCTCAAAGAGGAGGTAACAAGAAGCTTCGGAAGATAACAGTCCATTGAGGTACAAGGCCAGTTGACCCAAGGGTCACAACCTGGCTTCTCCGAACATCTCCATGGAGCCAGGCGACCGGTAGGTCCCAATCCTGGCTTTCTAAAAAACATATCCATGGTCCAGTGATGGTCAATGGAGCAAATCTGTAGTCTTCCAACTGAGGCCAAGGTCCCCTAGGTTGTTTCTTGTAGAATGATAGATCCGTGTCCCTCGTGTCCCCTGGATGTTTGGATGTCTTGGCAGAATCTTTAGCTGTCTCTCTCTGTCAGACTATAAAAAGGCATGTAACCTATTTTTATACTTAACAAGTGTCCTTCATTTAGTTTTGACATAAAGGCATAGTTTTTCCTCCTCTGTTTTCAAAGTCAACAAACTATCCGGCCTGCACAATGCATAATTAGCATATCAGTATTCATCAATCGTCATCAAGGATAAGAGCACAATATGTTATATGAAATGTCAACTTACAAGACATTATTACAGTCTTAGGGTATGCGCACACGTCAGGATTTCTTGCAGAAAATTCCTGAAGAAAACTGGACATTTTCTGCAAGAAAACCACATGCGTTTTTTTCATGTTTTTGATTCGTTTTTTTGCACGTTTTTGACGCGTTTTTTGTGCGTTTTTTCCCGGAGCTTCCCAAAGCATTAAATACATGAAAAATCCGCAAAATTAATGAACATGATGCGATTTTTACCATGATGCTTTTTTTGCGGAAAAAAAACGCATCATGTGCACAAAAATTGCAGAATGCATTATAATTGATGGGATGCATATGTATGTGTTTTTTATGCATTTTTATCATGCAAAAATGCAGAAAAAAATGCAACGTGTGCACACAGCCTTACACAAACAAAAGTCAGAAAGAAATGCTTAAATTCAAAAGTCAACACATAGATAACAGTCTGTTCTTCTTGGTTTGCTAAAATAGATGTCTGGTTAATTAAGATACAATGCTGTGTCTCCACTTGGGTGTTAACTGGAGACCTGGAATTTTACTAATGCATCAATGTATATATACATTATATGAATAAAAAGTATGTACCCCCTCCACATTCACCTTTAGGAGCTTTTCTGATCTCCCATTCTTCATCCATATACTTCAATATGGAGTAGGCAGATATTTTGGCTCCCTCTCTACTGGGAAAGATTTCTGTAAGACTTTGGAGATGTCTGTGGGAATTTTGCCCCTTCATCCAGAAGAGCATTTGTAGGGTCAGACCCTGATGTTGGGGGGAGGCCGGGCTCACTGTTTCCATTATAGGTGTTGGATGGGGCTGAGGCCGCTCACGTTCTTCCCTCCATGTCTGTCCAGTGATGGCAACTTTACACCACTCCATCCGAAGCTCAACATTGTGCTTGGTGATGTTCAGCCATGAAGCTCCCGGTGGGGCGCAGTGTTTGTGCTGATAGTTGAGGAGGTCTGGACTCTGCAGTTATGGGGTCAGCGGAGCGGTGGTGACTTTTCTGCCCTCTGCTCCTCAGCACTCTGTATCTTTACTGTCACAATGAGGTTTTGTCAAACATCTCTAACATCTCTAGCTGTCATGGCGGCGACAGGGTCTGTGGATTCCACAGATTTAGACAATCCCCCTTGTGACTCTATAGATTGCTATGGCCAGCAAAGAGTGACTCAAGCGTCGACTTCTAGAGCTGCAGCTCCTAGCCAGGTTACAAGGAATTAAATCTTTGCTGCACTCAGATTGTTGATTTCCTGTGGTCACTTGCTACTGGAGAACTAGTCATGTCTGCTCTTTTTCTATGTAAGTTGACTCCACAGATCAGGGGATACCAGCAATAGTGTTCCCTATACTGGTCTAGGAGAGGTGGACGTTCTGGTTATTAGTGGTTATTTCCATAGTTGTTGTGAGCGGTGTTTGCTTAACCCTTGCCTTTTTCCCTAGTAGTCTTTATATTACTTTGTTGACTCTCAAGCTTTACACTCTATATTCTTTTGTGTGTTGTGTGATTGTGCTTCACTTCAGACTAATGCTACTCAGGAGCATAGTAAGGAATGAGACTCAGGCATCTCCACCTTCAAGAGTACTCCCGAGTGCAGGGATAGCTAGGAACCCCTCGCCTGAGAGTCAACATAGGAGCACCCTTACCATCCCGTGGTCACACCGTGACAATTACGGGGTCTCCTCTTTGTTGCTGTGGTTCCTTCCACTTCTCAATAATATCACTCATAGCTGATAGGGGAGATTCAGATAGAAAAATGTCATGGACGGACTTGTCACCCCGGTGGCTCCTATTGCAGGACCACGCTGGTATCAGTGAGCTCTGCACCACCGGCTGCTGTGTCACATGGTTGTAAAGGCAGATAGCATGGCGGGGACCAGAGATTATACACCGCAACGGGGGGGCTGCATATTATATACCAAGGGCAATGCCGCTGAAGGGAAAACCTGAATTCAGTGATTAAGACATATGACCCAATACTTTTCTCCATAAAATAAACATATTTTGTAATAGCTATTTTACATCACTGTTGATTTACTTTATAGAGTTCCTAATTTAATCATGTCTGGTCCCGTCTTTAGGACTTGCCTTTTATCATCACTATCTGGAAATCAGTGTGACATCCTGTGATCAGGACTGATGCTGACAGGATGATGACTCCGTGAACACCACACATCAGCTTCTTCTTTAGATACAATGTGAATGATACACATCTTGCCATCACTGCAGAACACACCATCCATTTATGATTATTCTAGTGTATTTATTCAACCTTTTATTACTTTCATTCTGCAGATATGTCTAAATATGCATGAAAATGGCTGAAATGTGCAAAACCTGTCACAGTTCAATGCAGAGGTGATATAAGGCTGTGCCCATCACAGATCTAGAAAATGCTTCTTGAAATGTAAGATTCTGAACACATACAAATCTGTACAATAATGGATTTAGCTACATTGTAAAAGTTCAGTTTTGTGCTTGGTACATTGACGATGTCCTAATGATACAGTGGGGAAAATAAGTATTTGATACACTGACGATTTTGCAATTTTTCCCACCTACAAAGAATCTAGAGGTCTGTAATTTTTATCGTAGGTACCTGTGAGAGATAGAATCTAAAGAAAAAAATCCAGAAAATCACATTGTAGGATGTTTACATAATTAATTTGTATTTTTTTGCATGAAATAAGTATTTGATCACCAGCCAACCAGCAAGAATTCTGGCTGTCACAGACCTGTTAGTTTTTCTTTAAGAAGCCTCATACTCTGCACTCAGTACCTACCGTGGAGGAAATAAGTATTTGATCCCTTGCTGATGAACTTGCAGGCACATCTGGAGAAGCAAAATGGTAGAATTTTTTTTCTTAATGTAGACTATGTGGAAAGTTTCCTAACTTTTTTATTTAGGAAGCAAATGGGCAAAACAATTTTTTTTTTGTGAAGGTTTGCATATTTAGTCTTCAAAGTTACTTTTTTTTACCAAAGTCCAAGCTATATTCTAAAATGTGCACTTGTCATTCCTTCTTCCATTGTTATCCAGCAGACATTACTCGTCCAGGAGGTAGATCATCAGGGAGGCAACAATGAAGGACGCTTTTATGGAACTGTGTGAAAGGGAAAAGGAAAACAAAGTTGGCATAAAGTAAGTGGTATTGGATGGCCAAGGAAAAGCTGAGTTACTGAGTGATCAGTGTTTTCCACGCTTTGCGTCTCCTTCTGAGAATAATGTTTTTTTTTGGCTATTTAACGTGATTAATACTAACCTGTTCGGTTCATTGTGTCCTTTACTGTATAAAATTATTAACCTGCGGGTCAACGGTTGAAGGAGTCAAAGTGAATGAGATTTCTGAAATCTCTCATGCTGCCTAATTTATTCTCGCGGATTTGCATCATCAAAACGTTTTTGCAGCACGTCAATAATTTTAGCTTTTTCCAACATTCTTTTCACCCATTCAAATGAATATGAAAAAAACGCATGCAAAACATTTCAAATAGGCGCGTATTTTATGAAGCATTTTTCCTGCCAACACTTTGGTTTTCGCGGCGGAAAAATCTGCTACAAATATTCACTTTTGTGCAAATAACCGGACTTAATTCGCCAATACACAATAGATTGCTGACACTTGAGCGCTCATTGAGTCATCAGCTATCGCCCAACCATGATGTGTGTCATTGTTCTTCTACCAAGAAGTCCATAGGGTAATGTTTTAATAGTTATATTTTTTTTAACATAGGAGACAGTATTATAGTAGCTTTATTCCTCCACATTGGGGGGCAGTTTTAGGTATGCAAGTAGAGAGCCAGTCTCAAGTCTTTAGCAGCCTCTAACAGGTTTTCCTCCAGGATTGCCCTGTATTTAGCTCCATCCATCTTCCCATCAACTCTCACCAGCTTCCCTGCCCCTGCTAAAGAAAAGCCTTTATACACTGGATAAAAAATGGGGAGGATTAACACCCAAATTACGGCAGTTTTACAGACTCTATATAGTTTTTGTACCAATTTGTGTTCATCCAAGGCTAAGTACACGGGACAAGAACATGAAGACTACCCAACTGGGATTAAAAAAAAATTATATACCTTTGTTAAATACATACAATATCTAAAATTCCTAAAAATATAATGGGGAAGTGACAAAGAGACCCCACATATCCAAGATGGCAGAGAAAATAATAAATGTACAGTACAGACCAAAAGTTTGGACACACCTTCTAATTTAAAGATTTTTCTGTATTTTCATGACTATGAAAATTGTACATTCACACTGAAGGCATCAAAACTATGAATTATCACATGTGGAATTATGTACTTAACAAAAAAAGTGTAAAACAACTGAAATTGTGTCTTATATTCTAGGTTCTTCAAAGTAGCCACCTTTTGCTTTGATGACTGTTTTGCACACTCTTGGCATTCTCTTGATGAGCTTCAAGAGGTAGTCATGTGGGGCCATTATACAGTATGGAGCACCGTGTGGCCATTATACAGTATGGAACATCATGTGGGGCCATTATACAGTATGGAGCACTGTGTGGCCATTATACAGTATTGAGCATCATGTGGGCCATTATACAGTATGGAGCACTGTGTGGCCATTATACAGCATGAAGCATCATGTGTGGCCATTATACAGTATGAAGCATCATGTGTGGCCATTATACAGTATGGAGCATCATGTGTAGCCATTATACTGTACCCAGCATCATGTGGGGCCATTATAGAGTATGAAATACTATGTGGCCATTATACAGCATGGAGCATCAAGTAGGGCCATTATACAGTATGAAGCACTGTGTGGCCATTATACAGTATTGAGCATCATGTGGGCCATCATATAGTATGGAGCACTGTGTGTCCATTATACAGTATGGAGCATCATGTGTGGCCATTATACAGTATTGAGCATCATGTGTGGCCATTATTCAGCATTGAGCATCATGTGGGGCCATTATACAGTATGGAGCACTGTGTGGCCATTATACAGTATGGAGCATAATGTAGGGCCATTATACTGTACACAGCATCATGTAGGGCCATTATACAGTATGGAGCACTGTGTAGCCATTATACAGTATTGAGCATCATGTGTGACCATTATACAGTATTGAGCATCATGTGTGGCCATTATTCAGCATTGAGCATCATGTGTGGCCATTATACAGTATTGAGCATCATGTGTGGCCATTATACAGTATGGAGCATCATGTGTAGCCATTATACTGTACCCAGCATCATGTGGGGCCATTATAGAGTATGAAATACTATGTGGCCATTATACAGCATGGAGCATCAAGTAGGGCCATTATACAGTATGAAGCACTGTGTGGCCATTATACAGTATTGAGCATCATGTGGGCCATCATACAGTATGGAGCACTGTGTGTCCATTATACAGTATGGAGCATCATGTGTGGCCATTATACAGTATTGAGCATCATGTGTGGCCATTATTCAGCATTGAGCATCATGTGGGGCCATTATACAGTATGGAGCACTGTGTGGCCATTATACAGTATGGAGCATAATGTAGGGCCATTATACTGTACACAGCATCATGTAGGGCCATTATACAGTATGGAGCACTGTGTAGCCATTATACAGTATTGAGCATCATGTGTGACCATTATACAGTATTGAGCATCATGTGTGGCCATTATTCAGCATTGAGCATCATGTGTGGCCATTATACAGTATTGAGCATCATGTGGGGCCATTATACAGTATTGAGCCTCATGTGGGGTCATTTTACAGTATGGAGCACTGTGTGGCCATTATACAGTATGGAGCATAATGTAGGGCCATTATACTGTACGCAGCATCATGTAGGGCCATTATACAGTATGGAGCATTGTGTGGCCATTATACAGTATTGAGCATCATGTGTGGCCATTATACAGTATGGAGCATCATGTAGGGCCATTATACAGTATGGAGCATTGTGTGGCCATTATACAGTATTGAGAATTATGTGGGGCCATTATACAGTATGGAGCACTGTGTGGCCATTATACAGTATGGAGCATCATGTAGAGCCATTATACTGTATGCAGCTTCATGTGTGGCCATTATACGGTATGGAGCACTGTGTGGCCATTATATAGTATTGAGCATCATATGTGGCCATTATACAGTATGGAGCACTGTGTGGCCATATTTTTGTCTGTTTACAATTATTGTTTATGAAACAGTGTAATCAGCAGTGCTAAATGGGTGTGGTTGGGGCATGGGTATGGGTGTGACCAGATGTGAAATGGGTGTGGTCAGGGGCATGGCCTAAAATTTGCCGCTGTGTGCGCCGCTACCTTTGTCCCTCTTTGCCTTCTTCAAAAGTTGGGTGGTATGGATGAAGCGCTCTCAATCTCTACAGTGGAGCTACAACTAACAGTGGGCAGAGCTGCATGTGGCAGGAGCATGCAGGAGGGAAGGGGCAGAGATGCATTTATCTCTCTGCCTCTTGTCCTGCTGCAAACCAGCACAACATACAGTCTGTGGGCCTCATGCAGCCTGCCAAAAGATGTCGTCTGGCCCGTAGAGAATCAAGAGACTTTAGTTCTCATCTTCCTGTACTCAGCTCTTTTCACGTCTTTCAGATGCAAATATAGTTGGGCACTTTGGCGCCAGGACAGTAGCAGAGCAGAGGACGTCTTGTCAGTCTCCGTCCTGATGTGCAGCAGCATGATGTGGTGACAAAAAGAAAGCATGTAGAGAATTAAAGGAAGTAGGTAGTGATGAGGCATTAAATAAATACAGAAAATTAAATAATTTCTGTAAAAAGCAAATCAAGGCAGTAAAGATTGAGACAGAGAGACTCATTGCCAGAGAGAGTAAAAATAATCCCAAAATATTCTTTAACTACGTAAATAGTAAGAAACTAAAAAATGATAGTGTTGGCCCCCTTAAAAATAGTCTGGGTGAAATGGTGGATGAGGATGAGGAAAAAGCCAATATGCTAAATTACTTTTTTTCATCAGTATTTACACAAGAAAATCCCATGGCAGACAATATGATCAGTGATAACAAAAAATCACCATTAAATGTCACCTGCTTAACCCAGCAGGAAGTACGTCGGCATCTAAAAATCACTAAAATTGACAAATCTCCGGGCCCGGATGGGATACACCCCCGAGTACTGCAGGAATTAAGTACAGTCATTGATAGACCATTATTTTTAATCTTTAAAGACTCCATAATAACAGGGTCTGTACCAGAGGACTGGCGTATAGCAAATGTGGTGCCAATATTCAAAAAGGAGACAAAAACTGAACTCGGTAATTATAGGCCAGTAAGCTTCACCTCTACTGTGGGTAAAATCCTGGAGGGCATTCTAAGGGACGCTATACTGGAGTATCTGAAGAGGAATAACCTCATGACCCAGTATCAGCACGGGTTTACTAGGGACCGTTCATGTCAGACTAATCTGATCAGTTTCTATGAAGAGGTAAGTTCCGGACTGGACCAAGGGAACCCAGTGGATGTAGTGTATATGGACTTTTCAAAAGCTTTTGATACGGTGTCACACAAAAGGTTGATACATAAAATGAGAATAATGGGGATAGGGGAAAATATGTGTAAGTGGGTTGAGAGCTGGCTCAGGGATAGGAAACAAAGGGTGGTTATTAATGGAGCACACTCGGACTGGGTAGCGGTTAGCAGTGGGGTACCACAGGGGTCAGTATTGGGCCCTCTTCTTTTTAACATATTTATTAATGACCTTGTAGGGGGCATACAGAGTAGAATTTCAATATTTGCAGATGACACTAAACTCTGCAGGGTAATCAATACAGAGGAGGACAATTTTATATTACAGGAGGATTTATGTAAACTAGAAGCTTGGGCTGATAAATGGCAAATGAGCTTTAATGGGGATAAATGTAAGGTCATGCACTTGGGTAGAAGTAATAAGATCTATAACTATATGCTTAATCCTAAAACTGTGGGCAAAACCGTCAATGTTAAAGACCTGGGTGTATGGGTGGATGACAAACTCATGTTCAGTGGCCAGTGTCAGGCAGCTGCTGCAAAGGCAAATAAAATAATGGGATGCATTAAAAGAGGCATAGATGCTCATGAGGAGAACATAATTTTACCTCTATACAAGTCACTAGTTCGACCACACTTAGAATACTGTGCACAGTTCTGGTCTCCGGTGTATAAGAAAGACATAGCTGAACTGGAGCGGGTGCAGAGAAGAGCAACCAAGGTTATTAGAGGACTGGGGGGTCTGCAATACCAAGATAGGTTATTACACTTGGGGCTATTTAGTTTGGAAAAGCAAAGGCTAAGGGGTGATCTTATTACAATGTATAAATATATGAGGGGACAGTACAAAGACCTTTCTGATGATGTTTTTACACGTAGACCTGAGACGGGGAAAAGGGGGCATCCTCTACGTCTGGAGGAAGGAAGGTTTAAGCATAATAACAGACGCGGATTCTTTACTGTAAGAGCAGTAAGACTATGGAACTCTCTGCCGTATGATGTTGTAATGAGTGATTCACTACTAAACTTTAAGAGGGGACTGGATGCCTTTCTTGAAAAGTATAATGTTGCAGGGTATATATACTAGATTCCTTGATAGGGCGTTGATCCAGGGAACTAGTCTGATTGCCATATGTGGAGTCGGGAAGGAATTTTTTTCCCCAGTGTGGAGCTTACTATTTGCCACATGGTTTTTTTTTGCCTTCCTCTGGATCAACATGTTAGGGCAAGTTAGGTTAGGCTATGGGTTGAACTACATGGACTTAAAGTCTTCCTTCAACCTGAATAACTATGTTACTATCATGCACTGACCTCATCACACTACTGCCGTCGCCACAGCGCAGAGGTGGCGAGGATGCAACAGGAGACAGTAAGCACTCCAGGAGGAGCCGAAGATTAAGTACAGGTGGAGTTGGTGTTAGTGTTACTTTTACTTTAAGGGCATCGGGAGGAAGGGGGCACAGTATGCAGAGGGGCAACGTGGGAGATATTTTGGAGAGGGATTATGTGTGGGAGACATTGTGGATAGGATCAGTTTGGGGGAGATATTATGGAAAGAGGCAGTGTGGGGGACATAATAGAGAGAGGCAGTGTGGGGGGCACATTGTGGAGAGAGGCACTGTGGAGAGATATTATGGAGAACAGCAATGTGAGGGGACATTCTGGAGAGAAGAAGTATGGGGGGCATTACTGAGAGAGGCATTGCTGGGAGACGTGGCTAGGAACAGTGGGGGGAGTTTATTGAGAGAAGCAGAGTGTGTGACATTATGGATAGGGGCGGTCTAGAGGGATGTAATGGAGAGAGGCCGTGTGGTGGGACATTAAGGAAAGACAGTGGGGAGGAGACATAATTGATTGGAGCAGTGGTGATGTGTAAATGTACTGATGATGGTTCTGGACTGAATTCATGTAAATTTTAAATTTTTTTGTGGTCATTCGGATTGGTTCAGTATGCAAAACATGTTGTGTACTGTCCAGTACAGGCACAAGAAGCAGAGAGATAAGCACAGCACATCCACTTTTTTTGTAGCTACATTGTGGTGGAAAAGGTCAAGAGAGCAGCACTGCTCACCTCTCACCTCTGCTCTGTCTCTTGTGCTTTGTGGGAGCCAGCAACCCATATTGACAACCTTATATTTAAACTGAGTCCTGACAGCTGCTGATCAATGTCAGGACATAATGTACACAACATGTATCTATAGTTTTCACACTTGGCTATTTATTACTTTGCATGGTTGAATACTGTCATCAGCAAAATGTTACCATTCTGCTGGGGCGTAACGATCGCAGTCGCAGAGGGTGCGACCGGGCCCGTGCTGGAGGGGAGCCTTGTAACACCAATGCCTACTTCAGCTGGATGTGTGTCAGAGGACCAACCCCCAGCTGTATGCTTTAGCTTAGCTGGATGTCAAAAATGGGGGGACACCAGGCTGTTTTTTAAATTATTTATTTAAATAATTAAAAAAAAAAAAACCGGCGTGGGGACCTCTCTATTTTTGGTGACCAGCGATGATAACTTGACAGCTGAGGTTTGCAGCCCTTGGCTGTCAGCTTTGCCTGTGCTGGTTATCAAAAATATAACAGACCCCATGTCGCTTTTTTAACATTTATTTATAGTGCAGGCGCCGGCTGATGAACACTCCCATCAGCAGCACCTGCTCTCACTGTTATTAGCAACAGCAGGCATAGGTTGATGGGAGTAGTACTCACATCAGCCAATTACTCTGTGACCGGTTGTAAACTTTTTACTGCCAGTCACAGCTGCTGGCTTGTGCTGTCATCTGACAGTGTGGGAATCGCAGCTCTCTGACCAGTGGTAATCTTACCGCCGATCAGAGGCAGTGTTTGCAGCATTGCCACACAGATAACAATGGATGTTCAGGCCTCGCATTCAACTGAATGGGGTCCGGGTTCAGGTATTATTCTGGTACCTGAACCAAACTTTTTTTAAATGTTCATTCGAACCCGCCGGACCTTAACATTCAGAGATTCATTCATCACTAATTACAACCTGTTCTCACATTTCCTAGTAGCTCAGTGTTTTATTAAGTTGATTCCTAAGTGAAAAGTCACCAGTTCAAATCGAGGAGCAGCCATGAAGGAAGTTTTCGAAGAAAAGAGAAACTGCATCATCCAGCTCATCGATAGTAATCTCTCGGCCAAGAAAATGGCCAAACTGCATCATGTGAGCGCAATGACAGTTGGAAAAATATTAAATGAAGTCCATCCATTCAAGAGCCAAGAGGTGGATGTCTAGGCAAAATATCGGAGTCAACAAGTCATCACAAGATCTATCAGTTCTAGCGTGACAGTTCAGGTGGCTCATATGCTTTGTAACAGTCAGGCCGCCGTCACACATGCGAGTTTTACGGACGTAAGAGCGCAGAATCTACGTCCGTAAAACTCGCAAAAAATACGGCACAATTATTCTCTATGCCCCTGCTCCTATTTGCCGTATTTTACTGATCAGTATTATACGGCTTTCTACGGCCGTACAAAATCGCAGCATGCTGCGTTTGTCACCGTACTGCGCAAGAAATACGCCAATGAAAGTCTATGGAAGCGTGAAAAATACGGATTACACACGGACAAGCAGTGTGACTTGCGAGAAATACGCAGCGCTGTTAGAGAGAAAAGCCGGTAATTCAGTGCGGTGTACAGTAAAATCACACTGACAGCTTACAGTAGAATAGGTAGAATAAATGTGTACACATAGAATAGGTATATATATATATATATATATGTCAGTGAGACACATATATGTATATATATTAATATTTATTCCAGCGCTAGACAGCTTGAAAGCCGGTAATTCAATTACCGGCTTTTTCCTTCTCCTTCCTAAAACCCGACATGATTTGAGACATGGTTTACATACAGTAAACCATGTCTTCTCTCCATTTTTTTTGCAGATTCCACACTACTAATGTCAGTAGTGTGTATCTGCAAAATTTGGCCGTTCTAGCTCTTAAAATAAAGGGTTAAATGGCGGAAAAAATTGGCGTGGGCTCCCGCGCAATTTTCTCCGCCAGAGTAGTAAAGCCAGTGACTGAGGGCAGATATTAATAGCCTGGAGAGGGTCCACGGTTATTGGCCCCCCCCTGGCTAAAAATATCTGCCCCCAGCCACCCCAGAAAAGGCACATCTGGAAGATGCGCCTATTCTGGCACTTGGCCACTCTCTTCCCATTCCCGTGTAGCGGTGGGATATGGGGTAATGAAGGGTTAATGCCACCTTGCTATTGTAAGGGGACATTAAGCCTAATTAATAATGGAGAGGCGTCAATTATGACACCTATCCATTATTAATCCAATTGTAGTGAAGGGTTAAATAAAACACAAACACATTATTAAAAATTATTTTAATGAAATAAAAACAATGGTTGTTGCAGTATTTTATTCAACGCCCAATCCAGTCACTGAAGACCCTCGTTCTGTGAGTAAAAAAACATAATAAACCAACAATATACTTACCCTCCGCAGATCTGTAACGTCCAACGATGTAAATCCTTCTGAAGGGGTTAAAACATTTTGCAGCAAGGAGCTGTGCTAATGCAGGCTGCTCCTCCTCCTCCTCCTCCTCCTCCTCCTCCTCCTCCTCCTCCTCCTCCTCCTCCTCCTCGCTGCAAAACCCCAGGGAATGAGGCTAAAAATAGATCAATGATCTAGAAAGCTCCCTGGCTTTCTAGGTAATTTCCCACGATCTATGAACAGCCAGCAGAGGGCGCCTCACCGCAAATAAAGCTAAATATAGATCATTGATCTATTTTTAGCCTCATTCCCTGGGGTTTTGCAGCGAGGAGCAGCCTGCATTAGCACAGCTCCTTGCTGCAAAATGTTTTAACCCCTTCAGAAGGATTTACATCGTTGGACGTTACAGATCTGCGGAGGGTAAGTATATTGTTGGTTTATTATGTTTTTTTACTCACAGAACGAGGGTCTTCAGTGACTGGATTGGGCGTTGAATAAAATACTGCAACACCCATTGTTTTTATTTCATTAAAATAATTTTAAATAATGTGTTTGTGTTTTATTTAACCCTTCACTACATTTGGATTAATAATGGATAGGTGTCATAATTGACGCCTCTCCATTATTAATTAGGCTTAATGTCACCTTACAATAGCAAGGTGGCATTAACCCTTCATTACCCCATATCCCACCGCTACACGGGAATGGGAAGAGAGTGGCCAAGTGCCAGAATAGGCGCATCTTCCAGATGTGCCTTTTCTGGGGTGGCTGGGGGCAGATATTTTTAGCCAGGGGGGGCCAATAACCGTGGACCCTCTCCAGGCTATTAATATCTGCCCTCAGTCACTGGCTTTACTACTCTGGCGGAGAAAATTGTGCGGGAGCCCACGCCAATTTTTTCCGCCATTTAACCCTTTATTTTAAGAGCTAGAACGGCCAAATTTTGCAGATACACACTACTGACATTAGTAGTGTGGAATCTGCAAAAAAAATGGAGAGAAGACATGGTTTACTGTATGTAAACCATGTCTCAAATCATGTCGGGTTTTAGGAAGGAGAAGGAAAAAGCCGGTAATTGAATTACCGGCTTTCAAGCTGTCTAGCGCTGGAATAAATATTAATATATATACATATATGTGTCTCACTGACATATATATATATATATACCTATTCTATGTGTAGACATTTATTCTACCTATTCTACTGGAAGCTGTCAGTGTGATTTTACTGTACACCGCACTGAATTACCGGCTTTTCTCTCTAACAGCGCTGCGTATTTCTCGCAAGTCACACTGCTTGTCCGTGTGTAATCCGTATTTTTCACGCTTCCATAGACTTTCATTGGCGTATTTCTTGCGCAGTACGGTGACAAACGCATCATGCTGCGATTTTGTACGGCCGTAGAAAGCCGTATAATACTGATCAGTAAAATACGGCAAATAGGAGCAGGGGCATAGAGAATAATTGTGCCGTATTTTTTGCGAGTTTTACGGACGTAGATTCTGCGCTCTTACGTCCGTAAAACTCGCATGTGTGACGCCGGCCTTAGCCAAAAATTCTCTGGAAGAGATATATGTAGGACGCAGGTTAACAAGAAAGGAAGAGTCCTTGATGAATCACTTTTCTGTAGAAGCGTTTGCTCGCCTTAGACAGTATCAAAGATGCTTTCCATGTGCCAAAATGAACACGTCTATGTTTGGTTGCCAAGAAAATAACGATAGAGAACTTGGTTTTGTGAGTGGCTATTTTTCATTTTTAGGAAGGTTATTGAGGAGGGTTTTTTTTTAACTCCTTGCTCTCCAACTTTAGGAACAAGTCAATTCTTGTCTATCCAGTTACAGAACTGAAATGTGTTAATGCACCATGATACAAAACTAAGAAGGTCAATCAGCTGATGGCTTGGCCATGACCAGACTTGAAAAAATCAACAAATAATATATTTCCAGGGCCACTCTTTGATGTCATTTATACTTGCTTTCAGAAAAGATTATTGAGTTGATGGTTCTTTATTTTAATCCGGATTTCACATTGGCCAGAAAACTGATCCACTACGGTGGAGCTCCCAGGAAAATGAACCGTGCCGCCATAGCGAGGAGCATCTCCAATCATATGAGCTAGTTGGTAGAACTAGGGCTCGCTCCTGCCATTGTACTTTGTCATGTATGTCTGATCATTGGTTGTCAGCATGGGCCGGTCGGCTCCTCCCCAGTAAAATCACATTCAGACACTATAAAGAGCTGTATCTGCTAGTTCACCTGTTACGCACTGTCTGTGCCTGAGGACTCGGATGTACTGCTGATCTGTATGGGATTATACGTCTGCTGCCGTGATGGTAAAAAATCAGGAAACGCCAGGCCCAAACAATCTGCCAGATGAACTGATATTTTTTGTGAACGGGAAAAAGGTAAAAAAAAATAACCCCAATTTTTTTTTTTTTTTTTACTTTAATTAAGTTGGATTACTTTTTCATTAGTAATTAAAATATTCTCTTTGAACGTAAAGCTAAAAATAAGGAATCGATTTAAAAAAAAAAAAATGCTTTTGATTTCTCTTTTTAGTTTAAATTCAAATTTATTTTTTTTTTCCTTTATTTTTTTATGTAAGTTGATAACATGGTCCTGCAATAAAACAATCAATATTCATTCCAACAGGGCATAAAATGCAACAGATTTTCTATCTGTACAGTAGCGGCGCTATGCACTCACGATGCAAAAAAAATAAAAATATTTGCAGGGTAAATTGATAAGTGCTGTGAATTTCGGATCCGCAGCTTGTTAGTTTATACTGTGAGTCCATAGTTTACCTTCTGCAATGCGCTGGGTGAATTGACAGCTGTTCTGCACAAATTTTCAAAGCAATATCTGCAGCATTTCAATTATGATCTACGTTTGCACAATGAGTTTTTGGTGAGTTTTTATGCTGCATATTTTTTTTAAAAAATGCCAGTAACCTATTTTACTTAATGGGTGCAGAAAATCTGTCACATCAAGCGTTCAACGTGGGAACATAGCCTGATAAACATTAACTGCAGGTCTACAATGAAAATACATGTGTGAAGGTAATAATTATGAAGCGATACTTTTATCAATTGAAAAAATGTAAGAAAACAAATTTTTCACATTTTTTAATATTTAAATTGCATTTCGAAATATAATTTTAATATTTAGATTTTTTAAGAATTTTAATATATTCATTCACTTTTATTGCAATTTTAATTAACCTGACATTGCAATAAATTATTTTGAAGCTTTCACAATTCTGAAACATTATTCTGCATGAAAAAAAAAAGTTATTTTGATTGTTAAGAACTAAAATGTAATTGCTTTTGATGGTAATATGATATTGCATTAAGCAGAGATTTATATTTTGTGATACATATGGTCATACATTGAGAGATGTGATACTTTTATAAATTGTAAAAATGTAAAAAAACACATTTTTCAATTTTTGTAATATTTAATTGCATTTCGAAATATAATTTTAATATTTTCATTTTTTTTTATAATTTCACTTTTATTGCAATTTTAATTAACCTGACATTGCAATAAATTATTTTGTCACTATCACAATTCTGAAATATTATTCTGCATGAAAAAAAGTTATTTTGGTTGTTATGAACTTGAATGTAATTGCATTTGATGGGAATATTATATTGCATTAAGCAGAGATTTTTATATGTTGTGATACATACGGTTGAGAGACTCCATTGGATCCCAGAGTAAAAATTATTCAGAAAAAAACATATATGCATTAGCATGTAAAAGTTTGGGCACCCCTTGTGAAAATTACTTTTATTGTGAACAGTTAAGCAAGTTGAAGATGAAATGATTTCTAAAGGTAGGTGCACACAGTAAGCGCTGTGCTCCAGATGTCCAAGAAATCCCAGGTTTCCAGCTTCATAAAAACCCAGCCTCCTCTAACCTTGTGCCAAAAACAGCAGCCATAGGATCTTCTAAGCATCTGCCGAGCACTGTGAGAATGAAAATGATGGAGGCCACAAAGCAAACGAAGGCTATAAGAAGATGGCAAAGTGTTTTCAAGTTTCCCTTTCCTCAGTTTCAAATATAATTAAGAAATGGCAGTTACCAGGAACAGTGGAGATCAAGATAAGGTCTGGAAGACCAAGCAAAATTTCAATGAGGGCTGCTTGTAAGATTGTTAGAGAGGCAAATCAGAACCCCCGCTTGACTGCCAAAGACCTTCAGAAAGATATAGCAGACTCTGGAGTTGTGGTACATTGTTCTACTGTTCAGAGACACTTGCAATATGGCCTTCATGGAAGAGTCATCAAAAGAAAACCTCTCCTGTGTCCTCACCATAAAATTCAGCATCAGAAGTGTGCAAGAGAACATCTAAACAAGCCTGGTGCTTTTTGGAAACAAGTGCTATGGACTGATGAGGCTAAAACAGAAATCTTTGGTAACAATTCTTAACCCCTTCATGACCCAGCCTATTTTGACCTTAAAGACCTTGCCGTTTTTTGCAATTCTGACCAGTGTCCCTTCATGAGGTAATAACTCAGGAACGCTTCAATGGATCCTAGCGGTTCTGAGATTGTTTTTTCGTGACATATTGGGCTTCATGTTAGTGGTAAATTTAGGTCAATAAATTCTGTGTTTATTTGTGATAAAAACGGAAATTTGGCGAAAATTTTGAAAATTTCGCAATTTTCACATTTTGAATTTTTATTCTGTTAAACCAGAGAGTTATGTGACACAAAATAGTTAATAAATAACATTTCCCACACGTCTACTTTACATCAGCACAATTTTGGAAACAAAATTTTTTTTTGCTAGGAAGTTATAAGGGTTAAAATTTGACCAGCGATTTCTCATTTTTACAGCGAAATTTACAAAACCATTTTTTTTAGGGACCACCTCACATTTGAAGTCAGTTTGAGGGGTCTATATGGCTGAAAATACCCAAAAGTGACACCATTCTAAAAACTGCACCCCTCAAGGTGCACAAAACCACATTCAAGAAGTTTATTAACCCTTCAGGTGCTTCACAGCAGCAGAAGCAACATGGAAGGAAAAAATGAACATTTAACATTTTAGTCACAAAAATGATTTTTCAGCAACAATTTTTTTATTTTCCCAATGGTAAAAGGAGAAACTGAACCACGTACGTTGTTGTCCAATTTGTCCTGAGTACGCTGATACCTCATATGTGGGGGTAAACCACTGTTTGGGCGCACGGCAGGGCTTGGAAGGGAAGGAGCGCCATTTGACTTTTTGAATGAAAAATTGGCTGCACTCTTTAGCGGACACCATGTCACATTTGGAGAGCCCCCGTGTGCCTAAAAATTGGAGCTCCCCCACAAGTGACCCCATTTTGGAAACTAGACGCCCCAAGGAACTTATCTCGATGCATAGTGAGCCCTTTAAACCCCCAGGTGCTTCACAAATTGATCCGTAAAAATGAAAAAGTACTTTTTTTTCACAAAAAAATTCTTTTAGCCTCAATTTTTTCATTTTCACATGGACAACAGGATAAAATGGATCCTAAAATTTGTTTGGCAATTTCTCCTGAGTACACCGATACTTCACATGTGGGGGTAAACCACTGTTTGGGCACATGGTAAGGCTCGGAAGGGAAGGAGCGCCATTTGACTTTTTGAATGAAAAATTAGCTCCAATTGTTAGCGGACACCATGTCGCATTTGGAGAGCCCCTGTGTGCCTATGCAATGGAGCTCCCCCACAAGTGACCCCATTTTGGAAACTAGACCCCCCAAGGAACTTATCTAGATGCATACTGAGCACTTTAAACCCCCAGGTGCTTCACAGAAGTTTATAATGCAGAGCCATGAAAATAAAAAATAATTTTTCTTTTCTCAAAAATGATTTTTTAGCCTGGAATTTCCTATTTTGCCAATGGTAATAGGAGAAATTGGACCACAAATGTTGTTGTCCAGTTTGTCCTGAGTATGCAGATACCCCATATGTGGGGGTAAACCACTGTTTGGGCGCACGGCAGGGCTCAGAAGGGAAGGCACGCCATTTGGCTTTTTAAATGGAAAATTATCTCCAATCATTAGCGGACACCATGTCGCGTTTGGAGAGCCCCTGTGTGCCTAAACATTGGAGATCCCCCACAAATTACCCCATTTTTGGAAACTAGACCCCCAAAGGAACTAATCTAGATGTGTAGTGAGCACTTTGAACCCTCAAGTGCTTCACAGAAGTTTATAACGCAGAGCCATGAAAATAAAAAAAAAAAATTATTTTCTCAAAAATGAATTTTAGCCCGCAATTTTTTATTTTCCCAAGGGTAACAGGAGAAATTTGACCCCAAAAGTTGTTGTCCAGTTTCTCCTGAGTACGCTGATACCCCATATGTGGGGGTAAACCACTGTTTAGGCACATGCTGGGGCTCGGAAGTGAAGTAGTGACGTTTTGAAATGCAGACTTTGATGGAATGCTCTGTGGGCGTCACGTTGCGTTTGCAGAGCCCCTGATGTGGCTAAACAGTAGAAACCCCCCACAAGTGACCCCATTTTGGAAACTAGACCCCGAAAGGAACTTATCTAGATGTGAGGTGAGCACTTTGAACCCCCAAGTGCTTCACAGAAGTTCATAACACAGAGCAGTGAAAATAATAAATACGTTTTCTTTCCTCAAAAATAATTTTTTAGCCCAGAATTTTTTATTTTCCCAAGGGTTACAGGAGAAATTGGACCACAAAAGTTGTTGTCCAGTTTCTCCTGAGTACGCTGATGCCCCATGTGTGGGGGTAAACCACTGTTTGGGCACACGTGGGGGCTCAGAAGGGAAGTAGTGACTTTTGAAATGCAGACTTTGATGGAATGGTCTGCGGGCGTCACGTTGCGTTTGCAGAGCCCCTGGTGTGCCTAAACAGTAGAAACCCCCCACAAGTGACCCCATTTTGGAAACTAGACCCCCCAAGGAACTTATCTAGATATGTGGTGAGCACTTTTAACCCCCAAGTGCTTCACAGACGTTTACAACGCAGAGCCGTGAAAATAAAAAATCATTTTTCTTTCCTCAAAAATGATGTTTTAGCAAGCAATTTTTTATTTTCTCAAGGGTAACAGGAGAAATTGGACCCCAGTAATTGTTGCGCAGTTTGTCCTGAGTATGCTGGTACCCCATATGTGGGGGTAAACCACTGTTTGGGCACACGTCGGGGTTCGGAAGTGAGGGAGCACCATTTGAATTTTTGAATACAAGATTGGCTGGAATCAATGGTGGCGCCATGTTGCGTTTGGAGACCCCCTGAAGTGCCTAAACAGTGGAAACCCCTCAATTCTACCTCCAACACACCCCTAACCCTTATCCCAACTGTAGCCGTAACCCTAATCACAACCCTAACCCCAACACACCCCTAACCACAACCCTAACCCCAACACACCCCTAACCCTAACCACAACCCTAATTCCAACCCAACTCTAAGGCTATGTGCCAACGTTGCGGATTCGTATGAGATTTTTCAGCATCATTTTTGAAAAATCCGCGGGTAAAAGGCACTGCGTTTTACCTGTGGATTTACCGTGGATTTCCAGTGTTTTTTGTGCGGATTTCACCTGTGGATTCCTATTGAGGAACAGGTGTAAAACGCTGCGGAATCCGCACAAAGAATTGGCATGCTGCGGAAAATACAACGCAGCGTTCCCGCGCGGTATTTTCTGCACCATGGGCACAGCGGATTTGGTTTTCCATATGTTTACATGGTACTGTAAACCTGATGGAACACTGCTGCGGATCCGCAGCGGCCAATCCGCACCGTGTGCACATAGCCTAATTCTAAAGGTATGTGCACACGCTGCGGAAAACGCTGCGGATCCGCAGCAGTTTCCCATGAGTTTACAGTTCAATGTGAACCTAGGGGAACCAAAAATCGCTGTACACATGCTGCGGAAAAACTGCACGGAAACGCAGCGGTTTACATTCCGCAGCATGTCACTTCTTTCTGCGGATTCCGCAGCGGTTTTACAACTGCTCAAATAGAAAATCGCAGTTGTAAAACCGCAGTGAAATGCGCAGAAAAACCGCGGTAAATCCACGATAAATCGGCAGCGGTTTAGCACTGTGGATTTTTCAAATCCGCTGCGGAAAAATCCGCATAGGACCAGAATACGTGTGCACATACCGAAACCCTAACCCTAGCCCTAACCCTAGCCCTAACCCTACCCCTAACCCTACCCCTAACCCTAACCCTAACCCTAACCCTAGCCCTACCCCTAACCCTAACCCTAGCCCTAACCCTACCCCTAACCCTAACCCTACCCCTAACCCTACCCCTAACCCTAACCCTAGTTCTTACCCCAACCTTAGTGAAAAAAAAAAAAATTCTTTATTTTTTTTATTGTCCCTATCTATGGGGGTGACAAAGGGGGGGGGGGGTCATTTACTATTTTTTTTATTTTGATCACTGAGATAGGTTATATCTCAGTGATCAAAATTCACTCTGGAACGAATCTGCCGGCCGGCAGATTCGGCGGGCGCACTGCACATGCGCCCGCCATTTTGGAAGATGGCGGCGCCCAGGAAAGAAGACGGACGGACCTCGGGCGGCCAGGTAAGTATAAGGGGGGGGAGATCAGGGCACGGGGGGGGGGCGTCGGAGCACGGGGGGGTGGATCGGATCATGGGGGGGGGTGGATCGGATCATGGGGGGTGGGTGGATCGGAACACGGGAGGGAGGATTGGAGCACGGGGAAGGATTGGAGCACGGGGTGAGGGATCGCTGTGCGGGGGGGTGGATCGGAGCACGGGGGGGTCGCTGTGTGCGGGGGGGGGATCGGAGTGCGGGGGGGTTTGATTGGAGCGCGGGGGGTGTGATTGGTGCACGGGGAAGCGGACAGGAGGACGGGGGAGCGGAGCACAGGACGGAGGGGAGCGGACCACAGATCGGGGGGCTGGGGGGGCGATCGGAGGAGTGGGGTGGGTGCACATAAGTGTTTCCAGCCATAGCCGATGATATTGCAGCATCGGCCATGGCTGGATTGTAATATTTCACCAGTTTTTTAGGTGAAATATTACAAATCGCTCTGATTGGCAGTTTCACTTTCAACAGCCAATCAGAGCGATCGTAGCCACGAGGGGGTGAAGCCACCCCCCCTGGGCTAAACTACCACTCCCCCTGTCCCTGCAGATCGGGTGAAATGGGAGTTAACCCTTTCACCCGGCCTGCAGGGACGCGATCTTTCCATGACGCATATGCTGCGTCATGGGTCGGAATGGCACCGACTTTCATGACGCAGCGTATGCGTCAAAGGTCGGGAAGGGGTTAAAGGGATGTGTGGAAAAAAAAAGGGCACAGAATTTCACAAAAGCAACATCTCGCCAACCATTAAGCATGGGGGTGGATCATTGATGCTTTGTGGTTGTGTTGCAGCCAATGGCACAGGGAACATTTCACGGGTAGAGGGAAGAATGGATTCAATGAAACTTCAACACATTCTTGATGCAAACATAATCCCATCTGTGAAAAATCTGAAGGTGAGAAGAGGAAGAGGATGGCTTCTACAAATGGATAATGATCCTAAACACACAGCAAAATCCACAATAGAAGACCTCAAAAGCCGCAAGTTGAAGGTTTTACAATGGCCCTCACAGTCCCCTGATCTGAACATCATTGAAAATATATGTCTAGACCTCAAAATAGTAGAGGAAGCAAGACGCCCCAGGAATCTCACAGAACTGGAAGAATTCTCCAAGGAAGAATGGATGAAAATGCCTCAAACAACAAGTGAAAGACTCTTGTCTGGGTACAAAAAGTGTTTACAAGCTGTGATACTTATTAGGTACTAACCATGCAAAGTTCCCAAACTTTTGCATTGGCCAATTTTCCTTTCTGTAATTTTTGAAATGTAAAAGATTACCCTATATAAGAAAAAAATTATATATACCGTACTTTTTTTTTGCATTAAATAATAAGGAAATGTGTCGTCTTTAACTTTAGCCCATTTAGAGATTATTTAATCTTCAACTTGCTGAACTGTTCACAATAACAATAATTTTTACCAGGGGTGCCCAAACTTTTACATACCACTGTAAATACATACTGGGTCAAGCATGTGCCACAGGGACTCTCTGTCGAGCCCATTGGGTCACTGAGATTTTATGTATGCACTTTCTCAATGCAAATGCTGAGCAAACCTCTGTAAACAGATTGCACTGAATGTGAAACTATTTTATGTGGTTGCAATTATTTATTCCCTGTAAGTTTATAGAACTTTTTGCAATTTGTTTTAAAGGGGTTGTCCACCTCTGCAAACACTTTTTTATTTTTACTTTAATGGACGTATTTGGGGATGAAACACATTTTTTTAAAATTGGATTTCATCAACCATTTGTACCATTTGTTTTTTAAACCTCAGTGTTTGATTAATGCATGCGTTGCTGGCTGCAGAATAGTATTTCAGAGGTTGTTCTGAAGGTTTGACGGGAGAGTTTGTAGCCCTGTCTTTTTTTCTGACCAGTTCAAAGCTAATGTGACCACAAACCACATGAAAGTTAAAAGTGCACAGAAACAAAGAGCCTGTAAAACCAAGTGGTGAAACATTTTTAAAGGGAACCTGTCAGCAGGATTGTGCTCAGTAACCTACAGACAGTGTCAGGTCGGCGCCATTGTACTGATTACAATGATACCTGGTGATGAAATCCGTCTTGTGTATATAGAGGTGATCCGATAGCTGCTACTGCGTAAGCGCCAGTGGCGCCATGTTAGAAGAGGACATTTTTTCTTCTCTAGCAAGTCGGCGCCACCAGCGCCTGAGCAATAGCAGCTGCTGGCGATTTCCAATAGCTGCTACTGCGCATGCGCCAGTGGTGCCATCTTGCAGGAGGACATTTTTTTTCTTCTCTAGTAAGTCGGCGCCGCCAGCGCCTGAGCAATAGCAGCTGCTGGTGATTGACAATAGCTGCTATTGCGCATGCGCCAGTGGTGCCATCTTGGAGAAGGACATTTTGTTTCTTCTCTAGTAAGTCGGCGCCACCAGCGCCTGCGCAATAGCAGCTGCTGGCGATCGCCAATAGCCGCTACTGCGCAGGCGCCAGTTGTGCCATCTTGGAGGACATTTTTTTCTCTAGCAAGATGGCACCACCAGCGCATGCGCAGTAGCGGCAGCTATCGGATCACCTCTATATACACCGATAGCTGCTACTGCGCAGGCGCAGCGGGTGCCATTTTCAAATGGAATTTTTTTGGGGGGGAATATCAGGAGAACCTCAACCAGATTAATTATATGCACAGTACATATGCGATTATGCTGTAGCCCAGGTGCCACGGCCAGCGCCTGCCTGCAGAAGTTTTTTTTTTTTCAATATATATATAAAATATTCGTTATGTAAACTAGGGGGCCAGTCAGTGAGGGCTCAGTGACCTGTTAGAAGCCATACACATGAATACCTAATCAGAGCACCACATGAAGACCCCCCACAGGCCGCCCTGGAGCACGAGCATATGATTAGCTCAAAACTGAAAATAAAGATAAATATATATTATTAAGTTATATTAGACCACTAAATGGTATCAATAACATTTTTTTTAAGTTATCCCGCAAAAAACAAGAGCCCAACCAAAATGCCAAGAACAATGGTGCAGTTTGTGACTGTTCCCAAACCCCCAGTAAACAAAAAAATGTATGCAAATTTTGCAATACATTATAATGTTTACCCCATAGACACCGCGTCCCATAAAAAATTGCCCTAATATGTCAAAGTAGACATTAAATAAGAAAACAGAATAGACTTTCTAAATATGGAGATGAAAATTGAATGAAATGACTGCGTTCTTAAGGGTTAATATTCTAATTTCTGTATGGTAGAATAGGAAATTAGGCTACTTTCACACTAGCGGCGGAATCTCCTCGTCGCAATGCGCCGGGCAGAGATTCCGACGCTAGCGTTTGACGCACTGCACAACGGGTGCAGCGGATGCATTTCTCCGGCGCATCCGCTGCCCCATTGTGAGGTGCAGAGAGGTGGGGGCGGAGTTCTGGCCGCGCATGCGCAGTCGGAAAAAGCGGTCCGTCAGGAGCAAAAAACGTAACATGTAACGTTTTTTGCTCCCGGTGGTCCGCCACAACACGGCGCAACCGTCGTACGACGGTTGTAACGTGTGGCAAAGCGTCGCAATGCGTCGCTAATGATAAACAACTTTGCAGGATGCGTTTTTTGCCATAAACGACGCATTGGGACGTCTGGCAAAAAACACCAGTGTGAAAGTAGCCTTATTGTTACTTTATATAACGTTTAACCAATTCTTGGACATCCCTACATTCAGCACCAGCGATGTATCTTGGTACAATGTCGATAAATAAGGGAACAGCCCCAATGTGTCCCGTCCTGCACTGGCAGCAGAGCCGAGTAGTTTACGGTTTATCCAGGTCTTCAGCCTCTAATGTCAATATCGCATGTTCCAAATTCACTGAAAGCAAACAGAGACCTTGGACAGTGAGGGATGGATAGAGAAAGTACACTAGAAAGTTATCACAAATACCATGGGGAGGCTTAGTATTAAGAAATCCCTTCTGTGTTTGGAAGGGGCAGTTGCAGGAAAGATTGTGCATTGTGGGCCAATTATAAGGGCTCTTATATCTGATGGATAGGGATCAGGCAGACGGCTGTAGAAAGCTTACCTAGATCGGACTGGCCGGAGGCTCTCCCGACCAGAGCGTGACAGCTGCACAGAAACACATGGAGCTGTCGCGCTTGGGTCGGCCGGTCCATGCAGTCCGGTCCGATCTCAGTCCAATTTATATGGTCATCTGACTGCGTCCTTACACTGTGCAGAAACCTCTTGATCCTCAGGAGTGGCTGCAAACAGAAAAGGGTCACCGTGTAAGAACAAAATTTGGCTCCCTTGCAGTCCACTAGATCATCATAATGCACAATATCACCTGTTTTGGAGCAGAAGTGGGCCCCCTTACCTTTGGGGCCCTTGTGCAGCTGCCCGGGTTGCACAACATATTGTATGTCTGTCTATGTTGAACCATTGAGGATGGGAGGTGGTAGTGTCACTCTGCTAGAATACATACAAGTAGCTTTTTTTGGGCCAGTAGATGACTTCAGGTAACAGATGCCTCCATGTCTCAAGGAAGCTACTAAAATAAATGCATCTATGTTTTGAGGAGACAGTTCGCCATTTGACTCCAGGAAGATATTTTGCACTGACAAGTTCTATTTTAATTGGGCACTTAATGAAAGTGGTTGTCCAGTACCTATATACTAAGGGTCTTCAGTATCAGTTTGCTGGGGATTTGATCCCCCACCAATCGGCTTTTATCTGGTCTTGCTGCCGCCAGATGTACACAGAACAGCACAGCGCCATTCTCTGGGTAGTGGCTGTTCTCAGTACTGCAGCTTAGCCCCTATAGAAGTGAATGTGATCTGAGCTGCAGTGTATACAGCACAGCGCCATTCTCTGGGTAGTGGCTGTTCTCAGTACTGCAGCTTAGCCCCTATAGAAGTGAATGTGATCTGAGCTGCAGTGTATACAGCACAGCGCCATTCTCTGGGTAGTGGCTGTTCTCAGTACTGCAGCTTAGCCCCTATAGAAGTGAATGTGATCTGAGCTGCAGTGTATACAGCACAGCGCCATTCTCTGGGTAGTGGCTGTTCTTAGTACTGCAGCTTATCCCCTATAGAAGTGAATGTGATCTGAGCTGCAGTGTATACAGCACAGCGCCATTCTCTGGGTAGTGGCTGTTCTCAGTACTGCAGCTTAGCCCCTATAGAAGTGAATATGATCTGAGCTGCAGTGTATACAGCACAGCGCCATTCTCTGGGTAGTGGCTGTTCTCAGTACTGCAGCTTAGCCCCTATAGAAGTGAATGTGATCTGAGCTGCAGTGTATACAGCACAGCGCCATTCTCTGGGTAGTGGCTGTTCTCAGTACTGCAGCTTAGCCCCTATAGAAGTGAATGTGATCTGAGCTGCAGTGTATACAGTGTAGGGAGCTGCTCTTTTTCGGGCTTTGTACAGTGTGACTGTATGGCCGCAGTGGGAACGGTAAACTCCAATCTGAGGATAGACCATCAATGTATAAGTCCCCCGGACAACCCCTCTGAAATTCCGAATTTACTGATTTTACATAGATGTTACCGAAATTTGCAGTTAAAAATGGTGGAACAAGCACAACTTACTGCGGGCAATGAAACCTGGGCCAAGCGTGTTTACCAATGTCAAGTTTAATACGTGCATCTTCTTGAGGTCGCTATTTAATACGTTACGCATTGTACAATTCCTCTTACAAAACATCTTTTTACTGTTTGTTTTTTTAAGAATTTCACCTTGAATGCCTTCTGCTCTAGTCACATCCAGAGCTGCATTTAGCGTTCTGCAGTCGTATCTCAGTGATGCACCTTGCTGGTTCAGTATCTGGTGGATTGTGGGAGTTGTAGTGCTTGCGCTATTTTCTATACATGAATCGCAGACAGAGTTTCTTTTACATGTGGCCACCTTTGCTTTGCTGGAGGGTTTATCTTAATGTCATGTCCAGTGTCTTATGCAATTGTATATATTTACTTGATCGATTTGAACCGTGAGCCTTTTTTTTCTGTCAATCAGCAACAACTATGTACATATAATCCGTGCAAAAGAATTTAACCCTTTTTGAGTTAGTGCCATATTTGTAATATTAATATCGCTTTATTGCTTGAATTTATATGGAATCTCTTTGAAACTTTTCCATTACTTTTCGTATTCTAGTACAAAAAATATTATTATGACGGTGCTAATTTCTTTATCTCTTCTTAGGGAATCTGTCAGTATATTGTAGCATGTCAAAAACTGTATAGTGACAAACCATTATACCAGTTAGATTCTGCAAACTGGTCCTATATGTATGACAAATCCATATGACCCCTGTGTCCTCTACTAATAATGATTGTCTACCTCTGTCGGATAGCTTAGAGCTATAGAAATAGTTCGCTCAGTGTATTTCTGCCATATCCTATGACTAAGGGCACTGGGACGCCAGAAACGCGTCAGGTTCTTAGATATACATTTTGGATTCCATGTTTTTAATGAAATTTTAATAAAGCATTAACTCATTTTTACACATTGTGAACGGATGCACCCCTCATTTCCCTATCCTTGAGTATTTTTTATATACAGGGTGGGCCATTTATATGCATACACCTGGGTGGGCCATTTATAAAGTTGGCTCCAAAATGGCCGCCGTGTTCACCACCCATCTTGAAAAGTTTTCCCCCTCCCATATACTAATGTGCCACAAACAGGAAGTTGATATCACCAACCCTTCCCACTTTATTTAGGTGTAACCATATACATGGCCCACCCAGGTCTATACATATAAATGGCCCACCCTGTACGAAACCTCCATTAACCCCTTCACACTTCAGCCACTTTTCATGTTTGCACTTTTGTTTTTGCTCTCCTTCTTCCACAGAGATCCATAACTTTTCTTTAATTTTTCCACCAAAGAGTGTGACTCCGGCCATACACAATTCATTTTATCAAATAATGTACTGAAAAAATGGTAAAAAAAAAAAAGTTCCAAGTGCAGTAAAATGGTGAAAAGAAAAACAATGCAAATCCACCTGTAAAAGCCAAACTGCAAAGTTTTGAATGAATTTCAGCGGAGGAAATTATTTGTAACACAAATTACAAGGACTTATGTAAGGAAAAAAAAGCCCCCCCCGTGCCATCATGTGTATGACCAGCAGGTGGCATATATCCATCCCTTTTATCCCATGTATATCGCTTACAAAAGTTTTACTGTTTTCTGCAAGTTTTGAGTCTTGAATTTTTACCTGTTGAAATATTGCCTTTTGTACATTTCTTCTTATTTATTTTTGTAGGTTATCGAGAAAAATGCGGATCCTAAGATGACATTATTAACTTATCTTCGAAGGAAATGTATCCACATTGCATGTATATTTGAGTTTTTACATATATATGGAGCAAAAAGGAGGGAATTATGACATTTGCAGTGCCCGTGTGATAGCCCCTAAACAGTTTTGCTACAGAGAGCGTCTCTTGTACAGGAGATGGACCCCAAAATCTGCGGCCCCCGATTCATCATTATCTTTGTGCCTTTTTGACTTTTATGTTTGCACCTTATTTAATTTACTTTTATTTGGTTTCCCTTTTTTTTTGCCATCATGTGGGTTTCCTTATCCAAATGTTTTAGCCTAATTCATCATTTGCAACTTTTTGAAATATTTCTAAATTTTTGCGCTATTGTTCTGTGGCAAAGAACAAAATCCATTCAACATTTTCAAGTATAATGGTACTTTTTTTTCTAAGAGGGTGAAAAAGAGGTAAAAGACAAATAAAAAAAGCATATTTGATTTTGCGCAAAAATTCATCAACCTGCACGTGCTCCATTATGAAGAATTTGGCGCAAAGAATGACAGCGAATGACAGAAGACAAAAAAGTAATAAGCAATTGATGAATCGAGGCTGTTGATTTCAGCGTGTACCATGTAATACATAATTTCTCCTGTGGGGGTGCTGTGGGGAAATGAAACAAATTCTCCTACAGGTCACAGGTGATTTGCTGGGGCTTTACCCCCTTTTACAGTGTCCAATTTAAATTTTTTCTTCCAAGAGCCATAGCTTTTTTTTTAATTATTTTTGACTCCACATAGCCATATAGGCTCTTGGGTTTTTTTGTGGGACAAGCTTAGGTTTTGAATGACCCCATTCATTTTACCATAAAATGTATTAAAAATCAAGGAAAAAAAATTCCAAGTGCGGTGAAATGGTTAAAACAAATTCCTCCATTGTTTGGGGGTTTTATTTTTATGGCCAGTGCGATTGCAGCGATACTAAACGTGTCTAAATATTTTTATTATTTTAATCTTTTAAAATTTCGAGGGAAATATGGGAAATAAAATATACATATATTTTTTGTCAGTGGGTTTTTTTTTTTTTTTGTGCCGTTCAGCAGTCATTTTTACTTATGCCATTTAGTAGTAAATACTGTTTTGATCGCTTTATTACCTTTCTTTGGGGAGGTGAGGCGACGGAAAAACATCAATTCTGGCATTTTGTTGTTTTTTTTTCTTTACAGGATCTACTTAATGGGTTAAAAATATTATAATTTGATAGTTTGGACTTTTACAGGTATCAAATATGTTTATTTTTATTTATTTAAATGGGGGAAAAGCGGGATGCTTTGAATGGCACCAGCGCAGCTCCTGAGCCCCTCCACATAGTGATGGCACACTACTGCTGCACATGTACAGCAGGCATCACCGAGGGGTTAAATGGACTATGTTTGGTTATGTAATACTGATAGGACATATTAGTGTCAGATCTGTGGGGGTCTGACAACCAGCACCCCCCATAGTCAACTGTTTTACAGCTGAGGATATTGTAATGTATAAGAATTAGATCTGTCTCTTTAAGAAAGCGAGGGCGGGAGTTGAGAGGAGTTTCAGTTTCAGTTCTGGCCTGAGGAGGAAATCTTATGCTGCTGTATGTTGTGTGCTGGAGGAAATGAGAAGAATAAACTACAGTTAAAGCTTACTCTCTCTTAAATTCCTTACACCGTGTGGACATTACAACTGGCGACGAGGATGGGATGCGATCACCTGCTACTGTGAGTACTGACCCCTGCTTTACTGCTTCACACGCCAGCGCCACTGAGAGACTCCATCATGGCTGAATACTTGCACATGTTCCCACAGTTTGATATGACTGATGTCACTAATCTCTCTCATAACTGGAGAAAATGGTTAAATCGATTTGAGAATTTCCTGGAAGCAATAGATATAAAAGAGGAGAACAGAAAAAAAGCCGTGTTCCTGCATTGTGCGGGCACAGGAATCTATGACATATACAGCACATTACCAGCAGCGGAGACAGACACGTACAGCAAATGCTCCAAAGCTCTCACTGACTACTTCAACCCTAAACAAAACATCAGATATGAAAGATACAAGTTCAGGATTGCTAAGCAGCTTCCAGAAGAATCCATAGACACCTATGTCACCCGGGTGTGCATTTACTGACGTAGATGATGAAATCCTAACTCAAGTAATTGTCACCTGCTCGTCTAATACCATAAGGCGTAAAGCTCTGCAGCAGGATCTCTCTCTGCATGATTTACTCAAGATGGCCCGTGCTATAAAGATAGCAGATCGTCAGGCAAGTGCAATGGAGAGTGGGGATAATGTACATGTGCATAATCTCCAACATAACAGTGCACAAGGCAAGCAGGCCCCGCAACAGAAGAAATGTCATAGATGTGGACAAGATTTCCCTCACCACATGAACAAATGTCCAGCTATAGGACAAACTTGCAGTAAATGTGGAAAAGGGAACCATTTTGCAGTTGTCTGCAAATCAGCGCCCAACAAGTCTCCTCTGCCAATTATAAAACCTGCAAATATAAAAATGGTAAATCAGGATATAGAAGAAATGTCTGTGGCTGAGAACTGTGTGTTCACGACGTCTGCCACTGGCTCAGTGCAGTCTCCATGTATTACACTCACCATCTGCAACACGGATATCACCTTTACCATAGATACAGGAGCTTCGGTGGATATCATAGACAGCAATACTTATGAACAGTTGAAAACAAAGCCAGTCTTACAGCAAGTGCAGACTAAAATCTTTCCATATGGATCTAAAACACCTCTAGTTACAATGGGACAATTTGATGCTGAACTTAGCTATAAAGAAAATAGGCAGAAAACCACTTTTCACACATTACAAGGATCCGGAGGCTGTCGTCTTCTCAGCTATCACACTGCCTTGAAGCTAGGACTCATCCAGATTGTTCATACCATAACTGACCCTGCGGACCTGGATGTACAAGCCATGGTGAATAGTTTTCCCTCCCTATTTAGTGGATTAGGAAAATTAAAGGACTCTCAAGTGCATCTTCATGTGGATGACAGTGTCCGTCCAGTAGCCCAGGCTCACAGGCGTATTCCATTTCACCTGAGAAAGAAGGTAGAAAAGGAACTCCAATTACTCATGGATGATGATGTCATTGAAACTGTTTCTGGTCCCACTCCGTGGGTCTCTCCACTTGTGGTAGTTCCAAAACCAAGGACTCCAGAGCAGGTAAGACTGTGTGTTGACATGCGCCTGCCCAACACTGCTATTCAAAGGGAAAGACACATCTCACCCACAATTGATGACATTATTAATTTATTAAATGGAGCAACTGTTTTTTCAAAGCTCGACCTCAATAAGGGCTATCATCAATTAAAATTGAGTCCAGAATCCAGATACTTAACAACATTTTCCACCCATGTGGGTCTCAGAAGATACAAAAGATTGACGTTTGGGGTCTGCTCAGCAGCAGAAATTTTTCAAGATACGATAAGGAGTGTCATTCAACATATTCCAAATGCCTTTAATTACAGTGATGACATACTGGTTTTTGGGAAAACTCAAGCTGAACATAATCGTGCTCTATATGCTATCTTTGAATGTCTGCTCTCTGCTGGACTCACTTTAAACAAAGAAAAATGCGAATTTGATAAAAATTCATTGGAGTTTTATGGTCACATTTTCTTGGCGGAAGGAGTACGACCTGATCCCAAGAAAGTGGAATCCATCAGAGCAGCTTCAATTCCACAGGATGCCAGTGAAGTGCGCTCTTTTCTTGGAATGGCAAGTTACTGTGCTAGATATATTCCAAATTTTTCGACAATCAGCACTCCATTAAGGGAACTTACGAAACAAAATTGCGTTTTTCAATGGTCCCAAGACTGTCAGGCCTCTTTTGAAACAATCAAAAAGGAACTCTGCTCAACAACCACCATGGCCTATTTTGATCCAGCTCTTCGAACCGAACTGATTGTGGATGCTAGTCCCGTGGGACTGGGTGCAATTTTAGCACAATACAAGGATGACAATCAAAGTCCCCACATCATTTCTTATGCAAGTAAAAGCTTAACAAGCACTGAAAGAAAGTATTCACAACCTGAAAAAGAAAGCTTGGCAGTCGTCTGGGGATGTGAACACTTTCACTTATTTCTCTATGGCGCTCCCTTCACCATTGTCACAGATCATCAAGCTCTCCTTACAATTTTTGGAAATCCCCGAGCTAAAATGCCAGCACGGATTGAACGATGGGGTCTACGTCTACAGGACTATAATTACAAAATTGTTCACAAACCTGGAAAATACAGCAATCCGGCTGATTATCTCTCAAGACATCCCACGAATGATGATTTACCTGTGCATTCCTCCATTGAAGAATACATCCACTTTGTTGCAGCTCACGCCGTGCCAAAAGCACTTTCTGTTGATCAGTTTGTGAATACGACAACAAGTGACAAGACACTCTGTGCCTTAATACAAATTATTCAAAATAGAAGGTGGCATGAAATTCAAAAGAAAAAATTTCCTGAAGATGGGATTGATCTGAAAGAGTTAAAACTATTTTCAAATGTACGTGAGGAATTATCAGTCACTGAAGATCAACTCATCCTTGGTGGTACCAAACTGGTTGTACCTAAGGCCTTGCGCAACCTAGTCATACAGATAGCACACGAAGGTCATCTAGGAATTGTTGGCACAAAAAAGTTACTCAGAGAAAAAGTGTGGTTCCCAAATATGGATAAATTGGTGGAAGAGAAGATTGGACATTGCTCCACTTGTCAATTAATTACTCCATCATCAACTCTAGAGCCATTACAAATGTCTCCGTTACCCACTGCTGTATGGGAGGAAGTGGCAGTCGACATATATGGACCATTACCAAATGGCCAATACATTCTAGTAACAATTGATGAATATTCTAGATACCCTGTCATTTCATTCATCTCTTCAACGTCTGCTAATAGTGTCATACCAGAACTGGACGACATATTCTCTGCATATGGCATTCCAAGAGTGGTCAAAACAGATAATGGACCTCCATTCAATGGACATGTGTTTGCACAGTTTTCTGAATACTTGGGGTTCGGCCACAGAAAAATCACACCTTGCTGGCCGCAAGCTAATGGAATCGTAGAACGTTTCATGCGCACCATGGGGAAACGAATCAAGGCAGCTAGCCTGGAGCACACCCCACTGAAACAGTCACTATACAAATTCCTGCGCAATTACCGCAACACGCCACATACCACCACTAATGCTGCGCCATCTCATCTAATGTTCAGCAGAACTCTTCGTACACGGATCCCTGATGTGACCAGTCATCCCTTACCAAATGACTCTTCAGTTCGATCAACGGATTTCTTTAACAAGCAAGCCATGAAACATTATGCAGACAGAAGGCGACGGGCACAGCCATGTGCCATCAAAAGAGGTGATATGGTTGTTGTGCGACAAAAATCAACCAACAAAACCTCAGCTGTATATAGTCCTGCAAAATATAATGTTACTGAGAGGAAAGGCAGTATGGTCACGGCTGAGCGAGACGGACACTCCATCACTCGAAATTCCTCACATTTTAAAATCATACCGCAGAACAATGGTAATGAACTCCCACCAGTGGAAGATTTGATACCCGACGGTGGAGAGGACCAACAAGAGGTGACTGATCCGTCAGCACTGGACACCCCCAATGAACGCAGACATTACCCTACACGGGAAAGAAGGGCTCCATCGAGACTTATTGAAGAGATATAGTTTAAAAAAAAGGGGAATAAGACAATAAGACATATGGTTTTTCTTGGACATTTTTATGTTGTTACATTGTCAATATTTGTTTTAGGTTGCTAATATATGTATATAAAAAAAAAGAAAAGAGGGATGATGTAATGTATAAGAATTAGATCTGTCTCTTTAAGAAAGCGAGGGCGGGAGTTGAGAGTAGTTTCTGTTTCAGTTCTGGCCTGAGGAGGAAAATGTTATGCTGCTGTTATGCTGTGTGCTGGAGGAAATGAGAAGAATAAACTACAGTTAAAACTTACTCTCTCTTAAATTCCTTACACCGTGTGGACATTACAGATATCAGATGTAAACAATGGACAGACTGCATATGTTACCCATAGCAACCAATCACAGCGCAGCTTTCATTTCGCCAGAGCAGCTTAAGAAATGAAAGCTGAGCTCTGATTGGTTGCTAGGGGCAACAAAGGCCTACTTTATTTTAGGCAGCTTTGATAAAGGGAGCTAAATATTTCCAGAATGAAAGGCGCCAATACTTTTACATGAGTCTGATTCATCTCATTATCACCTTAACATCGCCGTCCCCAGTGGGGTTAACTGGGACGAAGCTGGGCTGCGGGGAAGGAGGCTGCGGAGCCTGCACCGTGATGATCTCCAGGTTCTGCGTATTCCAGCAGAAGATCCTGTATCCTTTCACATAAGATCCTAATATGGAGGCAGAGACTTTAATTACATGGCAAAAAAATGGTCCATGTAGGTTTGAGGCAAATTTCCTTAGAGCTGCTCCCTGTGCGCAGCCGTTCCTTCCTAATAATCCCCCGTTTTCTCCGGGTCCATGTTGTAACATAGTAACATAGTAAGGCCGAAAAAAGACATTTGTCCATCCAGTTCAGCCTATATTCCATCATAATAAATCCCCAGATCTACGTCCTTCTACAGAACCTAATTGTATGATACAATAATGTTCTGCTCCAGGAAGACATCCAGGCCTCTCTTGAACCCCTCGACTGAGTTCGCCATCACCACCTCCTCAGGCAAGCAATTCCAGATTCTCACTGCCCTAACAGTAAAGAATCCTCTTCTATGTTGGTGGAAAAACCTTCTCTCCTCCAGACGCAAAGAATGCCCCCTTGTGCCCGTCACCTTCCTTGGTATAAACAGATCCTCAGCGAGATATTTGTATTGTCCCCTTATATACTTATACATGGTTATTAGATCGCCCCTCAGTCGTCTTTTTTCTAGACTAAATAATCCTAATTTCGCTAATCTATCTGGGTATTGTAGTTCTCCCATCCCCTTTATTAATTTTGTTGCCCTCCTTTGTACTCTCTCTAGTTCCATTATATCCTTCCTGAGCACCGGTGCCCAAAACTGGACACAGTACTCCATGTGCGGTCTAACTAGGGATTTGTACAGAGGCAGTATAATGCTCTCATCATGTGTATCCAGACCTCTTTTAATGCACCCCATGATCCTGTTTGCCTTGGCAGCTGCTGCCTGGCACAGCGATGGTTGTGTCGCAATACGCTGTCCCCCCGTGTTTGTGTGCATTCTTAAGTGGAGCTGCAGTGTAAAGCATGGGGGAAAGACCTAAAAACAGTGTTACAATATTAAAAATAGTCATCCTTGTATGAAAAATATTCTGTTTAACGGTGACATCCTATACGCCGTCCATCATAGACACTACGCTGTGAACGCCTGCCTTGCTCCCATCTGTTCTCTGAACTGTGCGGCGGTCACCACGGTGGAAGGGATTGGCAGCACGAAAACCAGGCTGCACCCCATTCAGGTGAGTAGAACACCTGCAATCATTGGAAAGATTTGTCCGCGACATATTCCCAATCTATGTCCTCATGTTAGGATCGAGCATACAGCGAAGAGGGTGCGGTGCTGGAGTATGCCATCACGGCCCTCCAAAATAAGGAAAATCAGCATTACACCATGATAGGGATAAAGATAGCCATAGTGACCCCAAAATAATGACATCTCCATAACATCAGTTATGATGATCCAATAATAATGACAGTGACCCCATAAAAATAGAGTGACCCCATAATAATGGCATTTGCAGTGATCGTGTAATAAAGACTCCATATTAGTGACAGCCACAGTGACCGTATAATACTAGCAGTGACGGTGACCCCACAATAGACGGTCACATAATAAAGTCACCGCAGTGACCCCATAAGAGGCAGACACTGTTTTCAGCTTCTCTTTATGGTTCCTCCACAAGTGTCACCATCAGCCCCCCAGAGTCCCCCAAACACGGCATTTAACCCCTTCTCCACTGCAGCCACAGCTATGGAGCCTCACACTGTCAGGTTCACGTGGCTTCAGACTGAGAGTCCACAGTGATTTTAAGGCTGCTTTTTTTTTTGCCATCAGTCACAATCCATCGAATTTTGAAAAAAAAAAAAACGGATCCGGCAAAAGTTGCCATCGGATCCGTTTTTTTCTCATAGTCTTGTATTAGCAATGGATTGCGACGGATAGCCTCACGTTTCATCCGTTGTTCGCCGGATCCATCGAAAATTGTTTATCCGGCGGCCAGAGAAAACGGACATAGTAACGTTTTTGTGTACGTAGAAAAAAATGGACAGCGACGGATCCATCGCTGTCCGTGGTTTGCTAGAATGGAAGCCTATGGCGCCGGATCCATCAAATGACGGAATCCGGCAACGAATTCCGTTTTTTTTTTAACTGAGCATGCTCCCATTATTTTAGGATTCAATTAGCTAGATCAGCTAGTTGGATCCGGCAAAAAAAAATGGATCCGTTGCATCAGTTTTTCACAATCTGAAACGGATCATTTTTTTTCAAAATTTGACGGATTGTGACTGATGGCAAAAAATGATGTGTTAAAGCGGCCTTAGTTGCACAATTATGGTAAAATTGCCAAAATCCGGGAAGTAATTCTTGTGACTATGACATGGATGAGGTCGGCTGCAATAATTGCGACTGTCACACCATAGAAGTCGATGTAGCCATTCGGAAGACTTAATGGCCGTGGTCATAATTTTCTGACTTATTTTTCCAACTGCAGGAAAGAATAGCGAAGAGTCACGGTTCACAATGCGGGTTCTGCACGCCCGGGATTGTCATGTCTCTGTACGCGTTACTGCGCAATACACCGCAGCCCGACATGGAGAAGATAGAAGACGCTTTCCAAGGTGACATGATACCAGGATATTGTGAGACTTGCAATAGCTCACAACAGCACAGAGTATTTCAGGAGAGGCATGTGCTGGTCTGGTAAGGGGACAGTCCCCTGTCCATTTACGTGATGTTAATGAGGATGGAGCAGTGTCATGATTTGAAGAAAGGGGTGGTGGAGGGGTAGAAACAAGGGGGATGTCAATGACGAAAAAGATGGAGCAGTGTTCCCAGCAGCACAGAGTATTTCAGAAGAGGAGTGATGATCTTGTGTGGGGACATGTCTCATGATGTGTCATAGATCTTGAAAAGATGAGGAATTGAAACATTATACAATAAGTTTTATGTGATAAGATCGGATAACTTCTTAAAGGGGGTGTAGGATTACAGAATCGGGGCAGCTTTCTTGCAAAGCAAATAGCGCCACTCGTGTCCACAGGTTGCGTGTGGTATTGCAGTTCTGCTTTGCTTATTTCACTGGAACCAAGCTATAGTTTCAAACTGCAATCAGTGGTCAAATGTGACACTGTTTCTGGAAGGAAGCAAACAGGATTTTTTTTTTTAAACCCTGGACAACCCCTTTAACATGGGACTGGATACAAACTGATTCACATTAGTCATAAACCAGAACAGGATCTAATGTCTGACCGTCCCCACAACAGGGAATCTGTGCCGTTGTACGGGATATCGACCTATTCTGCAGGGATTCAGGACATTTGCCAAAGTGAGTACCCCAGTCAATGTCTGGAGGAAATGACTGGTAACGTATTTCTGACTACTCTCATCATATTTCTGACTACTCTCATCATCCTTGATGCTACTTTGATTAAAATGACAATAAAACAATCCCTAAAAATACTATTTTTTCTCAGAAACTTTAATTTTACCTTCTCTTCTTGGAGGCTATCCTCTTGATCAATAGATTTGAGGAATGGTGCAAAGTTTAGGATGTTTGTCATTTGCTTGTAGGAAGTAGAAACCTCCCCCCTTTCTGACACTTCATCAAGGATATAGACACTTTGCAATTTTTATTTACGGTATTTTTTTATTTTTATTTTAATGCTTGTATTTTTGGATAAATATTGTGTTTGCAATTGGTCTTTATTAAAAATGTTACACCATTTGGCTTTTAGTTCTTTGCTTTACTGTCATATTGCTGGTTTCGCTCAGACCAGACTGTGAAAAACAAATTGCAGCACGGTGCGAGTGGCCGTGTATATCGGACAAGACTCGCCAATTCAGGTCAATGGGTGCAAGAATGAAAATCGCATGGCACACAGACCATGCGTATGCCTTGCTATTTTTACGCACCCATCTCATAGGAAACCCAACATTTCATCAGCTGAGTACAGTAAATTCACAGCGTGAACCATCAGAATATAATAGAAGAGGTATACATAGAATAAAAAAAAATGGCGTGTGGTCTACCATATTATTTTTAACCAGCTGAAGGAAAGCCGACAGCTTTGGGCTGATATTTACAGTCTAGGAAGGGGGGTAATAAACATGGAGCTTACTAGGCTATTAATATCAGTTCCCAGCTGTTTACTTAGCCTTTACTGGTTATTTAAAAGGGGTGACCCCCCAAAAATATGATGTGAGGTCCCCTCTATAATAACCAGCAAAGGCTAGGCAAACAGCTGCCTCCTGAAATTAATAGCCTAGGAAAGGGCCATGGATATTGGCCCCCTCCCAGACTAAGATCATCAGTGCTTAGGCGCCCCAGAAATGGAGCATCCATCAGATGCACCAATGCTGGCACTTAGCCTCCGCTCTTCCCACTTGCCTCGTGCAGTGGCAAGTAGGGTAATAGTATTGAGGTTGATGTCAGCTTTGTATTGGCAGCTAACACCTCCATTACTAACCTCATAGTCAAATGTAATAAAGACAGAGACAAAGTAAAGTCTTTTATTTGAGCTAAAAACTACATGACCCTCTTTTACCCAATTATTAATATACAAAAAAAAATAAAAAACAAAGACATGCTCTCCTGTCTGCCGATAATCCATTTGTCTACGATGAGCTCAGCTACATCTGGATGCTTTGCTGAATGGCCGCATAAAATGCGACCGCTCAGCCTGGCATCCAGGAGACACTGAGCTGCGCATGTGAACGCAGCTTCAGTGCTGAACGCTGACGTCAGTAAGGTGACTGGAGTTCATAGATGAACTCTGGTCACCTCACTGACTTGTGTGAGAATTTCTCAGGCAGCTCAATGTCTCCTGGATGCCAGGCTGAGCGGTCAAAATTTATGTGACTGCTCAGCAAAGCATCCAGATGTAGCTGAGTTGGGCTCATCATGGGAAAAATGGATTATAGGTGGACAGACGAGGATGCCTCTGTCTGTATTACATTTGACTATGGGGTTAGTAATTGGGGTGTCTTACAGACCTCTCCCCTACTAACCTCTGGGATTGATGTCAGCTGACATTACAAAGCCGACATCAACCCCAATACTATTACCCCACTTGCCAACGCACCAGGGCAAGGGGGAAAAGCGGAGGCTAAGCGCCAGAATTGGCACATCTAATGGATGCGCCATTTCAGGGGCTGCTGATGGCTGATGTTCTTAGTCTGGGAGGGGGCCAATATCCATGGCCCCTTCCTAGGCTATTAACATCAGCCCGCAGATGTCTGCGTAGCCTTTGCTGATTATTAATTATAATGGGGACTCCACGTAATTTTACGCATGTGCATGTCATATAGATGTCATATGGATGCCAGGTGAGAAAAATCGCATTGTACTTGCATGACACTAAGGCCCACTTTTCATAAACAACATCGGACCGATTTTATTAACGCTGATGAGTGTGAACCCTAAAAAGGAGGAAAATGTGTTCATGCCTTGCTGCAGTTAGGCCAGCTCATTCCTGCCCATTCTCGATTTACCTTTTTTGTCCAACCAATTTCTGGTATTTTGGGTGATATTGAGACATTTATATCACCTGCGACATCGCCGCTTGTTTCTGCCACAGTGAATTATCTTATGTTCGTCCGCAGTTTTATAACAGAGTTTTATATTCTCAGGATGGGTGTTGTGGCAGAAAGACAGAAAATGGCTGCTGTATGGATAAAAAAGAGGAAAAAAAGGTAAGAATATTGTATTAACAATTGCTATGGGAAAAAAATAAAAGTGCCATGAGGCATCCAAATAAACTACCCATATAATGGTAGCATGCAATGCCCAGGTAGTAGTGCCATATAGTGCACAAATATCATTGCCATAAGGTGTCCAAGTATCAGTGCTGAAATAACAGTGCAGTGCCCAAAAACAGTGTTATAAAATATTACCATGCAGTGCTCAAATACCAGGGCCACACCATTATATTCTCAGGATGTATGTTGTGGCAGAAAATCAGAGAATGGCTGCTGTGTGGATGGAAAAGAGGAAAACAAGGTAAGACGCAGTCACTGTGTTACATTATGTCCTAGGAAACAAATAACAGTGCCATAAGCTGCCCATATAACTGGCGTGCAATGCCCAAAAAGTAGTGCCACATCATGACAGGTGTAAATGTCATGCACTCTCCAAATATCAGTGCTAAAATACTAAATCAATACAGTGCCCCATAAACAGTAGCGCATACACGCCATAAATAATAATGCTATACAGTGGTAAAAAACTAGTTACATCCAATGCCATACACTGCACATAGAGTAATACCATATATTGTACAAATAATAGCAACATACACGGCTAAAAAATCTAAATAACTGAACCATAATGGCCCAAAAAACAACACCATACAGTTCCCAAAGAATAATTCCATACAGTGCACAAATAAAAGTGCCATACATCACCAAAATAGCAATGTCATATACTTCTGAAATAACATTGTCATGCAGTTCACAAATCATTGTTCCATACTGTGGCCAAATAGCAATATTATGCACTCCGCAAATACCAGTGCAACCAGGAGCCAAATATTACTGTTTATAATACCGAAATACCATTTATGAACATTACCCCAACTACAGTGCCGTACAGTGGAGAAATACTATAGAAAATGCACAGAAAAAAAAAATCTCAGCAATTCTTCCTTTGATCCTATTATGTTTTATATTAAACTTTAGACTGAGAGATATAAAAAAAATTAAACTAATCTGTGTCCCAGGATATCAGCCATGTCCCCTGCCCTCATCTGCACTGTCCCCTGCCTGGCTATTACAAAGCTGGCTGCAGCAGGAGCCTCTCCCCTCTTTTCTATATCCCACCCCTAGTCCTGGAGACTGACACATAGAGCCAGCGAGATTATTTGTGACTCGAGTGCCTCTACTGTCATTTGTGAACCAGACGAGCCTCTTGACTTTTTAGCGGGGGGGGGGGGGGGGGGGTGGTTGAATACTTTTGCAAGATAAATATATATAAACTAATTAGGAAATAACTCCAAAAATTAAAGTAATGGCCCTCACTACTGTCAACTTCAGATGTTGTTGTCCACTGCTTGACCTCAGGGGCACTATTGGCCCTAACCCCACTGTCATGCCAATGCTTGGGGGACTTGAGCGCCGCCCTCTAGTGGGCAGAGAATGTATTGTAGAGATGGGACCTACAGCTGCTTCTTGTATTCCTTATAGACGCCGTCATCTTCTGTTTTGATTGACCCATCCGACTTCAGACCCTTGGATCCAACACAAGAACCGATCTTCCCTCCAGAGTTACTGGCAGGTTCACCACCTGTGCTACAAGTTTCTCACTTTTTTCTACATAGTGACATATTAAATATCATAGCATAATTATGTACTCACCTTGGAGATACTTGCCTTTCATACTTCCTTCCTCGGCTTTGCAGCAGCTTACTGACACTAGATGCTTAGAGTAAATTTGTGGTCTGCTGCTGTCCCTTATCCTATTCCTCCCTTCACAATTTGATCTGCTCAATCTGAGGTTTGATAATCTATAAATTGTACCACAAATCATCTGCTAATCTGCAACCATTGCACATGAGCGTATTCCAGCCATGGGCCTCTACCGTGCGTAATATGGCCCCGATTCATCATTTGCAATTTCTTGAAGTCACTTTTCATTTTTATACTCACTGATGGTTTTTGTGCCAAATTTTTCAAAATGGGGCAAGCGGTTCATCGATTTAGCACAATATCAAAATTGCTTTTTTTGTTTTTATCTTTAACCAATTTTTGTGACTTTTCAGCAGCAAAGGTTAAAAAGAACTTTTATAAAGTCTCTTACTTGTCTAAAAATGTGTCAAATTGAAAACTTATCTGGAAAAGAAGAGAAAGTAAAGAGTGAAATATGTAAAAAAAAAAATGCAACATTTAGTAATAGGCGCATTTCATAAAGCTTCTTAAACATCCGGATTAGCAAAGTAAAATAAAAAAAGAGACTTAAAAAAGAAAAGAGAACTTAAAAATACTTCACAAATACTGAAGCCCCTAAAAAAGCGCAAATTACCCCTGGAAAGTGAAGGAAAAGCAATGATGAATCGGGGCCTATGTGCCTAATAAGCTGCACCACTGCAACGACGAGCTGTTCTCATATATGTTCTCTTTACAGTTATATGGGGGTGCATCTCCAAAGCAGATGGTATTTAAAGGGGAAGATGTCACCTGGTATCAGCCCTCCAACCTCAAAGAGCTACTGAATCTAAAGGCTCAGTATCCTAATGCTAAACTTGTGGTGGGGAACACAGAAGTAGGTGAGGAGTGAGAGGAAGCGCTCAATATAGGTATATAAGGAACCGCTGCAAATCAGTCTGAGATAGGAAGACGTGTTATGTTCTCAGAGAAGTTGTTAAAGTCATCATTTTTTACTGGGGACAAAAATGAATGCAAAAAATACTCCTCCTAGGGTAAAATTGTGTCGTTAGTATATTAATTAGATTACTGATCCTGTACTGATCCTGAGTAACTGTAAGCCCTAGAGACTGTCAGCAGGTCGGCTTTTGTCTTGCATCTATAATATAACGCTGGGAGCGTCACTCTGTCCGAAGCCTTTATAGACTGCGCAGGCGCAAGCGCCGGCGCAGTCTGGCCCCCACAGAGTAACGCTCCCAGGAGATCGCGGTATGCGTAAGCACTGAACGCATACCGCGATCTCCACCGGAGAGTCAGGGACCGCCAGGAGGGTAAGTATATTCACCTTTCCCCGTCCCAGCGCTGCGTGCGGCTCCGTCTCCCGGCTCCTCTGCTGTGACAGTTCAGAGGGCGCGATGACGCGCTTAATGCGCGCCGGCGCCGCCCTCTGGCCAGTCACAGGCAGGGGAGCCGGAGTGTGTCTTCAAGAAAATGGCGCCGGAAAGCGCGGACTGCGCAGGCGCCGATTCCTGCTGCCGGAATTGGCGCCTGCGCAGTCCGCGCTTTCCGGCGCCATTTTCTTGAAGACACACTCCGGCTCCACTGCAGGTGTGTCTTCAAGAAAATGGCACCAGAAAGCGCGGATGCGCAGGCGCCGATTCCGGCAGCAGGAATCGGCGCCTGCGCAGTCCGCGCTTTCCGGCGCCATTTTCTTGAAGACACACTCCGGCTCCACTGCAGGTGTGTCTTCAAGAAAATGACGCCGGAAAGCGCGGACTGCGCAGGCGCCGATTCCTGCTGCCGGAATCGGCGCCTGCGCAGTCCGCACTTTCCGGCGCCATTTTCTTGAAGACACTCCGGCTCCACTGCAGGTGTGTCTTCAAGAAAATGGCGCCAGAAAGCGCGGACTGCGCAGGCGCCGATTCCGGCAGCAGGAGGACGAAGAAAATGGGCGGAAAGGAATGGCGTAAGTAACAAATTGCTGTGGCATGAAGCTGTGGCACTTCATGCCACAGCAATTTGTTATTTACGCCACCTGATTCCTTTCCTTGGTCCTGCTGCTGGAATCGGCGCCTGCGCAGTCCGCGCTTTCCGGCGCCATTTTCTTGAAGACACACTGCCGGCGCCATTTTCTTGAAGACACACTGCAGGTGTGTCTTCAAGAAAATGGCGCCGGAAAGCGCGGACTGCGCAGGCGCAGATTCTGCCAGCAGGAGGACCAAGAAAATGGCGGCGGAAAGGAATCAGGTGGCACAAGTAACAAATTGCTGTGGCATGAGGCTGTGGCACTTCATGCCACAGCTATTTGTTACTTACGCCACCTGATACGGGGCATATACTATGGAGCATCTTATGGAGCAGCGTATGGGGCATATGGATGGGAGCAGCAAATTAAAGAACGGTGCCGCAGGATGGGAGCAGCACATGACAGAACGGGGGCGCAGGATGGGAGCAGCACATGACAGAACGGGGGTGCAGGATGGCAGCAGCACATGGCAGAACGGGGGCGCAGGATGGGAGCAGCACATGACAGGATGGGAGCAGCAAATGACAGAACGGGGGCGCAGGATGGGAGCAGCACATGACAGAACGGGGGGCGCAGGATGGGAGCAGCACATGACAGAACGGGGGCGCAGGATGGGAGCAGCACATGACAGAACGGGGGCGCAGGATGGGAGCAGCACATGACAGAACGGGGGGAGCAGGATGGGAGCAGCACATGACAGGATGGGAGCAGCAAATGACAGAATGGAGGCGCAGGATGGGAGCAGCACATGACAGAACGGGGGCGCAGGATGGGAGCAGCACATGACAGAACAGGGGCGCAGGATGGGAGCAGCACATGACAGGATGGGAGCAGCAAATGACAGAATGGAGGCGCAGGATGGGAGCAGCACATGACAGAATGGGGGCGCAGGATGGGAGCAGCACATGACAGAACGGGGGCGCAGGATGGGAGCAGCACATGACAGGATGGGAGCAGCAAATGACAGAATGGAGGCGCAGGATGGGAGCAGCACATGACAGAACGGGGGCGCAGGATGGGAGCAGCACATGACAGGATGGGGATGCAGGATGGAGCAGCACATGACAGAACGGGGGGCGCAGAATGGAGCAGCACATGACAGGATGGGGGCGCAGGATGGAGCAGCACATGACAGGATGGGGATGCAGGATGGAGCAGCACATGACAGAACGGGGGGCGCAGGATGGAGCAGCACATGACAGGATGGGGGCGCAGGATGGGAACAGCACATGACAGGATGGGAGCAGCACATGACAGGATGGGAGCAGCAAATGACAGAATGGAGGCGCAGGATGGGAGCAGCACATGACAGAACGGGGGCGCAGGATGGGAGCAGCACATGACAGGATGGGGCGCAGGATGGAGCAGCACATGACAGGATGGTGACGCAGGATGGGAGCAGCACATGACAGGATGGGGACGCAGGATGGAGCAGCACATACCAGGATGGAGACCATATACCAATTTAAATGCTCGCCACCCGGGCGTAGAACGGGTTCAATAGCTAGTCCTTATATAATTGATGTAGACTTTGTTTTTTTTTAAGATTCCTTATCCCTCATTGTCATTTTGTAGGTATTGAAATGAAATTTAAGAACATGTTGTACCCGGTCATCATCGCCCCGAGTTCGGTTGCAGAATTGAATGCAGTTGAGCAGACTGAAGAAGGTGAGGTGCGGAAATCAGCGATCGGCTGATCCTATGGTTGTGCCTGTATCATTCCGTCAATCATCCATTCATAGGGATCCGATTTGGCGCTGCCTGCAGTTTGACCACCCTTGGTGACGTCCTCGGCAAAGCGGTATCAGACCATCCCCCGTATAAGACAGAAGTGTTCCGGGCGGTGCTGGAGCAGCTGAGGTGGTTTGCAGGACAACAGATCCGTAATGTTGCTGTAAGTACGAACCCCTGAATGTGTATCCCCCAATATCATTTGATTGGACTTTCAAAAACATAGTCAGATATTCTCCATTCACAACCAGAGCTGCATTCAGAAATCTGCCAGCTTCTACTTGGCACCTCTCAGCTCATCCCTAGTAGACTGGCTGAGTATACACACATAGATAGATCCCAATGCAATTTCCCCTACAGTATTCGGTTGCCATTTTTCATACATGGGCTCTTGGACCCCCTCAGTGACCATGATTTGGAAGAAACGGCAACCTATACATATGGCGTAAAGCCACTGTATGTATATGAGTGTATATTAATACTGTGTCTATAAACGCTATCTCCTACTCTTCCAGGCCATTGGTGGAAATATCATGACGGCCAGTCCCATATCTGACCTGAATCCAGTCTTTATGGCAAGTGGCAGCAAACTGCATATAATCTCCGAAGGTAAGAAAAAGATCCCTTATTTATGGTCTCAGAGCAGCGGGGATAACAGTATGGCTACAAAACCATTTACATTGCACTGTTCTAATATGACACAGGGGGTGCTATGAGCACGGGGGGCTTAGGGGTCCAACTAGAATTGAAGCCCCCTACAATCACAAGATGATGAAATTTAGTATAATCTACAAGAACTCTCTACAGTCACCACTAGGGGGAGCTCCCTGTATACAGAGATACATGATAATATACTCTGCAGTAACCACTAGGGGGAGCTCCCTGTATACAGAGATACATGATAAGATCCTGTCTGCAGCCACCACTAGAGGGAGCTCCCTCTATACAGAGATACATGATAAGATCCTGTCTGCAGCCACCACTAGGGGGAGCTCCCTGTATACAGAGATACATGATAAGATCCTGTCTGCAGCCACCACTAGGGGGAGCTCCCCGTATACAGAGATACATGATACGATTCTGTCTGCATCCACCACTAGGGGGAGCTCCCTGTATACAGAGATACATGATAAGATCCTGTCTGCAGTCACCACTAGGGGGAGCTCCCTGTATACAGAGATACATGATAAGATCCTGTCTGCAGCCACCACTAGGGGGAGCTCCCTGTATACAGAGATACATGATAACATCCTGTCTGCAGCCACCACTAGGGGGAGCTCCCTGTATACAGAGATACATGATAAAATCCTGTCTGCAGTCACCACTAGGGGGAGCTCCCTGTATACAGAGATACATGATAAGATTCTGTCTGCAGCCGCCACTAGGGGGAGCTCCCTGTATGCAAAGATACATGATAAGATCCTGTCTGCAGCCACCACTAGAGGGAGCTCCCTGTATACAGAGATACATGATAAGATTCTGTCTGCAGCCACCACTAGGGGGAGCTCCCTGTATACAGAGATACATGATAAGATCCTGTCTGCAGTCACCACTAGGGGGAGCTCCCTGTATACAGAGATACATGATAATGTTCTGTCTGCAGTCACCACTAGGGGGAGCTCCCTGTATACAGAGATACATGATAATGTTCTGTCTGCAGCCACCACTAGGGGGAGCTCCCTGTATACAGAGATACATGATAATGTTCTGTCTGCAGTCACCACTAGGGGGAGCTCCCTGTATACAGAGATACATGATAATGTTCTGTCTGCAGTCACCACTAGGGGGAGCTCCCTGTATACAGAGATACATGATAATGTTCTGTCTGCAGTCACCACTAGGGGGAGCTCCCTGTATACAGAGATACATGATAATGTTCTGTCTGCAGCCACCACTAGGGGGAGCTCCCTGTATACAGAGATAATACATGATAATGTTCTGTCTGCAGTCACCACTAGGGGGAGCTCCCTGTATACAAAGATACATGATAATGTTCTGTCTGCAGCCACCACTAGGGGGAGCTCCCTGTATACAGAGATACATGATAATGTTCTGTCTGCAGCCACCACTAGGGGGAGCTCCCTGTATACAGAGATACATGATAATGTTCTGTCTGCAGCCACCACTAGGGGGAGCTCCCTGTATACAGAGATAATACATGATAATGTTCTGTCTGCAGTCACCACTAGGGGGAGCTCCCTGTATACAGAGATACATGATAATGTTCTGTCTGCAGCCACCACTAGGGGAGCTCCTTGTATACAGAGATACATGATAAGATTCTGTCTGCAGCCACCACTAGGGGGAGCTCCCTGTATACAGAGATACATGATAAGATCCTGTCTGCAGCCACCACTAGGGGGAGCTCCCTGTATACAGAGATACATGATAAGATCCTGTCTGCAGTCACCACTAGGGGGAGCTCTCTGTATACAGAGATACATGATAAGATCCTGTCTGCAGTCACCACTAGGGGGAGCTCGCTGTATATAGAGATACATGATAAGATTCTGTCTGCAGCCACCACTAGGGGGAGCTCCCTGTATATAGAGATACATGATAAGATCCTGTCTGCAGCCACCACTAGGGGGAGCTCCCTGTATACAGAGATACATGATAATGTTCTGTCTGCAGCCACCACTAGGGGGAGCTCCCTGTATACAGAGATACATGATAATGTTCTGTCTGCAGTCACCACTAGGGGGAGCTCCCTGTATACAGAGATACATGATAATGTTCTGTCTGCAGCCACCACTAGGGGGAGCTCCCTGTATACAGAGATACATGATAATGTTCTGTCTGCAGTCACCACTAGGGGGAGCTCCCTGTATACAGAGATACATGATAATGTTCTGTCTGCAGTCACCACTAGGGGGAGCTCCCTGTATACAGAGATACATGATAATGTTCTGTCTGCAGCCACCACTAGTGGGAGCTCCCTGTATACAGAGATACATGATAATGTTCTGTCTGCAGCCACCACTAGGGGGAGCTCCCTGTATACAGAGATAATACATGATAATGTTCTGTCTGCAGTCACCACTAGGGGGAGCTCCCTGTATACAGAGATACATGATAATGTTCTGTCTGCAGCCACCACTAGGGGGAGCTCCCTGTATACAGAGATACATGATAAGATTCTGTCTGCAGCCACCACTAGGGGGAGCTCCCTGTATACAGAGATACATGATAATGTTCTGTCTGCAGCCACCACTAGGGGGAGCTCCCTGTATACAGAGATACATGATAATGTTCTGTCTGCAGCCACCACTAGGGGGAGCTCCCTGTATACAGAGATACATGATAATGTTCTGTCTGCAGCCACCACTAGGGGGAGCTCCCTGTATACAGAGATAATACATGATAATGTTCTGTCTGCAGTCACCACTAGGGGGAGCTCCCTGTATACAGAGATACATGATAATGTTCTGTCTGCAGCCACCACTAGGGGAGCTCCTTGTATACAGAGATACATGATAAGATTCTGTCTGCAGCCACCACTAGGGGGAGCTCCCTGTATACAGAGATACATGATAAGATCCTGTCTGCAGTCACCACTAGGGGGAGCTCGCTGTATACAGAGATACATGATAAGATTCTGTCTGCAGCCACCACTAGGGGGAGCTCCCTGCATACAGAGATACATGATAAGATCCTGTCTGCAGTCACCACTAGGGGGAGCTCCCTGTATACAGAGATACATGATAAGATCCTGTCTGCAGCCACCACTAGGGGGAGCTCCCTGCATACAGAGATACATGATAAGATCCTGTCTGCAGTCACCACTAGGGGGAGCTCCCTGTATACAGAGATACATGATAAGATCCTGTCTGCAGTCACCACTAGGGGGAGCTCGCTGTATACAGAGATACATGATAAGATTCTGTCTGCAGCCACCACTAGGGGGAGCTCCCTGTATACAGAGATACATGATAATGTTCTGTCTGCAGCCACCACTAGGGGGAGCTCCCTGTATACAGAGATAATACATGATAATGTTCTGTCTGCAGTCACCACTAGGGGGAGCTCCCTGTATACAGAGATACATGATAATGTTCTGTCTGCAGCCACCACTAGGGGGAGCTCCCTGTATACAGAGATACATGATAAGATTCTGTCTGCAGTCACCACTAGGGGAAGCTCCTTGTATACAGAGATACATGATAATGTTCTGTCTGCAGCCACCACTAGGGGGAGCTCCCTGTATACAGAGATACATGATAATGTTCTGTCTGCAGCCACCACTAGGGGGAGCTCCCTGTATACAGAGATACATGATAATGTTCTGTCTGCAGCCACCACTAGGGGGAGCTCCCTGTATACAGAGATACATGATAATGTTCTGTCTGCAGCCACCACTAGGGGGAGCTCACTTCATATTATCTTATTATGGAGATCATTGGATGCACCCGTGAATGAAGCAATATGTAAAACACGAGTCCGATTTCTATCAGCCCCATTAGGACGGAGCAGTGGTGCCTATGCCTGACCGTCCATTCATTCCCTATGTGGCTACCAAGTGCTGCTCTGGGCTTTTTTCAGCAGCCCCTGTCAGGAATATGCCCTTAGTGCTGCTCTGTTCCCTTCTGCCGATCAGTGCGGTTCCTGGTGGTCGGACCCTGCAGACAGGGGACAACTTCTCTTTATTACACATCTGATCAGATGCCTCCAGCGTTACCTGACCGTCCACAAATCGTTTTACAGGAAAGGAGCGGACCGTGCAGATGGACGAGAATTTCTTCACCGGATACAGGAAAACTATATTAAAGCCACAAGAAATTCTCCTGTCTGTCGAGATTCCCTTCTCCAAAAAGGTGATTAGTGTCAATTTAGCCTTCATGAAGAAACGACTGTAAAGAGGATCTGTCCATGTTTCTGCCAAACTATTGTGTGATCCTCTGTTATTCCTACTGGAAATGTAGCAGTGAATTGACTTCGGTAGCTTCTATACAGAGTCAGTAGTGATCGGATCGTATAAGGACTGATTAACGTGATTTATACATTTCCAGGAGGAATAACAGAGGAACAACACAATTAGATATTATAAAAACAAATACTACGAAATTGTTATTGTAAGGTCAATAGAAATATTCACTAAAAAGTCCGAACCCTGATCCTTCCTCACAGGAACGCCCCGGTAATCAGTGTGGGGGGCTGTAGACAGCCCCTCATATCTCAGCTCCCCCCCCCCCCCCGATAATTGTTACATCAGACGGATTGTAAGGCCGGGGTCACACTAGACCGTAATACGGACGAGTGCAAGGCGATAAAAAATCGCATAGCACTCGTCCCAATGTTAATCTATGGGGCAGCTCCCATCATCCGATATTTTCTCGGCCGTATTCAGGATCCGAGTGAAATCGCAGCATGCTGCGATTGTCAGCGTATCTCGGCCGAGAATCGCCAATGAAAGTCTATGGGGGTGAGAAAAAAATCGCACAGCACACGGACCAGCAGTGTGACTTGCGAGAAATTCTCAGGCATTGGGCAGGTGACAGGAAAGGCTCAGCCATTATTTGCTCATTTTGCAAGTGTGTGAGAAAATCTCACCATACGGATGCCATACGGATGTCACACGGATGTCACACGGATCATTTAATGCGAGAAAATCGCATCCTCGCACTGCACACGGATCACTGTTTTGGTAACATTTGTGCGATTCTCGTCCGTCAAAAACGGACCGTTTTTTTATACGTTGTGTGTGTCCCCGGCCTAACACTGAGGATCCTCAGACTGGATACAATTGTGCCCCAGTAATCAGTGTGGGGGGCTGCAGACAGCCCCTCATATCTCAGCTCCCCCGCCTGATAATTGTTACATCAGATGGATTGTATCACTGAGGATCCTCAGACTGGATAAAACTGTTCCCTGGTAATCAGTGTGGGGGGCTGCAGACAGCCCCTCATATCTCAGCTTCCCCCCCCTGATAATTGTTACATCAGACGGATTGTATGGGCCCCTTTCCACTTGTGAGAAAAACGGACGAGTGCAATCCGATAAAAAATCGGATTGCACTCGGACCAATGTTTTTCAATAGGTGACATTCCATTTGCGATTTTTTTTCCCAGCCGAAATCGGACTGAGAAAAATCTGTGTCGGCTGAGAAAAAAATCGCAGCATGCTGCGTATTGCTGAGATTCTCGGACGAGACTCGCCAATGTAAGTCAATGGGTGCGAGAGAAAAAACGCACAGCACTCGCACCATGCGAGTGCTCTCCGATTTTTACGCACCCGTGTCCTTAGAAAAGCCGGCAATTCAGCGCAGAGTACAGTAAAATCACACTGACAGGTTAGATGAGAGTAGATATATACACATAGAATAGGTATATATACATATATATATGTCAGGGAGACACCTATATATATATATATTTATATTTAATGCAGCGCGAGATAGCTTTAAAGCTGGTAATTCAATTCCCGGCTTTTGCTTTCTCCTTCACAAACCCGACATGATATGAGACCTGGTTACATACAGTAAACCATTTCATATCACCATTTTTTTTGCATATTCCACACTACTAATGTCAGTAGTGTGTATATGCAAAATTTGGCCGTTCTAGCTATTATATTTAAGGGTTAAATGGCGGAAAAAATTGGCGTGGGCTCCCGCACAATTTTCTCCGCCAGAGTAGTAAAGCCAGTGACTGAGGGCAGATATTAATAGCCTGGAGAGGGTCCATGGTTATTGCCCCCCCCCTGGCTAAAAACATCTGCCCCCAGCCACCCCAGAAAAGGCACATCTGGAAGATGCGCCTATTCTGGCACTTGGCCACTCTCTAGGAAAGTTTCTTTCTAGGAAAGTTCCCACGATCTATGAACAGCCAGCAGAGGGCGCCTCACCGCAAATGCAGGTAAATATAGGTCATTGACCTACTTTACCTTCATTCCCCGGGGTTTTGCAGCGAGGAGTAGCGCTGCATTAGCAGAACTCCTGGCTGCAAAATATTTTAACCCCTTCAAATGGATTTTCATAGTTGGACATTACAGATCCTCGGAAGGTAAGGATATTGTTGGTTTATTATGTTTTTTTTATTTACAGATCGAGGGTCTTCAGTGATTGGATTGGGCGTTAAATAAAATATTACAACAACCTTTGTTTTTATTTCATTAAAATAATTTTTAATAATGTGTTTCTGTAATTTTTTAACCCTTTACTAGTATTGGATTAATAATGGATAGGTGTCATAATTGACGCCTCTCCATTATTAATTAGGCTTAATGTCACCTTACAATAGCAAGGTGGCATTAACCCTTCATTACCCCATATCCCACCGCTACACGGGAATGGGAAGAGAGTGGCCAAGTGCCAGAATAGACGCATCTTCCAGATGTGCCTTTTCTGGGGTGGCTGGGGGCAGGTGTTTTTAGCCAGGGGGGGGCCAATAACCGTGGACCCTCTCCAGGCTATTAATATCTGCCCTCTGTCACTGGCTTTACTACTCTGGCGGAGAAAATTGTGCGGGAGCCCACGCCAATTTTTTCCGCCATTTAACCCTTGAATATAATAGCTAGAACGGCCAAATTTTGCAGATACACACTACTGACATTAGTAGTGTGGAATATGCAAAAAAAATGGTGATATGAGATGGTTTACTGTATGTAATCATGTCTCATATCATGTCGGGTTTAGGAAGGAGAAAGCAAAAGCCAGTAATTGAATTACCAGCTTTAAAGCTGTCTCGCGTTGCATTAAATATAAATATATATATATATAGGTGTCTCCCTGACATATATATATGTATATATACCTATTCTATGTGTATATATCTACTCTAATCTAACCTGTCAGTGTGATTTTACTGTACTCTGCGCTGAATTACCTGCTTTTCAAAGGAGACCCGTGCGTAAAAATCGGACAGCAATACGGATGTCATACGGATCTTGCGATAAAAAAATCGCATGACACTCGCATGGCACTCGTATGGCACTCGCAGACGTTACATCAGTTTTTTCGGTCCTTAAATCGGACCGTTTTTTTCTCACACAAGTGGAAAGGGGCCCTATCACTGAGGATCCTCAGACTGGATACAACTGTGCCCCGGTAATGAGTGTGGGGGGCTGCAGACAGCCCCTCATATCTCAGCTCCCCCGCCTGATAATTGTTACATCAGACGGATTGTATCACTGAGGATCCTCAGACTGGATACAACTGTGCCCCGGTAATGAGTGTGGGGGGCTGCAGACAGCCCCTCATATCTCAGCCCCCCCGCCTGATAATTGTTACATCAGACGGATTGTATCACTGAGGGTCCTCAGACTGGATACAATTGTGCCCCGGTAATCAGTGTGGGGGGCTGCAGACAGCCCCTCATATCTCAGCCCCCCCTGATAATTGTTACATCAGACGGATTGTATCACTGAGGATCCTCAGACTGGATACAACTGTGCCCCGGTAATGAGTGTGGGGGGCTGCAGACAGCCCCTCATATCTCAGCTCCCCCGCCTGATAATTGTTACATCAGACGGATTGTATCACTGAGGATCCTCAGACTGGATACAACTGTGCCCCGGTAATGAGTGTGGGGGGCTGCAGACAGCCCCTCATATCTCAGCTCCCCCGCCTGATAATTGTTACATCAGACGGATTGTATCACTGAGGGTCCTCAGACTGGATACAACTGTGCCCCGGTAATGAGTGTGGGGGGCTGCAGACAGCCCCTCATATCTCAGCTCCCCCGCCTGATAATTGTTACATCAGACGGATTGTATCACTGAGGGTCCTCAGACTGGATACAACTGTGCCCCGGTAATGAGTGTGGGGGGCTGCAGACAGCCCCTCATATCTCAGCTCCCCCGCCTGATAATTGTTACATCAGACGGATTGTATCACTGAGGGTCCTCAGACTGGATACAACTGTTCCCCGGTAATCAGTGTGGGGGGCTGCAGACAGCCCCTCATATCTTAGCTCCCCGCCTGATAATTGTTACATCAGACGGATTGTATCACTGAGGGTCCTCAGACTGGATACAATTGTAGCAAACCTCCCCTGTGTAGAGTGGGCTGCCGGCCCCTGGAGCACAGGAAGTATTTTACGCCTCTGACCCGTGGACCGATGGCGCCACCTAAGTCTCTTCCACCAGGCCAGTACTGATCCTCTTCTCCTCCAAGCACTTGTATTAATATAGATTATTACAGATGGCCCTTTTGATTCTCGTTTTGTTCCTGTTTTTTTGCTGAAATACAAAATAAATTAAAAATAAATAAAAAGTTATTCACCGTTATAGAATTTTTTCTTTCGTTTTTAATCCTAGCAGTAAAATTTGTCTTAACCCTATTTCTTACCCTTAAAAGGCTTGTAACAAAGTATGTAACAATGTAATGTTTGCAAAGGAGATATATATATAATATAAATGTGGCACCTCCCGCTTGTCCATGTCACCAAACTCCATGAGAGAGGTGAGGCGGGGACACATGGTTCATTAGTCTTGCTGCCTATGCAGACTGTGCAGTGGGTGAGATGAGTTTGTCATCCTCTGCTGCGCTCTGCATAGACAGTGACTGACATAACAAAGCTCACTTAGTCACACAGAGCTTAGTCATGTCAGTTGTTGCCTAGGCACAGTGCAGTGGGTGAGATTAGTTTGTCGTCTTCTAATGCGCTCTGCATAGACAGTGACTGAAATAACAAAGCTCACTTAGTCACACAGAACTATAACTGTCATCTCCGTTATTGCCCATGCACAGTGCAGTGGGTGAGATGAGTTTGTCATCCTCTGCTGCGCTCTGCATAGACAGTGACTGACATAACAAATCTCACTTAGTCACACAGAACTATAACTGTCATCTCAGTTATTGCCCATGCACAGTGCAGTGGGTGAGATGAGTTTGTCATCCTCTGCTGCGCTCTGCATAGACAGTGACTGACATAACTCTCACTTAGTCACACAGAACTATAACTGTCATCTCAGTTATTGCCCATGCACAGTGCAGTGGGTGAGATGAGTTTGTCATCGTCTGCTGCGCTCTGCATAGACAGTGACTGACATAACAACGCTCACTTAGTCACCCAGAGCTACAGTATAACTGTCATCTCAGTTATTGCCCATGCACAGTGTAGTGGGTGGGATGAGTTTGTCATCGTCTGCTGCGCTCTGCATAGACAGTGACTGACATAACAAAGCTCACTTAGTCACACAGAGCTTAGTCATGTCAGTTGTTGCCTAGGCACAGTGCAGTGGGTGAGATTAGTTTGTCATTTTCTAATTCGCTCTGCATAGACAGTGACTGACATAACAATGCTCACAGAGCTTTGCCATCTCAGTAATTGCCTATGCAGAGCGCAGCAGCCAATGACGAATTCTTGATTGTGGAACATAGACACTTTATTGATACAGAATCGGGGACAGTTAACTCTTTCTTGTTGTGACAGTGGGAATATTTCTCTGCCTACAAACAAGCGTCACGACGGGAGGACGATATCGCCATCGTCACCAGCGGGATGAAGGTTGTTTTCCAGCCTGAAAGTCACCGGGTGGAGAAAATCCAGCTGAGTTATGGAGGAATGGCCCCCATCACCATCATGTCAAAAGACACATGTTCATCGTTAGCTGGGAGGTAACGCACGGTGACCTGATCCAGTTGTTCTTAAAGGACTTCACTTATCCTCTAATCACACCCAAAGCTGCATTTAAAATCTGGCAACTAAAGTGCAATGCATTTTGGAAACCCAGATAACGGCCTATGTACATGCAGAAAATCCCTCCAATCAATTTAAAAAAGTAAAGAGAAAAAATTCTAATTATTACTAGATGATTAAAAGAAACTGGAAAACTTACTCAAGATTCAATGTAAGAATGTTTTTAATTGCAGACATATCTTATGGAGGCGCTGTATCTTTAAGTGCTCATACATAACTTGGCTTATCTTCTACTCTAGTCAGACCCAAAGCTGCATTGAAAATCTGGTAATCAGAAAGTGATGTATTCTGGTAACTTATATGATGTTCCTGGATGCCATTTGCATGTAACATGGCCACCAAGAGCAAAATTTGATTGCAGCTCTGGAGGTAACTAGTGTATAAGACATAAAGTAACTCAGCATTATTACTAGAAAACATAAAGTCCCTGGTAAAGTTATTCAAGATGTAAAACTTTAATTCACTGTGGAAATCTTTAAGTAGAAAATGGCTACTAGTTTCTTATAAATCACATAGCTTATCTTCTACTCTAGTCACAGCTAAAGCTGCATTTGAAAAAAATATATATATATAAAAAAAAATAAAAGATCGTATAAATAAAATCTGATTGCAGCTCTGGATGTAACTGCAGTATAAGACATAACGTGACCCCAATTTTAACCAGATAACTTAAGTTAATCAATGTTTTATGTAAAAATGTTGTTCAATGTGGATATGTTAGACTAGAGGGATCCTGTATCTTTAAGTGGATTATTAAAACCATGCCTTAAAAAAATCTGAAAAATTGGCAGCAGAGAAATTGTTAAAGACTGTAAAATTTTAAAAAGTTTTTTAAGAACTTTCTAATTTCGGCTCAGAAATGATTGTAAAAACATTAGGAGCTGTAGTTTTCAGGTTTGCCACTAGGTGTCAGCACACTAACTAGTGTATAGGTGCCTTGTGATGCCTGCACCCCATTGTTCCCCATTGTTCCCCATTTTTTGTCTCCACACAGAGAATGGGACGACCGCTTACTACAAGACGCCTGCAGGCTTCTAGCCACAGAGATGTCGCTGTCACCCAGCGCTCCTGGGGGAATGGTCGAATTTCGGCAGATCCTGACTACCAGCTTCTTCTTTAAGTTTTATCTCACGGTTCTTAAGAAACTGGCAGCGGATTTAGTTGATAATGTAAGAACTTCCTCTTGGGATCTTCTTGGATCTTGTTTTGATGTATAATGTTTTATCAACATTAAGAAATTCTTCATATAGGTATTATCCACCAAATTAAGAATTTAAAGGGAAACTATGTAACCATATAAATTCTTGTTAAGTAACCGCATGAATAATTCTGAATAATTTTTCTGATATACTTGGTGAGATTCTAGTGATTTTTTTTTTTATTTTTTACAGAGCACAGTTCCCTTATTCTCTACTTAAATGTGCTTGTAAAAAGCTGAAATGCCCGACGCTGCCTCCAGGGGGCGATATGTATACAATACTGTATACTCCTATTGAAATGAATAGAAGCATAGACAGATTGCCCCCTAGTGGTGGCAACAGGTAGCTGTAAGTTTTGCAAATACAAGACTACGAAATTAGGATTATATTAGGGAATGATTATTGTTCTAAAATAACAATCCCAATTAATTTCTCTGAATTTTCAACATCTCTTTATGCTGATAGTAGAAGAGACGTTAGTTTTTTAAGATTTAAGGTTAATAATCCCTCCTGACTTGATCCTGCTTACTCAGCTGCATTTTGTTACAATGTATCGCTGAGGTTAGAGCCACAACCAAGGAGAGCAATTTGACCCAGCGGTCTGTTCGGGTTAATTTAAGGACTCCCTATTCCGATACATTGTAACAAACCTTCTGCTGTGTGAGAAGCACCAAGTCAGGTCAGGATAATAATAATAATAATAATAATAATAATAATATGTATTCAACGGCAGGAAGCAGAGTGGTCTATAAATCGTAACATTAAATGTATTACAAAGTTACAGAGTTATATGTCATTCTCAATTATTATTTTTTTTATTACCATTCCTTAAGAATAATTTCCGTGAGACTGTCGTCCCAGAATACGAGAGCGCCACCGAACTGTTTCACAAGCCTCCGATCTCCGGTGTACAGCTGTTTCAGGTATTTAGTTCCTTACTCAACTTGGCTAAAAAAAATTCCTTTAAAAAATTTTTTTTATTACATTAAAAAAACAACATTTTAATATAAATAAGAGCCTGTGGATAATTGCATTTACAGAAAAAAAAAGAACATGCTATTACTAATATGTCCACTTGGTGGCAGCATTGCAATTATTGTCTGTACAATAATTGGCGCTATATAAATAAAAATTATTATTATTATTATTATTATAATCTCTACAATGCACAAGATAATGCCTCATTTTTCACCTTACTGCGGGATTAGTCTGGTCTCCTCCTCTGGGGCGATGGCTGTTCTCCTTTTTTGCACTGTCATTTATAACTTTTTTTTTTCTGCCAACATATGCTTTTATGAGAAATTGTGTTTTTGTGAGACGAATATAGTTTTTTCTTAAATTTAGTGGAAAAAAAACAATATGTTTATAAAGGGAAAAAAAAATCGGTTTGTGACGCCATTTTCTGAAACTGATGACTTTTTATTTTTTCGCTGATGTTTGTTTCTTTTTGATTGCTTTTTAATGCATTTTTTAGAGAGGTCTGGCAAAATGAAAATCAGCTATTTTGGCTATTAGAATTTTTTTTTTTCCTTTTCATGGCGTTTGCTTTATGGGTTAATTAATTGTATATCTTGATAGAGCAGACTCTTATGGACTCACTGATGCCAAATATCTGTATTTATTTATTTTCTTCATTGTTTTATTTTTAAACTTAGAAAATATAAATATTTATGTTTACAAACTTTTTTTTTTACATTTTTTATTTTAAGGGGACTTGAACGTGCAATTGACCTAATTCGGTCCAATCTGCCAGTATTTCAGTATATAGTGTAATTGACATTCTCCTATGTAAGGCCAAGATGGCAGAACTGGGGGTCCCCAGAAGACCCTGGTTGTAACGATAATTAATCGGGCCCCTATAATCATGTCCGGTGGGAGGCAATTGGAGCCAGTGGCTGCACACTTCGGCAACCAGTCCATTTAAATGCCGCTGTCAGTGATGATGAACAGCAGCATTTAAATGGTTAAACAGCAGCAGCAATCGATGCTGGCTCCAGTCGCTGCTGTTACAGGCAGATGCCGGCTGTATAACACAGCTCCTGAGCTCGACCAGTATGGTGCTGGCAAATCTGGGATTGTTGGCACGTACGATTGCAGGTCTGTACTGGATGCTACAGAGAAATGAGAGGCATAAGTCGATTAAGGCAGAGCTTTGGGGGTGGACGCCCCAAAAATAGAGAGCGATCAGCAGAATATAAATGGTAGATGGCAGGGTGAACGTCGATGTATTACATTGCACCGAGACAGGAGACTTCTTTATATTTGCTTCACAGGAAGTTCCGGCCGGTCAGGACCCCGAAGACTTTGTTGGCCGTCCCATAATGCACTTGTCTGCCATAAAGCAAGCTACAGGAGAAGCCATATACTGCGACGATATCCCCCATTATGAAAATGAGCTGTATTTAGGGTTAATAACCAGCACCAAGGCTCACGCCAAGATCATGTAAGCAGATGGGTTTTGGGGGAGCAGATCATTGGGTAAAGAGTTAGGCCCCCCGTTTATACCAGCCCTCTCTGCTCCTGTTGAAGACCCCAGGGACCCGTCCATAGTCATATCTAACCTTTACCACTCACTCTCCCCATTTGTAGAAAAATTGCCCTAGACAGTCCTGAAAAATCAGGATTGCCAAAAAATGTGTGCACCGAGGGTCCTATTTTGACGTGACCCTTTGGTTTTGCATTTGCTTCTCTGCAGATCGATTGATAAATCCGGGGCCGAGGCTTCACCAGGATTCGTTTGTTTCCTTTCTGCAAAAGATATCCCAGGGAGCAACATTACTGGGATCAGATACGACGAGCAGACATTTGCAGAGGAGACGGTAAGTCAGGAATCCCTATGGCAGTTGCTATTGTAGCTAGAAAAATTGGCTGATAACAGAGGACAATGCTGTGAATTCAGATGCACACTGAATGGAGGAAAGCTCTGGTGCTCCTTTATATGGACTTACACTATGGATCTATGACCAATAACCCAATTATGCTTTTGCCAATACTGATGGCGATAGTGATGGGCTCTACAGGTTCAGTGCACCCCTGGCATATGCCCATGAATGCCGGGCGCTGACATCAGCCCTGGATGTGAATGTTTTTTGTCTGTACCTCGCAGGTGACTTGTGTTGGACAAATTATTGGAGCCATCGTTGCAGACACTCAGGAACATGCCCAACGTGCCGCCAAGGCTGTGCAGATCGTGTACGAGGAGTTGGAGCCCATTATTACCATCCAGGTACGGACCTCGGAGGACCCGACCTGCCTGGTTCTGCGTGTGACTCCGTCCTAGTTACAGTCTTTTTGTGCTTGTTTCCAGGATGCCATCAACCATCAGTCATTTTTCCTGCCCATTCAGAAGATAGAAAACGGGAACATAGAGAAAGGATTCCAGGAGGCCGATCACACCATGGAGGGTGAGGGTCGCGTGTTCAACATTAGTGTAGACCCATGTCACCATATCCACCATTGCTCCATAGTGCACACATATAGCAGTGTGAAGGATGGCACCAGAGAGATCACACAGAATCCCACCACTGTCACCACATGCGATGAACTTGCACCTTGCCACTCCACCTGGTGTCACTAATATGTCAGAGGGATCACATGGTACGGTCTTCGCACTTGCACCAATGTGATATTTCGCACCCCCTGGGGACACGTAACGTCAGCTTGGCACAGTCTTACGCAGACACCCCCTGTCCACACGGGCTCAGGGAGGCACGGGGAGTGAGAGGATGTGGCCCACGCAGTCACTGATGTGGCACCACATTCACTCACACCCTGAGAGGCCTCGTTCACTAGCACCAGTGAAATAGCGCCTGATCAGCCTGATAGGACTGCCACCAGTTCCTTGTTAGATATAAGCCCGGTCAGTTAAAAGGGATTATATTGGGCCAAAAACCAGCCCTGGTAGCAGGAAAAGTTAAACCGAGAACAACGATGTGTGAATTTGTGAATTGAGATAAAAGAGCAGTCAAAGGGTAAAATTATATATTTAATCACCTTAAGGGCACACTAGACAATACACTACATACACAATGGTTATACATATACAATGGTCAGATATGCAAATACAGATAGTGGTGGGACAAAGTGTGTAGAAGATGAGTCAGTTACCAGTCACATGAAAGGCCTGGGTTATGGGGGAGGGGCTGCCACATGGGAGGTTGGTGGTCCCCTCTGTTCCTTGACTTCTCCCCACACTATATGTTGTCATGACCTCCCCGGAAAAATGTAATAGGCCATGCTTCACACGAGGATTTAACCCCTTGGGGTCACTCCCCTCCTGCTACCTGGGCTAGACCTATATCCCTGCCCCTTGCATCTAGCAGCTAAAAACTCCAAAACCTAAGATGGGTCATTATTCCTTAATGGATAGTCTTAGGGAGGTGGTTTTGGCGCCATCGGATCTAGCTGGGCCCCTGATATAAGTTGAGACCAAACATGGCTTTGCTACCTGGCTTCTACTAGCCATTTCATGTTTTCCCCCACCCTGGGGTGCTAGAACGGATCAAAACCCTGGAAGGCATTCAGCCCTTTGTGGTAATGTAACCAGTGTGTGGCTAGGACATACGATAAATTCATATTCGTCTTATGAGATCTTACCTGACTGAACAAAGCAGTTACACTGCATGGGCTCAACAGGAGGTCTTCCTGTAGGAGCTTGGATACTAGCTAATGTGGCTGGACCACGTGCCTAACCAGGTGTCCTGTTACAGCTGCACATGCTTTCAGAAGGATTGTAAGCTGCCATTAAATCCCCCCCATCCTTCACAAGAAACCCTACATCGCACATAGTGCACACATACAGCATACATAGTCCACATGTACAATACAAATACAGCACATAGTGCACACATACATGAGCCTTACAGAACACAGTGCACACATATAGAAGCCTTACAGCACACATACAAGATAGATAGTGCACACATACAACACACATAGTGCACACATACAGTAGCCTTACAGCAATCATACAACACATGTAGTGCACACATACAGTGCAATATACATCATGCACATAAACAACAGACATATAGCACTCATACAGCACACACAATGCACAAATATAGCAACCATTCAGCATGCATGGTGCAAAAACATAGGACAAACGCACTGTACACATAGAACACATACAGCACACACAAAGGGTACATGGTGCATGAATAGAGTAGACATGTAACACATATAGTGCACACATATAGTGGACGCATGCAACACAAACAGTGCAACAACAAAGCACACATAGTGCAGCCACATAGCACACTTGACACACATAGCGCAGCCATACAGAACACATAATGCAGCCATATAGCAAACATGTGACACACATAGTGCAGCCATACAGCACACATAGTGCATCCATACAGCACATATAGTGCAGCCATACAGAACACATAGTGCAGCCATATAGAACACATAGTGCAGCCATATAGCAAACATGTGACACACATAGTGCAGCCATATAGCAAACATAGTGCAGCCATATAGCACACATAGTGCAGCCATATAGCACACATAGTGCAGCCATATAGCACACATAGTGCAGCCATATAGCACACATAGTGCAGCCATATAGCACACATAGTGCAGCCATATAGCACACATAGTGCAGCCATATAGCACACATAGTGCAGCCATATAGCACACATAGCGCAGCCATATAGCACACATAGCGCAGCCATATAGCAAACATGTGACACACATAATGCAGCCATATAGCACACATAGTGCAGCCATATAGCACACATAGTGCAGCCATATAGCACACATAGTGCAGCCATATAGCACACATAGCGCAGCCATATAGCACACATAGCGCAGCCATATAGCAAACATGTGACACACATAATGCAGCCATATAGCACACATAGTGCAGCCATATAGCACACATAGCGCAGCCATATAGCACACATAGTGCAGCCATATAGCACACATAGTGCAGCCATATAGCAAACATGTGACACACATAATGCAGCCATATAGCAAACATGTGACACACATAGTGCAGCCATACAGAACACATAATGCAGCCATACAGCACACATAGTGCAGCCATACAGAACACATAGTGCAGCCATATAGAACACATAGTGCAGCCATATAGCACACATAGCTCAGCCATATAGCACACATAGTGCAGCCATATAGCACACATAGTGCAGCCATATAGCACACATAGTGCAGCCATATAGCACACATAGTGCAGCCATATAGCACACATAGTGCAGCCATACAGCACACATAGTGCAGCCATACAGAACACATAATGCAGCCATATAGCACACATAGTGCAGCCATATAGCACACATAGTGCAGCCATATAGCACACATAGCTCAGCCATATAGCACACATAGTGCAGCCATATAGCACACATAGTGCAGCCATATAGCACACATAGTGCAGCCATATAGCACACATAGTGCAGCCATATAGCACACATAGTGCAGCCATATAGCACACATAGTGCAGCCATATAGCACACATAGTGCAGCCATATAGCACACATAGTGCAGCCATATAGCACACATAGTGCAGCCATACAGCACACATAGTGCAGCCATACAGAACACATAATGCAGCCATATAGCACACATAGTGCAGCCATATAGCACACATAGTGCAGCCATATAGCACACATAGCTCAGCCATATAGCACACATAGTGCAGCCATATAGCACACATAGTGCAGCCATATAGCACACATAGTGCAGCCATATAGCACACATAGTGCAGCCATATAGCACACATAGTGCAGCCATATAGCACACATAGTGCAGCCATATAGCACACATAGTGCAGCCATATAGCACACATAGTGCAGCCATATAGCACACATAGTGCAGCCATATACTAATAGTATTTGCACCCAGCACTTACTATCTTGCGCTGCTACCACTCATAGCTGCTGTAAATAGTGACCCCAAACAGCGCCATATATGTGCTGCGACCCCCAATTGTCTGCACCCCTGTATTGTGTGTGATCTTGTAAGTGGGAGCAGACATGGTATAGTGAGAACCCCTATATATCTTTATGTACCCCTAAATGCCTGTCTCTGTGCACCCCATATAGCTATTTGCACCCAATGCCTGACCTGTGTCTGTGTGCACCCCCATATATCTATATGCACCCCTATACACCTGTCATATGTGTCTGTGTGCACCCCCATATATCTATATGCACCCCCATACGCCTGTCCTATGTGTCTGTGTGCACCCTATATATCTTTATGCACCCCTATACTCCTGTCCTATGTGTTTGTGTGCACTCCCATATATCTAAATGCATATATCTAAATGCAACCCTGTACACCTGTCCTGTGTCTGAGTGCACCCCATATCTCTATATGCACCCCTATACGCCAATCCTGTACCCATGCGCATCCCAATATCTTTATGCACCCCTATATTAATGTACCATGGGACCCTCATTAAACTGTATGGAGCATAATATGGGCCTCATTATACTGTATGGAGCAATGCATGGGGCTCATCATATACTGGAGCATTATATGGGGCCCATTCTGTGTGAAGCAATTTATGGGGCTCATACTGTATGGAGCGTTATATTGGGCTCAAACTGTATGGAGCTGAGTACACTATATGGAGAAATATATGGGTCACATTATTCTGCATGGAGCAATATATGGGCCTCATAATACTGTATGGAGGAATATACTGTCCGATTTCTGAGCTATTGTAGAATGTACAATAGATATCACTAATGTAATGTAAGAAGTGAAATCTTTGGCATTGTACTATATCTATATTTATCTGCCATATCTGTGCATCATGAATTGTGGTATATGTTAAAGGGGCCCACAGACTTTTTCGCCCGGGGCCCAGAAAAACCTGGAGCCGGCCCTGCTAATAGTGCACACATGCGACAGACATAGCGCAGCCATATAGCACACATAGTGCACACATGCGACACACATAGTGCAGCCATATAGCACACATAGCGCAGCCATATAGCACATAGTGCAGCCATATAGCACACATAGTGCAGCCATAAAGCACACATAGTGCAGCCATATAGCACACATAGTGCAGCCATAAAGCACACATAGTGCAGCCATATAGCACACATAGCGCAGCCATATAGCACATAGCGCAGCCATATAGCACACATAGCGCAGCCATATAGCACATAGTGCAGCCATATAGCACACATAGTGCAGCCATAAAGCACACATAGTGCAGCCATATAGCACACATAGTGCAGCCATATAGCACACATAGTGCAGCCATATAGCACACATAGCGCAGCCATATAGCACATAGTGCAGCCATATAGCACACATAGCGCAGCCATATAGCACACATAGTGCAGCCATATAGCACACATAGTGCAGCCATAAAGCACACATAGTGCAGCCATATAGCACACATAGTGCAGCCATAAAGCACACATAGTGCAGCCATATAGCACACATAGCGCAGCCATATAGCACACATAGTGCAGCCATATAGCACACATAGCGCAGCCATATAGCACATAGCGCAGCCATATAGCACACATAGCGCAGCCATATAGCACATAGTGCAGCCATATAGCACACATAGTGCAGCCATAAAGCACACATAGTGCAGCCATATAGCACACATAGTGCAGCCATATAGCACACATAGTGCAGCCATATAGCACACATAGCGCAGCCATATAGCACATAGTGCAGCCATATAGCACACATAGCGCAGCCATATAGCACACATAGTGCAGCCATAAAGCACACATAGTGCAGCCATATAGCACATAGTGCAGCCATATAGCACACATAGTGCAGCCATAAAGCACAAATAGTGCAGCCATATAGCACACATAGTGCAGCCATATAGCACACATAGTGCAGCCATATAGCACACATAGCGCAGCCATATAGCACATAGTGCAGCCATATAGCACACATAGTGCAGCCATATAGCACACATAGTGCAGCCATATAGCACACATAGTGCAGCCATAAAGCACACATAGTGCAGCCATATAGCACACATAGTGCAGCCATATAGCACACATAGCGCAGCCATATAGCACATAGCGCAGCCATATAGCACACATAGCGCAGCCATATAGCACATAGTGCAGCCATATAGCACACATAGTGCAGCCATAAAGCACACATAGTGCAGCCATATAGCACACATAGTGCAGCCATATAGCACACATAGTGCAGCCATATAGCACACATAGCGCAGCCATATAGCACATAGTGCAGCCATATAGCACACATAGCGCAGCCATATAGCACATAGTGCAGCCATATAGCACACATAGTGCAGCCATAAAGCACACATAGTGCAGCCATATAGCACACATAGTGCAGCCATATAGCACACATAGTGCAGCCATATAGCACACATAGCGCAGCCATATAGCACATAGTGCAGCCATATAGCACACATAGCGCAGCCATATAGCACACATAGTGCAGCCATAAAGCACACATAGTGCAGCCATATAGCACATAGTGCAGCCATATAGCACACATAGTGCAGCCATATAGCACACATAGTGCAGCCATATAGCACACATAGTGCAGCCATATAGCACACATAGTGCAGCCATATAGCACACATAGCGCAGCCATATAGCACATAGTGCAGCCATATAGCACACATAGTGCAGCCATATAGCACACATAGCGCAGCCATATAGCACATAGTGCAGCCATATAGCACACATAGTGCAGCCATATAGCACACATAGTGCAGCCATATAGCACACATAGTGCAGCCATATAGCACACATAGTGCACACATGCAACACACATAGTGCAGCCATATAGCACACATAGCGCAGCCATATAGCACACATAGCGCAGTCATATAGCACATAGTGCAGCCATATAGCACACATAGTGCAGCCATAAAGCACACATAGTGCAGCCATATAGCACACATAGTGCAGCCATATAGCACACATAGTGCAGCCATATAGCACACATAGTGCAGCCATATAGCACACATAGCGCAGCCATATAGCACACATAGTGCAGCCATATAGCACACATAGCGCAGCCATATAGCACATAGTGCAGCCATAAAGCACACATAGTGCAGCCATATAGCACACATAGTGCAGCCATATAGCACATAGTGCAGCCATAAAGCACACATAGTGCAGCCATATAGCACACATAGCGCAGCCATATAGCACATAGTGCAGCCATATAGCACACATAGTGCAGCCATATAGCACACATAGCGCAGCCATATAGCACACATAGTGCAGCCATATAGCACACATAGCGCAGCCATATAGCACATAGTGCAGCCATATAGCACACATAGCGCAGCCATATAGCACATAGTGCAGCCATATAGCACACATAGTGCAGCCATATAGCACACATAGTGCAGCCATATAGCACACATAGTGCAGCCATATAGCACACATAGTGCACACATGCAACACACATAGTGCAGCCATATAGCACACATAGCGCAGCCATATAGCACACATAGCGCAGTCATATAGCACATAGTGCAGCCATATAGCACACATAGTGCAGCCATAAAGCACACATAGTGCAGCCATATAGCACACATAGTGCAGCCATATAGCACACATAGTGCAGCCATATAGCACACATAGTGCAGCCATATAGCACACATAGCGCAGCCATATAGCACACATAGTGCAGCCATATAGCACATAGCGCAGCCATATAGCACATAGTGCAGCCATAAAGCACACATAGTGCAGCCATATAGCACACATAGTGCAGCCATATAGCACATAGTGCAGCCATAAAGCACACATAGCGCAGCCATATAGCACATAGTGCAGCCATATAGCACACATAGCGCAGCCATATAGCACACATAGTGCAGCCATAAAGCACACATAGTGCAGCCATATAGCACATAGTGCAGCCATATAGCACACATAGTGCAGCCATAAAGCACAAATAGTGCAGCCATATAGCACACATAGTGCAGCCATATAGCACACATAGTGCAGCCATATAGCACACATAGCGCAGCCATATAGCACATAGTGCAGCCATATAGCACACATAGTGCAGCCATATAGCACACATAGTGCAGCCATATAGCACACATAGTGCAGCCATAAAGCACACATAGTGCAGCCATATAGCACACATAGTGCAGCCATATAGCACACATAGCGCAGCCATATAGCACATAGCGCAGCCATATAGCACACATAGCGCAGCCATATAGCACATAGTGCAGCCATATAGCACACATAGTGCAGCCATAAAGCACACATAGTGCAGCCATATAGCACACATAGTGCAGCCATATAGCACACATAGTGCAGCCATATAGCACACATAGCGCAGCCATATAGCACATAGTGCAGCCATATAGCACACATAGCGCAGCCATATAGCACATAGTGCAGCCATATAGCACACATAGTGCAGCCATAAAGCACACATAGTGCAGCCATATAGCACACATAGTGCAGCCATATAGCACACATAGTGCAGCCATATAGCACACATAGCGCAGCCATATAGCACATAGTGCAGCCATATAGCACACATAGCGCAGCCATATAGCACACATAGTGCAGCCATAAAGCACACATAGTGCAGCCATATAGCACATAGTGCAGCCATATAGCACACATAGTGCAGCCATATAGCACACATAGTGCAGCCATATAGCACACATAGTGCAGCCATATAGCACACATAGTGCAGCCATATAGCACACATAGCGCAGCCATATAGCACATAGTGCAGCCATATAGCACACATAGTGCAGCCATATAGCACACATAGCGCAGCCATATAGCACATAGTGCAGCCATATAGCACACATAGTGCAGCCATATAGCACACATAGTGCAGCCATATAGCACACATAGTGCAGCCATATAGCACACATAGTGCACACATGCAACACACATAGTGCAGCCATATAGCACACATAGCGCAGCCATATAGCACACATAGCGCAGTCATATAGCACATAGTGCAGCCATATAGCACACATAGTGCAGCCATAAAGCACACATAGTGCAGCCATATAGCACACATAGTGCAGCCATATAGCACACATAGTGCAGCCATATAGCACACATAGTGCAGCCATATAGCACACATAGCGCAGCCATATAGCACACATAGTGCAGCCATATAGCACACATAGCGCAGCCATATAGCACATAGTGCAGCCATAAAGCACACATAGTGCAGCCATATAGCACACATAGTGCAGCCATATAGCACATAGTGCAGCCATAAAGCACACATAGTGCAGCCATATAGCACACATAGCGCAGCCATATAGCACATAGTGCAGCCATATAGCACACATAGTGCAGCCATATAGCACACATAGCGCAGCCATATAGCACACATAGTGCAGCCATATAGCACACATAGCGCAGCCATATAGCACATAGTGCAGCCATATAGCACACATAGCGCAGCCATATAGCACATAGTGCAGCCATATAGCACACATAGTGCAGCCATATAGCACACATAGTGCAGCCATATAGCACACATAGTGCAGCCATATAGCACACATAGTGCACACATGCAACACACATAGTGCAGCCATATAGCACACATAGCGCAGCCATATAGCACACATAGCGCAGTCATATAGCACATAGTGCAGCCATATAGCACACATAGTGCAGCCATAAAGCACACATAGTGCAGCCATATAGCACACATAGTGCAGCCATATAGCACACATAGTGCAGCCATATAGCACACATAGTGCAGCCATATAGCACACATAGCGCAGCCATATAGCACACATAGTGCAGCCATATAGCACACATAGCGCAGCCATATAGCACATAGTGCAGCCATAAAGCACACATAGTGCAGCCATATAGCACACATAGTGCAGCCATATAGCACATAGTGCAGCCATAAAGCACACATAGTGCAGCCATATAGCACACATAGCGCACCCATATAGCACATAGTGCAGCCATATAGCACACATAGTGCAGCCATATAGCACACATAGCGCAGCCATATAGCACACATAGTGCAGCCATATAGCACACATAGCGCAGCCATATAGCACATAGTGCAGCCATATAGCACACATAGCGCAGCCATATAGCACACATAGTGCAGCCATATAGCACACATAGCGCAGCCATATAGCACATAGTGCAGCCATATAGCACACATAGTGCAGCCATATAGCACACATAGTGCAGCCATATAGCACACATAGCGCAGTCATATAGCACACATAGCGCAGCCATATAGCACATAGTGCAGCCATATAGCACACATAGTGCAGCCATATAGCACACATAGTGCAGCCATATAGCACACATAGTGCAGCCATATAGCACACATAGTGCAGCCATATAGCACACATAGTGCAGCCATATAGCACACATAGTGCAGCCATATAGCACATAGTGCAGCCATATAGCACACATAGCGCAGCCATATAGCACATAGTGCAGCCATATAGCACACATAGTGCAGCCATATAGCACACATAGTGCAGCCATATAGCACACATAGTGCAGCCATATAGCACACATAGTGCAGCCATATAGCACACATAGCGCAGCCATATAGCACATAGTGCAGCCATATAGCACACATAGTGCAGCCATATAGCACACATAGTGCAGCCATATAGCACACATAGTGCAGCCATATAGCACACATAGTGCAGCCATATAGCACACGTATATATAGTGCTTCATTTTTCATTCTGGATGCATTGGACTAATTCAGAAATTGTTGCCGAGGTGGGGTTCCTCTTTACGTGAGCCGCCTCGTGGGGTCGTGTTATCTTTTAATGTGGCTTGGAGAAAATTTGTGTTGTTGTTCCTCAGGGGAGCTTTACATTGGAGGGCAAGAACATTTCTATCTGGAGACCAATTGTTGCATTGCGGTGCCAAAGGGCGAGGACGGAGAGCTGGAAATGTTCGCTTCCACCCAGAATACGACGGAGACACAGGTAAGACCACTAGGAGTTATAATGGCACATGTAAAAGCCATGTTGTCCATTGCCACCAATCAGAATCCAGCACTGGGTGGATCACATTGTTGGTTGTAAGTGGAAAATACCTTTCTCCACCTTAGCAATTCGCGGCTCACGCTATCGGGGTCCCCGCTAACCGCATACTGGTCCGCGTGAAGAGAATAGGGGGAGGCTTTGGTGGAAAGGAATCCAGGTATGCGGTCCTGTCTACGGTCGTGGCGGTGGCGGCCTACAAGTAATTACCATTTTATCTTCATGCATTTATATCATATGAGTCCACCTTACGTGGAGACGGTAATTCTGGGCACCCGTTTTCTGTAGACTGGGCCGTCCAGTGAGGTGCATGCTGGACAGAGACGAGGACATGCTCATAACCGGAGGCAGACATCCCTATCTGAGCCGTTATAAGGTAGATTCTTTTACTTACTTAGAATTTAGAAAATTGGTGACAAATGTTCAAAAATCCATATCTGAGGTCTGTGTGCGGCTTCTCAAAAATACCACTAAACTATAATAACACCGCTATATAGCTTACAACTACACCAGAGCACAGTACTTCAAAAATAGCGCCATGTAGTGCTCAAGTAATACTGTCATATACATTACAAATAATAGTATCACAAAGTGCAAAAATATCACATCACAATAAGCAAATAATAATGCCATATAGTACTCCAGTAATACTGTCATATACATTACAAATAGTAGTATCAAAAAGTGCAAAAATATCACATCAGAGTAAGCAAATAATAGTGCCATACAGTGCTCAAATAATATTGGCATATACAACTCAAATAATAGTGTCACACAGCGCAAAAATATCACATCCCAGGAATTAATATATTACAACACTGTATTCAAATAATAGTGTCATACAGTGCAAAAAATGATCACATCAGAAGTAATATTGTTACACAGTGCTAAAGTAAGACAGATCCCGTATAATAGCACAACACAGATTAATGTCTTCTCACAATGCATCAATAAATGTACCATAAAGTGGAAAATATCACATCACAATATGAAAATATTAATGTCGTAGAGAGCTCAAGTAATAGCGTCATACAGTGACCAAATGATAACACCAAACAATGCTCAAGTAATAGAATCATACAGCGGCCAAACTAAAAATCACAATGGCCCATTAATAGTGCCGTACAGTATGTACAGTGAGTAGATCTAACCGTGCCCAAATAGGACTATGCAGTGCTGCCAAACAATGCCAGAATGTCTGTGTCATACAGTGCACAAGTAATACCAATATCATATAGTGACAGAATAATACCGCAATATGATGCTTTAATATTAGTCCTATACAGTGTAGGTGTTCAAATAGTGACGCTAGGCAGTGCCAAATTTACACCACAACACAATGCCCCAATAATAGTGTTATATGCGCAAGGTTTACTATTCTGTATTGCCTAAATAAATTCACTATAGAGTGCCAAAATAATACCACCACACTGTGCTAATTAATGCTACCAAAATAATTGTAAAATAATCACACAGTGCCAACTACAGCATAATACTTTAATGAGTGCTCTAGTAATAGTGCTGTAATACTACTACAACCAGAGCCCAAATACTCCCACCATACACTGTCCCAGTGAGTGCTGCAGTACTAGTAGCCTACAGTGCCTACATAATGCCATACAGTGCACACGTAATACCATTATTCAGCGCCTATAGCACCACACTGAGCCGAAAAACTGCCGTACAAACAACAATTCAACCTTAAAATTAAGGTTTGGGCTCAATCTCTTCATTACCCCAAAGCCCAGGGACACAGATGCCCCCTCCTCGCACCCCTCCCCATCCTTTACTGACTGACGCATGATATCGGTATATTTTCCCAGATCGGCTTCAAGAAAACAGGACAGATAACGGCGCTGGAAGTTTCGTATTACTCAAATGCCGGTATGTCAATGGACCTGTCCCATGCGGTAAGTATTGCCTCTCGCTGACGGGTACACGTCTATAGTGCATGTGTGTCCCCCCCTGCATCCCCTGCTGGTTCAGTGTCTGCACGGGGCGTATTCTGGGACCTGCCATCTTTATATTATACCCTGCATTATCGGAGCTCAGCTCATACTTGCTGACTGTTTCCAATACATTTCAGTGCTGATTTCTCTTCTTTTTGGCAGGTAATGGACAGGACGTTATTCAGCATGGATAATGCTTACAACATCCCCAATATTAAAGGCACGGGGTACGTGTGCAAGACCAACTTACCCTCTAATACAGCCTTTCGCGGTTTTGGTGCTCCACAAGGAATGATGGTGGCGGAAGCCTGGATGAGTGACATAGCCGAGGTGTGCGGACTGCCGCCGGAACAGGTGAGTGCTGCCAACAGGCAAAAATATCCTTCAGGTGAATTCAAGGGCGTTGGTGGAGGCTCCTGATCTCAGATTGGGCAGATACGATCTTCCTTCTGACCAGACTCTGCCACGTCCCAGAAGGTGCCCAACAGAGAGAGAAAAACATGTCAGATTCCTTACAGAAACAGCGCCACTCTTATCCATAGGCCATTGCCGGTATTGCACTTCTGCAATTCTCTAGAATAGGGCTCACCTGCAATAAATACCACCCAACGTACAACGACGGCAGAAAGCAGAAATGTTCCTAGAATCTTATACACATGGCGTTACGATCTGCGCTCCGACTATTAGAAGGACAGACGTGTCCGGATATTCTGATATCACAGAGCGGCTCCTCTCCACCCGCAGGTCCGGAAGCTGAACATGTACCGGGAGGGAGACCTCACTCACTTCAATCAGAAGCTGGAGGCGTTCAATGTCCACCGCTGCTGGGACGAGTGTCTCCAGAGCGCCCGCTACCAGGAGCGGAAAACCGCCATCGCAAGGTTCAACAAGTGAGGACAAAATTATCTCTCTATTGTCTATTATCTATCTACTATCATCTATCTATTATCTATCTATTATCTCTCTAGCATCTATCTATCAACTATCTATTATCTATCTATCTACCTATTATCTATCTATTATCTATTTATCATCTATTATCTATCATCTATTATCTATCCATCATCCGTCTATTATCTATCATCTATCTATCTATCTATCTCTCTATCTATCTATCTCTCTATCGATCGATCTATCCATCCCTCCATCTATCATGATTTCTGTCATGTCCATATTTTGTGCTCTCTCACAGGCAGCATCGTTGGAAGAAGAGGGGCATCGCAATCATCCCCACCAAGTTTGGCATCAGCTTCACGTTGTCATTTCTCAATCAGGTTTCTTTGCCGTCTTTCCTGCGTGTTCTGCGTCCCATCGTCTCCTTCCTACCATAACCATCATTATGTGTCTTACAGGCCGGGGCCCTGGTCCACATATACACAGACGGGTCCGTCCTCTTGACTCACGGGGGGATAGAAATGGGTCAAGGACTTCACACCAAGATGATTCAGGTGATGTTACCGGGATCAAAGGTATCGGGTGAATTATGAGAACACAAACGTCTTATAGCTTTGGTGCATTTATAGTGAGTGAAAAATGAAGCAACATAATCAGCATCAATGCAGATAATAATAATGTGTTTATTTTTTATATAGCGCTAACATATTCCGCAGCGCTTTAGTTTGCACACATTATCATCACTGTCCCCGTTGGGGCTCACAATCTACATTCCCTATCAGTATGTCTTTGGAATGTGGGAGGGGAGGAGAACCCGGAGGAAACCCACCGAACACGGGGAGAACATACAAACTCCTTGCAGATGTTGTCCTTGGTGGGATTTGAACCCAGGACCCCAGCGCTGCAAATCTGCAGTGCTAACCACTGAGCCACCGTGCTGCCCTAGATCTACTGTATACATCTCCATGGTAACAGACTACAAACAAGAAGTGTAGTCGGATTCTGCAGTCACATTGCTGCTACATAGTAAGAAGTAGGAGTCACGTGACTGGGCCTTTTTGATTTTCTTATTTTTTTTCCATTTTGTAGGTTGCCAGTAAAGCACTGGGAGTACCCACCTCAAAAATCCATATTAGCGAAACCAGCACCAACACCGTCCCCAACACATCTCCGACCGCTGCATCAGTGAGCTCGGACCTCAACGGCATGGCCATATATGTAAGAGCCTCGGCGGGGGCACACGGAAGCAACAAGACCCCCAACTCAGAACGAGCCCCCCATGTACTACTCCTCCATCATTGCTACTACTCACTACTGAGATCCCAACCTCGGTCCTCAGTAAATTAACCCTTAAGAGCACTTCTTGGTTTAAGTCCTAAAGGACACAACTATAGCTATTTGCAGGTTGATTTGATTACGGCAGAACCAAATTTACATTTTTTTTTTTTAGTTTCAGCAATTTCACACAATAATTATATATATATATATATATATATATATATATATATATATATATATATATATATATATATATATTTTAGTAAATCACTTGTTTTTTGTACCCATTTCAAGACCCATAACATTTTCACTTTTAAGATAATGGAGCTCATTCTGTGTTTGGCATAAATTTGATTATTTGTTTTTTCTAAATTACATTTTATTCAGTTATTTCGTGAGGCAGGATGAAAAAAATGCATTAGTGGCATATTTAAAATGTATTTAATGGCAGGATAAAGTAATTATTGTGTATATTACATGTCACTACGGCAACTGCAATACTAATTTTTAAAGGTGTTTTTTTCCAATTTTTTTTTTTTTTCATTTTCTCCATTGCAAAGCAGTGAGCTCCCCCTAGTGGTGACTGTATAAATCTGGATCCTGTCAGCTCCCCCTTTTGGTGGCTCTAAACAGCCAACTGTTAATGAACAGTTTTTTTTATTTTTTTATAAAAAAAAAATAATTGTTAGCCCTCCAAAGAAGCTGTGGTGCAGTTTTTGGTAGAGGGTGATTGGCCCCTGAGTGCTCACAACCATCACTCCTCTGTCTGAATTTCTCATATACGTATAGGCTGTTTGATGGAGATTGATTTCCTTTGTCCATGATCGTCTCATCCTTTATAATTCCAGAATGCGTGTCAGACATTACTGCAGAGGCTGGAGCCGTACAAAACAGCCAACCCCAGTGGGACATGGGAAAGCTGGGTGGGTATCTCTTATAATTAGCATACATTTATAATGCACCAATGTATTACATGAACATTCACCAATCAGGGGTGCTGCGTGCCGCCGCGCCATATTGAATCACATGTCACGCCTTCAAATGAATGATCAAACATGTAGTATAGGGGGATCTGACGCTGCGCTGATAGATGAAACGGGGTCACAGGTGACAGTTCTGTAAATGATACCCATGTGCCCTAGACCATACGTATAATGAATGCTTAGTTTCCTCAACCCTTAAAATAAAGCTGTGAATTCTGAAAAAAAGATGTTAAAGTAAATTAAAGTTTGCAAAAAAAATGAACTGATCGTTTTATGTTGAGGCGTTGTTGATTGCAGTTATTGGTGTCATTTTGCAAAAATCATGGAAGCAATCATTCTGCGAAAATCAATGGACTTTTTGCAGCAGCTGTAAACTGAGTTGTTCCACCTTTAGTTATTATAGAAGTGGTCATCTGACACCTAGTGGACAATATTAATAACAATAAATAATAATGATTGTTTTTATAGCGCCAACACATTCCGCAGCGCTTTACAAATTATAGAGGGGACTTGTACAGACAATAGACATTACAGCATAACAGAAATACAGATCAAAACAGATACCAGGAGGAATGAGGGCCCTGCTGCTCGCAAGCTACAAACTATGGGGAAAAGGGGAGACACGAGAGGTGGATGGTAACAATTGCTTTAGTTATTCGGACCGGCCATAGTGTAAGGCTCGGGTGTTCATGTAAAGCTGCAAGAACCAGTTACCTGCCTAAGTATGTAGCGGTACAGACACAGAGGGCTAATCTAATATATAAAGCTGAATGTGTGTGTGTGTGTATATGTATGTTGGGCAGCACGGTGGCGCAGTGGTTAGCACAGCAGCCTTGCAGCGCTGGGGTCCTGGGTTCTAATCCCACCCAGGACAACATCTGCAAAGAGTTTGTATGTTCTCTCCGTGTTTGCGTGGGTTTCCTCCGGGCACTCCGGTTTCCTCCCACATTCCAAAGACATACTGATAGGGATTCTAGATTGTGAGCCCCATCAGGGACAGTGATGATAATGTGTGCAAACTGTAAAGCGCTGCGGAATATGTTAGCGCTATATAAAAATAAAGATTATTATTATGTATGTATGTCCGGGATTGGCATCTGCACCGTCGCAGCTACAGCCACAAAATTTTGCACAGTCACACGTCTGGACCCCGAGAGCGTCACAGGCTATGTTGTAAGGTGAAATTTTAACCCCGCGCGCTCCAATAAACCAAACAATTTTGCCCCTATCTACATAATGGGGAAAAAGTGAAAGGAAAAGTGTTGGAGGCAAATTGACAGCTGCCAGATGTGAACAAGGGGGACTTAAAGAGTGAGAGCGATGGCGCCAAAAAGTATATACCGTACAGTTGCTAAGGTGGGGCCCCGACATGGGATACTCACCACACACGGGGATATGAACACACACAAAATGCGCCACACACTACCACGTGCTTGAACACATATACCACCCTCAGCACACATTTCACCACACATACACCAACCTCGCCACATAAAAGTCGAAACACAAAAGTCGCCGCTCAAAACTCGCCACGCGCAAAACTCGCCACATGCAAAACTAGGCTCACGCAAAACTCACCACACGTGCAAAACTCATATCATGGAAAACTCGCCACACGCAAAACTTGCACATGCGGAAAAGTTGCCACATGCACAAAAGTTGCCTCACACAAAACTTGCACATGCTCAAAACGCACCACACATAAAACTCGCCATGCGCAAAACTCGCCATGCGCAAAACTTGCTGCACACAGCTCGCTACACTAACCTGTCACATGCAACTTGACACAAAAAGTTGCTACCCGCATGTCGCCACACAAAACTCATCTCACAAAGTCGCTACATGCATGTCGCCACACGCAACTCAACACACACAACTTGACACATGACTCGCCCTAAAACACACAAGTCTGGTATTATTCTTCAAAAATAAAAATCTGATTAATAAGCAGACAAACTACAAGAGCAACAAATGTACCATATAGGAAATACAGAAGCTGTCAGTCACATGACCTGTCAATTATGTGTATGTGTGAGCTAATATATACTGCCAGGGGGGAGGGCTTCCTGTTGGCTGGGGATTTATCAGGCTGCCAATTTAGCTTACAAATACTGAGGTAAAAATACTGACCAAATAACGTGTGAACGAGGTCTAATACAGGAGGAGATGACACACAGGTATATACTATATACAGGGGAGATGACACACAGATATATACTGTATACAGGAGAGATGACACACAGGTATATACTATATACAGGGGAGATGACACACAGGTATATACTATATACAGGAGCAGATGACACATATATATACTATATACAGGGGAGATGACACACAGGTATATACTATATACAGGAGGAGATGACACACATATATATACTATATACAGGGGAGATGACACACAGGTATATACTATATACAGGAGGAGATGACACACAGGTATATACTATATACAGGAGGAGATGACACAGGTATATACTATATGCAGGAGGAGATGACACAGGTATATACTATATACAGGAGGAGATGACACACAGGTATATACTATATACAGGGGAGATGACATACAGATATATACTATATACAGGGAAGATGACGCACAGATATATACTATATACAGGAGAGATGACACACAGGTATATACTATATACAGGGGAGATGACACACAGGTATATACTATATACAGGAGGAGATGACATGGCCAAAAGTATTGACACCCCTGCAATTCTGTCAGATAATACTCAGTTTCTTCCTGAAAATGATTGCAGTCACAAATTCTTTGGTATTATTATCTTCATTATCTTCATTTAACCCCTTTACCCCCATGGGTGGTTTGCACGTTAATGACCAGGCCAATTTTTACAATTCTGACCACTGTCCCTTTATGAGGTTATAACTCCGAAACGCTTCAACGGATCCTGGTGATTCTGACATTGTTTTCTCGTGACATATTGTACTTCATGATAGTGGTAAAATTTCTCTGATAGTACCTGCGTTTATTTGTGAAAAAAACGGAAATTTGGCGAAAATTTTGAAAATTTCGCAATTTTCAAACTTTGAATTTTTATGCAATTAAATCACAGAGATATGTCACACAAAATACTTAATAAGTAACATTTCCCACATGTCTCCTTTACATCAGCATAATTTTGGAACCAATTTTTTTTTTTGTTAGGGAGTTATAAGGGTTAAAAGTTGACCAGCAATTTCTCATTTTTACAACACCATTTTTTTTTAGGGACCACGTCTCATTTGAAGTCATTTTGAGGGGTCTATATGATAGAAAATGCCCAAGTGTGACACCATTCTAAAAACTGCACCCCTCAAGGTGCTCAAAACCACATTCAAGAAGTTTATTAACCCTTCAGGTGTTTAATAGGAATTTTTGGAATGTTTAAATAAAAATGAACATTTAACTTTTTTACACAAAAAATTTACTTCAGCTCCAATTTGTTTTATTTTACCAAGGGTAACAGGAGAAATTGGACCCAAAAAGTTGTTGTCCAATTTGTCCTGAGTACGCTGATACCCCATATGTGGCAGTAAACCACTGTTTGGGCGCATGGGAGAGCTCGGAAGGGAAGGAGCGCTATTTGACTTTTCAATGCAAAATTGACAGGAATTGAGATGGGACGCCATGTTGCGTTTGGAGAGCCACTGATGTGCCTAAACATTGAAACCCCCCACAAGTGACACCATTTTGGAAAGTAGACCCCCTAAGGAACTTATCTGGATGTGTGGTGAGCACTTTGACCCACCAAGTGCTTCACAGAAGTTTATAATGCAGAACCGTAAAAATAAAAAATCATATTTTTTCACAAAAATTATATTTTTGCCCCCAATTTTTTATTTTTCCAAGGGTAAGAGAAGAAATTGGACCTCAAAAGTTGTTGTCCAATTTGTCCTGAGTACGCTGATACCCCATATGTGGCAGTAAACCACTGTTTGGGCGCATGGGAGAGCTCGGAAGGGAAGGAGCGCAGTTTGACTTTTCAATGCAAAATTGACAGAAATTGAGATGGGACGCCATGTTGCGTTTGGAGAGCCACTGATGTGCCTAAACATTGAAACCCCCCACAAGTGACACCATTTTGGAAAGTAGACCCCCTAAGGAACTTATCTAGAGGTGTGGTGAGCACTTTGACCCACCAAGTGCTTCACAGAAGTTTATAATGCAGAACCGTAAAAATAAAAAATCATATTTTTTCACAAAAATTATATTTTTGCCCCCAATTTTTTATTTTTCCAAGGGTAAGAGAAGAAATTGGACCTCAAAAGTTGTTGTCCAATTTGTCCCGAGTACGCTGATACCCCATATGTGGCAGTAAACCACTGTTTGGGCGCATGGGAGAGCTCGGAAGGGAAGGAGCGCCGTTTGACTTTTCAATGCAAAATTGACAGGAATTGAGATGGGACGCCATGTTGCGTTTGGAGAGCCACTGATGTGCCGAAACAGTGGAAACCCCCCAATTATAACTGAAACCCTAATCTAAACACACCCCTAACCCTAATTCCAACGGTAACCCTAACCACACCTCTAACCCTGACACACCCCTAACCCTAATCCCAACCCTATTCCCAACTGTAAATGTAATCTAAACCCTAACCCTAACTTTAGCCCCAACCCTAACTGTAGCCCCAACCCTAACCCTAACCCTAGCCCTAACCCTAGCCCTAACCCTAGCCCTAACCCTAACCCTAGCCCTAACCCTAGCCCTAACCCTAGCCCTAGCCCTAACCCTAGCCCTAACCCTAATCCTAGCCCTAACCCTAGCCCTAATGGGAAAATGGAAATAAATACATTTTTTTTTATTTTTCCCTAACTAAGGGGGTGATGAAGGGGGGTTTGATTTACTTTTATAGCGAGTTTTTTAGCGGATTTTTATGATTGGCAGCCGTCACACACTGAAAGACCCTTTTTATTGCAAAACATATTTTTTGCAATACCACATTTTGAGAGCTATAATTTTTCCATATTTTGGTCCACAGAGTCATGTGAGGTCTTGTTTTTTGCGGGACGAGTTGACGTTTTTATTGAAAACATTTTTGGGCACGTGACATTTTTTTATCGCTTTTTATTCCGATTTTTGTGAGGAAGAATGACCAAAAGCCAGCTATTCATGAATTTCTATTGGGGGAGGCGTTTATACCGTTCCGCGTTTGGTAAAATTGATAAATCAGTTTTATTCTTCGGGTCAGTACGATTACAGCGATACCTCATTTATATCATTTTTTTATGGTTTGGTGCTTTTATACGATAAAAACTATTTTACAGAAAAAATAATTATTTTTGCATCGCTTTATTCTCAGGACTATAACTTTTTATTTTTTTGCTGATGATGCTGTATGGCGGCTCTTTTTTTGCGGGACAATATGATGCTTTCAGCGGTACCATGGTTATTTATATCTGTCCTTTTGATCGCGTGTTATTCCACTTTTTGTTCGGCGGTATGATAATAAAGCGTTGTTTTTTGCCTCGTTTTTTTTTTTTTTTCTTACGGTGTTTACTGAAGGGGTTAACTAGTGGGACAGTTTTATAGGTCGGGTCGTTACGGACGCGGCGATACTAAATATGTGTACTTTTATTGGTTTTTTTTTTTATTTAGATGAAGAAATGTATTTATGGGAATAATATATATTTTTTTTTTTTCATTATTTTGGAATATTTTTTTTTATTTTTTTTACACATTTGGAAAATTTTTTTTTAACTTTTTTACTTTGTCCCAGGGGGGGACATCACAGATCAGTGATCTGACAGTTTGCACAGCACTCTGTCAGATCACTGATCTGACATGCAGCGCTGCAGGCTTCACAGTGCCTGCTCTGAGCAGGCTCTGTGAAGCCACCTCCCTCCCTGCAGGACCCGGATCCGCGGCCACCTTGGATCCGGGGCTCGAGCAGGGAGAGAGGTGAGGAGACCCTCGCAGCAACGCGATCACATCGCGTTGCTGCGGGGGGCTCAGGGAAGCCCGCAGGGAGCCCCCTCCCTGCGCGGTGCTTCCCTGCACCGCCGGCACATCGCGATCATCTTTGATCGCGGTGTGCCAGGGGTTAATGTGCCGGGGGCGGTCCGTGACCGCTCCTGGCACATAGTGCCGGATGTCAGCTGCGATAAGCAGCTGACACCCGGCCGCGATCGGCCGCGCTCCCCCCGTGAGCGCGGCCGATCGGCTATGACGTACTATCCCGTCCAGGGTCAGATAAGCCCAGGGCACCTCGACGGGATAGTACGTCTAAGGTCACAGAGGGGTTAATTTGTCTTAAATGAAAAAATACAAAAATAATTGTCCTAAAGCCAAATTGGATATAATTCCACACCAAACATAAAAAAGGGGGTGGACAAAAGTATTAGCACCATTCGAAAAATCATGTAGAAGGACGTAGATCTGGGTATTTATTATGATGGAATATAGGCTGAACTGGATGGACAAATGTCTTTTTTCGGCCTTACTAACTATGTTACTATGTTACTAACTATGTTACTATGTGATGCTTCTCTAATTTGTGTAATTAACAGCACCTGTAACTTACCTGTGGCACCTTACAGGTGTTGGCAATAACTAAATCACACTTGCAGCCAGTTGACATGGATTAAAGTTGACTCAACCTCTGTCCTGTGTCCTTGTGTGACCACATTGAGCATGCAGGAAAGAAAGAAGACCAAAGAACTATCTGAGGACATGAGAAACCAAATTGTGAGGAAGTATGAGCAATCTCAAGGCTAAAAGTCCATCTCCAAAGACCTGAATGTTCCTGTGTCTACCGTGCGCAGTGTCATCAAGAAGTGTAAAGCCCATGGCACTGTGGCTAACCTCCCTAGATGTTAATGGAAAAGTAAAATTGACAAGAGATTTCAGCGCAAGATTGTGCGGATGTTGGATAAAGAACCTAGACTAACATCCAAACAAGTTCAAGCTGCCCTGCAGTCCGAGGGTACAGCAGTGTCAACCCGTACTATCCGTCAGCGTCTGAATGAAAAGGGACTGTATGGTAGGAGACCCAGGAAGACCCCACTTCTTACCCCGAGACATAAAAAAGCCAGGCTGGAGTTTGCCAAAACTTACCTGAAAAAGCCTAAAACGTTTTGGAAGAATGTTCTCTGGTCAGATGAGACAAAAGTAGAGCTTTTTGGGCAAAGGCATCAACATAGAGTTTACAGGAGAAAAAAAGAGGCATTCAAAGAAAAGAACACGGTCCCTACAGTCAAACATGGTGGAGGTTCCCTGATGTTTTGGGGTTGCTTTGCTGCCTCTGGCACTGGACTCCTTGACCGTGTGCATGGCATTATGAAGTCTGAAGACTACCAACAAATTTTGCAGGATAATGTAGGGCCCAGTGTGAGAAAGCTGAGTCTCCCTCAGAGGTCATAGGTCTTCCAGCAGGACAATGACCCAAAACACACTTCAAAAAGCACTAGAAAATGGTTTGAGAGAAAGCACTGGAGACTTCTAAGGTGGCCAGCAATGAGTCCAGACCTGAATCCCGTAGAACACCTGTGGAGAGATCTAAAAATGGCAGTTTGGAGAAGGCACCCTTCAAATATCAGGGACCTGGAGCAGTTTGCCAAAGAACACTGGTCTAAAATTCCAGCAGAGCATTGTAAGAAACTCATTGATGGTTACCGGAAGTGGTTGGTTGCAGTTATTTTGGCTAAAGGTTGTGCAACCAAGTATTATGCTGAGGGTGCCAATACTTTTGTCTGGCCCATTCTTGGAGTTTTGTGTGAAATGATCAATGTTTTGCTATTTGCTTCATTCTCTTTTGTGTTTTTTCATTTAAGACAAATTAAATGAAGATAATAATACCAAAGAATTTGTGATTGCGATCATTTTCAGGAAGAAACTGAGTATTATCTGATAGAATTGCAGGGGTGTCAATACTTTTGGCCATGACTGTGCTATATACAGGAGGAGATGATTTACAGGTGTATACTATATACAGGAGGAGATGACACACAGGTATATACTATATACAGGAGGAGATGACATACAGGTACATACTATATACAGGGGAGATGACACAGATATATACTATATACAGGGGAGATGACACAGATATATACTATATACAGGAGGAGATGACACACAGGTATATACTATATACAGGGGAGATGACACACAGGTACATACTATATACAGGAGGAGATGACATACAGGTATATACTATATACAGGAGGAGATGACACACAGGTATATACTATATACAGGGGAGATGACTCACAGGTATATACTATATACAGGAGGAGATGACACACTGGTATATACTATATGCAGGGGAGATGACATACAGGTACATACTATATACAGGGAAGATGACACACAGGTATATACTATATACAGGGGAGATGACACACAGGTATATACTATATACAGGGGAGATGACACACAGGTATATACTATATACAGGGGAGATGACACACAGGTATATACTATATACAGGAGGAGATGACATACAGGTACATACTATATACAGGGGAGATGACACAGATATATACTATATACACGAGGAGATGACACACAGGTATCTGTTGTGAATTCTGTGGCTGAATTCACTCCTGTGGTCACAAGTGGTACTGCAGCTTCTGGGCTTCCTCCCTCAGGTGTTCTGGTGAGCTCGTTGGCTGCCTTGTTATTTAACTCCACCTGATTCTGTCTTCCTTGCTCCTTGTCAATGTTCCAGTGTTGGATCTGAGCTTCTGGATCTTTCCTGTGGCCTGCTGCTCTGCTTAGATAAGTGCTTCTTTGCTTTTGTTGCTGTTTTTTCTGTCCAGCTTGTCTATTCGTTTTTGCTGGAAGCTCTGAGACGCAAAGGGTGTACCGCCGTGCCGTTAGTTCGGCACGTTGGGTCTTTTTGCCCCCTTTGCGTGGTTTTTTGCTTTAGGGTTTTTTGTAGACTGCAAAGTTCTCTTTGCTATCCTCGCTCTATCTAGAATATCGGGCCTCACTTTGCTGAATCTATTTCATCCCTACGTTTTGTCTTTTCATCTTGCTAACAGTCATTATATGTGGGGGGCTGCCTTTTCCTTTGGGGTATTTCTCTGAGGCAAGTCAGGCTTGTATTTCTATCTTCAGGCTAGTCAGTTCCTCAGGCTGTGCCGAGTTGCATAGGTAGTGTCAGGCGCAATCCACAGCTGCCTTTAGTTGTGTTTAGGATAGGTTCAGGTATTGCGGTCTACAGAGATTCCACGTCTCAGAGCTCGTTCTATTGTTTTTGGGTTATTGTCAGATCACTGTATGTGCTCTGATTACTGCACACTGTGTTACTGGATTGCCTACATAACAGTACAAGGAGCCAAGCTAATGATTCTCAATAGAGGGAAAAAAGAAGTTCTGACATCATTTTTTTTTCTCAGCTCTGTGTTCAGTCTTTTTTTTCCCCTAGACATTAGGGTGCTTCAGGACACAGCTGTCGACATGGATATTCAGGCTCTGTGCTCTTCAATGGATAATCTCGTTATAAATGTACAAAAGATTCAAGATACAATTGATCAGAAATCTATGCTAGAACCAAGAATTCCTATTCCTGATTTGTTTTTTGGTGATAGAACTAAGTTTCTGAGCTTCAAAAATAATTGTAAGCTATTTCTGGCCTTGAAACCTCATTCTTCTGGTAATTCAGTTCAACAGGTTTTGATTATTATTTCTTTTTTGCGCGGCGACCCTCAGGACTGGGCATTTTCTCTTGCGCCAGGAGACCCTGCATTGAGTGGTGTCGATGCGTTTTTCCTGGCGCTCGGATTGCTGTACGATGAGCCTAATTCAGTGGATCAGGCTGAGAAAAATTTGCTGGCTTTGTGCCAGGGTCAGGATGATATAGAAGTATATTGTCAGAAATTTAGGAAGTGGTCAGTACTCACTCTGTGGAATGAATCTGCGCTGGCAGCTTTGTTCAGAAAGGGTCTCTCTGAGGCTCTTAAGGATGTCATGGTGGGTTTTCCTATGACTGCTGGTTTGAATGAGTCTATGTCTTTGGCCATTCAGATCGGTCGTCGCTTGCGCGAGCGTAAATCTGTGCACCATCTGGCGGTATTGTCTGAGATTAAACCTGAGCCTATGCAGTGCGATAGGACTATGACCAGAGTTGAACGGCAAGAACACAGACTTCTGAATGGGCTGTGTTTCTACTGTGGTGATTCCACTCATGCTATTTCTCATTGTCCTAAGCGCACTAAGCGGTTTGATAGGTCTGCTGTCATTGGTACTGTACAATCCAAATTCCTTCTGTCCATTACCTTGATATGCTCTTTGTCATCGTATTCTGTCATGGCGTTTGTGGATTCAGGCGCTGCCCTGAATCTGATGGATTTGGATTATGCTAAACGTTGTGGGTTTTTCTTGGAGCCTTTGCGGTGTCCTATTCCGTTGAGAGGAATTGATGCTACACCTTTGGCCAAGAATAAACCTCAGTACTGGACCCAGCTGACCATGTGCATGGCTCCTGCACATCATGAAGTTATTCGCTTTCTGGTGCTACATAATCTGCATGATGTGGTCGTGTTGGGGTTGCCATGGCTACAAACCCATAATCCAGTATTGGATTGGAACTCTATGTCGGTAACCAGCTGGGGTTGTCAGGGAGTACATGGTGATGTTCCATTTTTGTCTATTTCGTCATCCACTCCTTTTGAGGTCCCAGAGTTCTTGTCTGATTATCAGGATGTATTTGAAGAGCCCAAGTCCGATGCCCTACCTCCGCATAGGGATTGTGATTGTGCTATCAATTTGATTCCTGGTAGTAAATTCCCTAAAGGTCGTTTATTTAATTTATCCGTGCCTGAACACACCGCTATGCGCAGTTATGTGAAGGAATCCCTGGAGAAGGGACATATTCGCCCATTGTCATCACCACTGGGAGCAGGGTTCTTTTTTGTAGCCAAGAAAGATGGTTCGCTGAGACCGTGTATTGATTACCGCCTTCTTAATAAGATCACTGTTAAGTTTCAGTATCCCTTGCCATTGTTATCTGACTTGTTTGCTCGGATTAAGGGGGCTAGTTGGTTCACTAAGATAGATCTTCGTGGTGCGTATAATCTGGTGAGAATCAGGCAAGGAGATGAATGGAAAACGGCATTTAATACGCCCGAGGGTCATTTTGAGTATCTAGTGATGCCGTTCGGACTTGGCAATGCTCCATCTGTTTTTCAGTCTTTTATGCATGACATCTTCCGTGAGTATCTGGATAAATTCCTGATTGTTTACTTGGATGACATTTTGATCTTCTCAGATGATTGGGAGTCTCATGTGAAGCAGGTCAGAATGGTTTTCCAGGTCCTGCGTGCTAATTCTTTGTTCGTGAAGGGATCAAAGTGTCTCTTCGGTGTGCAGAAAGTTTCATTTTTGGGGTTCATCTTTTCCCCTTCTACTATCGAGATGGATCCGGTTAAGGTCCAAGCCATCCAGGATTGGACTCAGCCGACATCTCTGAAAAGTCTGCAAAAGTTCCTGGGCTTTGCTAATTTTTATCGTCGCTTCATCTGTCATTTTTCTAGCATTGCCAAACCATTGACCGATTTGACCAAGAAGGGTGCTGATTTGGTTAATTGGTCTTCTGCTGCCGTGGAAGCTTTTCAGGAGTTGAAGCGTCGTTTTTGTTCTGCCCCTGTGTTGTGTCAACCAGATGTTTCTCTTCCGTTCCAGGTCGAGGTTGATGCTTCTGAGATTGGAGCAGGGGCGGTTTTGTCACAGAGAGGTTCTGGTTGCTCAGTGTTGAAACCATGTGCTTTCTTTTCCAGGACGTTTTCTGCTGCTGAGCGTAATTATGATGTGGGCAACCGAGAGTTGCTGGCCATGAAGTGGGCATTCGAGGAGTGGCGTCATTGGCTTGAAGGAGCTAAGCATCGCGTGGTGGTATTGACTGATCATAAGAACTTGACTTATCTCGAGTCTGCCAAGCGCTTGAATCCTAGACAGGCCCGTTGGTCGTTATTTTTTGCTCGCTTCGATTTTGTGATTTCGTACCTTCCGGGCTCTAAAAATGTGAAGGCGGATGCTCTGTCTAGGAGTTTTGTGCCCGACTCTCCGGGTTTATCTGAGCCGGCGAGTATCCTCAAGGAAGGAGTCATTGTGTCTGCCATCTCCCCTGATTTGCGGCGAGTGTTGCAAAAATTTCAGGCTAATAAACCTGATCGTTGTCCGGCCGAGAAACTGTTCGTCCCTGATAGGTGGACTAGTAAAGTTATCTCTGAACTTCATTGTTCGGTGTTGGCTAGTCATCCAGGAATCTTTGGTACCAGAGAGTTAGTGGCTAGATCCTTCTGGTGGCCATCTCTGTCACGGGATGTACGTACTTTTGTGCAGTCCTGTGGGATTTGTGCTAGGGCTAAGCCCTGCTGTTCACGTGCCAGTGGGTTGCTTTTGCCCTTGCCGGTCCCGAAGAGGCCTTGGACATATATTTCGATGGATTTCATTTCTGACCTTCCCGTTTCTCAAAAGATGTCAGTCATTTGGGTGGTCTGTGATCGCTTTTCTAAAATGGTCCATCTGGTGCCCTTGGTTAAATTGCCTTCCTCCTCTGATTTGGTGCCTTTGTTCTTCCAGCATGTGGTTCGTTTGCATGGCATTCCTGAGAATATTGTTTCTGACAGAGGTTCCCAGTTTGTTTCAAGGTTCTGGCGAGCCTTTTGTGGTAGGATGGGCATTGACCTATCTTTTTCCTCGGCTTTCCATCCTCAGACTAATGGCCAGACCGAACGAACCAATCAGACCTTGGAAACATATCTGAGATGTTTTGTTTCTGCAGACCAGGATGATTGGGTGTCCTTTTTGCCGTTGGCTGAGTTCGCCCTTAATAATCGGGCCAGCTCGGCTACCTTGGTCTCTCCATTTTTCTGCAATTCTGGGTTCCATCCTCGTTTCTCTTCAGGACAGGTTGAGTCTTCAGACTGTCCTGGTGTGGATTCTGTGGTGGACAGGTTGCAGCAGATCTGGACTCAGGTAGTGGACAATTTGACCTTGTCCCAGGAGAAGGCTCAACTTTTCGCTAATCGCAGACGCCGTGTGGGTCCCCGACTTCGTGTTGGGGATCTGGTTTGGTTATCTTCTCGTCATATTCCTATGAAGGTTTCCTCTCCTAAATTTAAACCTCGTTTTATTGGTCCGTATAGGATTTCTGAGATTCTCAATCCTGTGTCCTTTCGTCTGACCCTCCCGGACTCCTTTTCCATACATAATGTATTCCATAGGTTGTTGTTGCGGAGATACGTGGCACCTATGGTTCCATCTGTTGAGCCTCCTGCCCCTGTTTTGGTGGAGGGGGAATTGGAGTATATTGTGGAGAAAAGTTTGGATTCTCGTGTCTCTAGACGGAAACTCCAGTATCTGGTTAAATGGAAGGGTTATGCTCAGGAAGATAATTCCTGGGTTTTTGCCTCTGATGTCCATGCTCCAGATCTTGTTCGTGCCTTTCATGTGGCTCATCCTGGTCGGCCTGGGGGCTCTGGTGAGGGTTCGGTGACCCCTCCTCAAGGGGGGGTACTGTTGTGAATTCTGTGGCTGAATTCACTCCTGTGGTCACAAGTGGTACTGCAGCTTCTGGGCTTCCTCCCTCAGGTGTTCTGGTGAGCTCGTTGGCTGCCTTGTTATTTAACTCCACCTGATTCTGTCTTCCTTGCTCCTTGTCAATGTTCCAGTGTTGGATCTGAGCTTCTGGATCTTTCCTGTGGCCTGCTGCTCTGCTTAGATAAGTGCTTCTTTGCTTTTGTTGCTGTTTTTTCTGTCCAGCTTGTCTATTCGTTTTTGCTGGAAGCTCTGAGACGCAAAGGGTGTACCGCCGTGCCGTTAGTTCGGCACGGTGGGTCTTTTTGCCCCCTTTGCGTGGTTTTTTGCTTTAGGGTTTTTTGTAGACTGCAAAGTTCTCTTTGCTATCCTCGCTCTATCTAGAATATCGGGCCTCACTTTGCTGAATCTATTTCATCCCTACGTTTTGTCTTTTCATCTTGCTAACAGTCATTATATGTGGGGGGCTGCCTTTTCCTTTGGGGTATTTCTCTGAGGCAAGTCAGGCTTGTATTTCTATCTTCAGGCTAGTCAGTTCCTCAGGCTGTGCCGAGTTGCATAGGTAGTGTCAGGCGCAATCCACAGCTGCCTTTAGTTGTGTTTAGGATAGGTTCAGGTATTGCGGTCTACAGAGATTCCACGTCTCAGAGCTCGTTCTATTGTTTTTGGGTTATTGTCAGATCACTGTATGTGCTCTGATTACTGCACACTGTGTTACTGGATTGCCTACATAACAGGTATCTATAATATAACGCTGGGAGCGTCACTCTGTCCGAAGCTTCTATAGACTGCGCAAGCGCCGGCGCAGTCTGGGCCTCACAGAGCGACGCTCCCGGGAGCAGGACATAAGGATGGGGACGCAGGATGGAGCAGGACATAAGGATGGGGACGCAGGATGGAGCAGGACATAAGGATGGGGACGCAGGATGGAGCAGCACATAAGGATGGGGACGCAGGATGGAGCAGCACATAAGGATGGGGACGCAGGATGGAGCAGCACATAACAGTATGGGGACGCAGGATGGAGCAGGACATAAGGATGGGGACGCAGGATGGAGCAGGACATAAGGATGGGGACGCAGGATGGAGCAGCACATAAGGATGGGGACGCAGGATGGAGCAGCACATAAGGATGGGGACGCAGGATGGAGCAGCACATAAGGATGGGGACGCAGGATGGAGCAGCACATAACAGTATGGGGACGCAGGATGGAGCAGGACATAAGGATGGGGACGCAGGATGGAGCAGGACATAAGGATGGGGACGCAGGATGGAGCAGGACATAAGGATGGGGACGCAGGATGGAGCAGGACATAAGGATGGGGAAGCAGGATGGAGCAGCACATAAGGATGGGGACGCAGGATGGAGCAGCACATAAGGATGGGGACGCAGGATGGAGCAGGACATAAGGATGGGGACGCAGGATGGAGCAGCACATAAGGATGGGGACGCAGGATGGAGCAGCACATAAGGATGGGGACGCAGGATGGAGCAGCACATAAGGATGGGGACGCAGGATGGAGCAGCACATAACAGTATGGGGACGCAGGATGGAGCAGCACATAAGGATGGGGACGCAGGATGGAGCAGCACATAAGGATGGGGACGCAGGATGGAGCAGCACATAACAGTATGGGGACGCAGGATGCAGCAGCACATAAGGATGGGGACGCAGGATGCAGCAGCACATAAGGATGGGGACGCAGGATGCAGCAGCACATAATGATGGGGACGCAGGATGCAGCAGCGCATGACAGGATGGGGACGCAGGATGCAGCAGCACATAAGGATGGGGACGCAGGATGCAGCAGCGCATGACAGGATGGGGACGCATGATGGAGCAGCGCATGACAGGATGGGGACGCAGGATGGAGCAGCACATGACAGGATGGGGACGCAGGATGGGAGCAGCGCATCACAGGATGGGAGCAGCGCATCACAGGATGGGGACGCAGGATTGGAGCAGCGCATGACAGGATGGGGACGCAGGATGGGAGCAGCGCATGACAGGAAAGGGAACGCAGGATGGAGCAGCGCATGACAGGATGGGGACGCAGGATGGAGCAGCACATGACAGGATGGGGACGCAGGATGTAGCAGCGCATAGCAGGATGGGGACGCAGGATGGAGCAGCACATGACAGGATGGGGACGCAGGATGGAGCAGCACATACCATGATGGAGACAATATACCAATATAAATGCTCGCCACCCGGGCGTAGAACGGGTTCAATAGCTAGTATACTATATACAGGGGAGATGACACACATATATACTATATACAGTAGGAGATGACACACAGATATATACAGGAGCAGATGACACACAGGTATATACTATATATAGGAGGAGATAACACACAGGTATATACTATATACAGGAGGAGATGACATACAGGTACATACTACATACAAGAGGAGATGACAAACAGGTATATACTATATACAGGAGCAGATGACTTACAGGTATATACTATATACAGGAGGAGATGACACACGTATATACTATATACAGGAGGAGATGACATACAGGTATATACTATATAAAAGAGGAGATGACACATAGGTATATAGAGGAGGAGATTACATACAGCAGGTATATACTATATACAGGGGAGATGACATAAAGGTATATACTATGTACAGGAGATAACATACAGGTATATACTATATATAGGAGGAGATGACATACAGGTATATAGTATATACAGAAGAGATGACATACAGGTATATATTATATACAGGAGATGACATGCAATGAGAATCTGGAATTGCTTGCCTGAGGAGGTGGTGATGGCGAACTCAGTCGAGGGGTTCAAGAGAGGACTGGATGTCTTCCTGGAGCAGAACAATATTGTATGTGAGGGGGAAAATAAGAGGAGTGAGGGGGAAAATGAGAGGTGTAAGGGAGAAAATGAGAGGCGTTATGGGAAAATAAGAGAAGTGAGGTGCTATAACTAACCACAGATATTTACTATGCCCAGGCAATGCCGGGCTCTTCAGCTAGTAACTGCATAAAGTGTATGAGAACATGATGCGAGGAACCCAATATTATTTTTTTTTTGAATGGGCCACACAGGGATAGTTAGGTTAAAGCGTTGAGGCGGTAGGCCAATCTGAACAAATGAGTTTTTAGGGCACACTTAAAACTGTGGGGATTGGGGATTAATCGTATTAACCTAGGTAGTGCATTCCAAAGAATCGGCGCAGCACGGGTAAAGTCTTGGAGATGGGAGTGGGAGGTCCTGATTATTGAGGATGCTAACCTGGGGTCATTAGCGGAGCGGAGGGCACAAGTAGGGTGGTAGACTGAGACCAGAGAGGAGATGTAGGGTGGTGCTGAGCCATGGAGCGCTTTGTGGATGAGGGTAGTAGTTTTGTACTGGATTCTGGAGTGGATGGGTAACCAGTGTAATGACTGGCACAAGGTAGAGGCATCAGTGTAACGGTTCGTGAGGAATATGATCCTGGCAGCAGCATTCAGGACAGATTGGAGCGGGGAGAGTTTGGTAAGAGGGAGGCCGATTAGTAAAGAGTTACAATAGTCCAGACGGGAATGAATAAGAGAAACAGTAAGAGTGTTTGCAGAGTCGAAAGTAAGAAAAGGGCGAATTCTAGAAATGTTTTTGAGATGCAGATAAGAAGAGCGAGCCAGTGATCGGATGTGGGGGGTGAATGAAAGCTCGGAATCAAGGATGACCCCAAGGCGGCAGGCATGTTGCTTTGGAGTAATGGTGGAACCGCACACGGAGATGGCAAAGGTAGGTTAGTAGAGGGAGAGAACACGAGGAGTTCAGTTTTTGACAGGTTCAGTTTCAGATAGAGGGAGGACATGATGTTAGAGACAGCGGTAAGACAATCACTGGTGTTTTCTAAAAAGATCAGTGTGATATCAGGAGCAGGAGTGTATAATTGGGTGTCATCAGCATAGAGATGGTACTGGAAACCAAATCAACTGATTGTTTGTCCAATAGGGGCAGTATACAACAAGAAGAGGAGGGGGCCTAGGACTGATCCTTGAGGAACCCCAACAGTAAGGGGAAGGTGAGAGGAGGAGGAACCAGCAAAACATACAGTGAAGGATCGGTCAGAGAGATAGGAGGAGAACCAGGAGAGAACGGTGTCCTTGAGGCCGATGGAGCGGAGCATAGTGAGGAGGAGCTGATGATCCACAGTATCGAATGCTGCGGAGAGATCCAAGAGAATTAGCATGGAGTAGTGACCATTAGATTTAGCTGTTAGTAGGTCATTAGAGACTTTAGTGAGGGCAGTTTCAGTAGAGTGTAAAGAGCGGAAACCAGATTGAAGAGGGTCGAGAAGAGAGTTATCTGAGAGATAGCGGGTAAGACGGGAGTGGACCAGGCGTTCGAGGAGTTTAGAGACAAACAGAAGATTAGAGACAGGTCTGTAGTTAGCGGCACAGTTTTGATCGAGGGATGGTTTTTTAAGTAATGGATGTATGATGGCATGCTTAAATGAGGAGGGAAAGATACCAGAAGAGAGAGAGAGGTTGAATATTTTTGTTAGGTGAGAGGTGACAGCTGGGGAAAGGGACTGGAGGAGATGTTAGCATTACTGCAAATTAAAACCATGATAAAAATAAGATCTGGTAAAACTTTCTTTTTTTTTTACCCCATAGATCAAATCTGCTTATGAAGACAGTGTCAGCCTATCGGCCACCGGATTCTACAAGTATTCCTACATCTGCTATTGTCTGCCTGTCCTTACAGTGATAACGCTTTAATCCAGCATTTCCCATAAGTGAACATGTATCCACCATTTTCATTGAGCCTTTTTCTTTTCACTTAAGGATTGATGGGATTGGTTATGACCCTGTGAAGAATCAGGGGAATCCGAGCAACTACTTCAGCTATGGGGTCGCTTGTTCTGAAGTTGAAATTGATTGTTTAACTGGTGACCACAAGGTAAGATATAATATAACACATAAAATAGTTGATGCTGTAATGAAATATAGTATAGTGGCATGTAGTCTTCATACACTTTAATTTGCATCAGCTATTAGCAAAGCATTTTGAAGAGTCCGCCTGCAGTCACCACTTGGGGGGCGGGGGGGGGGTCACATTACATAGTGATTTATGCAGCCACCACTAGAGGGAGCTCACTGCATACAGATAAATACAGCCACCACTAGGAGGAGCTCACTACATACAGATAAATATAGCCACCACTAGACGAAGCTCGTTACATACAGATTTATACAGTCACCACTAGAGGGAGCTCACTACATGCAGATTTATACAGCTACCACTAGAGGGAGCTCACTACATAGAGATTTATACAGTCACCATAGCGGGAGCTCACTACATACAGATTTATCCTGCCACCACTAAGTGGACTTCATTACATACACATTTATACAGTTACCATTAAAAGGAGTTCACTACATATAGATTTATACAGTCACCACTAGGGGGAGCTCACTATATACAGATTTATCCAGCCACCACTAAGTGGAGTTCATTACATACACATTTATACAGCCACCACTAGGAGGAGCTCACTGCATATAGATTTATCCAGCCACCACTAGGGGGAGCTCACTACATACAGATTTATACAGCCACCACTAGGAGGAGCTCACTACATACAGATTTGTACAGTCACCACTAGGAGGAGCTCACTGCATATAGATTTATCCAGCCACCACTAGGGGGAGCTCACTACATACAGATTTATACAGCCACCACTAGGAGGAGCTCACTACATACAGATTTATACAGCCACCACTTGGAGGAGCTCACTGCATACAGATTTATACAGCCACCACTAGGAGGAGCTCACTACATACAGATTTATACAGTTACCAATAGGAGGAGCTCACTACATATAGATTTATACATTTACCACTAGAGGGAGCTCACTACATACAGATTTATACAGTTACCAATAGGAGGAGCTCACTACATACAGATTTATTGTTACGTTGTGACTGTACATAAATAGGGAAAGAAGCCCTGCACTGTCCCTAGGGCTGGGACCCTAACTACCCCTACTCCCAAAGATACCTCTAAAGGTTAGTATATTTGGGCCACCAGCCTTACTGTTCTCCTGTTATACCCTAAGCTGACCCCTCCCTCATTAGGCCAGGGACATAAATGTTAGATAAACAAGGAAAAAGGCGAACAGCACTAGTGGAACGTATAACTTACACTTTTGAGATGATAGATCCTATATTCTGAGCTTTGGCAATGCGCGTGCTCCGCACAGAAGAGCATCATGTATTTGTGAAGTATATAGAAAAATGCGGCACTCCCCACATTGAAAAGATTCTTCATAAGTCCTTTATTCCACAACACGGGACATGGACAACAATTGACATGCAGGTTGTGGAGGCGCATGCGCATGCCTCCATATATTTTTCTATATACTTCGCAAACACATAACAAAAAACAACTTACATGCTAAACATTCACCAAAGGAAGAGAAGAATTTAGGGAAGGATAGAAATGTACAAAACCAAATGGGAATAGGACAATGAGGAAAGCATACACCCCAAAACCGCATACAACAATCTCCAGCATCAGCAACGATTTCCAAATCAGCACAGCGACTCTAAGGAGCTAGGAAGTAAAACTTTCATCGGCGAGGAAGAGAAGGTCTGGCCAGATTTTACAGTGAAAGGAGATGACCAGGTCAGGAACAGCTGTGAGATGGAGCTGCATGTTTCCAACCAGCATAGAAAGGGTTGTTAACCTCTTCAGCGCCAAAGGAAACAAAATCCATTTAGCATGAAACACAAACGCACAGGATAAATGTAAGATCTGGGATTCACAATACGTAGTGATCTTCTAACCCCAGATCTCCCAGGAGGCCGTGATCCACTCGTGACATTTATGCAGCCACCACTAGGAGGAGCTCACCGCATAGGAGATATAATTGAAGAGGGTCTGAATGATGTGAGCTCCCTCTAGTGGTGACTGCAGGCAAATGGACTTCATTTATTTCTATGGTTTTGCAGGAGGTTTGGAACTCTGTATCAGACAAATGGAGCTCAACATGAAATGATTGGGGCACAATACATGTGATATTCAGTCTTCTTTTATGATTTTTTTTCAGAACTTGCGTACAGATATAGTGATGGATGTTGGTATGAGTCTTAACCCGGCAATTGATATAGGGCAGGTGGGTGACAATGTTCTTACATCCATTTATCCGCCATGTTATATGTGGATCACACCAGTACTAAAGCGTGGAAATGTAAATTTGACATTCTTACTATGAGAGTTTCACTTCTCTCCTTTATCTCCTCGCTGTTGCAGTCATGGAGCTATTGTGCTTGTTCTGGGGTTGCTACAATATCATGGACTAGTTATGGCTTCTTTACATGGGTTTCTTCTATACTCATGAATGAGTTCTTGTCACATGATAGAAAGCCCATGCACTAAAGCGTTAGTCTGCTTAGGTTACTATGGCAACCCCCAGCGCAATATTTCTATTAAGGGCTCATATTCATTTGAGAGGGAAACAGACCAGTGCGATCCGATAAAAAAAAAAAAATAGGATTGCACTCTGACTAATGATGTTCTATGGTTCTCGGCTCATTTGCAATTTTTTTCTCAGCTCATATCGGACTGAGAACAAAAAAAATCACAGTATGCTGTGAGTGTCCTCGTACATCAGACGAGACTCGCCAATGGAAGTCAATGGTTGTGACTAAAAAAATAATAAATTGCACAGCACATGTAGCATGTGAGACATTTCATCAGCCGTGTACAGTAAAATCAGTGTGACAATAGAGTAGATATATAAAGATGTCAGTGACTTATATAATTAGTGCAGTGTATTTGTAGCGTGGGATCCCCCAAAATTTTGTTAACCAGCAAAGGGAGAGCGGACAGCTAGGGGCTGATGTTTATAGCCTGGGAAGGGGTAATAAACATGAAGCTTCCCAGGCTATTAATATCAGCTCACAGCTGTAAACTTAGCCTTTACTGGTTATTAGAATGGGGGACCATGCCAAAAAAATGACGGTGGGTCCCACTATAACTAATAACCAGCAAAGGCTATGCAGAGAGATGCAAGCTGACATTAATAGGCTAGGAATGGGCCATCAAGCCCAGGGGTTAGTAATGGGGAGGCTTCTATAAAACGCCCTGTTACTAACCCCATATTCATAGTGTAAATAAAAAAACACCCAGAATAAAGTCCTTTAGTTGAAATAAAGCCACTGACACCTTTTATTTTAATTAAAAAAAATAAAAAAGTAAAGTTATACTCACCTTTACGCCTAATCCAATGAAGACAATGTCCCCTGTAAAAGACCAAAATAATAAACAACCATATTCGTCACCTATTGTTGTGAATTCCGCTCTTGGGCTCCCTCCGGTGGTAATAAGTGGCACTTTTGTGAGTTCTGCTCTTGGGCTCCCTCCGGTGGTTTTAAGTGGAATAGCTGCTCCTTGGATTTAGCAGTCTGCAGCTGCTTCCACTGATTGTCTTTCTGCTCGGCTATTTATGCCTGGCTCTTTCCTTCAGCCAGTGCCTCTTGTCAATGGTTCCTGGTTGGATTCACATCTCTGCTTGGATTTCCCTGATATCCTGACCAGTTCAGCAAAGATAAGTCCTTGCTTTGCTCTTTTCTGTCCACTTGTAGTGGACTTAATTGTTCTGTACATTCTCTGTTTTTGGTCCAGCTTGTCAGTATGGATTTATTCAGTTAAGCTGGAAGCTCTGGGAAGCAGATTTACCCTCCACACCTTTAGTCAGGTGTGGAGATTTTTGTAAACTCTGTGTGGATTTTTCTAGTTTTTTAATACTGACCGTACAGTATTCTGTCCTGTTCTATCTATCTAGCTAGACTGGCCTCCTTTGCTACATCCTGGTTTCATTCTACGTATGTCATTTCCATCTCCACTCAGTCATTATTTGTGGGGGGCTGTCTATCCTTTGGGGATTTTCTCTGAGGCAAGATAGCTTTCCTGTTTCTATCTTTAGGGGTAGTTAGTTCTCCGGCTGTGACGAGGTGTCTAGGGAGTGACAGGAACATCCCACGGCTACTGCTAGTGTTGTGTTAAGCTTAGGAACTGCGGTCAGTACAGGTACCACTTCCTTCAGAGCTCATCCCATGTTGCTCCTAAACCACCAGTTCATAACACCTATTCAACATGAACATGATCCTCAGATGCCCATGTCCCCTGTAAAAGAAAAAAAACTGCCATATTCCTTACATCTCTGGCGATAAGAGAATTAATTTGTCCCTTGACAAGTCTAGCTCTGCTACATCTAGATACCTTGCTTAACAGGAGCATGATGTGAGCGTTCAGCCTGGCAGCCAACAGAGACACTGAGCTGCACATGATATCGCATCATCAGTGCCTTGCAGTATCGTGAGAACGGTGAGCGGAATTCATAGCCAATGATCTCCATTCACTCAATAATGTAACTGCTAGCATGAAAACTTTCTTACGCCAAGAACTCTGCATGAAAACTTTCTTACGCCCTAGTGGTGACGTCAGTAAGGTGAACAGAGTTCATCGGCTAAGAACTCCGCTCATCTTATTGATGTTACTGCAAGATACTGATGCTGGTCTTTTACAAGGAACATGGACATCAAAATAAATGTGTCAGTGTCTTTATTTTAATTAAAGGACTTTATTCTGGGTCTTTTTTATTTACAATATGACTATGGGGTTAGTAATGGGGGTGACATCAACCCCAATACTATTACCCCACTTGCCAACGCACCAGGTCCCCCATTTTAATAACCAGTAAAGGCTAAGTATACAGCTGTGAGCTGATAGTAGCCAATATCCATCACCCCTTCCTAGCCTATTAATATTACCTCACAGCTGTCTGCCTAGCCTTTGCTGGGACCCTGTGTCATTTTTTGGGGGGAGGTCCCCCATTTTAGTAACCAGTAAAGGCTAAGTATACAGCTGTGAGCAGATATTCACAGCCTAGGAAGCTCCATGTGCATTACCCCCTTCCCAGGTTATAAACATCAGCCACCAACTGTCCGCTTTCCCTCTGCTGGTTAACAAAATTTCGGGAGATCTCACAACGTTTTTTTCTGTAATTTATTGATTCATAAAATATAAGTACAGTAAGCTGCACACACACTCTACTAATTATATGTGTCACTCATGTGTATCTACATATGTATTGAAGAAAATGTACTTTGAAAAGGATCTTTAAATGACAGAGAATTCCTCTATGTAAAAGCCGATGTTAAAATCGCATTGCAGACGGATGCTAGGTGAGAAAAAACACATTGTACACTTGCCACGTGCATAACACTCATCTGACTTTTCAGGGTGAACATTGGACCTATTTTATTCACGCTGATGGGTATGAGCCCTAAGTGTAAGAGTTGGTGAAAGAAGGAATAAGAGAAATTATACCATTAAATACTTTTTCAATCTGAGACATAAACAGTTGATTCCTTCATTAGCAGACGATCCGTATAATTATTGTGTCACGTTCTCAGATTGAAGGGGCTTTTGTCCAAGGACTCGGCCTTTTTACATTGGAAGAGCTAAAATATTCCCCAGACGGTAACCTGTACACACGAGGCCCCGGGATGTACAAGATCCCAGCGTTCGGTGATATCCCAGACGAATTTAACGTGTCGCTTCTTAGGGACTGTCCAAACAGCAAAGCGATCTACTCATCGAAGGTACGACCATCATGCTAGAATAAAAAACTCACAAATAGAAGTTCATGATTTGTTCTTTTCTGTCTATAAATTGTATTTAACTGTGTATGGGAAAGCTGAGGAATGATATCGCTTCCATTATGGCTCTTAAAAGTTGCACATTTGTCACACATGTATCAAACTTTATAGAATGACAAAATACCTGCAGCCACCAACAGGGGGAGCTCACTACATAGGGATTAATACAGTCACCACTAGGAGGAGCTGACTGCATACAGATTTATACAGCCACCACTAGAGGGAGCTCACTACATACAGATTTATACAGCCACCACTAGGGGAGCTCACTACATACAGATTTATACAGTCGCCACTAGAGGGAGCTCACTACATACAGATTTATACAGCCACCACTAGGGGAGCTCACTACATAGATTTATACAGCCACCACTAGGGGAGCTCACTACATACAGATTTATACAGCCACCACTAGAGGGAGCTCACTACATACTGATTTATACAGCCACTACTAGGGGGAACTTACTACATACAGATTTATACAGCCACCACTAGAGGGAGCTCACTACATACAGATTTATGCAGCCACCACTAGAGGGAGCTCACTACATACAGATTTATACAGCCACCACTAGAGGGAGCTCATTACATACAGATTATACAGCTACCACTAAGGGGAGCTCACTGAAGACCGATTTACACAGCCATCACTAGGGGGAGCTCTCTACATACAGATTTATACAGCCACCACTAGGGGGAGCTCACTACATACAGATTTATACAGCCACCACTAGGAGGGAGCTCACTACATACAGATTTATACAGCCACCACTAGGGGGAGCTCACTACATACAGATTTATACAGCCACCACTAGGGGGAGCTCACTACATACAGATTTATACAGTCACCACTAGGAGGGAGCTCACTACATACAGATTTATACAGCCACCACTAGGTGGAGCTCACTACATACAGATTTATACAGCCACCACTAGGGGGAGCTCACTACACACAGATTTATACAGCCACCACTGGGGGGAGCTCACTACATACAGATTTATACAGCCACCACTAGGGGGGAGCTCACTACATACAGATTTATACAGCCACCACTAGGGGGAGCTCACTACATACAGATTTATACAGTCACCACTGGGGGGAGCTCACTACATACAGATTTATACAGCCACCACTAGGGGGGAGCTCACTACATACAGATTTATACAGCCACCACTAGGGGGAGCTCACTACATACAGATTTATACAGCCACCACTAGGGGGAGCTCACTACATACAGATTTATACAGTCACCACTAGGAGGGAGCTCACTACATACAGATTTATACAGCCACCACTAGGTGGAGCTCACTACATACAGATTTATACAGCCACCACTAGGGGGAGCTCACTACACACAGATTTATACAGCCACCACTGGGGGGAGCTCACTACATACAGATTTATACAGCCACCACTAGGGGGGAGCTCACTACATACAGATTTATACAGCCACCACTAGGGGGAGCTCACTACATACAGATTTATACAGTCACCACTAGGGGGGAGCTCACTACATACAGATTTATACAGTCACCACTAGGGGGGAGCTCACTACATACAGATTTATACAGTCACCACTAGGGGGGAGCTCACTACATACAGATTTATACAGTCACCACTAGGGGGAGCTCACTACATACAGATTTATACAGTCACCACTAGAAGGAGCTCGGTCCATATGAAATTATTCAGAGAGTGTTAACTCAATAGGAGCTGTAAAAACATCCACATATTTAGCTTCTCTTAGAGGTGAATTGCAGGAAACATGATGACTGTGTTGGGAAGCAAGGGAAGTCTTGCAGTGTTTTTCCTGTCTCTCGGGATCTTTTGAATTTTCATGGTGAATTATACCCAATAAGACCAGCTGTACAACTCCCACAGTGGAGGTCACATGACATGAGTGATAGATTGTTGCATTCTCTTATTTATATTGATACATTGTATCATTGCATTTCCTATCTAGGCGATCGGGGAGCCTCCACTCTTCTTATCGGCTTCCATATTTTATGCCATTAAAGACGCCATTATGTCAGCCAGAGCCGAGTCTGGTATCACTGGGATGTTTAGATTGGACAGTCCGGCCACTCCGGAGAGGATCCGTAACGCCTGCGTGGATCAATTCACCAAACTGGTAAGAGTATATGAGGAGATGCCGTACGGTTTAAAGGGAATCTGTCACCTAATTTTGGGCCTATAAACTGCGGCAACTGCCATCAGGGGCTTATCTACAGCATTCTGTAATGCTGTAGATAAGCCCCCGATGTAACCTGAAAGATAAGAAAAACAAGTTAGATTATACTCACCCAGACGTGGTACCGGGGCGGTCCCGGTGCGGTCCAGTCCGGCGCCTCTCATCTTCATACGATGTCGTCCTCTTCTTTGCTTCCTGTCGTGGCTCCTGCACCGGCATACTTTATCTGCCCTGTTGAGGCTCCTTACCTATCCCTAAAGCTAGGGATGCTCTAGCTATCCCTGCTCCCCGGATTACTTCTGATGTGAAGAGGCCAGGGCCACGTGCCTTGCTGAGCTCCTTAATCAGCCCTTATCGGTCCCCTCCAGCACCCAGGATAGTGGGAAGTAATAGTGTATAAGAATACCCAAACCAGACTGACAAGGAACAAGGGAAGGTGTACAGGGATAAATGAAAATACCTATCATACAAATATTCACTGAAAACAGAGTAGAACACTAGGAAGTAAAGGAAGGGAAAAAAGAAACAGGAGAGGATGAGGATATGTACACAGACAAGTCACCAAACAGTCTTCAGAATAAACACTCCAACAATCAAAACCTCCAACTCCAGAACCAGGCAGTATCAAACTAAAGCTGGCAATCCCAAATTGCCAGAGGCCTGTGTATATATATATATATATATATATATATATATATATATATATATATATATATATATATATATATAGCAGAGGGGAGTGCCCAACACTGAACAGCTGAGACCAACAAAGCAGTAAAGCTAGCAGATTTCAACTGAGCAGATTAACCCCTGCACTACTAGCAGAAATTTGCATGGCTTAATAGGATGGTGAATAATCAGTGTAGGAGTATGAGAAATCAGACACCGCAGTCTTCTAGCCCCTCTTTTTCTCGGTAAACTCGTGACAGGTGTACAGTAGATGAATCGGCCCCAAAGTGTTTTCTGATTGCACAGATTTCAAAAAGGAAGCCCATCACCTGCCTGCTGGTTGTTTATAAGCAATAAATCAATTAGAATAGAAGGGAAAGTAGAAAAAAAATATATATTTATGACCGTGAGCTGTAAATTGATATCCAGTAATAAAGCTTCACTTTATTGTTTTCCTGCAGTGTCCTGTCCCTGAACCTGGAACATTTAAGCCGTGGTCGATAAGAGTCTAAATAAGAGGAACGTCCCGCTATTATAAACAGAATATAACGCTAACCTTTCTCCAGCGCCAATTGTGCTACTGGATCAGCGGAGGACTGAAGAATGGCAAATTGTTCACTGAAGCTGACTGTCCATGACATCTCAATCTGGAGTGACAGCCCGTAGACCACCTGATATGGATCGATACATTGTAGTCATGAGTCATGTTTGTATTTCACATGTTTATGTATCAATGTCGCCCGGCCGTGCCCTGATCTGACACCTACAGAAGGGCGAAACAAGCCGATGCACTGTGCCTCAAACTCCAAAATTAAAGTGTTTCTCCAACTAATCTCCAAGATTCAGTGCTGAGTATTATTCTAATATATCTTTATAGATTATTTCTGAAACAAAACTACAAATCCTCTACTTCTACAGCCAACAAACTAAATAATATAATTCTGCCTATCAGCAGTCACCACTAAGGGGAGCTCACTGCATATGGATTTATTATTGAGCTCGACATTACACTGGGAACCATAATAATAATAATAATACAAAGTGAAACAATTCTGCAAATTTTATTATTATTTATTATTATAGCGCCATTTATTCCATGGCGCTTTACATGTAACCCCTTAGTGACAGAGCCAATTTGGTACTTAATGACCAGGCCAATTTTTGCAATTCTGACCACTGTCACTTTATGAGGTTATAACTCTGGAACGCTTCAACAGATCCCGCTGATTCTGAGATTGTTTTTTCGTGACATATTGTACTTCATGTTAGTGGTAACATTTCTTCGATATTACTTGCGATTATTTATGAAAAAAACGGAAATATGGCGAAAATTTTTAAAATTTTGCAATTTTCAAACTTTGTATTTTTATGCCCTTAAATCAGAGAGATATGTCATGAAAAATAGTTAATAAATAACATTTCCCACATGTCTACTTTACATCAGCACAATTTTGGAAACAAAATTTTTTTTTGTTAGGGAGTTTTAAGGGTTAAAAGTTTACCAGCAATTTCTCATTTTTACAACACCATTTTTTTTTAGGGACCACATCACATTTGAAGTCATTTTGAGGGGTCTATATGATAGAAAATAATGAAGTGTGACACCATTCTAAAAACTACACCCCTCAAGGTGCTCAAAACCACATTCAAGAAGTTTATTAACCCTTTACGTGCTTCACAGGAACTGAAACAATGTGGAAGGAAAAAATGAACATTTAACTTTTTTTTGCAAACATCTTAATTCAGAACCGTTTTTTTTATTTTCACAAGTGTAAAAACAGAAATGTAACCATAAATTTTGTTATGCAATTTCTCCTGAATACGCCAATACCCCATATGTGGGGGTAAACCACTGTTAGGGCGCACCGCAGAACTTAGAAGTGAAGGAGCGCCGTTTGACTTTTTCAATGCAGAATTGGCTGGAATTGAGATCGGACACCATGTCACATTTAGAGAGCCCCTGATGTGCCTAAACAGTGGAAACTCCCCACAAGTGACACCATTTTGGAAACTAGACCCCTTAAGGAACTTATCTAGACGTGTGGCGCGCACTTTGAACCCCCATGTGCTTCACAGAAGTTTATAACGTAGAGCCGTGAAAATAAAAAAATCGCTTTTGTTTACACAAAAATGATCTTGTCGCCCACAAATTCTTATTTTCACAAGGGTAACAGGAGAAATTAGACCACAAAAGTTGTTGTGCGATTTCTCCTGAATACGTCGATACCCCATATGTGAGGGTAAACCACTGTTTGGGCGCACCGCAGAGCTTGGAAGTGAAGGAGCGCCGTTTTACTTTTTCAATGTTGAATTGGCTGGAATTGAGATTGGACGCCATGTTGCGTTTGCAGAGCCTCTGATGTGCCTAAACAGTGGAAACCCCACACAAGTGACACCATTTTGGAAACTAGACCCCTTAAGGAACTTATCTAGATGTGTGGCGCGCACTTTGAACCCCCATGTGCTTCACAGAAGTTTATAACGTAGAGCCGTGAAAAAAAAAAATCGCATTTTTTCTACAAAAATGATCTTTTTGCCCACAAATTTTTATTTTCACAAGGGTAACAGGAGAAATTAGACCACAAAAGTTGTTGTGCAATTTCTCCTGAGTACGCTGATACCCAATATGTGGGGGTAAACCACTGTTAGGGCGCACCGCAGAGCTTGGAAGAGAAGGAGTGCCGTTTTACTTTTTCAATGTAGAATTGGCTGGAATTGAGATTGGACGCCATGTCGCGTTTGGAGAGCCCCTGATGTGCCTAAACAGTAGAAATCCCCCACAAGTGACACCATTTTGGAAACTAGACCCCTTAAGGAACTTATCTAGATGTGTGGCGCGCACTTTGAACCCCCATGTGCTTCACAGAAGTTTATAACGTAGAGCCGTGAAAAAAAAAATCGCATTTTTTCTACAAAAATGATCTTTTTGCCCACAAATTTTTATTTTCACAAGGGTAACAGGAGAAATTAGACCACTAAAGTTGTTGTGCAATTTCTCCTGAGTACGTCGATACCCAATATGTGGGGGTAAACCACTGTTTGGGCGCACCGCAGAGCTTGGAAGAGAAAGAGTGCCGTTTTACTTTTTCAATGTAGAATTGGCTGGAATTGAGATCGGACGCCATGTCGCGTTTGGAGAGCCCCTGATGTGCCTAAACAGTAGAAATCCCCCACAAGTTACCCCATTTTGGAAACTAGACCCCCCATGGAACTTATCTAGATGTGTGGTGAGAACCTTGAATGCCCAAGTGCTTCACAGAAGTTTATAATGCAGAGCCGTGAAAATAAAAAATATTTTTTTTCCACAAAAAAGATTTTTTAGCCACCAAATTTTTATTTTCACAAGGGTAACAAGAGAAATTGGACCCCAAAAGTTGTTGTCCAATTTGTCCTGAGTATGCTGGTACCCCATATGTGGGGGTAAACCACTGTTTGGGCGCACGGCAGAGCTCGGAAGGGAAGGAGCGCCTTTTTGGAATGCAGACTTTGATAGAATGGTCTGTGGGCATTATGTTGCGATTGCAGAGCCCCTGATGTACCTAAACTGTAGTAACCCCCCACAAGTGACCCCATTTTGGAAACTAGACCCCCCAAGGAACTTATCTAGATGTGTGGTGAGAAGAACTTTGAATGCCCAAGTGCTTCACAGAAGTTTAGAATGCAGAGTCGTGAAAATAAAATATATTTCTTTTTTCCACAAAAAAGATATTGTAGCCCCCAAGTTTTTATTTTCACAAGGGTAACAGGAGAAATTGGACTGCAATCGTTGTTGTCCAATTTATCCCGAGTACGCTGATGCGCCATATGTGGGGGTAAACCACTGTTTGGGCGCACGGCAGAGCTCGGAAGGGAAGGAGCGCCTTTTTGGAATGCAGACTTTGATAGAATGGTCTGTGGGCATTATGTTGCGATTGCAGAGCCCCTGATGTACCTAAACTGTAGTAACCCCCCACAAGTGACCCCATTTTGGAAACTAGACCCCCCAAGGAACTTATCTAGATGTGTGGTGAGAACTTTGAATGCCCAAGTGCTTCACAGAAGTTTAGAATGCAGAGTCGTGAAAATAAAAAATATTTTTTTTTTCACAAAAAAGATTTTGTAGCCCCCAAGTTTTTATTTTCACAAGGGTAACAAGAGAAATTAGACCCCAGAAGTTGTTGTCCAATTTATCCCGAGTACGCTGATGCCCCATATGTGGGGGTAACCCACTGTTTGGGCGCACGGCAGAGCTCAGAAGGGAGGGAGCACCATTTGACTTTTTGAGCGCAAAATTGGCTGTCGTGTTTGGAGACCCCCTGATGTACCTAAACAGTGGAAACCCCCCAATTCTAGCTCCAACCCTAACCCCAACACACCCCTAACCCTAATCCCAACCTGATCCATAATCCTAATCACTAACCCTAACCATAATCACAACCCTTACCCCAAAACAACCCTAATGTCAACCCTAACCATAACCCTAATCAAAACCCTAAATCCAACACACCCCTAATCCTAATCTCAACCCTAACCTCAAACCTAACCCTAATCCCAATACACCCCTAATCACAACCCTAACCTTAACCCTAATCCCAAACCTAACCCTAATCCCAAGCGTAACCCTAATGCCAACCCTAACCCTAATACCAACCCTAATCCAAACCCTAACCCTAATCCCAGCTCTAACCCTAACTTTAGCCCCAACCCTAGCCCTAACTTTAGCCCCAACCCTAACCCTAGCCCTAGGGCTACTTTCACACTTGCGTCATTTGGCATTCCGTCGCAATCCGTCGTTTTGGACAAGAAACGGATCCTGCAAATGTGCCCGCAGGATGCGTTTTTTGCCCATAGACTTGTATTGCCGACGGATCGTGACGGATGGCCACACGTCGCGTCCGTCGTGCACTGGATCAGTTGTGTTTTGGCGGAGCGTCGGCACAAAAAAACGTTCAATGAAACGTTTTTTTGTACGTCGCATCCGCCATTTCTGACCGCGCATGTGTGGCCGTAACTCCGCCCCCTCCTCCCCAGGACATAGATTGGGCAGCGGATGTGTTGAAAAACTACAGCTGCTGCCCACGTTGTGCACAATTTTCACAACCTGCGTCGGTATGTCGGGCCGACGCATTGCGACGGCCCCGTACCGACGTAAGTGTGAAAGAAGCCTAACCCTAAGTTTAGCCCCAACCATAACCCTAAATTTAGCCCCAACCCTAACCCTAAATTTAGCCCCAACCCTAGCCCTAACCCTAGCCCTACCCCTAACCCTACCCCTAACCCTACCCCTAACCCTACCCCTAACCCTAATTTTAGCCCCAACTGCTGTTCTCCTGCCGGCCGGCAGATGGAGACAGATGGCGGGTGCACTGGGCATGCGTCCGCCATGTTCTGCTGCCGGCGGCCAGGAGGAGCAGCAAGAGGATCCAGGGACCTAGGTGAGTATGCTAGGGTCCCCGAATCCCCCTATTTCTCTGTCCTCTGATGTGCAATCACATCAGAGGACAGAGAATTACACTTTACTTTTTTATTTTTGCGGTCGCCGGTAAACCGTTAATTACCGGCGATCGCAAAACAGGGGTCGGTAATACCGACCCCGATCATGCTCTTTGGGGTCTCGGCTACCCCCGGCAGCCGAGACCCCAAAGATTCTCCCGGTGCCGGCCGGCGGGCGCACTGCGCATGCGCCCGCCATTTTGAAGATGGCGGCGCCCACCGGGAGACACGAGGAGCATCGGGGGAGCTAGGTGAGTATTGGGGGGCCACCTGGGACCCCTTTTCTCTGTCCTCCGATGTGCGATCACATCGGAGGACAGAGAAATTAAAAAGAGATCGCTTTTTTTTTTTGCGATCGCCGGTAAACGGTTAATTACCGGCGATCGCAAATGCGGGGTGGGTTAAAAAACCCCCGAATCATGTTCTCTGGGGTCTCGGCTACCCTCGGCAGCCGAGACCCCGGAGAAAATCGGCCTCTGGGGGGCGCTATGGACTTTTTCCACAGCGCCGTTAATTAACGGCGCTGTGGTTTAAGTACCCTTAGCGGCCGCCGTTAAAAGGCGTATCGGCGGTCGCTAAGGGGGTAAGGAGGGGTATACATAATAATAACAGGTATAATAATCTGGAACAATACAAGTCACAACTGGTACAGGAGGAGAGAGGACCCTGCCCGCGAAGGCTCACAATCTACAAGGGATGGGTGAGGATACAGGAGGAGAGAGGACCCTGCCCGCGAAGGCTCACAATCTACAAGGGATGGGTGAGGATACAGTAGGTGAGGATAGAGCTGGTCGTGCAGCGGTTTGGTCGATCGGTGGTTACTGCAGGTTGTAGGCTTGTCGGAAGAGGTAGGTCTTCAGGTTCTTTTTGAAGGTTTCGATGGTAGGCGAGAGTCTGATGTGTTGTGGTAGAGGGTTCCAGAGTATGGGGGATGCACGAGAGAAATCTTGTATGCGATTGTGGGAAGAGGAGATAAGAGGGGAGTAGAGAAAGAGATCTTGTGAGGATCGGAGGTTGCGTGTAGGTAAGTACTGGGAGACGAGGTCACAGTGTATGGAGGAGACAGGTTGTGGATGGCCTTGTATGTCATGGTTAGGGTTTTGTACTGGAGTCTCTGGGCAGTGAGGAGCCAGTGAAGGGATTGACAGAGGGGAGAGGCCGGGGAATAGCGGGGGGACAGGTGGATTAGTCGGGCAGCAGAGTTTAGAATAGATTGGAGGGGTGCGAGAGTGTTAGAGGGGAGGCCACAGAGCAGGAGGTTGCAGTAGTCGAGGCAGGAGATGATGAGGGCATGGACTAGGGTTTTTGCAGATTCTTGGTTGAGGAATGTACGGATCCGTGAAATATTTTTGAGTTGAAGGTGGCAGGAAGTGGAAAGGGCTTGGATATGTGGTTTGAAGGAGAGATCAGTGTCAAGGATTACCCCGAGACAGCGAGCTTGTGGGACTGGGGAGAGTGGGCAGCCGTTTACGCTAATGGATAGGTTCGTTGGGGGGGGGGGGTCGCGAGAGATGGGGGAAAGACAATGAATTCTGTTTTGTCCATGTTAAGTTTTAAAAATCTAGCGGAGAAGAAGGATGAAATAGCGGATAGACATTGAGGGATTCTGGTTAGTAGGGAGGTGATATCTGGTCCAGAGATGTAGATCTGTGTGTCGTCAGCATAGAGATGATACTGAAAGCCGTGAGATTCTATGAGCTGTCCCAGGCCAAAGGTGTAAATGGAGAAGAGCAGGGGCCCTAGAACTGAACCTTGCGGGACTCCGACAGATAGGGGCGAGGTGAGGAGGTGGTGTGTGAGTGGGAGACGCTGAATGTCCGGTCTGTTAGGTATGATGAGATCCAAGATAGGGCCAAGTCTGTGATGCTAAAGGGATGAGAGGTTCTGTAATAATAGGGAATGGTCCACTGTGTCAAAGGCAGCCGACAGGTCCAGGAGGAGGAGGATAGAGTAGTGTCGCTTGCTCCTGGCGCTTAATAGGTCATTGGTGACCTTAGTTAAAGCAGTTTCAGTGGAGTGGTGTGACCGGAAGCCTGATTGTAAGCGGTCGAAGAGGGAGCAGGAAAATAGATGGGAGGACAGTTCAAGATGGACGTGTTGTTCCAGAAGTTTTGAGGCATAAGGAAGAAGTGATATAGGGCGATAGCTAGATACAGAGGATGGGTCAAGAGAAGGCTTTTTGAGGATAGGTGTGATTGAGGCATGTTTAAAGCTTGAGGGGAATACACCAGTTGTTAGTGATAGGTTAGGGTTAGGATGAAGACTGTGGCGAAGTTTGGGATGAAGTGGGATGGGATCTCTTCAAGTGCCCAGGTGGTGAGATGTGATCTTGAGGGTAGAGTGGAGAGTCGATCTTCTGTAATGGTGGAGAAGTTGGTTTTGGAGGTGGAGGGCTGGGTAGTTGGGAAGAAGGGCTCTGGGGGTTGTCCAGATGTTCTCAATCTTCTGCTTGAAAAATGAGGCAAAGTCTTCAGCGGAGATAAGTGGGGAGGGAGGAGGTGCTGGGGGACGGAGGAGAGAATTGAAGGTGTTGAATAACTGTTTAGGGTTGTGAGACAGGAAGGATATGAGAGATGAGAAGTAGGTTTGATTTACTGTGGCGAGTGTGGTCTTGAAAGTAGTGAGGGACTGTTTGAATGCGATGAAGTGCTCGTTGGAGTGGGATCTTTTCCATCTGCGCTCAGCAGCCTTGGAAGCTCGCCTCAGTTCTTTGCTCAGGCTGGTGTGCCAGGGCTGTCTGTTAATTTTGCAAGCTTTGGTATGTGTGAGAGGGGCAAGAGATTCCAAAGCTGCAGCTATTGTGGTGTTATATAGAGCGGCAGCGTCATCCGCATTGTGTAGGGAACTTATGTCTGTGACAGGGAGGAGGCATTCAGAGAATGAATGTAGGTCAAGATGTTTAAGATTTCTGCAAGGGTGTGAAAGTTTGTGGGGTGGGGATTGTAGACAAGGAGTGGAGAGGGAAGAGAATGTGAGTAGATTGTGGTCAGAAAGAGGAAGAGGTTAGAGAGGTTAGATAGGGAGCAGAGGCGGGTGAAGATGAGGTCCAGTGTGTGACCATCTTTGTGAGTGGCTGCAGAAGACCATTGAACGAGGCCGAAGGAGGAAGTGAGAGATAGAAGTTTAGTGGCAGCTGAGAGGGAAGTGTCAATGGGGATGTTGAAGTTGCCGATGATGATAGTGGGGATGTCCGCAGAAAGGAAATGAAGTAGCCAGGTGGTGAAGTGGTCAAAGAAGGTGGTGGCTGGCCCTGGGGGGTGGTAAATGACAGCCAGTTGGAGGCTGGAGGGTGAGTAGATGCGCACAGAGTGCACCTCAAAGGAAGGGAGGGTAACAGAGGGTGGCAGTGGGATTGGGATGAAGGAGCAGTTATCTGACAGGAGAAAACCTACTCCACCATGCTTGCTGCTGGGGCGAGGTGTGTGAGAAAGGTGGAAGCCACCATACGAAAGTGCAGCAGGAGAGGCTGTGTTAGAAGGGGTGAGCCAGGTTTCGGTGATGGCGAGGAAGGAAAGTTTGGTAGTAACAAAAAGATCATGGATGTAGGAAAGTTTGTTACAGACAGAATGAGCGTTCCACAGAGCTCCTGTTAGTGGGACTGGGGAAGTGGGGGCCGAGCAAATGGGTATAAGGTTAGAGAGGTTACGGAAGGTTGTGATAGAGCGTGGATGGGAGGTAGAAATGACTGTGGGGATGTGGCGAGGAGGACCAGGATTTGGAGAGATATCACCAGCAGTGATAAGGAGCAGAGAACGTGTTAGCAGGTGCTAGCAGGAGAGGGCATGAGGTGGCTGTCTGTGCTTGGAGACAGAGGATTTTATGTTGAGTAACAGTTTAGAGGAGGAGGTGAGATGGATGGGGAGGATTGAGGAAGAGATGAACAGTTCCTTAGTAGGTGTAGGGATTAGGAGGGTTAGCAGAAAGTGAAGGATTATAGGGGTGAAAGTGAAAACAAACAGAAACATTGTTTACAGTGACTGTGTCCAGTTCCCTCCAGTTCCAATTCTGGTTTTAATTCTACATTAATCTTCACACTTCTAGGACACACTTATAGGAATCACACTGCAGACTAAAGTCATTGCAGACTTGTGCTAGGTAATATATTTACAACTGAGTGCATTCTGGTGTGAAGCAGAGAGGAGTGGTCTCTGTTCATCTTGGTCAGAAAATTAAGAGTGGACCAGATGCATATAATCAAGCCAAAGTAAACAACGCCATAAATAACATGGGTGGAGGGGGGTTGGGTAAAGCTGGGGTTAGTTGAAAGACATACCAAGTGGAATCTAGGAGTAGAGGTAATTCTGTGTGGAAAGATGGATGATGTACTATATGTACTTCATAGACAGACAAGGCAAATAGTATATATTAGTAATTATTTGTATTGTTTTGTCTATAGAGCTCCTATAAACACACATATGTTTCAGTGGTCACAAGACGGTATAATACATACACATATATATATATTTTATATATGCATGTATATATCTATATAATCGTCTAAGGGGCACTTCCGTCTGTCTGTCTGTCTATAACGGAAATCCTGCGTTGTTGATTGGTCGCGGCCGGCCGCTACCAATCAGCCTCAGGCTTAGTCTGGCCGCGAACTGGCCCCTCCCTACTCCCATCCAGTCAGTGCCAGTGTGTCGCCCCATCCCGGACCAACCTTTTACTATTGATGCTGCCTATGCAGCATCAATAGTAAAAAGATATAATGTTAAAAATAATTTTAAAAAATTAAAAAACCTGCTATTCTCACCTTCCGCCGTCCACCGATGCGCGAGATGCTGCCACCAGCTTCCGTTCCCAGTGATGCATTGCAAAATTATCCAGATGACTTAGCGGTCTCGCTAACCGCAGCTTACATGAACAACATATGGCTCTTTTTAAAGAAAGTCAACCAGTATATAGAATTAAAGATAACTATTTAGGCAGAAATAGCCCCGATTCCTGGACACCATGTAAAAAAATGTTTTCGCTAGTATATAACAATTTGCCTAATGACCATTACAAATAATACTATAAAAATGTTTTTAAACAATTTATTCATTGGCCTTCAATCTATAAACATGGATCATATAATATAATTTTGATAAATATTTAATTTACTATATAATTGTATAATTCACACTAAATTTTTGAAAAAATACACAAAATTACAGAAAAATTTTTTTTTCAGAAAAAAACTTTTTAGAGAAAAAGAGGGTATCTTCCTCCAACACCGCATGTCTCTCCAGACTCATTCAGAGCCTATATCTACTATATAATTGTCTAAGGGTCACTTCCATCTGTCTGTCTGTCCTTCTGTCTGTCACGGTTATTCATTCGCTGATTGGTCTCGCCAGCTGCCTGTCATGGCTGCCTGGACCAATCAGCGACGGGCACAGTCCGGAAGAAAATGGCCGCTCCCTACTCCCCGCAGTCAGTGTCTGTCGCCCGCATACTCCCCTCTGGGCACCGCTAACACAGGGTTAATACCAGCGGTAATGGACCGCGTTATGCCGCGGGTAACGTACTTTGTTACCCCCGCTATTAACCCTGTGTGTCCCCAACTTTTTACTATTGACGCTGCCTATGCGGCATCAATAGTAAAAAATGTAATGTTAAAAATAATTAAAAAAAACAAAAAAAAACCTGCTATTCTCACCCTCCGTAGTCCGCTGAGCCGCTCCCGCCAGCCGCCATCTTCCACTGCAGTTTCCGGTGGCAAAGATGGTATGGCAGAAGGACCTGCCATGACGTCACGGTCATGTGACCGCGACGTCATCACAGGCCCTGCGCGACAAGGACCTGCCATGATGTCACCGTCATGTGACCGCAACGTCATCACAGGCCCTGCACGCCTGCCCTAGAAAGACCTGCCATGACGTCACGGTCATGTGACCGCGATGCAGGGCCAGCGTCAGCACCCGGTGCACTTGGGCAAATGCCGGGGCCCTAGCGAGAGAGGGGGGCCCACTCACGCTATCATAGATACAGCTGGGAGAGCAGAGCAGGAGAACATGCTCTCTCCGCCCACAAAGTCACTGCTGGCTGCGTTCTCTTAACCCCTATGTGCCAGCTCTGACACAAGCATCTTCTCAGTGCAGCCAGGCAGGCACACATAGGGGTTAAGAGAAGGCAGCCAGCGTGACATTGTTTGTGGGCAGAGAGAGCACGTTCTCCTGCTCTGATCTCTGCCCCTGGCTGGCTACAGTGCTGCTGAACTTATCAGGCAGATTCCGGAGGAGCTCCTATCAGTGCCTGAGTGAGTGGTGCTGCTATATACTACATGGGCAGCTGGGCTGCTATATACTATGTGGGCTGGGCTGCTATATACTACGTGGGCTGGGCTGCTATATACTACATGGGCTGCTATATACTACATGGGCTGCGCTGCTATATACTACGTGGGCTGGGCTGCTATATACTACGTGGGCTGCTATATACTACGTGGGCTGCTATATACTACATGGGCAGCTGGGCTGCCATATACTACGTGGGCTGGGCTGCTATATACTACGTGGGCTGCTATATACTACGTGGGCTGGGTTGCTATATACTACGTGGGCTGCTATATACTACATGGGCTGTGCTATATACTACATGGGCTGCTATATGCTACGTGGGCTGCTATATACTACATTGGCTGCTATATACTACGTGACCTGGGCTGCTATATACTACATGGGCTGTGCTATATACTACATGGGCTGTTATATGCTATGTGGGCTGCTATATACTACGTGGGCTGGGCTGCTATATACTACATGGGCTGCTATATACTACATGGGCTGGGCTGCTATATACTACATGGGCTGCTATATACTACGTGGGCTGCTATATACTACGTGGGCCAGGCTGCTATATACTACGTGGGCTGGGCTGCTATATACTACGTGGGCTGCTAAATACTACGTGGGCTGTGTTATATACTACGTGCGCAGTGTTATATACTACGTTGGCAGTGTTATATACTACTATATACTACGTGGGCAGTGCTGTATACTACTATGTGGGCAGTGCTGTATACTACTGTATACTACTGTGTGGCTGTGCTATACAGGTCCTTCTCAAAAAATTAGCATATAGTGTTAAATTTCATTATTTACCATAATGTAATGATTACAATTAAACTTTCATATATTATAGATTCATTATCCACCAACTGAAATTTGTCAGGTCTTTTATTGTTTTAATACTGATGATTTTGGCATACAACTCCTGATAACCCAAAAAACCTGTCTCAATAAATTAGCATATTTCACCCATCCAATCAAATAAAAGTGTTTTTTAATAACAAACAAAAAAACCAACAAATAATAATGTTCAGTTATGCACTCAATACTTGGTCGGGAATCCTTTGGCAGAAATGACTGCTTCAATGCGGCGTGGCATGGAGGCAATCAGCCTGTGACACTGCTGAGATGTTATGGAGGCCCAGGATGCTTCAATAGCGGCCTTAAGCTCATCCAGAGTGTTGGGTCTTGCGTCTCTCAACTTTCTCTTCACAATATCCCACAGATTCTCTATGGGGTTCAGGTCAGGAGAGTTGGCAGGCCAATTGAGCACAGTAATACCATGGTCAGTAAACCATTTACCAGTGGTTTTGGCACTGTGAGCAGGTGCCAGGTCGTGCTGAAAAATGAAATCTTCATCTCCATAAAGCATTTCAGCCGATGGAAGCATGAAGTGCTCCAAAATCTCCTGATAGCTAGCTGCATTGACCCTGCCCTTGATGAAACACAGTGGACCAACACCAGCAGCCAGGGCCGCCATCAGGGCATTACAGCCGTGACTGGCGTAAGGGGCCCGGTGAGCAGAGGGGGCCCGCATCGGGCCCCCTCTTACCTGCTCACCGGGCCCCTACCGGCAGCCGCAGGCTGAACCGGGCCCTTAGCGGCGGCCGGCGCTGCAGCTGTACGCTATTGACATGCGGGCCCGCGCCCGCACGTCAATAGTTAACAGCCGCCAGCCGCAGCGTGCAGGTCGCCGGCGTCTGACGTCATTGTCAGTCGCCGGCGAGTGCACAGTGCAGCTGCGTGGAGAGATCAGGAGCGCGGCAGGTAAGTAGAACTTTTTTTTTTTCTATTAAGAGCGGAGAGCGGCGATCGGGGGGGGGAGGTTTGGGCAGAAGGCAGCTGGACACAGAGGGGGCAGAAGGCAGCTGGACACAGAGGGGGCAGAAGGCAGCTGGACACAGAGGGGGCAGAAGGCAGCTGGACACAGGGGGGCAGAAGGCAGCTGGACACAGGGGGGCAGAAGGCAGCTGGACACAGGGGGGCAGAAGGCAGCTGGACACAGGGGGGCAGAAGGCAGCTGGACACAGGGGGGCAGAAGGCAGCTGGACACAGAGGGGGCAGAAGGCAGCTGGACACAGAGGGGGCAGAAGGCAGCTGGACACAGGGGGGCAGAAGGCAGCTGGACACAGAGGGGGCAGAAGGCAGCTGGACACAGGGGGGCAGAAGGCAGCTGGACACAGGGGGGCAGAAGGCAGCTGGACACGGGGGCAGAAGGCAGCTGGACACAGGGGGGCAGAAGGCAGCTGGACACAGAGGGGGCAGAAGGCAGCTGGACACAGAGGGGGCAGAAGGCAGCTGGACACAGGGGGGCAGAAGGCAGCTGGACACAGGGGGGCAGAAGGCAGCTGGACACAGGGGGGCAGAAGGCAGCTGGACACAGGGGGGCAGAAGGCAGCTGGACACAGGGGGGCAGAAGGCAGCTGGACACAGAGGGGGCAGAAGGCAGCTGGACACAGAGGGGGCAGAAGGCAGCTGGACACAGGGGGGCAGAAGGCAGCTGGACACAGGGGGGCAGAAGGCAGCTGGACACAGAGGGGGCAGAAGGCAGCTGGACACGGGGGGCAGAAGGCTGGACACGGGGGCAGTAAAGCTGGACACAGGGGGGCAGAAGGCAGCTGGACACAGAGGGGGCAGAAGGCAGCTGGACACAGAGGGGGCAGAAGGCAGCTGGACACAGGGGGGCAGAAGGCAGCTGGACACAGGGGGGCAGAAGGCAGCTGGACACAGAGGGGGCAGAAGGCAGCTGGACACAGGGGGGCAGAAGGCAGCTGGACACAGGGGGGCAGAAGGCAGCTGGACACGGGGGGCAGAAGGCTGGACACAGGGGGGCAGTAAAGCTGGACACAGGGGGGGCAGAAGGCTGGACACAGAGGGGGCAGTAAAGATGGACACAGGGGGCAGTAAAGCTGGACACAGAGGGGGCAGTAAATCTGGACACAGAGGGGGCAGTAAATCTGGACACAGAGGGGGCAGTAAATCTGGACACAGAGGGGGCAGTAAATCTGGACACAGAGGGGGCAGTAAATCTGGACACAGAGGGGGCAGTAAAGCTGGACACAGAGGGGGCAGTAAAGCTGGACACGGGGGGGGGGGGCAGAAAGCTGGACACGGGGGGGGCAGAAAGCTGGACAGGGGGGGGCGGGGCAGAAAGCTGGACACGGGGGGGGGCAGAGAGCTGGACACATGGGGGACAGAAAGCTGGACACATGGGGGGCAGAAAGCTGGACAGAGATGGGGCAGAGTGCTGGACAGAGATGGGGCAGAGTGCTGGACAGAGATGGGGCAGAGTGCTGGACAGAGATGGGGCAGAGTGCTGGACAGAGATGGGGCAGAGTGCTGGACAGAGATGGGGCAGAGTGCTGGGCAGAGTGCTGGACAGAGATGGGGCAGAGTGCTGGACAGAGATGGGGCAGAGTGCTGGACAGAGATGGGGCAGAGTGCTGGACAGAGATGGGGCAGAGTGCTGGACAGAGATGGTGCAGGATTGGAAACAGATGGGGCAGGATGGATACGATGGAGACAGATGGGGCAGGATGGGGAGATCATATGGGGTAGAATGGATACTCATGAGGGCAGGATGAGAGAACATATGGCTGGAGCCTGAAATGAGACACACGGTGGCCAGGATGGCGAATATTACCATAGGGGCTAATTAAGGGATATTATTATTGCAGTGATGTATTTATTTTATTTTTTGAGTATACTGTTTTAAATGGGGGGGCGGTCCTGTTACTGTGTAGAGTGATACTATGTTGCCTTCTTCATGTGGTGTAATGTAGAAGTTGGGAAAATTAAGTAATGTGTTCTACAAGCGGAACTCGAGATAACTGTTTTATTTCCTGCAGAGACGAGTCCTGGCTGGATAAAGTGATGGCGGTCTGTGCTGGATGAAAGATGAAGGACTTCACCTAGAGACGTCACTGGTGAGTCAGTGTTACCTATACACTTACACTATACACTGTATACTATATACAGAGGTCCTGTGTACAATGTCACCAGTGATCACTGTATTACAGTGGGGCAAAAAAGTATTTAGTCAGTCAGCAATAGTGCAAGTTCCACCACTTAAAAAGATGAGAGGCGTCTGTAATTTACATCATAGGTAGACCTCAACTATGGGAGACAAACTGAGAAAAAAAATCCAGAAAATCACATTGTCTGTTTTTTTAACAATTTATTTGCATATTATGGTGGAAAATAAGTATTTGGTCAGAAACAAAATTTCATCTCAATACTTTGTAATATATCCTTTGTTGGCAATGACAGAGGTCAAACGTTTTCTGTAAGTCTTCACAAGGTTGCCACACACTGTTGTTGGTATGTTGGCCCATTCCTCCATGCAGATCTCCTCTAGAGCAGTGATGTTTTTGGCTTTTCGCTTGGCAACACAGACTTTCAACTCCCTCCAAAGGTTTTCTATAGGGTTGAGATCTGGAGACTGGCCAGGCCACTCCAGGACCTTGAAATGCTTCTTACGAAGCCACTCCTTCGTTGCCCTGGCGGTGTGCTTTGGATCATTGTCATGTTGAAAGACCCAGCCACGTTTCATCTTCAATGCCCTTGCTGATGGAAGGAGGTTTGCACTCAAAATCTCACGATACATGGCCCCATTCATTCTTTCATGTACCCGGATCAGTCGTCCTGGCCCCTTTGCAGAGAAACAGCCCCAAAGCATGATGTTTCCACCACCATGCTTTACAGTAGGTATGGTGTTTGATGGATGCAACTCAGTATTCTTTTTCCTCCAAACACGACAAGTTGTGTTTCTACCAAACAGTTCCAGTTTGGTTTCATCAGACCATAGGACATTCTCCCAAAACTCCTCTGGATCATCCAAATGCTCTCTAGCAAACTTCAGACAGGCCCGGACATGTACTGGCTTAAGCAGTGGGACACGTCTGGCACTGCAGGATCTGAGTCCATGGTGGCGTAGTGTGCTACTTATGGTAGGCCTTGTTACATTGGTCCCAGCTCCCTGCAGTTTATTCACTAGGTCCCCCCCGCGTGGTTCTGGGATTTTTGCTCACCGTTCTTGTGATCATTCTGACCCCACGGGGTGGGATTTTGCGTGGAGCCCCAGATCGAGGGAGATTATCAGTGGTCTTGTATGTCTTCCATTTTCTAATTATTGCTCCCACTGTTGATTTCTTCACTCCAAGCTGGTTGGCTATTGCAGATTCAGTCTTCCCAGCCTGGTGCAGGGCTACAATTTTGTTTCTGGTGTCCTTTGACAGCTCTTTGGTCTTCACCATAGTGGAGTTTGGAGTCAGACTGTTTGAGGGTGTGCACAGGTGTCTTTTTATACTGATAACAAGTTTAAACAGGTGCCATTACTACAGGTAATGAGTGGAGGAAAGAGGAGACTCTTAACCCCTTCCCGACCTTTGACGCCACGTAGGCGTCATGAAAGTCGGTGCCATTCCGACCCATGACGCCTATGCGGCGTCATGGAAAGATCGCGTCCCTGCAGATCGGGTGAAAGGGTTAACTCCCATTTCACCCGATCTGCAGGGACAGGGGGAGTGGTAGTTTAGCCCAGGGGGGGTGGCTTCACCCCCTCGTGGCTACGATCGCTCTGATTGGCTGTTGAAAGTGAAACTGCCAATCAGAGCGATTTGTAATATTTCACCCATTATAACGGGTGAAATATTACAATCCAGCCATGGCCGATGCTGAAATATCATCGGCCATGGCTGGAAATACTAGTGTGCCCCCACCCCACCCCTCCGATCGCCCCCCCACCCCCCCCCGATCTGGCCGGTACACTGCTCCGGCTCCCCTCCGTCCAGTGCTCCGCTCCCCCCCCGTGCTCGTGTCCGCTCCCCCCGTGCTCCAATCACCCCCCCGTGCTCCAATCACCCCCCCTGCACTCCGATCCACCCCCCCCGTGCTCCGTTCCACCCCCCCGTGCTCCATTCCAGCCCCCCCGTGCTCCGTTCCACGCCCCCCGCGCTCCGTTCCACCCCTCCCGCGCTCCGATTCCCCCCCCCGTGCTCCGATCCCCCCCCCCGTGGTCCCCCCCCACCCTATCATACTTACCGATCCAGCCGTGGTCCCGTCCATCTTCTCCCGGGCGCCGCCATCTTCCAAAATGGCGGGCGCATGCGCAGTGCGCCCGCCGAATCTGCCGGCCGGCAGATTCGTTCCAAAGTGCATTTTGATCACTGAGATATAATCTATCTCAGTGATCAAAATAAAAAAAATAATAAATGACCCCCCCCCTTTGTCACCCCCATAGGTAGGGACAATAAAAAAATAAAGAAATTTTTTTTTTTCCACTAATGTTAGAATAGGGTTAGGGTTAGGGGTAGGGTTAGGGTTAGGGGTAGGGTTAGGGTTAGGGTTAGGGTTAGGGCTAGGGGTAGGGTTAGGGTTAGGGGTAGGGGTAGGGTTAGGGTTAGGGGTAGGGTTAGGGGTAGGGTTAGGGCTAGGGTTAGGGTTAGGAATGTGCACACGTATTCTGGTCCTCTGCGGATTTTTCCGCTGCGGATTTGATAAATCCGCAGTGCTAAACCGCTGCGGATTTATGGCGGATTTACCGCGTTTTTTTCTGCGCATTTCACTGCGGTTTTACAATTGCGATTTTCTATTGGAGCAGTTGTAAAACCGCTGCGGAATCCGCACAAAGAAGTGACATGCTGCGGAATGTAAACCGCTGCGTTTCCGTGCAGTTTTTCCGCAGCATGTGTACAGCGATTTTTGTTTCCCATAGGTTTACATTGAACTGTACACTCATGGGAAACTGCTGCGGATCCGCAGCGTTTTCCGCAGCGTGTGCACATACCTTTAGAATTAGGCTATGTGCACACGGTGCGGATTTGGCTGCGGATCCGCAGCAGTGTTCCATCAGGCTTACAGTACCATGTAAACATATGAAAAACCAAATCCGCTGTGCCCATGGTGCGGAAAATACCGCGCGGAAACGCTGCGTTGTATTTTCCGCAGCATGTCAATTCTTTGTGCGGATTCCGCAGCGTTTTACACCTGTTCCTCAATAGGAATCCGCAGGTGAAATCCGCACAAAAAACACTGGAAATCCGCGGAAAATCCGCAGGTAAAACACAGTGCCTTTTACCTGCGGATTTTTCAAAAATGGTGCGGAAATATCTCACACGAATCCGCAACGTGGGCACATGGCCTTAGGGTTAGGGTTGGAATTAGGGTTGTGGTTAGGGTTAGGGGTGTGTTGGGGTTAGGGGTGTGTTGGGGTTAGGGTTGTGATTAGGATTATGGCTACAGTTGGGGTTAGGGGTGTGTTGGGGTTAGTGTTGGAGTTAGAATTGAGGGGTTACCACTGTTTAGGCACATCAGGGGTCTCCAAACGCAACATGGCGCCACCATTGATTCCAGCCAATCTCGTATTCAAAAAGTCAAATGGTGCTCCCTCACTTCCGAGCCCTGACGTGTACCCAAACAGTGGTTTACCCCCACATATGGGGTACCAGCATACTCAGGACAAACTGCGCAACAATTACTGGGGTCCAATTTCTCCTGTTACCCTTGTGAATCTAAAAAAATGCTTGCTAAAACATAATTTTTGAGGAAAGAAAAATTATTTTTTATTTTCACGGCTCTGCGTTGTAAACGTCTGTGAAGCACTTGGGGGTTCAAAGTGCTCACCACATATCTAGATAAGTTCCTTGGGGGGTCTAGTTTCTAAAATGGGGTCACTTGTGGGGGGTCTCTACTGTTTAGGCACACCAGGGGCTCTGCAAACGCAACGTGACACCCGCAGACCATTCCATCAAAGTCTGCATTTCAAAAGTCACTACTTCCCTTCTGAGCCCCGACGTGTGCCCAAACAGTGGTTTACCCACACACATGGGGTATCAGCGTACTCAGGAGAAACTGGACAACAACTTTTGGGGTCCAATTTCTCCTGTAACCCTTGGGAAAATAAAAAATTCTGGGCTAAATAATTATTTTTGAGGAAAGAAAACGTATTTATTATTTTCACGGCTCTGCATTATAAACTTCTATGAAGCACTTGGGGGTTCAAAGTGCTCACCACACATCTAGATAAGTTCCTTTCAGGGTCTAGTTTCCAAAATGGGGTCACTTGTGGGGGGTTTCTACTGTTTAGGCACATCAGGGGCTCTGCAAACGCAACGTGACGCCCGCAGAGCATTCCATCAAAGTCTGCATTTCAAAACGTCACTACTTCAATTCCAAGCCCCGGCATGTGCCCAAACAGTAGTTTACCCCCACATATGGGGTATCACCGTACTCAGGAGAAACTGGACAACAACTTTTGGGGTCAAATTTCTCCTGTTACCCTTGGGAAAATAAAAAATTCTGGGCTAAATAATTATTTTTGAGGAAAGAAAACGTATTTATTATTTTCACGGCTCTGCATTATAAACTTCTATGAAGCACTTGGGGGTTCAAAGTGCTCACCACACATCTAGATAAGTTCCTTTGGGGGTCTAGTTTCCAAAATGGGGTCACTTGTGGGGGGTTTCTACTGTTAAGCCACATCAGGGGCTCTGCAAACGCAACGTGACGCCCACAGAGCATTCCATCAAAGTCTGCATTTCAAAACGTCACTACTTCACTTCCGAGCCCCGGCATGTGCCCAAACAGTGATTTACCCCCACATATGGGGTATCAGCGTACTCAGGAGAAACTGGACAACAACTTTTGGGGTCAAATTTCTCCTGTTACCCTTGGGAAAATAAAAAATTGCAGGCTAAAAGATCATTTTTGAGAAAATAATTTTTTTTTTTATTTTCATGGCTCTGCGTTATAAACTTCTGTGAAGCACTTGGGGGTTCAAAGTCCTCACCACACATCTAGATTAGTTCCTTTGGGGGTCTAGTTTCCAAAATGGTGTCATTTCTGGGGGATCTCCAATGTTTAAGCACACAGGGGCTCTCCAAACGTGACATGGTGTCCGCTAATGATTGGAGCTAATTTTCCATTTAAAAAGCCAAATGGCGTGCCATCCCTTCCGAGCCCTGCCGTGCGCCCAAACAGTGGTTTACCCCCACATATGGGGTATCAGCGTACTCAGGACAAACTGGACAACAATATTTGGGGTCCAATTTCTCCCATTATCCTTGGCAAAATAGGAAATTCCAGGCTAAAAAATCATTTTTGAGGAAAGAAAAATTATTTTTTATTTTCATGGCTCTGCGTTATAAACTTCTGTGAAGCACCTGGGGGTTTAAAGTGCTCAATATGCATCTAGATAAGTTCCTTGGGGGGTCTAGTTTCCAAAATGGGGTCACTTGTGGGGGAGCTCCAATGTTTAGGCACACAGGGGGCTCTCCAAACGCGACATGGTGTCCGCTAACAATTGGAGCTAATTTTCCATTCAAAAAGTCAAATGGCGCGCCTTCCCTTCCGAGCCCTGCCGTGTGCCCAAACAGTGGTTTACCCCCACATATGAGGTATCGGCGTACTCGGGAGAAATTGCCCAACAAATTTTATGATCCATTTTATCCTACTGCCCATGTGAAAATGAAAAAATTGAGGCGAAAATAATTTTTTTGTGAAAAAAAAGTACTTTTTCATTTTTACAGATCAATTTGTGAAGCACCTGAGGGTTTAAAGTGCTCACTAGGCATCTAAATAAGTTCCTTGGGGGGTCTAGTTTCCAAAATGGGGTCACTTGTGGGGGAGCGCCAATGTTTAGGCACACAGGAGCTATCCAAACGCGACATGGTGTCCGCTAACGATGGAAATAATTTTTCATTCAAAAAGTCAAATGGCGCTCCTTCCCTTCCGAGCCTTACCATGTGCCCAAACAGTGGTTTACCCCCACATGTGAGGTATTGGTGTACTCAGGAGAAATTGCCCAACACATTTTAGGATCCATTTTATCCTGTTGCCCATGTGAAAATGAAAAAATTGAGGCTAAAAGAATTTTTTTGTGAAAAAAAAGTACTTTTTCATTTTTACGGATCAATTTGTGAAGCACCTGGGGGTTCAAAGTGCTCACTATGCATCTAGATAAGTTCCTTGGGGCGTCTAGTTTCCAAAATGGGGTCATTTGTGGGGGAGCTCCAATTTTTAGGCACACGGGGGCTCTCCAAACGTGACATGGTGTCCGCTAAAGAGTGGAGCCAATTTTTGATTCAAAAAGTCAAATGGCGCTCCTTCCCTTCCAAGCCCTGCCGTGCGCCCAAACAGTGGTTTACCCCCACATATGAGGTATCAGCGTACTCAGGACAAATTGGACAACAACTTTCGTGGTTCAGTTTCTCCTTTTACCATTGGGAAAATAAAAAAATTGTTGCTAAAAGATAATTTTTGTGACTAAAAAGTTAAATGTTCATTTTTTCCTTCCATGTTGCTTCTGCTGCTGTGAAGCACCTGAAGGGTTAATAAACTTCTTGAATGTGGTTTTGAGTACCTTGAGGGGTGCAGTTTTTAGAATGGTGTCACTTTTGGGTATTTTCAGCCATATAGACCCCTCAAACTGACTTCAAATGTGAGGTGGTCCCTAAAAAAAATGGTTTTGTAAATTTCGTTGTAAAAATGACAAATCGCTGGTCAAATTTTAACCCTTATAACTTCCTAACAAAAAAAAATTTTGTTTCCAAAATTGTGCTGATGTAAAGTAAACATGTGGGAAATGTTATTTATTAACTATTTTGTGTCACATATCTCTCTGGTTTAACAGAATAAAAATTCAAAATGTGAAAATTGCGAAATTTTCAAAATTTTCGCCAAATTTCCGTGTTTATCACAAATAAATGCAGAATTTATTGACCTAAATTTACCACTAACATGAAGCCCAATATGTCACGAAAAAACAATCTCAGAACCGCTAGGATCCGTTGAAGCGTTCCTGAGTTATTACCTCATAAAGGGACACTGGTCAGAATTGCAAAAAACGGCAAGGTCTTTAAGGTCAAAATAGGCTGGGTCATGAAGGGGTTAAAGAAGAAGTTACAGGTCTATGAGAGCCAGAAATCTTGATTGTTTGTTTCTGACCAAATACTTATTTTCCACCATAATATGCAAATAAAATGATAAAAAAACAGACAATGTGATTTTCTGGATTTTTTTTTCTCAGTTTGTCTCCCATAGTTGAGGTCTACCTATGATGTAAATTACAGGCGCCTCTCATCTTTTTAAGTGGTGGAACTTGCACTATTGCTGACTGACTAAATACTTTTTTGCCCCACTGTATCTATACATTATATACAGAGCTCCTGTGTGTAATGTCACCAGTGATCACTGTATTACCTGTACACAGACACTGCTTACTAATTACAGATCTCCTGTGCATAATGGCACTGATGGTGATAGTATTGTGGTTTTTTTTTGTATTACTGATCAGTATTGTAGTATTCAGTCATTGTTGGTAATATGTGGTCTGGTCATGATGTGGAGGTAATATGTGGTCTGGTCATGGTGTAGCGGTATTTGTTCCTTGTATTTTATATTATTCGATCACTGTGGTGGTAATATGTCATCTGGTCATAGTGCTGTGGTATTTGTTCCTTGTATGTAGTATTATAGGTCATTTTAAAAATTGAAAAATAAATAAAAATATACCTAAATTGTATTGCATATTTTAACAAATATTTAGTAGGTTACAGTAGAGTAGGGCCCGGCCAAAAGTGTCTACCTTGTTGTGGTGGCGGCTTAAAAAATCTTTTGGCCAAAACAAAAGCTGCCGGCTATATGTGTGATCTGGTGATGGGAACTGTTAATGTGTGATAGGTGAGAAGTGGAGATTTTCCAAGAGAGAGTGGTGGGACTGTGGACAGTTCGTGGGGTGGAGCCTGGAGGCGGGGCTGGGGTGGAGCCTGGGCGGAGTTTCAAGGGGGCCCCGAAAATTTTGCCAGTATGGGGCCCCGAAATTTCTAGTGGCAGCCCTGCCAGCAGCTGACATGGCACCCCACACCATCACTGACTGTGGGTACTTGACACTGGACTTCAAGCATTTTGGCATTTCCTTCTCCCCAGTCTTCCTCCAGACTCTGGCACCTTGATTTCCGAATGACATGCAAAATTTGCTTTCATCAGAAAAAAGTACTTGGGACCACTTAGCAACAGTCCAGTGCTGCTTCTCTGTAGCCCAGGTCAGGCGCCTCTGCCGCTGTTTATGGTTCAAAAGTGGCTTTACCTGGGGAATGCGGCACCTGTAGCCCATTTCCTGCACACGCCTGTGCACGGTGGCTCTGGATGTTTCCACACCAGACTCAGTCCACTGCTTCCTCAGGTTCCCCAAGGTCTGGAATCGGTCCTTCTCCACAATCTTCCTCAGGGTCCGGTCTCCTCTTCTCGTTGTACAGCGTTTTCTGCCACATTGTTTCCTTCCAACAGACTTACCATTGAGGTGCCTTGATACAGCACTCTGGGAACAGCCTATTTGTTGAGAAATTTCTTTCTGGGTCTTACCCTCTTGCTTGAGGGTGTCAATGATGGCCTTCTTGACATCTGTCAGGTCGCTAGTCTTAGGGTACCGTCACACTATAACATTTCGATCGCTACGACGGTACGATTCGTGACGTTCCAGCGATATCGTTACGATATCGCTGTGTCTGACACGCAGCAGCGATCAGGGATCCTGCTGAGAATCGTACGTCGTAGCAGATCGTTTAGAACTTTCTTTCATCGCTGGATCTCCCGCTGTCATCGCTAGATCGGTGTGTGTGACACCGATCTAGCGATCTAGCGATGCGATCCAGCGATGCGTTCGCTTGTAACCAGGGTAAACATCGGGTAACTAAGCGCAGGACCGCGCTTAGTTGCCCGATGTTTACCCTGGTTACAAGCGTTAAACTAAAAAAAAAAAAACAGCACATACTTACATTCTGGTGTCCGTCAGGTCCCTTGCAGTCTCTGCTTCCCGCACTGTGACTGCCGGCCGTAAAGTGAAAGCAGAGCACAGCGGCTGTGCTTTCACTTTCACTTTACGGCCGGCAGTCACTGAGCTGAGTGCGGGAAGCAGACGGCAAGGGACCTGACGGACACCAGAATGTAAGTATGTGCTGTTTGTTTTTTTTTAGTTTAACGCTTGTAACCAGGGTAAACATCGGGTAACTAAGCGCGGTCCTGCGCTTAGTTACCCGATGTTTACCCTGGTTACCCAGGGACCTCGGCATCGTTGGTCGCTGGAGAGCTGTCTGTGTGACAGCTCCCCAGCGACCACACTACGATTTACCTACGATCACGGCCAGCTCATATCGCTGGTCGTGATCGTAGGTAAATCGTATAGTGTGACGGTACCCTTACCCATGATGGGGGTTTTGAGTAATGAACCAGGCAGGGAGTTTATAAAAGCCTCAGGTATCTTTTGCATGTGTTTAGAGTTAATTAGTTGATTCAGAAGATTAGGGTAATAGGTCGTTTAGAGAACCTTTTCTTGATATGCTAATTTATTGAGACAGGTTTTTTGGGTTATCAGGAGTTGTATGCCAAAATCATCAGTATTAAAACAATAAAAGACCTGACAAATTTCAGTTGGTGGATAATGAATCTATAATATATGAAAGTTTAATTGTAATCATTACATTATGGTAAATAATGAAATTTAACACTATATGCTAATTTTTTGAGAAGGACCTGTATACTACTATGTGGGCAGTGCTGTATACTACTATGTGGGCAGTGCTGTATACTACTGTGTGGGCTGTGGTATATACTACTGTGTGGGCTGTGCTCAGGGGTGGATTAAGGGTAGCCAGGGCCCTGGGCTGTTCAGACACTGTGGGCCCCCCCGGGTCATGTGACGGGGGTCATGTGACGGGGGTCATGTGACGGGGGTCATGATATACCCGAACCAGATTATTCCAGAAAAATGGCCGGGCCCTACTCTACTGTAACCTATTAAATATTTGTTAGAATCTGCAATACAATTTAGGTATATTTTGACCAATAATATCACATACAAGGAACAAATACCACCGCACCATGACCAGACCACAAATTACAACCACAGTGATCGAATAATATCACATACAAGGAACAAATACCACCGCGCCATGACCAGACCACAAATTACAACCACAGTGATCGAATAATATCACATACAAGGAACAAATACCACCGCACCATGTCAAGACCACATATTACCACCACTTGGTGACCAAATAGCACATACAAGGGACAAATACCACAACACCATTTCCAGACCACATATTACCACCACATAGTGACTGAATACTACAATACTGATCAGTAAAAAACAACAACACAATAATATCACCATAAGTGCCAGTATTCACAGGAGATCTGTACTTAGTATGCAGTGTCTGTGTAGAGGTAATACAGAGATCACTGGTGACATTATACACAGGAGCTCTATATAGTATACAGTGTATAGTGTCAGTGTATAGGTAACACTGACTCACCAGTGACGTCTCTAGGTGAAGTCCTTCATCTTTCAGCCAGCACAGACCGCCATCATTTCTTCCAGCCAGGACTCGTTTCTGCAGGAAATAACACAGTTATCTCGAGCTCCGCTTGCAGAACACATTACTTAATTTTTCACAACTTCTACATTACACCACATGAAGAAAAAAAGGCGATATAGTGTCACTCTGCACAGTAACAGGACCGACCCCCATTTAAAACAGTATACTCAAAAAATAAAATAAATACATCACTGCAGTAATAATATCCCTTAATTAGCCCCTATGGTAATAATATTCCACATCCTAGCCCTGTGTGTCTCATTCCTGGCTCCAGCCATATGCTCTCGCATCCTGCCCTCATGAGTATCCATTCTACCCCATATGATCTCCACATCCTGCCCCATATGTCTCCATCGTATCCATCCTGCCCCATGATCCAATCCTGCCCCATGTCTTTAATTCTGCCCCAGTGTCCAGCAATCTGCCCCAGTGTCTCCAGCATATTGCCCCCAGTGTGTCCAGCATTGCCCCCAGACAGTGTGTCCAGCAATCTGCCCCAGTGTGTCCAGCAATCTGCCCCAGTGTGTCCAGCATATTACCCCCAGTGTGTCCAGCATATTGCCCCCAGTGTGTCCAGCAATCTGCCCCAGTGCGTCCAGCATTGCCCCCAGACAGTGTGTCCAGAATATTACCACCAGTGTGTCCAGCAATCTGCCCCAGTATGTCCAGCATTTCCCCCAGTATGTCCAGCATTTCCCCCAGTGTCTCCAGCATTGCCCCAGTGTCCTCCAGCAATCTGCCCCAGTGTCCTCCAGCATTGCCCCAGTGTCCTCCAGCATTGCCCCAGTGTCCTCCAGCAATCTGCCCCAGTGTCATCCAGCATTGCCCCAGTGTCTCCAGCAATCTGCCTCAGTGTCCTCCAGCATTGCCCCAGTGTCCTCCAGCCATCTGCCCCAGTGTCCTCCAGCCATCTGCCCCAGTGTCCTCCAGCCATCTGCCCCAGTGTCCTCCAGCCATCTGCCCCAGTGTCCTCCAGCCATCTGCCCCAGTGTCCTCCAGCCATCTGCCCCAGTGTCCTCCAGCCATCTGCCAGTGTCCTCCAGCATTGCCCCAGTGTCCTCCAGCATTGCCCCAGTGTCCTCCAGCATTGCCCCAGTGTCCTCCAGCCATCTGCCCCAGTGTCCTCCAGCCATCTGCCCCAGTGTCCTCCAGCCATCTGCCCCAGTGTCCTCCAGCATTGCCCCAGTGTCCTCCAGCATTGCCCCAGTGTCCTCCAGCAATCTGCCCCAGTGTCCTCCAGCAATCTGCCCCAGTGTCCTCCAGCATTGCCCCAGTGTCCTCCAGCAATCTGCCCCAGTGTCCTCCAGCATTGCCCCAGTGTCCTCCAGCATTGCCCCAGTGTCCTCCAGCAATCTGCCCCAGTGTCCTCCAGCAATCTGCCCCAGTGTCCTCCAGCATTGCCCGTGTCCTCCAGCATTGCCCCAGTGTCCTCCAGCATTGCCCCAGTGTCCTCCAGCAATCTGCCCCAGTGTCCTCCAGCCATCTGCCCCAGTGTCCTCCAGCCATCTGCCCCAGTGTCCTCCAGCATTGCCCCAGTGTCCTCCAGCATTGCCCCAGTGTCCTCCAGCAATCTGCCCCAGTGTCCTCCAGCAATCTGCCCCAGTGTCCTCCAGCATTGCCCCAGTGTCCTCCAGCAATCTGCCCCAGTGTCCTCCAGCATTGCCCCAGTGTCCTCCAGCATTGCCCCAGTGTCCTCCAGCAATCTGCCCCAGTGTCCTCCAGCATTGCCCGTGTCCTCCAGCATTGCCCCAGTGTCCTCCAGCATTGCCCCAGTGTCCTCCAGCAATCTGCCCCAGTGTCCTCCAGCAATCTGCCCCAGTGTCCTCCAGCATTGCCCCAGTGTCCTCCAGCATTGCCCCAGTGTCCTCCAGCATTGCCCCAGTGTCCTCCAGCAATCTGCCCCAGTGTCCTCCAGCATTGCCCGTGTCCTCCAGCATTGCCCCAGTGTCCTCCAGCATTGCCCCAGTGTCCTCCAGCAATCTGCCCCAGTGTCCTCCAGCAATCTGCCCCAGTGTCCTCCAGCAATCTGCCCCAGTGTCCTCCAGCATTGCCCCAGTGTCCTCCAGCATTGCCCCAGTTCCTCCAGCCATCTGCCCCAGTGTCCTCCAGCCATCTGCCCCAGTGTCCTCCAGCCATCTGCCCCAGTGTCCTCCAGCATTGCCCCAGTGTCCTCCAGCATTGCCCCAGTGTCCTCCAGCATTGCCCCAGTGTCCTCCAGCAATCTGCCCCAGTGTCCTCCAGCAATCTGCCCCAGTGTCCTCCAGCATTGCCCTCAGTGTGTGTCCACCGTTATAAAAAAAAAAAAAAAACTCCTCACCTGTCCTCGCTCCAGCGACGAGCTCCCTCCAACAGAGCACACTCGCCGGCGACTGACAATGACGTCAGACGCCGGCGACGTGTGCGCCTGCGGCCGACATCAGCCGCCAGCCTCCAATTGGCTGGCGGCTGTTGTTAACTATTGACGTGCGGGCGCGCGCCCGCACATCAATAGGAAACCGCCGCAGCGCCGGAAGGGGCCCGGTGAGCAGATGAGACGGGGCCCGATGCGGGCCCCCTCTCTCTGCCCACCGGTTACGGCAGGGGCACATAAATGCCGGCGGCGGCGGCATTCACAGATGATCATCAGAGGGTAAATCTGTGCGGTAGCCCAGGGCCCCCCCAGACCACTGGGCCCCGGGCTACCGCCCATATTGACCCTCTGATAATCCGCCCCTGGCTGTGCTATATACTACTGTGTGGGCTGTGCTGTATACTACTGTGTGGGCTGTGCTGTATACTACATGGCTGTTCTATAAACTACGTGGGCCGTGTTATATACTATGTGGCTGTGCTATATACTATATGGGCTGTTATATGATACGTGGCTGTGTTATATGTTACGTGGGCTGTTATATACTACATGGCTGTGTTATATACTACGTGGGCTGTGTTATATACTACATGGCTGTGTTTATATGCGATCATGAATCGTGGTATGTGTTAAAGGGGGGGCCCACTGAGACTCTTTTGCCCGGGGCCCTCAAAAACCTGGAGCCGGCCCTGCCGCGATGTCATGACAGGCCCTGCACCCATACCAACGCTGGGACCGGAAGCTGCCGTGGACTACAAGGGGCCTTCGGAAAGGTGAGTATATGTTTATTTTTTATTTTTTCACCTGTGACAAACCTGGCTGGGCAATATACTACGTAGCTGGGCAATATACTATGTGGCTCTGTGCTGTATACTACGTCACTCGGCAATATACTACGTCGCTGTGCAATATACTACATCACTGGGCAATATACTACGTGGCTGGGCAATATACTACGTGACTAGGCAACATACTACGTAACTGGGCAATATACTACGTGACTGGGCAACATACTACGTAACTGGGCAATATACTACGTAACTGGGCAATATACTACGTGACTGGGCAATATACTACGTGACTGGGCAATATTCTACGTGGCTGGGCAATATACTACGTGAATGGGCAATATACTACGTGGCTGGGCAATATACTACGTGGCTATGTGCTGTATACTACGTCACTCGGGAATATACTACGTCGCTGTGCAATATACTACGTCACTAGGCAATATACTACATCACTGGGCAATATACTAAGTGACTGGGCAATATACTACGTGGCTGGGCAATACACTACGTGGCTGGGCAATACACTACGTGACTGGGCAATATACTACGTGACTGGGCAATATACTACGTGACTGGGCAATATACTACATGGCTGGACAATATACTACGTGGCTGGGCAATATACTACGTGGCTGGGCAATATACTACGTGACTGGGCAATATACTACGTGACTGGGCAATATACTACGTGACTGGGCAATATAATACGTGACTGGGCAATATAGTACGTCGCTGTGCAATATACTACGTGGCTGGGCAATATACTACGTGACTGGGCAATATACTACGTGACTGGGCATTATACTACGTGACTGGGCAATATAGTACGTGACTGGGCAATATACTACGTGACTGGGCAATATACTACGTGACTGGGCAATATACTACGTCACTGGGCAATATACTACGTGACTGGGCAATATACTACGTAGCTGGGCAATATACTACATCACTGGGCAATATACTACGTGGCTGGGCAATATACTACGTGGCTGGACAATATACTATGTGGCTGGGCAATATACTACGTGGCTGTGCAATATACTATGTGACTGGGCAATATACTACGTGACTGGGCAATATACTACGTAGCTGGGCAATATACTACGTCACTGGGCAATATACTACGTGGCTGGGCAATATACTACGTGACTGGGCAATATACTACGTGGCTGGACAATATACTACGTGACTGGGCAATATAGTACGTCGCTGTGCAATATACTACGTGGCTGGGCAATATACTACGTGGCTGGGCAATATACTACGTGACTGGGCAATATACTACGTGGCTGGGCAATATAGTACGTGACTGGGCAATATACTACGTGACTGGGCAATATACTACGTGACTGGGCAATATACTATGTGACTGGGCAATATACTATGTGGCTGGACAATATACTATGTGGCTGGGCAATATACTACGTGGCTGTGCAATATGCTATGTGACTGGGCAATATACTACATCACTGGGCAATATACTACGTGGACATGCATATTCTAGAATACCCCATGCGTTAAAATCGGGCCACCATCTAGTATATATATAATTTATATATTATTATTTTTTAAATCGTGACTAGTTTGCAAGATGTGGTCACTTTTCATTTGAAATGCACCGGGGCAATAAATATGGGTTGTTAAAATAGACCCCCCTTCCTCAGTTATATCATTATCTATTAAAACACTTGTGTGGCTGTTTTCTTTGGAAGTCAATGAATGATTTTAGGTGGTTGAGTTAGAAATTGGTAGGAATAGTCTAAGGCCTCTTTTCCACTTGTGAGGAAAACGGACGAGTGCAATCCGATAAAAAAATCGGATTGCACTCGGACCAATGTTATTCAATTTGCGATTTTTTTTCTCAGCCGAAATCGGACTGAGAAAAAAAATCACAGCATGCTGCGTATTGCTGCATATTGCTGCGATTCTCGGACGAGACTCACCAATGCAAGTCAATGGGTGCGAGAAAAAAAACGCACAGCACTCGCACCATGCGAACGCTGTCCAATTTTTACGCACCTGTGTCCTTTGAAAAGCCGGCAATTCAGCGCGGAGTACAGTAAAATCACACTGACAGGTTAGATTAGAGTAGATATATACACATAGAATAGGTATATATATATATATATATATATATATATATATATATATATATATATGTCAGGGAGACACCTATATACAGTATATATATAATTTAATTGCCGGTTTTTGCTTTCTCCTTCACAAACCCGACATGATATGAGACATGGTTACATACAGTAAACCATGTCATACCCCCTTTTTTTTTGCATATTCCACACTACTGTTAGTAGTGTGTATGTGCAAAATTTGGGCGCTCTAACTGTTATATTTAAGGGTTAAATCGCAGAAAAAATTGGCGTGGGCTCCTGCGCAATTTTCTCCGCCAGAGTGGTAAAGCCAGTGACTGAGGGCAGATATTAATAGCCTGGAGAGGGTCCATGGTTATTGCCCCCCCTGGCTAAAAACATCTGCCCCCAGCCACCCCAGAAAAGGCACATCTGGAAGATGCGCCTATTCTGGCACTTGGCCACTCTCTTCCCATTCCCATGTAGCGGTGGGATATGGGGTAATGAAGGGTTAATGTCACCGTGCTATTGTAAGGTGACATTAAGCCAGATTAATAATGGAGAGGCGTCAATTATGACACCTATCCATTATTAATCCAATTGTATGAAATGGTTAAAAAACACACACACATTATTACAAAGTATTTTAATGAAATAAAGACACAGGTTTTTGTAATATTTTAATATCCTGGTAATCCACCTGAAGACCCTCGTTCTGTAAAAGAGGTAAAATAAAAAAACTACAATATCCCATACCTTCCGATTATCAGTCTCGTCCCATGCTGTAAATCCATCTGAAGGGGTTAACTAATTTTACAAGCAGGAGCTCTGCTAATGCAGCTGTGCTCCTGCCTGTAAAACCCCAGGGAATGAATAGAATGTAGGTCAATGACCTGTAGTTACCTTCAGTTGCGGTGATGTGCCCTGTGCTGGATGTCCTCATATGACCTCGAGCCTGGGAAAATATTCTGAAAAGTTCCCAGGCTCGAGTTCATATGGCTGGGGGCAGATGTTTTTAGCCGGCGGGGGGGGGGGGGGGGGGGGGGCAATAACCGTGGACCCTCTCCAGGCTATTAATATCTGCCCTCAGTCACTGGCTTTACCGCTCTGGCAGAGAAAATTGCGCGGGAGCCCACGCCAATTTTTTCCGCGATTTAACCCTTAAATATAATAGCTAGAGCGCCCAAATTTTGCATATACACACTACTAACATTAGTAGTGTGGAATATGCAAAAAAAATGGGGATATGACATGGTTTACTGTATGTAATCATGTCTCATATCATGTCGGGTTTAGGAAGGAGATAGCAAAAGCCAGCAATTGAATTACCGGCTTTTAAGCTATGTAGCGCTGTATTAAATATAAATATATATATATATATATATATATATATATATATATATATATATATATATATATAGGTGTCTCCCTGACATATATACAGTATATATATGTATATATAACTATTCTATGTGTATATATCTACTCTAATCTAACCTGTCAGTGTGATTTTACTGTACACTGCGCTGAATTACCAGCTTTTCAACGGAGACCGGTGCGTAAATATCTGACAGCAATACGGATGACATACGGATGTTGCGATAAAAGAAAAAAAAATCGCATGACACTCGCATACGTTACATCCGTTTTTTCGGTCCGTAAATCGGACCGTTTTTTTTCTCTCAAGTGGAAAAGAGGCCTAAAGGTCATTAAAGGGATTGTCCAAGATTGGAAAAACATGGCTGGTTTAATTGAGAAACAGTGCCAGGCCTAACCATGTGTTGAACCTGGTATTGCAGCTCACTTCTAATGGGGCTGAGTTGCAATACCAGACACAACCCATAGTCAGGGATGGCGCTGTTTCTGAAAAAAAAAAAAAACAGCCGGGTTTTTCAATTCCAGATTATTATAATCTCTATAAAGAAAAAAAAATTGTTAAAAATAACAATTTATTTGAGAAAATAATCCAGATTATGATCAGGACACATTTTCGTCCATAGTCCTATTTCCAATTAAACTGTTGCGTAATGGGAAAGCGGTAAAGTCCCATGAGTAGAGATTAGAAAGCTGCCGAAATAGTTTGTGGCCTAGCCGACGGAACAAGTTATCGGAGAGCCACCGTGATGTCACCTTGATCTTCCGATCTATGAATGGCGGTGGCACCACCGACTCTGGTAAACCGATTCTTCTTAGCAGATGAGGGAGTTCGGCTGGAAGGAAGTCGACCATCACTATGTAGTCATAATGGACAAAACATGGATAGCACAAACTGATGACGGAGCTGGATGAGACGCCCCCCTCTCCGGTCTCCATCAGGAGGATGTCCTCAATGAACTCTTCGAAGGAGACCTCCCCGGCGTTGCCCTGCATGTACATGGACACCAACCTTTCAAATGGATCCACAACAAAGAGAACCTTGGCGTAAGTCCGAAGCACTTGGGCCAACATGGTTGGGTTGAACTTTGCCAAAATGTCAGGAACAGAGTCATCTACAGGAAGAGGGTTCCTTAGTGTAACATCAGCTCTTCTCTCCATGGCTTGTACCAGCTCTTCCCAACCATCAATAGTCACATCTGCTGGTTTGCAGTAAAGCGTCATGAACTTGTGGCTTATGGTCATGCTGGACAGAAGATGTTCTGCAGAACCTGATGAGTTCAAACCGCGAAATTGTGGAAATCTGTTACAAAAATGTCTTAGTCGCTTCTTCCGAAGTTGTTGGACGTGAAAGAAGGAGTCTAAGGTGATGGATGTCCTCCTCGGTTCTTCTCCAGTTCCTGCTGAAAGCAAAGCATGGAGGCGATGAGGATAAAACCCAGACAGATAAACATTAGAGATACAATGTCTCAGATGCCTTTGTTCTCCTGAATCCAGCGTGGTTTCTCTTGTTGTTTCGCCTTTCCAGTCCTGAGTTATGGTTTCCTTCCCTTTTTGCAAATCAAGTCCCATTAGCCAAGTAGCCATGATCCTCAACGCTTTGCGAGTTTCTTCTTAAGGTCCGCGCCACCTTGGATAACAAGACTAGATTTATATAAAGGGAAGATGGGACCATACAGGTCCTTCTCAAAAAATTAGCATATAGTGTTAAATTTCATTATTTACCATAATGTAATGATTACAATTAAACTTTCATATATTATAGATTCATTATCCACCAACTGAAATTTGTCAGGTCTTTTATTGTTTTAATACTGATGATTTTGGCATACAACTCCTGATAACCCAAAAAACCTGTCTCAATAAATTAGCATATTTCACCCATCCAATCAAATAAAAGTGTTTTTTAATAACAAACAAAAAATCCAACAAATAATAATGTTCAGTTATGCACTCAATACTTGGTCGGGAATCCTTTGGCAGAAATGACTGCTTCAATGCGGCGTGGCATGGAGGCAATCAGCCTGTGACACTGCTGAGATGTTATGGAGGCCCAGGATGCTTCAATAGCGGCCTTAAGCTCATCCAGAGTGTTGGGTCTTGCGTCTCTCAACTTTCTCTTCACAATATCCCACAGATTCTCTATGGGGTTCAGGTCAGGAGAGTTGGCAGGCCAATTGAGCACAGTAACACCATGGTCAGTAAACCATTTACCAGTGGTTTTGGCACTGTGAGCAGGTGCCAGGTCGTGCTGAAAAATGAAATCTTCATCTCCATAAAGCATTTCAGCCGATGGAAGCATGAAGTGCTCCAAAATCTCCTGATAGCTAGCTACATTGACCCTGCCCTTGATGAAACACAGTGGACCAACACCAGCAGCTGACATGGCACCCCACACCATCACTGACTGTGGGTACTTGACACTGGACTTCAGGCATTTTGGCATTTCCTTCTCCCCAGTCTTCCTCCAGACTCTGGCACCTTGATTTCCGAATGACATGCAAAATTTGCTTTCATCAGAAAAAAGTACTTGGGACCACTTAGCAACAGTCCAGTGCTGCTTCTCTGTAGCTCAAAAGTGGCTTTACCTGGGGAATGCGGCACCTGTAGCCCATTTCCTGCACACGCCTGTGCACGGTGGCTCTGGATGTTTCCACACCAGACTCAGTCCACTGCTTCCTCAGGTTCCCCAAGGTCTGGAATCGGTCCTTCTCCACAATCTTCCTCAGGGTCCGGTCTCCTCTTCTCGTTGTACAGCGTTTTCTGCCACATTGTTTCCTTCCAACAGACTTACCATTGAGGTGCCTTGATACAGCACTCTGGGAACAGCCTATTTGTTGAGAAATTTCTTTCTGGGTCTTACCCTCTTGCTTGAGGGTGTCAATGATGGCCTTCTTGACATCTGTCAGGTCGCTAGTCTAACCCATGATGGGGGTTTTGAGTAATGAACCAGGCAGGGAGTTTATAAAAGCCTCAGGTATCTTTTGCATGTGTTTAGAGTTAATTAGTTGATTCAGAAGATTAGGGTAATAGGTCGTTTAGAGAACCTTTTCTTGATATGCTAATTTATTGAGACAGGTTTTTTGGGTTATCAGGAGTTGTATGCCAAAATCATCAGTATTAAAACAATAAAAGACCTGACAAATTTCAGTTGGTGGATAATGAATCTATAATATATGAAAGTTTAATTGTAATCATTACATTATGGTAAATAATGAAATTTAACACTATATGCTAATTTTTTGAGAAGGACCTGTATTTCAAGGAAGGAGAGGAGCAGGAAAAAGAGAAAAACATCATCAGAATCAGGAGAAGAGCGGCGATTACACCAGGTAATTACAGATTTATCAGTGTCGGCCTCTCTATGACGACAATTACTGACAGTAAATAGAAGGAAATGATCAGAACGATAAATGGGCATTTACTTATTATTACTAATGATCTTAAGGAAGTCGAACTTTCTAGAAAATCCAGGTCACTGTCCAGAAATGAGTAAATGTCTGATTTCTCGGCAGTGTTGTAACTTTCTAGGTGTGTTCATGTCAGTATTTCCCGCTTTCAGTTCTTCCCGCAGAGCGACAGTGAAATCAGCACCGAGTCCTGACGTGTGACATCATCATGAGTCATGATGTCAGTGTCTGCGCGTCCTCCTGTACATCCATTATATAGGTAGTGTATAACCGAGACGCTGCAGCCTCCAGTGTTACACTACATGCCACTCACTCTGCGGAGTAGGAAGCCGTGGCTAAAGGAGTAACAAGCAATCGTAGGCATTTACAGTTTCCAAAAAAAAAAATGATCAATGGGTATTCAGATGTAGCAGTTGCGTCATGGTTCTTGCTCTTGAAATGTCCAACCACCCCTATCCATGGTTTTTTTTCCCCTCTTTTTTTTTCCTATACTATGTTGTGCATAAATATGTGATTCTTCAGAATTTGTTTTAGTCTTTGCCTGATGAAGAGACCTGTGTAGTCTCGAAAGCTGCAATTTGTTACCATCTTTTCAGTTAGCCATTAAAAGGTATCAACCACTGAGGACTCTCAATTCTAAATATTTTTCAACCACCCCTAGGAATTTATGCCCAATTGCTAACCCTGGCGAGATTTGGGATTGTGCAATGATTAATAAGGTTGGCTAGTACAGGAAATACACAATAAAGCGCTACGTATTGCCACCACTAGGAGGCGCTCAAAGCATAGGACATTGTACAGCTGCCTCGTGCTCCCCCTAGTGGTGGCTGAAATCTATTTATTATTCACCTACTGCTCATCAGGGTTCAGATATTAGGAAAAACTCTAAAAAAATAGCGCCGTCCGATCTGTCTGCGGGTATCTACAGAATGCACCGATTCTGACTGGTGTCTGTGTGTGATGTGTCGCCATCATGTGCTGGAAGTTGCCGAAATCTGTCACCGCCATACTGTGAAAAAAGCGGTCTGATTACATCTGTCCTTCACGGGTGTCAGAACATGACCCAGAACATCGAGGATCAGACTCAGGAGTAAGGCCATAGGGGATTAGTAATGAGGGCATGGATGGGGCACCATGAACCAGGATCATATATGGTGCCCAATATAAGGTGGAGGGATCGTCCCCTCCAGGGGGCAGTTATAGGGGTGTAGAGGTATCAGAGACCCTCTGCCACATACCAGTATTAGAAACACCGCATGATCAGTGGGGGTCTGCAGCTAAAGTATTCTGTGCTGGGTCAAACACGGCTGCGGCATCTCAGTGATTAGTAACAGGGTGCGGACCCCTTCTATCCTCCCATTAGACCAGAGGTCTCAAACACACGGCCGGTGGGCAGCATGCGGACCCTGAGGCACCGTAGACCCCCTGATGATCATGGTCCGGTGCAGGGGTCCACCAATGGCAGAGCTTTAAAGGGGTTAAACCATCATATGTGCCCCAAAATACTACAAACAAAAACTATGACTCATCCTACAAGCTACCAGCCTCCCTCTATGTCACATGCAGTGGCGTCCCGCCAATGGCGGCTGGCATCGGACCCCCTGCCTCTCACTGCAAGTTCAACTGTATCGGCATCCTGGATTCCGGTACAGTTTAAAGCAATGATGGATGAGGGAGCGTCAGACGACATCTCCTCCTCGGTGTCTAACGTCTCAGCACAATGGGCGCGATGACATCACTACATGGCGCCCGCTGTGCTGAGATGTGCGGTACTTCACAATGCTCACTGCAGAGACTGGAACAGCGGGAATGGGGAGGAGAGGCGACTACTGTATTTCTTTTTTTTAAATCAGCGACTACACTGTGGTGGCAAGAATACTATATGGAGGACTATGGGGAGTGCAGTATACTGTATGGAGGACTATGGGGAGTGCAGTATATGTATAGAGAACTACGTATGGGGAGTGCAGTATACTGTATGGAGGACTATGGGGAGTGCAGTATACTGTATAGAGAACTATGGGCAGTGCAGTATACTGTATGGAGGACTATGGGGAGTGCAGTATACTGTATAGAGAACTATGGGCAGTGCAGTATACTGTATGGAGGACTAGGACTACGGGGAGTGCAGTATACTGTATGGAGGACTATGGGGAGTGCAGTATACTATATGGAGGACTATGGGGAGTGCAGCATACTGTATAGAGAACTACGTATGGGGAGTGCAGTATACTATATGGAGGACTATGGGGAGTGCAGTATACTGTATGGAGGACTATGGGGAGTGCAGTATACTATATATAGGACTATGGGGAGTGCAGTATACTATATGGAGGACTATGGGGAGTGCAGTATACTGTATGGAGGACTATGGGGAGTGCAGTATACTGTATGGAGGACTATGGGGAGTGCAGTATACTGTATAGAGAACTACATATGGGGAGTGCAGTATACTATATGGAGGACTATGGGGAGTGCAGTATACTGTATGGAGGACTATGGGGAGTGCAGTATACTGTATGGAGGACTATGGGGAGTGCAGTATACTGTATGGAGGACTATGGGGAGTGCAGTATACTGTATAGAGAACTATGGGCAGTGCAGTATACTGTATGGAGGACTATGGGAAGCACAGTATACTGTATATGGACTAGGACTATGGGGAGTGCAGTATACTGTATGAAGGTCTACGGGGAGTGCAGTATACTGTATGGAGGACTATGGGGAGTGCAGTATACTGTATGGAGGACTAGGCCTATGGGGAGTGCAGTATACTGTATGGAGGACTATGGGGAGTGTAGTATACTGTATGGAGGACTATAGGGAGTATACTGTATGGAGGACTAGGCCTATGGGGAGTGCAGTATACTGTATGGAGGACTATGGGGAGTGTAGTATACTGTATGGAGGACTATAGGGAGTATACTGTATGGAGGACTAGGCCTATGGGGAGTGCAGTATACTGTATGGAGGACTATGGGGAGTGTAGTATACTGTATGGAGGACTATAGGGAGTATACTGTATGGAGGACTAGGCCTATGGGGAGTGCAGTATACTGTATGGAGGACTATGGGGAGTGTGGTATACTGTATGGAGGACTATAGGGAGTATACTGTATGGAGGACTAGGCCTATGGGGAGTGCAGTATACTGTATGGAGGACTATGGGGAGTGTAATATACTGTATGGAGGACTAGGCCTATGGGGAGTGCAGTATACTGTATGGAGGACTATGGGGAGTGCAGTATACTGTATGGAGGACTGCGGGGAGTGCAGTATACTGTATGGAGGACTATGGGGAGTGCAGTATACTGTATGGAGGACTATGGGGAGTGCAGTATACTGTATAGAGGACTAGGACTATGGGGAGTGCAGTATACTCTATGGAGCACTAGGACTATGGAGAGTGCACTATACTGTATGGAGGACTAGAACTATGGGGAGTGCACTATACTGTATAGAGGACTACGGGGAGTGCAGTATACTGTATGGAGGACTACGGGGAGTGCAGTATACTGTATGGAGGACTACGGGGAGTGCAGTATACTGTATGGAGGACTATGGGGAGTGCAGTATACTGTATGGAGGACTATGGGGAGTGCAGTATACTGTATGGAGGACTATGGGGAGTGCAGTATACTGTATGGAGGACTATGGGGAGTGCAGTATACTATATGGAGGACTATGGGGAGTGCAGTATACTGTATGGAGGACTATGGGGAGTGCAGTATACTGTATAGAGAACTACGTATGGGGAGTGCAGTATACTATATGGAGGACTATGGGGAGTGCAGTATACTGTATGGAGGACTATGGGGAGTGCAGTATATTGTATGGAGGACTATGGGGAGTGCAGTATATTGTATGGAGGACTATGGGGAGTGCAGTATACTGTATAGAGAACTATGGGCAGTGCAGTATACTGTATGGAGGACTAGGACTACGGGGAGTGCAGTATACTGTATGGAGGACTATGGGGAGTGCAGTATACTATATGGAGGACTATGGGGAGTGCAGTATACTATATGGAGGACTATGGGGAGTGCAGTATACTGTATGGAGGACTATGGGGAGTGCAGTATACTGTATGGAGGACTATGGGGAGTGCAGTATACTGTATAGAGAACTATGGGCAGTGCAGTATACTGTATGGAGGACTATGGGAAGCACAGTATACTGTATGGAGGACTAGGACTATGGGGAGTGCAGTATACTGTATGAAGGTCTACGGGGAGTGCAGTATACTGTATGGAGGACTATGGGAAGTGCAGTATACTGTATGGAAGACTAGGCCTATGGGGATTGCAGTATACTGTATGGAGGACTATGGGGAGTGTAGTATACTGTATGGAGGACTAGGCCTATGGGGAGTGCAGTATACTGTATGGAGGACTATGGGGAGTGTAGTATACTGTATGGAGGACTATATGGAGTATACTGTATGGAGGACTAGGCCTATGGGGAGTGCAGTATACTGTATGGAGGACTATGGGGAGTGTAGTATACTGTATGGAGGACTATAGGGAGTATACTGTATGGAGGACTAGGCCTATGGGGAGTGCAGTATACTGTATGGAGGACTATGGGGAGTGTAGTATACTGTATGGAGGACTATAGGGAGTATACTGTATGGAGGACTAGGCCTATGGGGAGTGCAGTATACTGTATGGAGGACTAGGCCTATGGGGAGTGCAGTATACTGTATGGAGGACTATGGGGAGTGCAGTATACTGTATGGAGGACTGCGGGGAGTGCAGTATACTGTATGGAGGACTATGGGGAGTGCAGTATACTGTATGGAGGACTATGGGGAGTGCAGTATACTGTATGGAGGACTATGGGGAGTGCAGTATACTGTATGGAGGACTATGGGGAGTGCAGTATACTATATGGAGGACTATGGGGAGTGCAGTATACTGTATGGAGGACTATGGGGAGTGCAGTATACTGTATAGAGAACTACGTATGGGGAGTGCAGTATACTATATGGAGGACTATGGGGAGTGCAGTATACTGTATGGAGGACTATGGGGAGTGCAGTATATTGTATGGAGGACTATGGGGAGTGCAGTATATTGTATGGAGGACTATGGGGAGTGCAGTATACTGTATAGAGAACTATGGGCAGTGCAGTATACTGTATGGAGGACTAGGACTACGGGGAGTGCAGTATACTGTATGGAGGACTATGGGGAGTGCAGTATACTATATGGAGGACTATGGGGAGTGCAGTATACTATATGGAGGACTATGGGGAGTGCAGTATACTGTATGGAGGACTATGGGGAGTGCAGTATACTGTATGGAGGACTATGGGGAGTGCAGTATACTGTATAGAGAACTATGGGCAGTGCAGTATACTGTATGGAGGACTATGGGAAGCACAGTATACTGTATGGAGGACTAGGACTATGGGGAGTGCAGTATACTGTATGAAGGTCTACGGGGAGTGCAGTATACTGTATGGAGGACTATGGGAAGTGCAGTATACTGTATGGAAGACTAGGCCTATGGGGAGTGCAGTATACTGTATGGAGGACTATGGGGAGTGTAGTATACTGTATGGAGGACTAGGCCTATGGGGAGTGCAGTATACTGTATGGAGGACTATGGGGAGTGTAGTATACTGTATGGAGGACTATATGGAGTATACTGTATGGAGGACTAGGCCTATGGGGAGTGCAGTATACTGTATGGAGGACTATGGGGAGTGTAGTTTACTGTATGGAGGACTATAGGGAGTATACTGTATGGAGGACTAGGCCTATGGGGAGTGCAGTATACTGTATGGAGGACTATGGGGAGTGTAGTATACTGTATGGAGGACTATAGGGAGTATACTGTATGGAGGACTAGGCCTATGGGGAGTGCAGTATACTGTATGGAGGACTAGGCCTATGGGGAGTGCAGTATACTGTATGGAGGACTATAGGGAGTGCAGTATACTGTATGGAGGACTGCGGGGAGTGCAGTATACTGTATGGAGGACTATGGGGAGTGCAGTATACTGTATGGAGGACTATGGGGAGTGCAGTATACTGTATAGAGGACTAGGACTATGGGGAGTGCAGTATACTCTATGGAGGACTAGGACTATGGAGAGTGCACTATACTGTATGGAGGACTAAAACTACGGGGAGTGCAGTATACTGTATGGAGGACTATGGGGAGTGCAGTATACTGTATGGAGGACTCTGGGGAGTGCAGTATACTGTATGGAGGACTATGGGGAGTGCAGTATACTGTATGGAGGACTATGGGGAGTGCAGTATACTGTATGGAGGACTATGGGGAGTGCAGTATACTGTATGGAGGACTATGGGGTGTGCAGTATACTGTATGGAGGACTACGGGGAGTGGTGCAGTATACTGTATGGAGGACTATGGGGAGTGCAGTATACTGTATGGAGGACTATGGGGAGTGCAGTATACTGTATGGAGGACTAGGACTATGGAGAGTGCACTATACTGTATGGAGGACTAGAACTATGGGGAGTGCAGTATACTGTATGGAGGACTACGGGGAGTGCAGTATACTGTATGGAGGACTACGGGGAGTGCAGTATACTGTATGGAGGACTATGGGGAGTGCAGTATACTATATGGAGGACTCTGCAGCCAATTATACTACATAGATGGCTATATGGGGGCTATTATACTACATGGATGGCTATTTGGGGCTATTATACTATATGGAGGGCTATTTGGGGCTATTATACTATATGGAAGGCTATGTGGGGGCTATTATAATATATGGAGGGCTATGTGGGGGTTATTATAATATATGTAGAACTATATCCGGGTTATTATGTTTGGAGGGCTATATGGGAGCCTTTATAATATTTGGAGGGCTATGTGGTAGCCTTTACACTTAATGGAGGGCTAAGTGGGGGCCATTATACTATAGCCAAACATTTCTACAGTGTGAAGGTTTGTGCGGAGTCCATCATACTGTGTGGGAGCCATTATACAGTGTGGGGAGGTGTGGGGGCTATTATACTGTATGTAGGCCCATTATTGCTGCATGGAGGGCTGTGTCGGAGATCATCATATATTGGGGTCACCATACTTTTCCGGTGGAGTTGAGGGGTACAGTAGGATCATCACACAGTGCTTGTAGAGGAATTCACTGTGGGGGTATCATACTGTGCTTGGGGGGCACTTTCACTGGTATCATACCTTATGGGTGCAATGAAAGGGGAATCTAGGACTTCAGTAGGAGGAAAATTACTTTGTAAAGGCTGAAAAGTTGGGAGATCTGCTCCTCTGTGACCCCACCGAATATTAAGATTTTTTTTGTTGTTGTTGCGGGAGGGCCCAATTAGAACTTCTGTTATGGGGCCCCATGATTTCTCTGTACGCCCCTGGTCACATGTGATGTCTCTCATCTGTGTCAGGTTGTGATTGATCCCAGCCGATGATGTCACCGAGTGCAGTGATGTCACCGGTGCAGATCTGTTATATGTAGCGATGTACAGAGCCCTATCATCCTCACCTGCCTGCTCGGTCCTCCCCTGCCGACGTTGCGCCATCGTCACCATCTTCAGCCACCAGTAAAGAATTCCCAACACAACCAGTAAGATTAAGAATCTGATCCCAAACTTCATTTTCCAATTCTGGAAGGGAAGAATCTTTTAGTTGCAGATTTCGCTCCCCTCCCCCATCCTGTGCCCGTCAGACCTGGGGGTAAAGTACAGTTTACTGACACGTATCCGGCCCAGATAAATTGTACACTTCCAGCCTGTAACATGGCCCTGAGGGTCTGCAGGGTCCGCCATGTACCAGATCACCTGGACCTTTGGGATTTCTGCACATGGAACAAGGTTCTCAGCAGCACAGAGTATTTCAGGAGAGGATCTTGTTTTGTCATACAAGGACATTAGCGAGGTCAGGACTGTGTGTGACATGAAATCAGAGGGAAACGATCACCCTAAAACTAAGAATCTTGAAACAGTCAGGAAATGAAATATAAAATATATTTCAATGTCGCATTGGAGCTGCGTACACAAAACGGCAGAGGATTTTCAATCCAGACTCCATTGAGCGTTTTTCTTCTAAGCACTGGAGCAAGTGCACAAATCCTTTAGTCAGTGGCAGATACAATTTTCTGCCACTTTCTAGAACAAAATATCTCTGTTTTAGTTTTTCCCCATTTTCAAGATCTCGGCTTGCTGCCAGTGAATAGACACATCCTTACACCCATTCCTGGCCTAACACCTCTCACAGCTGAGGGTTTGTTACAGTTATATACACTCCAACCAGTCTGCTGCCACCTAACCAGCTTGGACTCCAGACTGATCCATTTCACCTGCACTGATACATTGTAACAAACCATCAGAAACAGAATTATGCTGCCGATTTAGCTTCCTCACAATCACATAAAATTGTAACAGCCTCTCATCAGGAAGAAAAAGTGATGCCGCTATGTTTTTTTTAACCTTTAGACGTAAACATGAATGTTCCTTTTCACTGACAGCAAGCAAAGATCTAAAAAATGGGGAAGAACTGAAACTCAAATTAACTTAGAAGGTTGCTAAAAAAATTTTATACAAGATTTAATCTTTATTTATATAAAGGTCACATTTAAAGGGTTTCTCCAATTTCATCAATCCAGTCCTCCCTAGGTTGAGAACCCCTTTATTTAGTTGTGTAATAGTGAGTTTGACCAGCAGATGGCGCTGCACAGCAAGGCTTTCCTATGGCTGACAAGTGACACAGTGACCTAGAAATGACACATGCTCTCTTGGCAGAGTCTGCAGGTCAAAATCTGCACTTTTTTTTTTGCGGATTTTGTGCGTTTTTTTTCTGCGGATTCTGTGCGGATTTCATCCGTTTTTATCCTTGCGGATTTCTATTATGGAATGGGTGCAGAAACGCTGCAGATCCGCAGAAAGAAGTGACACGGTCCTTAAAATAATCTGCTGCATTTTCCTGCACCCTGAGCCCCTGATTTAAAAAAAAAAAAATGCCCCCACTGTGCGACATGAATAAAGGTATTCCCCATTCAACACTCGACTCCCTTTACACAAATATGCCCCCTGATTAAAAAAACGCCAAGATGCCCAAACTAGGCCCCCTGATAACAAGTATACTGCACACTGCGCCCCCCGAAAATAATTACGCCCCATCATTATAAAATGCCAAACTGTGGACTCTGCTTTGTAGTTTGCCCCCCCGTTACGGCTGTGGAACATTTCTTGCGTGTTGCCATTCAGGACTTTAGAAAAGCTTGGTGACAACCCCTGGACACAATAATGGTGGACATATTGGTTGTCACCCAATTATTTTTTTATTTTTGGGGGTATCTGTTCTTAGTCTTGACTCTGATGAGCCCCCCACGGACTCCTGAGACCCCCTTTATCCTGTTTTCTCATGATTAAGTCTTTTATTATTAAATTTCTCATCCCGGCAGGAAAATAATATTACGCTTTACGGGGGCATCAGGATGTGCAGCTTCATACACAAAGAATCCAGGCCAAGTCCAAGATGACATCCCGCTGCCAAAAATTTCCTCACGCTCCTATTTTATTTCTTATTTTAAGACTCTTTAGTCAATGACCATGTGTTCGGCTAATTCTGGACGACTGACCCCAAAATCGGATCACTTCCACATTCACACTCAGAACGCAGGATCCGTCTTGTTCCTCATCTCATTCCCCGAGCAGAGGGTCTGTGCCTTATCTCCGGGCGATACATTGATTTCCTACAGAAATCCCAATTTCTGCGCAGTCACAGAATAAAATTAAATGCTGTCTGTAGTCACCACTAGGGGGAGCTCACAGTAGCTCTGACGGGATGATGTGGGATATTAGGGGTAGTAGTCGGGTGGCTCTGGTTGATGGGATGATGTGGGATATTAGGGGTAGTAGTCCGGTGGCTCTGGCTGACGGGATGATGTGGGATATTAGGGGTCGTAGTCCGGTGGCTCTGGTTGATGGGATGATGTGGGATATTAGGGGTAGTAGCCCGGTGGCTCTGGCTGACGGGATGATGTGGGATATTAGGGGTAGTAGTCCGGTGGCTCTGGCTGACGGGATGATGTGGGATATTAGGGGTAGTAGTCCGGTGGCTCTGGTTGATGGGATGATGTGGGATATTAGGGGTAGTAGCCCGGTGGCTCTGGCTGACAGGATGATGTGGGATATTAGGGGTAGTAGCCCGGTGGCTCTGACGGGATGATGTGGGATATTAGGGGTAGTAGACCCGTGGCTCTGGCTGATATGGGATGTTTGGGATATTAGGAGTAGTAGTCCGGTGGCTCTGGTTGATGGGATGATGTGGGATATTAGGGGTAGTAGTCTGGTGGCTCTGGCTGATATGGGATGTTTGGGATATTAGGGGTAGTAGTCCGGTGGCTCTGGCTGACCGGGTGATGTGGGATATTAGGGGTAGTAGTCCGGTGGCTCTGGTTGACGGGATGATATGGGATATTAGGGGTAGTAGCCCGGTGGCTCTGACGGGATGATGTGGGATATTAGGGGTAGTAGACCTGTGGCTCTGGCTGATATGGGATGTTTGGGATATTAGGAGTAGTAGTCCGGTGGCTCTGGCTGATGGGATGATGTGGGATATTAGGGGTAGTAGTCCAGTGGCTCTGACGGGATGATGTGGGATATTAGGGGTAGTAGTCCGGTGGCTCTGGTTGACGGGATGATATGGTATATTAGGGGTAGTAGTCCGGTGGCTCTGGTTGACGGGATGATATGGGATATTAGGGGTAGTAGTCCGGTGGCTCTGGTTGATATGGGATGTTTCGGATATTTGGGGTAGTAGTCCGGTGGCTCTGGTTGATGGGACGATGTGCGATATTAGGGGTAGTAGTCTGGTGGCTCTGGCTGATGGGATGATGTGGGATATTAGGGGTAGTAGTCTGGTGGCTCTGGCTGATGGGATGATGTGGGATATTAGTGGTAGTAGTCCAGTGGCTCTGGCTGATGGGATGATGTGGGATATTAGTGGTAGTAGTCCAGTGGCTTTGGCTGACGGGATGATATGGGATATTAGGGGTAGTAGTTCGGTGGCGCTTATGAAGTAGCGCTTATAAAGACGACTGTATTCTTCTGTTTAGATAGATACATAGATAGTCTGTAATCTAGGGATATTAGAGTATGGGATTACATATATTGGTGCGGTCTATATGGCCAGATAGACCCCTGGATCTGGATTATATGTATTGGTGGGGTCTATAGGGCCGGACAGACCCCCTCGATCTGGATTACATTTATTGGAGTGGCCTATAGGGCCGGATAGACCCCTGGATCTGGATTACATATATTGGTGGGGTCTATAGGGCCGGATAGACCCCCTGGATCTGGATTACATATATTGGTGGGGTCTATAGGGCAGGATAGACCCCCTGGATCTGGATTACATATATTGGTGGGGTCTATAGGGCAGGATAGACCCCCTCGATCTGGATTACATATATTGGTGGGGTCTATAGGGCCGGATAGACCCCCTGGATCTGGATTACATATATTGGTGGGGTCTATAGGGCAGGATAGACCCCCTGGATCTGGATTAGATATATTGGTGGTGTCTATAGGGAAGGATAGACCCCTGGATCTGGATTACATATATTGGTGGGGTCTATAGGGCCGGATAGACCCCCTGGATCTGGATTACATATATTGGTGGGGTCTATAGGGCAGGATAGACCCCCTGGATCTGGATTACATATATTGGTGGGGTCTATAGGGCAGGATAGACCCCCTGGATCTGGATTACATATATTGGTGGGGTCTATAGGGCCGGATAGACCCCCTGGATCTGGATTAGATATATTGGTGGTGTCTATAGGGAAGGATAGACCCCTGGATCTGGATTACATATACTGGTGGGGTCTATAGGGCCGGACAGACCCCCTGGATCTGGATTACATATATTGGTGGGATCTATAGGGCCGGACAGACCCCCTGAATCTGGATTACATTTATTGGAGGGGTCTATAGAGCTGGACAGACCCCCTGAATCTGGATTACATTTATTGGAGGGGTCTATAGAGCTGGACAGACCCCCTGAATCTGGATTACATATATTGGTGCGGTCCATAGGGCTGGACAGACCCCCTGGATCTGGAGTCACTGGGTTGCATGTGCATTGTCAGGGCGGGGGTCCAGGAAGCACCACCGTATGTACAGACCTTCGGATACAATACAGATTATCTTAGTTCTGATTTCCAGAAGCCTTGAAAAGTTTTCTGTCCAAAGAAAATAAACGACTCTATAAATGTCCGCAGGTTGACACAGAAATATCCATCCTGGAAGGAGAAGAATTTGCCCCAATATAAAACCCTCCAACATCCATCAACATGAGCGGAGCTGGGACTGCAGAAACCATAACAGGAATATGTCCCCCGCACACAGGAAACTCTATTTATACAGAAAATTCCATCAAAATACACAGAATTCCTGCTATAATTAAGTGTGCGGCTCGTCCCTGCTGGCCGGGGGGCTGGGGGGGCGGCTAATTTTGGTCTGTATATAAAGAGATGTGGGATTTCAGGCAAATTGTACGGACTCCGGCTTTATGGATCTTGGTGCTGATCTCACAAGTGTCAAACGTGTCCCGGGATACAACATTGGATACATTCACTCTATAGCAGTGCCCTCCTAGGATGGGTGTAGTGCCGCCATAGCAGAACCATTCACAGTGCCGCCATAATAATGCCCTCCTGGACAGTGGCAGCTACGGTGGGTGCACAACAGAACCATACACACTGTCGTTGTAGCAGAGCCAGACAAGGCGCCTTATAGCAGAGTCAGTCACAGCCTCAACAAGCCCTCCAGTAACAGGACCAACGCTGCCCCCGTAACAATGGCCATCACTCTTCCTCAATAACCGCTGTCACCTTAGTGCCACAATATAGCAGAGCCCACCACAGTGCCATAGCTTTAGGGGGTGGAAAATTGGACAATTTCCCAGTTTCTCAACAAGCTAAGGATCTGAGGAGGACAGGACGCCATAGAGCAATATCTACTCAGTATTATACAGTTAGGGCCAGAAATATTTGGACAGTGACACAATTTTCGCGAGTTGGGCTCTGCATGCCACCACATTGGATTTGAAATGAAACCTCTACAACAGAATTCAAGTGCAGATTGTAACGTTTAATTTGAAGGGTTGAACAAAAATATCTGATAGAAAATGTAGGAATTGTACACATTTCTTTACAAACACTCCACATTTTAGGAGGTCAAAAGTAATTGGACAAATAAACATAACCCAAACAAAATATTTTTATTTTCAATATTTTGTTGCAAATCCTTTGGAGGCAATCACTGCCTTAAGTCTGGAACCCATGGACATCACCAAACGCTGGGTTTCCTCCTTCTTAATGCTTTGCCAGGCATTTACAGCCGCAGCCTTCAGGTCTTGCTTGTTTGTGGGTCTTTCCGTCTTAAGTCTGGATTTGAGCAAGTGAAATGCATGCTCAATTGGGTTTAGATCTGGAGATTGACTTGGCCATTGCAGAATGTTCCACTTTTTGGCACTCATGAACTCCTGGGTAGCTTTGGATGTATGCTTGGGGTCATTGTCCATCTGTACTATGAAGCGCCGTCCAATCAACTTTGCAGCATTTGGCTGAATCTGGGCTGAAAGTATATCCCGGTACACTTCAGAATTCATCCGGCTACTCTTGTCTGCTCTTATGTCATCAATAAACACAAGTGACCCAGTGCCATTGAAAGCCATGCATGCCCATGCCATCACGTTGCCTCCACCATGTTTTACAGAGGATGTGGTGTGCCTTGGATCATGTGCCGTTCCCTTTCTTCTCCAAACTTTTTTCTTCCCATCATTCTGGTACAGGTTGATCTTTGTCTCATCTGTCCATAGAATACTTTTCCAGAACTGAGCTGGCTTCTTGAGGTGTTTTTCTGTCTATTTTGGTATTGATGAATGGTTTGCATCTAGATGTGAACCCTTTGTATTTACTGTCATGGAGTCTTCTCTTTACTGTTGACTTAGAGACAGATACACCTACTTCACTGAGAGTGTTCTGGACTTCAGTTGATGTTGTGAACGGGTTCTTCTTCACCAAATTAAGTATGCGGCGATCATCCACCACTGTTGTCATCCGTGGACGCCCAGGCCTTTTTGAGTTCCCAAGCTCACCAGTCAATTCCTTTTTTCTCAGAATGTACCCAACTGTTGATTTTGCTACTCCAAGCATGTCTGCTATCTCTCTGATGGATTTTTTCTTTTTTTTTCAGCCTCAGGATGTTCTGCTTCACCTCAATTGAGAGTTCCTTTGACCGCATGTTGTCTGCTCACAGCAACAGCTTCCAAATGCAAAACCACACACCTGGAATCCACCCCTGACCTTTTAACTACTTCATTGATTACAGGTTAACGAGGGAGACGCCTTCAGAGTTAATTGCAGCCCTTAGAGTCCATTGTCCAATTACTTTTGGTCCCTTGAAAAAGAGGACGCTATGAATTACAGAGCTATGATTCCTAAACCCTTTCTCCGATTTGGATGTGGAAACTATCATATTGCAGCTGGGAGTGTGCACTTTCAGCTCATATTATATATATAATTGTATTTCTGAACATGTTTTTGTAAACAGCTAAAATAACAAAACTTGTGTCACTGTCCAAATATTTCTGGCCCTAACTGTATATCTATATATAAAGCTGAGTGTGTGTGTGTGTGTGTGTGTGTGTGTGTATGTATGTATCAGCCACACCCACTCCACATAGCCCCAACCAATCACTAGGCATCTTTCATTTCACCAGAGCTGTTTAAAAGATGAAATCTGAGCTGTGATTGGTTGCTATGAGCAACTGTTTTCCTGTTTTCAAAAACGCAGCGTCCAGATGTTACAGCATAGTGGAGGGGATTTAATGAAATCCCGTCTCCACTATGCAGGAAAAAACGCATGCGTTTTTGCCGCGAAAACGCACATGCGTCGCGTTTTTTCAGAACGCAGCATGTTGCTACAATGAGCAAAAAACGCCAGAACACCGCAGGTGACCTGCCAGTGACCTCACGTGCAGTTTTGGTCAGGATTTTACCTGCATAAAATCCTGACCAAAGCTTGAAGCAAGCCTGAACGTGGACACATACCCTTACAGCGCCAACCTGATGTGCTGTTCCATGTATGTTGTTATATTTTACTCTGCTGCCACCCAATGGCCTTTTTCCGTATGGCAGTTTGTTATTAATTCTTGTGGGAATGTCTTTCACTTCCGGTTCAGGGGTCAAGTCTTCTCTTCCTCTGGCAGCCATTTCATTTTCAGTTTTTCTTGCTGTTGTGAGAGGACATGCTTGAACCGGGCTTAGGAAGGCATCATTCTTTCGACCTATTGCTGCTGACACTTGCAGTCATACTTGGTGCTACATCTTACTGTACCTTGTCTACACCTGCATTTTTGGAGAAAGTACTGTATTACCAGTTATACGCTGTATGTCCAGATTTCCAAATAAACAAGTCTGGATTGCACAATTCCTGATGTGCATCATCTCTCCGGACACTGAACAGCATTGGTCCTGTCTGCCTCACGTCGAGGAAATACTGAAGGTACGGTTCTCTCTCACAACCCTTAATAGTCAACCACACCTCCACTCACCTCATGTGGGGACAGAGCAGTTGAAAGACTGCCTTGAAGACTGACCAGAATCATCCTTATATCCCTATCCATGTGCCCACGCTCTGCCTGCTCACATACTGCAGCCCTGCTCTGCTAAGAAATCTCCTGCAGCGTCACCTCTTACCGCATCGTGCATAAAGACTCTCTGTATATTATACCACATTGCTGTAGATTGTCAAACTGCAGAACCCCACAATTCTCCAAAAACACCTTGGGAATCTTATCAGGGGGTCGCAACAAAGCTGCACCACAATTTCCAGCTCCCAATTCAAAAGTTCAGTTTCTTAAAGAGACAGCGCACCTTAAATCAAAATGGCCGAAAAGGACCTTACGCAGTTCCCTAATGCTGAAACAGAGCAAATACAACCTGATACGGTCCATTATGAAGACCAGGAAGCAGAGCCCGCTTCCGCAGCAGACCCAGATGCACGACCAGTACACTCCCTCAAGCCAACACTAAAGGTCCTTGAGAATTACTGTTCCACAAGGGATGAGTTCAATGACAACCTGGATGACCTATGGGAACGAGTTGCCTCCCTCATGTCAAGCGTCCAACGCCACACAGTTGATGCAGCGAGTTTACAGGACACTATAGGACAGACATGGCCCACGGCAGATACAAGAGACTGTCCGCAAAGTATGCTGCCTTCCTAAAAGACTCTAAAATAGACGAAGCCCTATCAGAGTTAAGCAAGGCAGATTCCACAGACAGAGAAAGGGCCGCCGCCGTGCAAGACACCAAAGATAAAGCGGAGCTTCGTATTGCCCATCTGCAAGAAACTAGATCGCACAGGTCAGCCTCGCCTAGACACTCTGTTCGGTAATACAAATTATCCTGCTCAAGAACTTCAGCCCTCAGCGACAGAATTCTAGAGGCCCGTTTAAACACAGAGCGGTCCAAACTAAGACATTCATACACAGAAAAGAAAGCAGAAGCAGAGGCAGAAGTCAAGAAAGTAGAGGCAGAAGCAGAAGCCAGGAAGGCAGAAGCAAAGAAAGCAGAAGCAGAGGCTCGATCAAAGATTCTTCAAACAGAAATGGAGGAAGAAATCGCATTAGCCGAAGTAAAAATACTCGAGCAAGCATTGAAGCAAAACCTCGACCCGATTTGCCAGCCACCACAGGAAGAAGACGACCTAGTTGTTCATACCAGCGACTACGTGCAGAAACAGATACCTGCAGCGCACACATTCCCCAGCAACGTTCAACCCAACATTGCAGAAGCGTCCAAGTCAGCCCAACCTATGGTGCCAGTATCGCCCACAACCCCTACAGAGACCCAAGACCAACGCCGTGATGCACCCCCTCAGGAGCAGTCATCACCGCAACATGACCGCAAGGCACACTCCAGCCTGCCTCCACAGTTCAAGCAGCAGTCATCAGAATCTCCAGAGGTTAAACCACAGCTCAACCCTGCAGCGACATCATTCTACCCGGGAACAATTCACCCTTCCACGCCACACAGCTTATACACCCGAGGGGCACCACAAGCTACTACGGTAACAAGGAGTGAAGGATCAGACACGTCCGAGTTTGCCAGGTTCATGGTGAGCAGGGAGCTAATCAGCACTAGCCTCTCAAAATTCGAAGAACCGTGCAGAGAACTACAGAGCCTGGAAAGCAACCTTCAAGGCCGCCATTGCTGATCTCAACCTATTCGCGGAGCAGGAGCTCGACATCATGGTAAAATGGTTGGGTCCTGAATCTACAAAGTGTATCCAGAGTCTTAGGACTGTCTATGTGGGGCAAGCTGAAGCAGGTCTCGCTGCGGCCTTGCAGAGACTTGAAAGAACCTACGGCAGCGCTAAAGCCATAGAAAAGTCCCTATTCAAGAGACTGCAGAATGTTCCAAGGATCAACCTTAAAGGGACACTGTCACCTGAATTTGGAGGGAACAATCTTCAGCCATGGAGGCGGGGTTTTCGGGTGTTTGATTCACCCTTTCCTTACCCGCTGACTGCATGCTGGCTGCAATATTGGATTGAAGTTAATTCTCTGTCCTCCATAGTACACTCCTGCGCAAGGCAAGATTGCCTTATGCAGGCATGTACTACGGAGGACAGAGAATGAACTTCAATCCAATATTGCAGCCAGCATGCAGCCAGCGGGTAAGGAAAGGGTGAATCAAAAACCTCGCCTTCATGGCTGAAGATTGTTCCCTCCAAATTCAGGTGACAGTGTCCCTTTAAGTGTGAAGAGTGTCACAGCGATAGACACCCATCAGCCTTGCACCCAGCCTCAGCCACCGGCGATCCAGCAGTTGCAGTTACCTCTGGTCCCGCTACAAACCATGGCGGGGAGCCACAGAATCACGCCAAGTCCACCACAGCTGTTTCCTGCTCATGCTCAGAGGTATGTGGGGAGAATCAAAGTGCTAAATGCTGTGCCAGGATATGCCTAATCAGAGTTTATCTAGAAGGGCAACCAGAGAAGGCAGTAAAAATGTATGCCATCATTGATGATCAGAGCAATCAATCCCTAGCTGGACCTAAGTTCTTTGAAGTCTTTAGAATCAAGGGACCAGCAACACCCTACACTCTGAATACTTGCTCGGGGCGCATAGAGACTAGTGGCAGAAGAGCACAAGGTTTCATTGCTTTTCCTATCAATGGAGATGTAGAAATACCCCTACCTACGCTAAATACCAGACCAAAGCGATGAGATGTAGGGCCCAGGAAGCTGCTTTCCACCAACCACACTTAAGGCACCTAGCCAGCATTATCCCACCTTTGGACACAGATGCGGAAATCCTACTTCTGCTCGGCAGAGATAATTTAAGGATACATAAGGTCCGTCAACAGTGTAATGGTCCTGACTATGCCCCCTACGCCCAGAGACTTGACTTGGGGTGGGTAGTCATAGTAAATGTATGCTTGGACCGAACAGGAGTCCATTCCTTTAAGACCTACGTACATCGAGACGGGCGCACGACTTTCTGCAAACCATGTCCTCATCACTATGAGGTGAAGGAAAAGCTTCCAGATCCTGTACAGCTGCCTGATGTTATCCCTTCTCCCTATGCAGACGACTTGGGAAGATCGGTGTTTCGTACCACTAAGGATGACAACAAAGTAGCCCCGTCTATGGAAGACAAGGAATTTGTCAGGATAATGGACAATGAGTTCCTTAAGGACAAGACTAATCACTGTTTTTTTTCCCTTCCGAGCTACCAGGGTAAAGCTCCCGAACAATCGTGAAAAAGCCTTGTCCAGATTCAACTCTCTCCAGCGCACACTAAGCAATAAACCGGAGATGAAAGAACACATCATCACCTTTATGGGCAAAATATTCCATAACAACCATGCGGAGCCAGTGCCTCCCTTAAAGGAAAACGAGGAGTGCTGGTACCTACCCTCATTTGGAGTCTATCACCCAAGGAAACCTAAGCAAATTAGAGTTGTCTTTGATTCAAGCGCCAAACATCAAGGCGTATCTCTCAATGATGTCCTCCTCACAGGTCCTAATCTGACAAACAACCTAGTAGGAGTGTTGATGAGGTTCAGGAAAGAGCCCATTGCCTTCACCGCCGACATTGAACAGATGTTCCACTGTTTCATATTCAGAGAGGACCACAGGAATTTCCTCAGGTTCCTGTGGTACAAGGACAATGACTCCAGCAAAGAGATGGTGGAGTATCGCATGCGGGTGCATGTATTCGGGAACAGCCCTTCACCCACAGTGGCAACATATGGCCTGCGGAGAACCGCACTAGAAGGAAAGTCCGAGTATGGAACAGACGCCAGAGACTTTGTAGAGAAAGACTTCTACGTAGATGATGGACTAAAATCTCTACCCACAGAAGAAGCTGCAATCGACCTACTCAAAAGGACCCAACATATGCTGTACCGAGCTAAGCTTAGACTGCACAAAATTGCTTCAAACTGCTTGGATGTTATGAGAGCTTTTGAGTCAAGTGACCACGCACCAGAATTCAAGGACATAGACCTGGGACCAGACCGTCCGCCTGTGCAGAGAAGCTTAGGCCTGAGGTGGAACCTGTCAGCTGACGCCTTCGGTTTGTAAATCAACTGTGCAGACAAACCATTCACTAAACGTGGTGTCCTGTCAGTGGTAAATAGCTTATATGACCCACTGGGATTCGTAGAACCAATTACCATACAAGGTAAATCCCTTCTGAGACAGCTCTCCAAAACCGTTAAAGACTGGGATGCCCCACTACCTCCCGATTAGGAACCAAAATGGGAAACCTGGAAGCAGTCTTTGTGTGCTTTGGATGAAATCCATATACCGAGATGCTACGCCGGAATCTCACTTGCTGCTAGCACTAAGTTGGCTCCCAAGCCTGACCACACTATTCCCAGGCTTGAACTCTGTGGGACTGTGCTTGCAGTAGAACTTGCAGACTTTATACAGCACTAGATGGTGGCCCGATTCTAAGGCATCGGGTATTCTAGAATATGCATGTCCACGTAGTATATTGCCCAGCCCACGTAGTATATTGCCCAGCCACGTAGTATATTGCTCAGCCACGCAGTATATTGCCCAGCCATGCAGTATATTGCCCAGCCACGTAGTATATTGCCCAGACACATAGTATATTGCCCAGCCACGTAGCATATTGTCCAGCCACGTAGTATATTGTCCAGTGATGTAGTATATTGCCCAGCCACGTATTATATTGCCCAGCCACGTAGTATATTGCCCAGACATGTAGTATATTGCCCAGACACGTATATTGTCCAGCCACGTAGTATATTGTCCAGTGACGTAGTATACAGCACAGAGCCACGTAGTATATTGCACAGCGACGTAGTATATAGCACAGAGCCACATAGTATATTGCACAGCGACGTAGTATACAGCACAGAGCCACGTAGTATAATGCACAGCGACGTAGTATATTGCCCAGCCACGTAGTATATTGTCCAGTGACGTAGTATACAACACAGAGCCACATAGTATATTGCCCAGCCACGTAGTATATTGCCCAGCAACGTAGTATATTGTCCAGCCACGTAGTATATTGCCCAGTCACGTAGTATACAACACAGAGCCACGTAGTATATTGCCCAGTCACGTAGTATATTGCCCAGCAACGTAGTATATTGTCCAGCCACGTAGTATATTGCCCAGTTACGTAATATACAGCACAGAGCCATGTAGTATATTGCACAGCGACGTAGTATACAGCACAGAGCCACGTAGTATATTGCGCAGTGACATAGTATATTGCCCAGTGACATAGTATATTGTCCAGCCACGTAGTATACAGCACAGAGCCACGTAGTATATTGCACAGCGACGTAGTATACAGCACAGAGCCACATAGTATATTGCACAGCGACATAGTATACAGCACAGAGCCACGTAGTATATTGCCCAGTGACGTAGTATATTGGCCAGCAATGTATGTCACAGGTTAAAAAATAAACATACTCACCTAACGATCCGAGGGCCCCTTGTAGTCTAACATACTCACCATTCTCGTCACTGCTCCTCAGCGTCCCGTCTCTCCGCCTCCTGGGATCCAACGGCGCTGTGCCGAAGGGCACGCGGCTGCCGCCATCTTGCGTTCCCAGGGTGCATTGCGAAATTACCCAGATGACTTAGCGGTCTCGCGAGACCGCTAGGTCTTCTGGGTAATTTCGCAAAGCATCGCTGGGAAAGGAAGATGGCGGCAGGCACTCGCACCTCAGCGGACAACGGAGGGTGAGTATAGCAGGTTTTTTGTTTTTTTACTATTTTTAACATTACTTTTTTTACTATTGATGCCGCATAGGCAGCATCAATAGTAAAAGGTTGGGGACACACAGGGTTAATAGCGGCGGTAACGGAGTGCGTTACTGCCTTCATTAACCCTGTGTTAGCGATGACCGGAGGGGAGTATGGAGCGGGCACCGGGGACACTGACTGCGGGTAGTATGGAGTGGAGCACCGGAGACACTGACTGCAGGGAGCGGGGACACTGACTGCGGGGAGTATGGAGCGGAGCGCCGGGGACACTGACTGCGGGGAGTATGGAGCGGAGTGCTGGGGACACTGCGGGGAGCGGGGAGTATGGAGCGGGTGCCGGCCACTGACTGCGGGGAGTAAGGAGCGGCCATTTTCTTCCAGACTGTGCCCGTCGCTGATTGGTCGTGGCTGTTTTGCGGCGACCAATCAGCGACTTGGATTTCCATGATAGACAGAGGCCACGACCAATGAATATCCGTGACAGACAGAAGGACAGACAGAAGTACCCCTTAGACAATTATGTATATAGATGAGCTGAACACTCACAGAGATGACGTACAATACTACAGTGACAGCAAAGTTGTCTTAGGTTGCATCTACAACCAAACAAGGCGCTTCTACGTGTACGTCAGTAACTGTATTGAGAGAATAAGAAGGTCTTCCAAACCTGAACAGTGGCACTATATCCCATCTGAACTCAATCCAGCTGACCATGCCACTAGACCTATGTCTATAAATTCTTTTGCTAACTCTTCTTGGCTTTCATGTCCAAAGTTTCTGCTGGAACAGAAGGAAAGTGAATTTGTCCAGGAAGTCTTCAGCATCCAGACTCCGGATGATGATCCAGAAGTCCTCTCCGAGGTCAGTGCTCTGGCCACGAACGCTAAACCAACCTCCACCCTCGGTTGCCAGCGTTTCGAATGCTTCTCCAATTGGATGAAGCTCGTTAAGACTATGGCAAGGTTAGTCCACATTGCGAGATCTCATCACAATTCACATGGAGACAAAGACTGTCATGGTTGGCACGTCTGCCAAAAACCACTCTCTGCTGAGGACATTTCTCACTGCGAGTCCCTTATAATACTTTATGTCCAGCAGAGTGTATTCAGTACCGAATGGGAATGCCTATACCACAAACAGCAGATCCCTCTGAAAAGCCCCATTGCCCATTTGAATCCACTAATGGACAGCTTCTTTTTGCTGAGAGTCGGTGGTCGATTAAATCGAGCCAAGGTAGAGTTTTCAGAGCAACATCCTTGTATCATTCCCAGTAGACATCACATCACCCATCTACTGATTCGGCACTTTTTGAAAAAACCGAACACCAAGGCAGGCAGATCACAGAGGGCAAGTTACAGTCTGCAGAACTTTGGATCATAGGCATGAAAAGACGTGTAGCGGGATCAATACATTGCAGTGTGCAATGTCGCAAAACTAGAGGAAAACAGATGCATCAACAAATGCCTACCCTTCGACAGACTGAGTGCCGAACCGCCTTTAACCTACGTTGGCCTAGACGTCTTCGGGCCATTAATGGTATCTGCACGCAGGAGTCGAGGAGGTCATGCCAACAGCAAACGTTGGGCTGTACTATTCACTTGCAATGAGTGTCCATGCCGTTCACATAGAAGTGATAGACTCTATGGACACATCCAGCCTGATTAACGCTCTTTGGCGGTTTCTAGTGATCAGAGGACCAGCGAAACAATTAAGGTCCGACCGCGGAAGCAACTTCATCGGTGCATGTCGAGAGCTGGATATTGACATCAAGCCAATTTAGGATCAACTGGCAGAGAGAGGTTGCACCTGGATCTTCAATCCTCCGCATAGTTCTCACATGGGGGGTTCCTGGGAAAGGATGATCGGGATCTCACGCAACATCTTGAACTATGCTTATGGACATGAACTCTTCAAGACTTACGCATGAGACCTTGGTTACTCTTCTGGCTGAAGTTTCGGCCATAATCAACTCAAGACCCCTTGTCCCAGTGTCAATGGATCCTGAAATGCCAACTATTCTTACGCCAGCTACTCTTCTTACCCAAAAGATTGGGAACCCGCTAACAGTCAGTGGAGAGTTTACTCACGCAAACTCCTACCAGAAGCAGTGGAAACGCGTACAGTACCTCGCCAATTACTTCTGGAACCGGTGGAGAAAGGAGTATCTTGTGGTTCTGCAAGGAAGAAGAAAATGGCGACAGAGTAAACCGAACTTGAAAGAAGGAGACGTTGTGTTAATGAACGAACAACAAGCTCAGAGGATTTACTGGCCTATGGGAATCATTACAAAGACTTTCCCTCGGGAAGACGGTAAGGTCCGTAAGGTGGAGCTAAAAGTCCTTAGGAAAGGTGAACCTAAGATATTTCAGAGGCCAATCCACGAGCTCGTATTGGTACTACCAATCGAGAACATTCCGGTAGGATAAACCATGAACAGAACTCTGCTATAGTACTTGCCCATTGGATTACAGTTGGGTCGGAGATAGTTTGGCCTAGTGTGGCTTCTCCCATCCGAAGATGGGTTTTCCTTTGGATTATTTCAGGAACTGACTTAAATTAATGTCTTATCTTGTTTAAAGTTGTTGCTATTGCATTGCATACATGTTTGGTTTCATTTTCTAGGTTGTTGGACTTTATTTCAAGGACATTAATATAGTGAAATCCCTTACGGAATTTCAGAAGGGGAGTGTGCTGTTCCATGTATGTTGTTATATTTTACTCTGCTGCCACCCAGTGGCCTTTTTCCGTATGGCAGCTTGTCATTCATTAATTCTTGTGGGCATGTCTTTCTCTTCCAGTTCAGGGGTCAAGTCTTCTCTTCCTCTGGCAGCCATTTTATTTTCAGTTTACTTGCTGTTGTGAGAGGACATGCTTGAATCGGGCTTAGGAAGGCATCAGTCTTTCGACCTATTGCTGCTCACACTTGCAGTCATACTTCGTGCTACATCTTACTGTACCTTGTCTACACCTGCATTTTTGGAGAAAGTACTGTATTACCAGTTATACGCTGTATGTCCAGATTTCCAAATAAACAAGTCTGGATTGCACAATTCCTGGTGTGCATCATCTCTCTGGACACTGAACAGCATTGGTCCTGTCTGGCTCACGTCGAGGAAATACTGAAGGTATGATTCTCTCTCACAACCCTTAATAGTCAACCACACCTCCACTCGTCTGATGTGGGGACAGAACACCTGACAATGTTGGCTCTGACGGGAGGATGTGGGATATTAGGGGTAGTAGTCCGATGGCTCTGACGGGATGATGTGGGATATTAGGGGTAGTAGTCCAGTGGCTCTGGCTGACGGGATGATGTCAGATATTAGGGGTAGTAGTCCGGTGGCTCTGACGGGATGATGTGGGATATTAGGGGTAGTAGTCCGGTGGCTCTGACTGACGGGATGATGTGGGATATTGAGCATAGTAGTCTAGTGGCTCTGGCTGATGGGATGATGTGGGATATTAGGTGTAGTAGTCCGTGGCTCTGACGGGATAATGTGGGATATTAGGGGTAGTAGTCCGGTGGCTCTGATGGGATAATGTGGGATATTAGGGGTAGTAGTCCATTGGCTCTGATTGGATGATGTGGGATACCAGGGGTAGTAGTCCGTGGCTCTGACGAGATGATGTGAAATATTAGGGGTAGTAATCCAGTGACTCTGACGGGATGATGTGGGATATTAGGGGTAGTAGTCCAGTGGCTCTGGCTGATGGGATGATGTGAGATATTAGGGGCAGTAGTCCGGTGGCTCTGATGGGATGATGTGGGATATTAGGGGTAGTAGTCTGATGGCTCTGATGGGATGATGTGGGATATTAGGGGTAGTAGTCCAGTGGCTCTGGCTGAGGGGATGATGTGGGATATTAGGAGTAGTAGTCCGGTGGCTCTGGCTGACGGGATGATATGGGATATTAGTGATAGTAGTCTGGTGGCTCTGGCTGACAGGATGATGTGGGATATTAGGGGTAGTAGTCTGTGGCTCTGACTGACGGGATGATGTGGGATATTAGGGGTAGTAATCCAGTGGAATAATAATCTATATATATAAGAGGCATCGTGATTACTCGCTAATCCCGCCCCCTGCATAGTAGCTCCGTCCCACCCCATCACCACACATAATCCCGCTCCCTACCACATCACCACACATAATCCTGCCCGCTCACCCCATCACCACACATAATCCCGCCCCCTACCACATCACCACACATAATCCCGCCCGCCCACCACATCACAACACACAATCCCGCCCGCCCACCACATTACCACACATAATCTGGCCCCCCACCCCATCACCACACATAATCCCACCCCCCACCACATCACCACACACAATCCGGCCCCCCACCACATTACCACACACAATCCCGCCCCCCACCACATTACCACACACAATGCCACCCCCCACCACATTACCACACACAATCCCACCCCCCAACACATCACCACACATAATCCCACCCCCCACCACATTACCAAATAATGGCATCTATTATGTGGACTGTTTATGGCAGTATTATCTTGGCCCTGTATGATGGTATTATGTGGACTGAATATGGCAGTATTATCCTGGCTCTGTATGGTGGTAATATATGGACTGTACATGGCAGTATTATCTTAGCTCTATTGTTGTGAATTCTGTTATCGAACTCCCTCCTGTGGTCATAAATGGTACTTCGGCGAGTTCTGTCCATGGACTCCCTCTGGTGGCTGTGCATGGAGCTGCTGCTTCTGAGGTTCCTTCCACAGGTGACTTAGTTTATTCTTTGGCTGGCTGCTCTATTTAACTCCAGTCAGATCGTTACTCCATGCCAGCTGTCAATGTTCTTGTACTGGTTCAGTTCGCTCTTGGATCTTTCTGGTGACCTGTCTACTCCAGCAGAAGCTAAGTCCCTGCTAGTTGATTATTTGTTCATTGTTTTCTTGTCCAGCTTGCTATCATGATTTTGCCTTGCTAGCTGGAAGCTCTGGGATGCAGAGTGGTACCTCCGCACCGTGAGTCGGTGCGGAGGTCTTCTTGCACACTCTGCGTGGTCTTTTTGTAGTTTTTTGTGCTGACCGCATAGATACCTTTCCTATCCTCAGTCTGTTTAGTTAGTCTTGCCTCCTTTGCTGAAACCTGTTTCATTTCTGTGTTTGTGACTTTCATCTTAACTCACAGTCAATATATGTGGGGGGCTGCCTTTTCTTTTGGGAAATTTCTCTGAGGCAAGGTAGGCTTTATTTTCTATCTCTAGGGCTAGTTAGCTCTTAGGCTGTGAAGAGGCGTCTAGGCAGAGTTAGGTACGCTCCACGGCTATTTCTAGTGTGTGTTGATAGGATTAGGGGTTGCGGTCAGCAGAGCTCCCACTTCCCAGAGCTTGTCCTGTGTGAGTTTAACCATCAGGTCGTTCCGGGTGCTCCTAACCACCAGGTCCATAACAGTACAGCTGGCCCAAAGTGTTAATGCATCTCAATAGAGGGATAAGAGAAGTTCTGAGACCATTTTTTTTCTCTGCAGTGTGTTTTGTCTTTCTTTTCCCCTTAACCTCTGGGTGGTTCAGGACACAGGTGTAGATATGGACATTCAAGGTCTGTCCTCTTGTGTGGATAATCTCACTGCAAGGGTACAAAACATTCAAGATTTTGTGGTTCAGAAGCCGATGTTAGAGCCTAGAATTCCAATTCCTGATTTGTTTTCTGGGGATATATCTAAGTTCCTGAATTTCAAAAATAATTGGAAACTGTTTCTTGCTTTGAAACCCCGCTCCTCTGGTGACCCCGTTCAACAAGTAAAAATCATTATTTCTTTGTTGCGTGGTGACCCTCAAGACTGGGCATTTTCCCTTGCGCCAGGAGATCCTGCATTGCGTGATGTAGATGCGTTTTTTCTGGCGCTTGGATTGCTTTATGATGAACCAAATTCAGTGGATCAGGCAGAGAAAATCTTGCTGGCTTTGTGTCAGGGTCAGGATGAAGCGGAGGTATATTGTCAGAAGTTTAGAAAGTGGTCTGTGCTTACTCAGTGGAATGAGTGTGCTGGCTGTCTTTCTGAAACCCTTAAGGATGTCATGGTGGGATTTCCCACGCCTGCTGGTCTGAATAAGTCTATGTCCTTGGCCATTCAGATCGATCGGCGCTTGCGTGAGCGCAAAGCTGTGCACCATTTGGCGGTATTCTCTGAGCATAGGCCTGAGCCTGTGCAATGTGATAGGACTTTGACCAGAGCTGAACGGCAAGAACACAGACGTCGGAATGGGCTGTGTTTTTACTGTGGTGATTCCACTCATGCTATCTCCGATTGTCCTAAGCGCACTAAGCGGTTCGCTAGGTCTGCCACCATTGGTACGGTACAGTCTAAATTTCTTTTGTCCGTTACTCTGATTTGCTCTTTGTCGTCCTATTCTGTTATGGCATTTGTGGATTCAGGCGCTGCCCTGAATTTGATGGACTTGGAGTTTGCCAGGCGCTGTGGTTTTTTCTTGGAGCCCTTGCAGTATCCTATTCCATTGAGAGGAATTGATGCTACGCCTTTGGCCAAGAATAAGCCTCAGTACTGGACTCAATTGACCATGGGCATGGCTCCTGCACATCAGGAGGATATTCGCTTTTTGGTGTTGCATAATCTGCATGATGTGGTCGTTTTGGGGTTGCCATGGCTACAGGTCCATAATCCAGTGTTGGATTGGAAATCAATGTCTGTGTCCAGCTGGGGTTGTCAAGGGGTACATGGTGATGTTCCATTGCTGTCAATTTCGCCTTCCACTCCTTCTGAAGTCCCTGAATTTTTGTCGGATTACCGGGATGTATTTGATGAGCCCAAATCCAGTGCCCTACCTCCTCATAGGGATTGCGATTGTGCTATTAATTTGATTCCTGGTAGTAAGTTTCCTAAGGGCCGACTGTTCAATTTATCTGTGCCAGAGCACGCCGCTATGCGGAGTTATATAAAGGAATCCTTGGAGAAAGGTCATATTCGCCCGTCGTCATCACCGTTGGGAGCAGGGTTCTTTTTTGTGGCCAAGAAGGATGGTTCTTTGAGACCTTGTATTGATTACCGCCTTCTTAATAAGATCACAGTCAAATTTCAGTACCCTTTGCCGCTGCTGTCTGATTTGTTTGCTCGAATTAAGGGGGCTAGTTGGTTCACCAAGATAGATCTTCGAGGGGCGTATAATCTTGTGCGTATTAAACAGGGCGATGAATGGAAAACAGCATTTAATACGCCCGAGGGCCATTTTGAGTACCTGGTTATGTCATTCGGGCTTTCTAATGCTCCATCTGTATTTCAGTCCTTTATGCATGACATCTTCCGAAAGTACCTGGATAGATTCATGATTGTATATTTGGATGATATTTTGGTCTTTTCGGATGATTGGGAGTCTCATGTAAAGCAGGTCAGAATGGTGTTCCAGGTCCTTCGTGCGAATTCCTTGTTTGTGAAGGGGTCAAAATGTCTCTTTGGAGTTCAGAAGATTTCATTTTTGGGTTTCATTTTTTCCCCTTCTACTATCGAGATGGACCCTGTTAAAGTTCAGGCCATTTATGATTGGACTCAGCCGACATCTGTGAAGAGCCTGCAGAAGTTCCTGGGCTTTGCTAATTTTTACCGTTGCTTCATCGCTAATTTTTCTAGTGTTGCTAAACCGTTGACTGATTTGACCAAGAAAGGTGCTGATGTGGTCAATTGGTCCTCTGCGGCCGTTGAGGCTTTTCAGGAGTTGAAGCGTCGTTTTTCTTCTGCACCTGTGTTGTGCCAGCCAGATGTTTCGCTCACGTTTCAGGTCGAGGTTGATGCTTCTGAGATTGGAGCAGGGGCTGTTTTGTCGCAAAGAAGTTCTGATGGCTCGGTGATGAAACCATGTGCCTTCTTTTCTAGAAAGTTCTCGCCTGCTGAGCGCAATTATGATGTTGGCAATCGAGAGTTGTTGGCCATGAAGTGGGCATTCGAGGAGTGGCGACATTGGCTTGAAGGAGCCAAGCATCGCGTGGTGGTTTTGACGGATCACAAGAATTTGACTTATCTCGAGTCTGCCAAACGGTTGAATCCTAGACAGGCTCGATGGTCGCTGTTTTTCTCCCGTTTTGATTTTGTGGTTTCGTACCTTCCGGGCTCTAAGAATGTGAAGGCTGATGCCCTGTCAAGGAGTTTTGTGCCTGACTCTCCGGGTGTTCCTGAGCCGGCGGGTATTCTCAAAGAGGGGGTAATTTTGTCTGCCATCTCCCCTGATTTGCGGCGGGTGCTGCAGAAGTTTCAGGCTGATAGACCTGACCGTTGTCCAGCGGAGAAACTGTTTGTCCCTGATAGATGGACGAGTAGAGTTATCTCTGAGGTTCATTGTTCGGTGTTGGCTGGTCATCCTGGAATCTTTGGTACCAGAGATTTGGTGGCTAGATCCTTTTGGTGGCCTTCTTTGTCACGGGATGTGCGTTCTTTTCTGCAGTCCTGTGGGACTTGTGCTCGGGCTAAGCCCTGCTGTTCTCGTGCCAGTGGGTTGCTGTTGCCCTTGCCGGTCCCGAAGAGGCCCTGGATGCATATTTCCATGGATTTTATTTCAGATCTCCCTGTCTCTCAAAGGATGTCGGTCATTTGGGTGGTTTGTGATCGCTTCCCTAAGATGGTCCATTTGGTACCCTTGTCTAAATTGCCTTCCTCCTCTGATTTGGTGCCATTGTTTTTCCAGCATGTGGTTCATTTGCTTGGCATTCCGGAGAACATCGTCTCGGACAGAGGTTCCCAGTTTGTTTCGAGGTTTTGGCGGTCCTTTTGTGCTAAGATGGGCATTGATTTGTCTTTTTCTTCGGCTTTCCATCCTCAGACAAATGGCCAAACCGAACGAACTAATCAGACTTTGGAAACATATCTGAGATGCTTTGTTTCTGCTGATCAGGATGATTGGGTGTCCTTCTTGCCTTTGGCTGAGTTCGCCCTTAATAATCGGGCCAGCTCGGCTACTTTGGTTTCGCATTTTTTCTGTAATTCTGGTTTTCATCCTCGTTTCTCTTCAGGGCAGGTTGAGCCTTCGGATTGTCCTGGTGTGGATACTGTGGTGGACAGGTTGCAGCAGATTTGGACTCATGTGGTGGACAATTTGACATTGTCCCAGGAGAAGGCTCAACGTTTCGCTAACCGCCGGCGCTGTGTTGGTCCCCGACTTCGTGTTGGGGATTTGGTTTGGTTGTCGTCTCGTTATGTTCCTATGAAGGTTTCCTCTCCTAAGTTTAAGCCTCGTTTCATTGGTCAGTATAAGATTTCTGAAGTTCTCAATCCTGTGTCATTTCGTTTGGCCCTTCCAGCTTATTTGGCCATCCATAATGTGTTCCATAGGTCGTTATTGCGGAGATACGTGACGCCTATGGTTCCCTCCGTTGATCCTCCTGCCCCGGTGTTGGTCGAGGGGGAGTTGGAGTATGTGGTGGAGAAGATTTTGTGGTTTGGATTCTCGTATTTCGAGACGGAAACTCCAGTACCTGGTCAAGTGGAAGGGTTATGGTCAGGAAGATAATTCCTGGGTTTTTGCCTCTGATGTTCATGCTGCTGATCTAGTTCGTGCCTTTCATTTGGCTCGCCCTAATCAGCCTGGGGGCTCTGGTGAGGGTTCGGTGACCCCTCCTCAAGGGGGGGGGGGGTACTGTTGTGAATTCTATTATCGAACTCCCTCCTGTGGTCATGAATGGTACTTCGGCGAGTTCTGTCCATGGACTCCCTCTGGTGGCTGTGAGTAGAGCTGCTGCTTCTGAGGTTCCTTCCACAGGTGACTTAGTTTATTCTTTGGCTGGCTGCTCTATTTAACTCCACTCAGATCGTTACTGCATGCCAGCTGTCAATGTTCTTGTACTGGTTCAGTTCGCTCTTGGATCTTTCTGGTGACCTGTCTACTCCAGCAGAAGCTAAGTCCCTGCTAGTTGATTATTTGTTCATTGTTTTCTTGTCCAGCTTGCTATCATGATTTTGCCTTGCTAGCTGGAAGCTCTGGGATGCAGAGTGGCACCTCCGCACCGTGAGTCGGTGCGGAGGTCTTCTTGCACACTCTGCGTGGTCTTTTTGTAGTTTTTTGTGCTGACCGCATAGATACCTTTCCTATCCTCAGTCTGTTTAGTTAGTCTGGCCTCCTTTGCTTAAACCTGTTTCATTTCTGTGTTTGTGACTTTCATCTTAACTCACAGTCAATATATGTGGGGGGCTGCCTTTTCTTTTGGGAAATTTCTCTGAGGCAAGGTAGGCTTTATTTTCTATCTCTAGGGCTAGCTAGCTCTTAGGCTGTGAAGAGGCGTCTAGGCAGAGTTAGGTACGCTCCACGGCTATTTCTAGTGTGTGTTGATAGGATTAGGGGTTGCGGTCAGCAGAGCTCCCACTTCCCAGAGCTTGTCCTGTGTTAGTTTAACCATCAGGTCGTTCCGGGTGCTCCTAACCACCAGGTCATAACACTCTATATGATGGTATTATGTGGACTATATATGGCAGTATTATCTTAGCTCTTTTTGATGGTATTATAAAATAAATAACACACAGTGTACCCACAGTTGGTTTAAGGAGATTTTACCATCATATTATCTCTCAATATAAAAGAGGTGCATAGATTAATAAGACTAGGAATATAGTCAACCACCAGGGTGCGCTGTGCCCGATTGCAGTGAAAAACCACTGCACAAGAGATACCAAGAACAAAGCAATACCACAAGGACCAAAAGAAGAAAAATTTATACAAGGCGTAGGAATATTAAAATATGGCTTTATTAAAAGAAATGCCAATGATTACCTAATCAAAAAGAAAATATTAAAAACATAAACAATTCCGCGCAACAACAGGATTTCGGGGCTGTATATATTCACCAGCAATATGACCTCCACAGTACCAGGATTTAAATAGAAGGCTGTACAAGAAGCACTATAAAGTGCAAAAAAAAAAAAAAAAAAAGGGGGAGGCGAAAATACAAAATTATCTTTATATAAAAAATATATATAAATAATGATGTGCAAATCTGCTCACATAGCAATATAAAGTGAATTGGTGTTTACAAGACTAATAAAATTAGCATATATAACGTGCATAAAAAATAATAAAAAATATATTGCACAAGTAAAACCATAAAACATCAACCAATGTGTAAAAAGGAGGGGGGGGGGTATTATAACCCTATAATGTAAACCTCAATTTCATAAATAAAGTGCAATAAGAGAAAAAGTGATCATGTGCCAAAACCTAGCTAAGATCAAGTAAAGTGCACACTTGCAGACAGCTACCACACGTAAAGAGTGATGGCGTCTGCCCAGCATCACCCCCTGACGAAGGATAATTCCGAAACGCGCGTCGGGTACGCGCTGGCACAGGAGAGAGCCCCCCCAGGTATAGGCAACATTTATAACTTTGGCTGTACAGTTGCACACTGAGATATGCAAATCCGGGCAGACGCCATCACTCTTTACGTGTGGTAGCTGTCTGCAAGTGTGCACTTTACTTGATCTTAGCTAGGTTTTGGCACATTATCACTTTTTCTCTTATTGCACTTTGTTTAAGAAATTGAGGTTTACATTATAGGGTTATAATAACCCCCCCCCCCTCCACCCTCCTTTTTACACATTGGTTGATGTTTTATGGTTTTACTTGTGCAATATATTTTTTATTATTTTTTTATGCACGTTATATATGCTAATTTTATTAGTCTTGTAAACACCAATTCACTTTATATTGCTATGTGAGCAGATTTGCACATCATTATTTATATATATTTTTTATATAAAGATAATTTTGTATTTTCGCCTCCCCTTTGTTTGTTTTTTTGCACTTGCTTCTTGTACAGCCTTCTATTTAAATCCTGGTATTGTGGAGGTCATGTTGCTGGTGAATATATACAGCCCCGAAATCCTGTTGTTGCGCGGAAGTGTTTATGTTTTTAATATTTTCTTTTTGATTATGTAATCATTGGCATTTCTTTTAATAAAGCCATATTTTTATATTCCTACGCCTTGTATAAATTTTTCTTCTTTTGGTCCTTGTGGTATTGCTTTGTTGTTGATGGTATTATGTGCACTGCAAATGACAGTATTATCTTTATATTTTATGGTTTAAAATTATGGAAATACTGTCCAAAAATGTAACCCTGGGGAGGGTGGAGGAGGTTATCAGGTGTCGCTGCATTCTGGACCCAAAAGATGGAAGGATCCTATATCCAGAACCTCACGGCCATACATCAGCCTGGTCTATGGCTGCCACTCGGGGTCGGAGTCCAGGCTTGTAGTACATAAAATAACAGGAATTTCTTATCAGCTGCTCAGGAAGCCCAATTGCTAAGTGGAAGTGTTAGTTTAGAGTTCCTGATGCTGTCATGGGCTCCTCAGGAATAATTCATGAGTCTTGTCGGGCGTGAAGCCCAGGGCCCGGGTCTGGGAGGGGTGACCAACACGGGAAAAAACAAGTGGGTCCAAATCATTGCTATCTCAGTCCTGTCCCTCCCCGAGATAAGGATTTCACTGTACAATGTGTGAATTATTCTGCTTTTCCTTTTTGTGACCAATTTACACCCAAATGGGCTAAAAAAAGGCCGAGGACTTACCCTATTTATAAACCACATATTCCTGTTTTGCATTTTAGAAATTCTTTTTCCACAACTTGTCATCGTGATGATTTTATGTTGTGTTCAGACATACCGCAGGGTCCCATCACAAAACTCACAATGCCTCCACAGATATGTCTTTTTCTAAAATGCTAAACTTTACTCTTTTCTTTTTTGTCTCCAGTCACCATTAGGTTGAGCTCCATCTAATATATAATTGCCTAGAATACTACTTCCTGCAATTTGTGCCAACTTCCGTGGCTTTGTCCGGAGCTAATGTCCGGAGCTAATGTGCGGAGCTAATGTCCGGAGCTAATGTGCGGAGCTAATGTCCGGAGCTAATGTCCGGAGCTAATGTGCGGAGCTAATGTCCGGAGCTAATGTGCGGAGCTAATGTCCGGAGCTAATGTCCGGAGCTAATGTGCGGAGCTAATGTCCGGAGCTAATGTGCGGAGCTAATGTCCGGAGCTAATGTCCGGAGCTAATGTGCGGAGCTAATGTCCGGAGCTAATGTCCGGAGATAATGTCCGGAGCTAATGTCCGGAGCTAATGTCCGGAGATAATGTCCGGAGCTAATGTCCGGAGCTAATGTCCGGAGATAAGTGACGTCAACAGTGTCCAGTGTCTGATTGGTTGCCGCCTGCTGCGAGCGACCAATCAGAAACGTGCCGTACTGTGACACACTCCGCCCGCCATTTTGGTGTGATTTTTGAATTTTTACCTCACAGCAAGTTTCTACTGCGTGGAGGCGGCCCAGTGACGTTGCTCTTCAAGCTCCTGCCGAATTTCGTCAAAAAAATGATAATACCATTTACCAAAACTATATATATTTAGTTGTGAAGTGGTTCAGTGACATTTTCACACCAATTTTGAACTTTTGTTTGGTGTTTTCTCCATATACTGCCTATTATTTTTGTTCTTTCTTACTATTATTTATTAATTGTATTATTCTTACATTTGAATAAATAAAGTATATATGGATTCTAGACTCCCGATTCTTTAGAATCGGGCTGCCATCTAGTATATATAAATTTATACAGTCACCACTGGGGGGGCTAATTATGTCCAAATTGGGGAGAACCCCAAATAAACCCTCACTAGAAGACCATAACATTTCTGCTAATTTATGTTTAGAAAGTGTATAGCACCCGCTATGCTAATACATAATGGCAGAATAGGAAAACAAATGTTATCACCAGCGTCCCCACAACATGTTTCATGTTTCATTGCAATAGCCGCATCATCAGGGGTTGGGACATAGAGCTTGAAGTACTAAGTACTACTTCTGTGATATAAACTATATTAAGTTTATATCACAGAAAACAACGTCTGTGATACATATCTCACATACTCTATGTGTCCAGCAGCCACGTTACAATACAGATTTATACAGCCACCACTAGGGGGAGCTCACTACATACAGATTTATACAGCCACCACTAGGATGGTCTCACTATATACAGATTTATACAGCCACCACTAGAGGGAGCTAACTGCATACAGATTTATACAGCCACCACTAGGGGAAGCTCACTACATACAGATTTATACAGCCACCACTAGGAGGGTCTCACTATATACAGATTTATACAGTCACCACTAGAGGGAGCTCACTACATACAGATTTATACAGCCACCACTAGGGGGAGCTCACTACATACAGATTTATACAGCCACCACTAGGGGGAGCTCACTACATACAGATTTATACAGCCACCACTAGGAGGGTCTCACTATATACAGATTTATACAGTCACCACTAGAGGGAGCTAACTGCATACAGATTTATACAGCCACCACTAGGGGAAGCTCACTACATACAGATTTATACAGCCACCACTAGGAGGGTCTCACTATATACAGATTTATACAGTCACCACTAGAGGGAGCTCACTACATACAGATTTATACAGCCACCACTAGGGGGAGCTCACTACATACAGATTTATACAGCCACCACTAGGGGAAGCTCACTACATACAGATTTATACAGCCACCACTAGGAGGGTCTCACTATATACAGATTTATACAGTCACCACTAGAGGGAGCTAACTGCATACAGATTTATACAGCCACCACTAGGGGAAGCTCACTACTTACAGATATATACAGCCACCACTAGGGGGAGCTCACTACATACAGATTTATACAGCCACCACTAGGGGAAGCTCACTACATACAGATTTATACAGTCACCACTAGAGGGAGCTAACTGCATACAGATTATACAGCCACCACTAGAGGGAGCTAACTGCATACAGATTAATACAGCCACTACTAGAGGGAGCTCACTACATACAGATTAGACAGCCTCCACTAGGAGGAGCTCACTACATACAGGTTTATACAGTCACCACTAGAGGGAGCTCACTACATACAGATTATACAGCCACCACTAGGAGGAGCTGACTACATACAGATTAATACAGCCACCACTAGAGGGAGCTCACTACATACAGATTATACAGCCACCACTAGGAGGAGCTGACTACATACAGATTAATACAGCCACCACTAGAGGGAGCTCACTACATACAGATTTATACAGCTACCACTAGGGGGAGCTGACTACATACAGATTTATACAGTCACCACTAGAAGGAGCTCACTACATACAGATTTATACAGCCACCACTAGGAGGAGCTCACTACATACAGATTTATACAGCTACCACTAGGGGGAGCTCACTACATACAGATTTATACAGCCACCACTAGAGGGAGCTCACTACATACAGATTTATACAGCTACCACTAGGGGGAGCTCACTACATACAGATTTATGCAGCCACCACTAGGGGTAGAAGACTGCATACAGATTTATACAGCCACCACTAGGGGGAGCTGACTACATACAGATTTATACAGTCACCACTAGAAGGAGCTCACTACATACAGATTTATACAGTCGCCACTAGAGGGAGCTCACTACATACAGATTTATACATTCACCACTAGAGGGAGCTCACTACATACAGATTTATACATTCACCACTAGAGGGAGCTCACTACATACAGATTTATACAGTCGCCACTAGAGGGAGCTCACTACATACAGATTTATACAGCCACCACTAGGGGAGCTCACTACATAGATTTATACAGCCACCACTAGAGGGAGCTCACTACATACAGATTTATACAGCCACCACTAGGGGGAGCTCACTACATACAGATTTATACAGCCACTACTAGAGGGAGCTCACTACATACAGATTTATGCAGCCACCACTAGGGGAGCTCACTACATACAGATTTATACAGCCACTACTAGAGGGAGCTCACTACATACAGATTTATGCAGCCACCACTAGGGGGAGCTCACTACATACAGATTTATACAGCCACCACTAGGGGGAGCTCACTACATACAGATTTATACAGCCACCACTAGGGGAGCTCACTACATACCGATTTATACAGCCACCACTAGGGGGAGCTCACTACATACAGATTTATACAGCCACCACTAGGAGAGCTCACTACATACAGATTATACAGCCACCACTAGAGGGAGCTCACTGCATTCAGATTTATACAGCCACCACTAGAGGGAGCTCACTGCATTCAGATTTATACAGCCACCGCTCGTTATTTATATATTTATTTGCTTCATGCACTTTATAATTTGATTTTAGCTTTTTTTTCATGGAGTAAAAGTCCGGTTGCTACCAGGAAACCATCAACAAGTAGGGTAGCTGCTGGTTTTAATGATGACTTCGGCACACCTCAAGTAATTATTACTCACACATTCAGATAAATGCGCATATTCCTTGGTTGAATACTGCATTGGGGTTTCTGTCTTAAGTCAAAAAGATCATCAATAAAACGGCGGTAGAGGGCAATTTTGCCCACCGCCAGTGGGGACTGCGTGATGAAGACGGACTCAAATGCCCCCATGAACAAATTAGCGTAACTGGGGGCAAATCTCGTCCCCATCGCGCAGCCCCTCACCTGGCGGTAGAAGGCCCTTTCAAAAGAAAAAACGTTATTGCTAAGGACAAACATTACCGCTTTTTTAAGAAACTCAATTTGCATAGGAGGTAATTGGCCATCAGTCAGCAAAAATTGAGTTACCGCTTCAAGGCCTAAATCATGAGGGATATTTGAATAAAGGGCCTGTACATCCATGGTTAGTAAAAAGCAACAGGGGACATTGGGTAGAGATAAAAGATGGTCAATTAAATGAGAGGAGTCACCTGATGAAGACGGAGCTGTTCCGTCGAAACGCGTTGTGGATTTCAATAAACAAAGAAACTTTTAATCCTTTCATCTGTGTCCTGTGCGCTTCCATGTGACCGGAGTATTTTGCAACTCACTGCTTATTCCTCTCCTGAGGCACCCGGCAGGAGCTGCATCGGACCTTTCTCAATCAACATCTCCCCTGACCGCCAGCCTGGCGCTCTGTTAGCCTGTCTTTTCTGTATCTATTTACTATAATGAGGCTGATAGTTACTTTGGACTCCGTTTAGCCTCCGTTCTGGTGGTGGACATGATTTTAGGATACAAACGAGACTTGTGTTCGCCTAAAATAGTTGGCGCACCCTGGGAACAAAGACCAAACGGAGTCCAACGTTACTCCATCTGGCTCTCTCTGGGGTTCCATCCGAATCCCATTTTTTTGGATGTAGGCGGAGACCCCAAAGTAACCACAAAAGTTAAATGTGAACCCAGACTTCATGAGCCCCACATTGCACATCAGACAGGAAACAATAGAACATTGCTTGCTGTTAGTGGACAGAACCTAGAGCCTGAAAAACCTACAAACTCAGGACAGTTCAATCTCCCGTTCAACCCGACACTTGTTACACTGCATCCCTGCAGGTATCGGCCTCTGGTTCAGGGTGCAGATTGGATACAATTGTACCAAACACTCAGTTGTGAGCATCATTACACTCGATTTCAGGCTATGATGCTGTTTCTATGCACTGACAACAAGCAGAGATCTTTATAACAACATGGAAGTGAAACAAGTCTGTAGGAAACTTGCAGAACTTTTCATTGTGTAATGTTTTTGCTTTCTTTACCTACATTTGTCCCATCCATTTGGATGATCCCTTTAATACTAAATATTTTAATAAAACAAATCTTACATTTTGGCTTCAATTAAATCCTTAAATTCTGACCCATCGCAGCATACATCACATGTAAGGACACGTCGGTGCCAAATTACCAATACTGCAAAACAAAAACCTTTTTCTGACTCTCCAGATATTCTGGTCCTGGAAATATCTTTCATCCTCCTCCAGAACTGAAGTAGCCTCATACAGGGTCATTTGTCTCATGTGCTGAGCGCGCAGGCAAACAGGATTCTGGAAAATGGTGACCTGTATTCAGCTAAGGGGAAAAAAGTATCAGAGTTTATAGCTTATACATGATAAAAGTGTGGCTGCCAATAATCACCACTGGGGGGCGCTTAGGAGTTGTCCCTTACGGTTGGTGACGTGTTCCGACATCTTTAAGGTCATTCTTTGTAAAGACTGAAGGTCCTGTCTGTTCATGTGATTGGCAGTGAAGAAAAGGGAAGAGCAGCATGTGTGCCTATTTATTGATGTAGCAGAGCTGAGTGTGTGTGTATTGTGTAGCAGAGCTGTGTGTTTATTGATGTAGCAGAACTGTGTGTGCATGTTTGTATATTGAGGTAGAAAAGCAGTGTGTGTATGTGCAGGAATTGATGTAGCAGAGCTGTGTGTATGTGTGTGTATTGATGTAGCAGAGCTGTGTGCATGTGTGTGTGTATTGATATAGCAGAACTTTGTATGTGTGTGTGCATTGGTGTCGAACAGATGTGTGTATTGATGTAGCAGAGCTGTGTGCATGTGTGTGGGTATTGATGATTGTAAGCTTGCGAACAGAGACCTCACTCCTAATGTCACTGTTTAAATTGTCTTAACTTGTACCGAATTTATTGTTTGTACATGCCCCCGCTTAATTGTAAAGTGCTGCGGAATATGTTGGCGCTATATAAATAAAAATTATTATTATTATTATTGATGTAGCAGAACTTTGTATGTGACTGCATTGGTGTCGAACAGACGTGTGTATTGATGTAGCAGAGCTGTGTGCATGTGTGTGTGTGTATTGATGTAGCAGAACTTTGTATGTTTGTGCATTGGTGTAGAACAGATGTGTGTATTGATGTAGCAATGTGCACGTGTGTGTATTATGTAGCAGAGCTGTGTGTATTGATATAGCAGAGCTGTGTGCGCATGGGTGTGTATTAATGTAGCAGAACTAGAGCTATATGTGCATGTGTTTGTATGGATGTAGCAGAGCTGTGTGTGTAATGATATAGCAGAGCTGTTATGTATGTGTGTGTAATGATATAGCGGAGCTGTGTCTGTATTCACCAGGGGAGCATATGAAAATTACCACTACACATGCCGCTCTCTCTTGTTTTTATTATCTGGGAGGTGTCACGGCATATAGGGGTAGTGTGCGCAACATAATTACAAGCCACATAGACCCATTCTCAGTGTCACCATCCACATTACACAAGGTCTCGCTCAGACACCACTGCCCCGCTTTAGGTGGTCACAGCCTCATCTATAAGGATCCTGGACTTTACATAAGGTGAAATACTATTTTTATGACTTGTTCTTCTTTGGCAGCCGACCAAGGACAGCACCGCTCTGTATATAAATATACTGTCCTAAGACGTCACCGTGGCCCCGAGTGACAGGAGAGAAGACACAGGGTGGCAGGGTGTAGTGCCGCACTTCCTCAGGTCATTGCTCCTGACACATGAACATCCTACAGCGAAAGAACCTACGAAGTAACGTGCTGTGTATACAGAAGTCACCACGGGGGGCCGGATGTCAGATAGTATAATAATAATACACAAATGTAATCGTGTGTGTCACCGCAGGGGGTACATCCCATAACACCAGGGTTATATGGAGAATGCTGGTATAACCTGGGTATCTCCTGTATATAATTCTATATGTAATAAACAAACAGAAAAGTATGCGGCACTCACCCAAGGATAGCTGTGAAATTCGTGAACTTTATTGGAGAAGAAATATAACATACATCTGTCAGGACATCAGGTTTACAGGAGGGTGCGGTGTTGGAGTACGGACATTTCGCACACTAAGTGCTTCGCCGGGTGCATCTGGACCCCTCAAAGCACTTAGTGTGCAAAACGGCCGTCGTCCGTACTCCAACACCGCACCCTCCTGTAAACCTGATGTCCTGACAGATGTATGTTATATTTCTTCAAGGGAAAGAGGTATAAAGTTTGCGGCGCGCATAGTGCGCCACGGCAACTTTTAGGCCACGCCTCTGACCACACCCATTTCACAACTAGTCACACCCATATCCACATCCCAACCACACTCATTAAGTACTGCTGATCACACTGTTTCACATACAATAATTATAACCAAAAACAAATATGGCCACACAGTGCTCCATACTGTATAATGGCCACTCATGATGCTCCATACTGTATAATGACCGCACATGATGCTCCATACTGTATAGTGGCCACACATGATGCTCAATACTGTATAATGGCCACACATAATGCTCAATACTGTATAATGGCCACACATGATGCTCCATACTGTATAATGGCCCCACAGTGTTCCATACTGTATAATGGCCTCACATGATGCTCAATACTGTATAATGGCAACACATGATGCTCCATACTGTATAATGGCCACACAGTGCTCCATACTGTATAATGGCCTCACATGATGCTCAATACTGTATAATGGCAACACATGATGCTCCATACTGTATAATGGCAACACATGATGCTCCATACTGTATAATGGCCACACAGTGCTCCATACTGTATAATGGCCTCACATGATGCTCAATACTGTATAATGGCAACACATGATGCTCCATACTGTATAATGGCCCCACAGTGCTCCATACTGTATAATGGCCACACAGTGCTCCATACTGTATAATGGCCTCACATGATGCTCAATACTGTATAATGGCAACACATGATGCTCCATACTGTATAATGGCCACACAGTATTCCATACTGTATAATGGCTCCACATGATGCTCCATACTGTATAATGGCCACACAGTGTTCTATACTGTATAATGGCTCCACATGATGCTCCATACTGTATAATGGCCACACATGATGCTCAATCTACTATATAATTGTCTAAGGGTCACTTCCGTCTGTCCTTTCTTTCTTTATTTCTTTCTTTCACGGTTATTCATTCGCTGATTGGTCTTGCCAGCTGCCTGTCATGGCTGTCGCGACCAATCAGCGACGGGCACAGTCCGGAAGAAAATGGCCGCCTCCTATTCCCCGCAGTCAGTGCCTGTCGCCCGCATACTCCCCTCCGGTCATCGCTAACACAGGGTTAATGCCGGAAGTAACGGACCGCGTGATGCCGCGGGTAACGCACTCCATTACCGCTGCTATTAACCCTGTGTGGCCCCAACTTTTTACTATTGACGCTGCCTATGCGGCATCAATAGTAAAAAATGTAAGATTAAAAATAATAAAAAATAAAAAAAAACTGCTATACTCACCCTACATAGCAGCTCGCGCCGGCCGCCATCTTCCGTTGCAGGTTCCGATGGCAGAAGGACCTGCCATGACGTCACGGTCATGTGACCGCGACGTCATCACAGGTCCTGTACTCATACCAATCCTGGGACTGGAAGCTGCCGTGGACTACAAGGGGCCCTCAGAAATGGTGAGTATATGTTTATTTTTTAACCTGTGACAAACCTGGCTGGGCAATATACTACGTGACTGGCCAATATACTACGTGGCTGAACAATATACTACATAGCTCTGTGCTGTATACTACGTGACTCGGCAATATACTACGTCACTTGGCAATATACTACGTCACTGGGCAATATACTACGTGGCTGAACAATATACTACATAGCTCTGTGCTGTATACTACGTGACTCAGCAATATACTACGTCACTTGGCAATATACTACGTGGCTGGGCAATATACTACGTGGCTGGGCAATATACTATGTGACTGTGCAATATACTACGTGACGGGGCAATATACTACGTGGCTAGGAAATATACTACGTGGCTGGGCAATATACTACGTGGCTGGGCAATATACTACGTGGCTGGGAAATATACTACGTGGCTGGGAAATATACTACGTGGCTGGGCAATATACTACGTGGACATGCATATTCTAGAATACCGGATGTGTTAGAATCGGGCCACCATCTAGTACTGTATAATGGCCACACATGATGCTCAATACTGTATAACGGCCACACATGATGCTCCATAGTGTATAACGGCCACACATGATGCTCCATACTGTATAATGATCCCACATGATGCTCAATACTGTATAATGGCCACAAATGATGCTCAATCGTGTATAATGACCCCACATGATGCTCAATACTGTATAATGCCCCTCTCCCATCTTGTATGCATGGCTCATATCCCCCCTCCTGTATGCATGGCTCATATTCCCCCCCTCCTGTATGCATGGCTCATATTCCCCCCCTCCTGTATGCATGGCTCATATTCCCCCCACCTCCTGTATGCATGGCTCATATTCCCCCCTCCTGTATGCATGGCTCATATTCGCCCCCCTCCTGTATGCATGGCTCATATTCCCCACCCCCTCCTGTATGCATGGCTCTCCCATCCTCCCACCCTGTATGCATGGCTTCCCCATCCTCCCACCCTGTAAACATGACTCTTCCATCATCCTCCCCTGTCCTCTTCCGTCTTCCTCCATCCTCCCCCCGTCCTCCTCTGTCCTCCCCTCCCTGTCATACTCACCTTTCTCTCACCATGTGGCGCTGAACTTCCCGGCATCTCTGTCCCCGCAGCGTCTTCCTTCCTGTATGAGCGGTCACGTGGTACTGCTCATTAAGGTGATGAATATGCGTCCATATTCATCACCTTAATGAGCGGTACCACGTGACCGCTGAGGACAGGACGAGCTGCCGGCGCTGAGACGGAGTTGTAGCAGGCACCGCTGAAGGAGGGTGAGTATGAAGTCTTCAGGGAGGGGGCGGGAGGGATAGAGGGAGGGAGGGAGCGGGAGGGAAATAATCCTCTAAAATACAACTTGCCTAATAATTCTGCACACAGTGTATATAACCTGTAACATTATACTTTTCAAGAAAGGTATCCAGTCCCCTCTTAAATTTTAGTAGTAGTTCGCAGATTTAGATCTCGGCTTCAGGAAAATGGCTGCCGCGATCTCCATCTGCGCACGTGCGGCCTCCCGCGGCCATTTTCCTGGAGCCCCGGGAAGCAGAGCACTCCATCTGCGCACGCGCGGCCTCAGGAAGATAGCCGCCACCACCGATAAACCGGTAATTAACCCATCTGTGTTGCTCACATTGGAATGGATACTGGGCCGCTGCGTCACCTCACCTCTGGAAGGGACCCTGCTCACGCTGTGCTGCTCACATTGGAATGGATACCGGGCCGCTGCATCACCTCACCTCTGGAAGGTACATTTCAAAAACCTGACCTGCACATCCAAACATAGACTAAGTGTGAACAGGTGCTGAACCTAGAGTCGCCAACTCGTATATAGTTAAATAAATAAGGCAGCACACTGCAGCGCTAGAACATACAAACTTGAAATACGAAATTTGAACTGCATTACTGCACTAGAAATAAGAAAAATGAGAGCGTTTAGCGCATAAAAATGGCCAATTTTATGTGTACCTGGTAGCCACTTTACGGCATCTCTCTTATACCAGGTCCTACGCTTGCCTTACCTCGCTGAGAATAAACGTCTCCATCTGAATGGGTACATGTGAAACCTCTTCCTAGACTAAAATTCTCTCTCTCTATGGAGGGGTATTGGACCTGCTGTAATTTAAACACCTGTGGCTAGAAGGCGGAGTGCACGATCAGAAGGCTAGAGAATACATTTCAAAAACCTGACCTGCACATCCAAACATAGACTAAGTGTGAACAGGTGCTGAACCTAGAGTCGCCAACTCGTATATAGTTAAATAAATAAGGCAGCACACTGCAGCGCTAGAACATACAAACTTGAAATACGAAATTTGAACTGCATTACTGCACTAGAAATAAGAAAAATGAGAGCGTTTAGCGCATAAAAATGGCCAATTTTATGTGTACCTGGTAGCCACTTTACAGCATCTCTCTTATACCAGGTCCTACGCTTGCCTTACCTCGCTGAGAATAAACGTCTCCATCTGAATGGGTACATGTGAAACCTCTTCCTAGACTAAAATTCTCTCTCTCTATGGAGGGGTATTGGACCTGCTGTAATTAAAACACCTGTGGCTAGAAGGCGGAGTGCACGATCAGAAGGCTAGAGAATACATTTCAAAAACCTGACCTGCACATCCAAACATAGACTAAGTGTGAACAGGCGCTGAACCTAGAGTCGCCAACTCGTATATAGTTAAATAAATAAGGCAGCCCACTGCAGCGCTAGAACATACAAACTTGAAATACGAAATTTGAACTGCATTACTGCACTAGAAATAAGAAAAATGAGAGCGTTTAGCGCATAAAAATGGCCAATTTTATGTGTACCTGGTAGCCACTTTAAGGCAAGCGTAGGACCTGGTATAAGAGAGATGCCGTAAAGTGGCTACCAGGTACACATAAAATTGGCCATTTTTATGCGCTAAACGCTCTAATTTTTCTTATTTCTAGTGCAGTAATGCAGTTCAAATTTCGTATTTCAAGTTTGTATGTTCTAGCGCTGCAGTGTGCTGCCTTATTTATTTAACTATATACGAGTTGGCGACTCTAGGTTCAGCACCTGCTCACACTTAGTCTATGTTTGGATGTGCAGGTCAGGTTTTTGAAATGTATTCTCTAGCCTTCTGATCGTGCACTCCGCCTTCTAGCCACAGGTGTTTTAATTACAGCAGGTCCAATACCCCTCCATAGAGAGAGAGAATTTTAGTCTAGGAAGAGGTTTCACATGTACCCATTCAGATGGAGACGTTTATTCTCAGCGAGGTAAGGCAAGCGTAGGACCTGGTATAAGAGAGATGCCGTAAAGTGGCTACCAGGTACACATAAAATTGGCCATTTTTATGCGCTAAACGCTCTCATTTTTCTTATTTCTAGTGCAGTAATGCAGTTCAAATTTCGTATTTCAAGTTTGTATGTTCTAGCGCTGCAGTGTGCTGCCTTATTTATTTAACTATATACGAGTTGGCGACTCTAGGTTCAGCACCTGTTCACACTTAGTCTATGTTTGGATGTGCAGGTCAGGTTTTTGAAATGTATTCTCTAGCCTTCTGATCGTGCACTCCGCCTTCTAGCCACAGGTGTTTTAATTACAGCAGGTCCAATACCCCTCCATAGAGAGAGAGAATTTTAGTCTAGGAAGAGGTTTCACATGTACCCATTCAGATGGAGACGTTTATTCTCAGTGAGGTAAGGCAAGCGTAGGACCTGGTATAAGAGAGATGCCGTAAAGTGGCTACCAGGTACACATAAAATTGGCCATTTTTATGCGCTAAACGCTCTCATTTTTCATATTTCTAGTGCAGTAATGCAGTTCAAATTTCGTATTTCAAGTTCGTATGTTCTAGCGCTGCAGTGTGCTGCCTTATTTATTTAACTCACCTCTGGAAGGGACCCTGCTCACGCCATACCGCTCATTATCCCCGCACCTCTGCCGTTGCCACACCACTGCTGCAACCCCCCCATGGACACCAGGTTGTGGCGTCGCCCACCTAAGCAGGAAGGGACCCTGCTCAGGTGCACGCCGTACCGCATCACCCCACCTCTGCCGACACCTTGCCTCCTGTGACCCTGCTCTGCCACCGCCAGCCCTCAGGTAAGATACTGTAAATTTGGACAATAAGACGGACTCCCATCTTATAAAAAAATCTTTTTTTCTGCAATTTTCACCCCAAATTTGGGGGGCGTCTTATGGTCCGGTGCGTCTTATAGTTAGAAAAATACGGTATCTTGGTATTGCAGACCCCCCAGTCCTTTAATAACCTTGGTCGCTCTTCTCTGCACCCGCTCTAGTTCAGGTATGTCTTTCTTATACACCGGAGACCAGAACTGTGCACAGTATTCTAAGTGTGATCACACTAGTGACTTGTATAGAGGTAAAATTATGTTTTCCTGATGAGCATCTATGCCTCTTTTAATGCATCCCATTATTTTATTTGCCTTTGTAGCAGCTGCCTGACACTGGCCACTGAACATGAGTTTGTCATCCACCCATACTCCCAGGTCTTTTTCATTGACGGTTTTGCCCAGTGTTTTAGAATTAAGCGCATAATTATACATCTTATTTGCTCTACCCAAGTGCATGACCTTACATTTATCCCCATTAAAGGGCCCAAGCTTCTAGTTTACATAAATCATCCTGTAATATAAAATTGTCCTCCTCTGTATTGATTACCCTGCAGAGTTTAGTGTCATCGGCAAATAATTAAATTCTACTCTGTATGCCCCCTACAAGGGTATTAATAAATATATTAAAAAGAAGAGGGCCCAATACTGACCCCTGTGGTACCCCACTGCTAACGCGACCCAGTCCGAGTGTGCTCCATTAACAACCACCCTTTGTGATATGTACAGCTGGTATAACCTGGGCATCTCCTGTATATAATTATATATTTACAGCTGTTATAACCTGGGTATCTCCTGTATATAACTATATATGTACAGTTGGTATAACCTGGGCATCTCCTGTATATAATTATACATGTACAGCCGATATAACCTGGGTATCGCCTGTATATAATTATATATACAGCTGGTATAATCTGGGCATCTTCTGTATATAATGATATATGTATATACAGTATATTATACAGCTGGTACAAGTTGTATATGATTGGTATAACTCGGGTATTTTGGCTATGTATGAATACACATATTTGCACTGATATGACTCATTGTTCCTCGTTTGATCATGGACATTCCTGTGATTCTTATCTCTGCGCCGTCTCTCATGTGTGAACAGGCCTCGGTGATATGAATGGCCGTTGATTGCAGTCAGTCATGGAAAACATGAACTTTGTATTTGGGACTGAACTCACCTTGAACCCGCTCCCTTGTCCTGGACCTTCGCTCTGTGGGCTGCGCTGTGTCAGGGGAAGGGTTGGAGAACCACGGAAGGAAAGGAAGAGACTTAAAATAACCTTGTGGAGACACATAGATTGTGAGGCGTGGGGACAATGAGGTGAAAGGGGCCGATGCCATCCCAACGTATGCATCAGCCCAGCTCTACACCAAGAGGACGATGCACATAGGGCCAAACACCGGTAAATGGGACCCCAGAGAAGATCCTCGTGTTATTCTGGCCTCTGAGCGCAAGGAAATAAATTGTCCTCTGTGGGAAGTAATCACACAAAGTCGCATTTCGTCTGAATCTAGTGTTATCAATTAATTGAATACGAGCGGAAAACCTGAATATTGTAAAAATGAGATCTTTGCTGAGATGTTTCGTGAAGGCGATGGGGGTGTCAGCTCGTGACTCCCTAATCATCAAGATGAAGACCACCTGTTGGGCAGGATTTCCAAATGGCCATTTGAGCTCATCTTTTTCCCAAGAGGTGGTTTTCTCATCACCCCAAAAATCAAAGTGAACCTCTATAATCACAAACAGTTCTAATTTGTGTGAACTTCATCACGACAACTCATAATGTGACCCCATAGTGTGCATGACCCCATGTGCCTGCTGACAACATCTGGGCATAGTCCTGATGAGACGGTGGATGGAGACCTGGTGTCACTATTGATACACAATGTCCCAGAGGTTCACACTTGGGTTCAGGTATGGGGATCATGAGGGCCGGTCAACGATAGTGATGTCTTTGTCATCAAGGAGCTGCCTGCATATTCTGGCCACATGAGAGCAGGCATTGTCCTATGCCAGGAAGAACCCAGAGCTCACTGCACCAGCATAAGGTCTTGGGACAATTGCTGTGAGGAATTCATCCCGGTTCTGTCAGGGTGCTGTTGGCTATCATATGGAGGCTTGTGAGACCTTCTGAGGATATGCATTCCTGGACCATCCCTGACCCACAACCACCAGTCCTTCTGGATGAGAGTGCAACCACCGTTCACCACGTCATCTCCAGACTCTGAAAACCAAGAGAGTTTTCCCCTGGCCACCTGCTCTTGGGAAGGGTTGACTAACTTTTCGCCATGTACAGTGTGTAGATTACCGAAGGAGAGTTTTGGAGTGGATTTACACCATGCGGAACATATAGACTGTGAAATGTAACACACAACCCACACTTGGGTTAGCTACCATCCTACATAGAATATTCTCCTCCAGCCCAATTAGTTTGTTGACTATTGCAATGATTGGAGCCGGAAGCTTTTGATCATAAGGATAAAGTCTTCATTCTCAGCCTGAGAGCTGATGGGGTTCAGCAAGTGTGTACAGGAATAGATAGGAACGGCAAGAGATTTTGTGGGCCTCTTATTCTCAGCAATGGTGGGGATGGGGATGTTGGGCGTCCACCAGTCATACTTTTATGGCTGGTCTAATTCGCAGGTAATATTTTCCTAATGCATTATACAGGGTTACCCCATGAAGAGAAGCCCTGTCTGTATGCCCCACTGGGTCATATGGATGTTATACAGGGGGTCGTCCACTTGACCTCCTAGTGTTAGCTTACGTGGAGAGACATTGATAAGCGGAGTTCTCGTATACATTGCTCCATACAGTATAATGAGCCCCATACATTTCCATACAGTATAATGAGCTCCATACATTGCTCCATACAGTATAATGAGCTCCATACATTGCTCCATATAGTATAATGAGCCCCATTGTCCATACAGTATAATGAGCTCCATACATTGCTCCATACAGTATAATGAGCTCCATACATTGCTCCATACAGTATAATGAGCTCCATACATTGCTCCATATAGTATAATGAGCTCCATACATTGCTCCATACAGTATAATGAGCTCCATACATTCCTTCATACAGTATAATGAGCCCCATACATTGTCCATACAGTATAATGAGATCCATACATTGCTCCATACAGAATAATGAGCCCCATACATTGTCCATACAGTATAATGAGCCCCATACATTGTCCATACAGTATAATGAGCTCCATACATTGTCCATACAGTATAATGAGCTCCATACATTGCTCCATACAGTATAATGAGCCCCATACATTGTCCATACAGTATAATGAGCTCCATACATTGTCCATACAGTATAATGAGCTCCATACATTGCTCCATACAGTATAATGAGCCCCATACATTGCTTCACACAGTATAATGTACCCCACATAATGCTCCACACATGAAAAAAAGAATCAAATATCCACCTCTCCTGTTCCCCGCAGGTCCGGTCTCTTCCGACTCAGCACATGGTGTGCGCTGTAGTGATATCATCGCGCCCTCTGCCCTAAGACAACACAGAGAGGCAGAAGACACTGAAGACAATGGAGCTGCGGGGAAGGAGGAGAGGTAAGTATTTGAGAGAGGGGGAGCAGCTTCCCACTCACGGACCCCATAGCGTGCCAATGTCCCCGATGTCGAGTGGACCCCCATTCGCCCAGGGACGTGCCTGCTGTACTGTGATGCGGCACTGAGCCTGTAAACGTGTCAGTGTGCCGGTCCGGCCGTGTCACAGTACAGCAGATACTTTGCGGTTGGCTGTGCGTGGCCATGTCTGTTATATTGACATCACGCAGCTGGAGTAGTGTCCTGGGGGGCCTTTGCCCTCCGGCCCAACCCGCCCCTGCTCTTGATCACATATTTTAAAATTGTCTTTGTTGCCTGTGATTTTCTTATGAAGTGTGGTAGTTTTGCAGTGCTTTTTTTCTCCTGTGCTTTTTAATTTGTTTGACCAGTAAAATCTGTGCAGTGAAGAAAAAAAACACACAACGTCCAATAGCACTGAGCCGCCATTGGTTCAGGTGAAGCGTGGTCACCGATAGGACGGATATGTGACCATTAGGTCGGGAGAGATCTAGTCACATGATCAGGGCTGATGGCGGCTCCAGTCACAGGATAAGAAAAGCTATAAAATTAATAAATTCCTCCCGCCACCTCCCATCTAAATTTCTGATCTTTTTAGGGCACATAAAGAACGTAATAAAAAATACTAAAATCGAATTAAACATAGATACAGGAGCAAAACCAAGCTTACTACATAGATACAGAACCATAACCCAGATCACTATATATACAAAAGTTTCCTAGTGAGGGCCTTATGAACACCATCTTGAAAAAAAATACCTTTTGGAAATGTATTTTCACCCTCCAATTCTGTCTAAGGATATGGCTGTTTACATACTCTCTGCGCTCGTCCCATCACTGCTCCATATTCAGTATGCAGAGAGACAATCGCATGCCAACCTCTTTCTTTTCTGTTAAACCCAACTGAAACAATGAGAGAAGCAGAAGAGAAAGTGTTTATCTCTATAAAAATTGCATATGGAGCTCCGATGTAACGAGCGCAGAGAGCGTAAAAGCAAACGAATCCTAACAGTACATTACACAATGGTAAGAGTGTGAAGTTCTACAAATGTTCTAGACACCTCTTTAAAGATAATCAATGTTTCTCAAGGTGACAAGTTATATGTAGATGTAGGGTCAATCTGCAGATAAACAGAGTTTTAGGCTATGTGCACACGTTGCGGATTAGGTTAAAGGTACCGTTACACTAAACGATTTACCAACGATCACGACCAGCGATACGACCTGGCCGTGATCGTTGGTAAGTCGCTGTGTGGTTGCTGGAGAGCTGTCACACAGACAGCTCTCCAGCGACCAACGATGCCAAAGTCCCCGGGTAACCAGGGTAAACATCGGGTTACTAAGTGCAGGGCCGCGCTTAGTAACCCGATATTTACCCTGGTTACCATTGTAAATGTAAAAATAAAAAAACACTACATACTCACATTCCGGTGTCTGTCGCGTCCCCCGGCGTCAGCTTCCCGCACTGACTGTCAGCGCCGGCCGTAAAGCAGAGCACAGCGGTGATGTCACCGCTGTGCTTTACGGCTGGCCCTCACAGTCAGTGCGGGAAGCTGAAGGCGGGGGACGTGACAGACACCGGAATGTGAGTATGTAGTGTTTGTTTTTTTACATTTACAATGGTAACCAGGGTAAATATCGGGTTACTAAGGCTACATTCACATTTGCGTTGTGCGCCGCTGCGCACAACGCAAATAAAAACGCACCAAAACGCACGCAAAAACGCTGCATTTTGCGACGCATGCGTCGTTTTTTGCCAAAATTTGGACGCAAGAAAAATGCAACTTGTTGCGTTTTCTGCGCCCGACCCTTGCGGCAAAAAAAAGCATGCATCGCACAACGCAGCACAACGCATGTCCATGCGTCCCCCATGTTAAATATAGGGGCGCATGACGCATACGTCGCCGCTGCGTCGCCCGACGCAAACACGCAAAACGCTAATGTGAACGTAGCCTTAGCGCGGCCCTGCGCTTAGTAACCCAATATTTACCCTCGTTACCAGTGAACACATCGCTGGATCGGCGTCACACACGCCGATCCAGCGATGACAGCGGGAGATCAGCGACCAAAAAAAAGGTCCTGATCATTCCCCAACGACCAACGATCTCCCAGCAGGGACCTGATCGTTGGTCGCTGTCACACATAACGATTTCGTTAACGATATCGTTGCTACGTCACAAAAAGCAACGATATCGTTAAAGAAATCGTTATGTGTGACGGTACCTTTAGGAATTTCTGGTGCGGATTCTGCCTCTCCTGGCAGAAAACACACCTGTGGATTTGTCGCGTTTTTTGTGCGGTTCCGCAGCGTTTTTTGCTGCAATTTTCTTGCGGATTTGCTGCGTTTCTTACCCCTGCGGTTTTCTATAATGGAATGGGTACAAAAACGCTGCAGATTCACAAAAAAAAAGTAACATGCTACTTCTTTTAAACCGCAGCGTTTCCGCAGCAAAGTGTGCACAGCATTTTTTTTTCTCATTGATTTACATTGTACTGTAAATCAGTTGCGGATCTGCAGCGTTTCTGCACCTCAAAAAACGCTGCGGATCTGCAGGAAATCGGCAACGTGTGCACATAGCCTAAAACATGGTTAGTCGGCTCACAGTCTCTCGATGTACAAAACTGATAGAGACATACCCCAAGTGACTTGCAGCTGTAATCGCAGCAAAAGGCGGCGCAACAAAGTATTAAGTTAAAAGGGCCGAATAATATTGCACGCCCCACTTTTCAGTTTTTAAATTTCCTCGAAAATTTAAAATAACCAATAAATTTCGTTCAACTTCACAATTGTGTTCCACTTGTTGTTGATTCTTCACCAAAAATTTACATTTGGTATCTTTATGTTTGAAGCCTGATATGTGGGAAAAGGTTGAAAAGTTCCAGGGGGACAAATACGTTCTGCTGGTGCAGTCACTGTGTACATACATTACATTACTGATCCTGAGTTACCTCCTGTATTATACCCCAGAGCTGCGCTCACTATTCTGCTGGTGCAGTCACTGTGTACATACATTACATTACTGATCCTGAGTTACATCCTGTATTATACCCCAGAACTGCACTCACTATTCTGCTGGTGCAGTCACTATGTACATACATTACATTACTGATCCTGAGTTACATCCTGTATTATACTCCAGAGCTGCACTCACTATTCTGCTGGTGGAGTCACTGTGTACATACATTACATTACTGATCCTGAGTTACCTCCTGTATTATACCCCAGAACTGCACTCACTATTCTGCTGGTGCAGTCACTGTGCACATACATTACATTACTGATCCTGAGTTACATCCTGTATTATACCCCAGAGCTGCACTCACTATTCTGCTGGTGCAGTCACTGTGTACATACATTACATTACTGATCCTGAGTTACATCCTGTATTATACCCCAGAGCTGCGCTCACTATTCTGCTGGTGCAGTCACTGTGTACATACATTACATTACTGATCCTGAGTTACAACCTGTGTTATACCCCAGAGCTGCGCTCACTATTCTGCTGGTGCAGTCACTGTGTACATACATTACATTACTGATCCTGAGTTACAACCTGTGTTATACCCCAGAGCTGCGCTTACTATTCTGCTGGTGCAATCACTGTGTACATACATTACATTACTGATCCTGAGTTACATCCTGTATTATACTCCAGAGCTGCACTCACTATTCTGCTGGTGCAGTCACTGTGCACATACATTACTGATCCCGAGTTACAACCTGTGTTATACCCCAGAGCTGCGCTCACTATTCTGCTGGTGCAATCACTGTGTACATACATTACATTACTGATCCTGAGTTACATCCTGTGTTATACCCCAGAGCTGCACTCACTAGTCTGCTGGTGCAGTCACTGTGCACATACATTACATTACTGATCCTGAGTTACCTCCTGTATTATACTCCAGAGCTGCACTCACTATTCTGCTGGTGCAGTCACTGTGTGCATACATTACTGATCCTGAGTTACATCCTGTATTATACCCCAGAGCTGCACTCACTATTCTGCTGGTGCAGTCACTGTGTACATACATTGCATTACTGATCCTGAGTTACATCCTGTATTATACCCCAGAGCTGCACTCACTATTCTGCTGGTGCAGTCACTGTGCACATACATTACATTACTGATCCTGAGTTACATCCTGTATTATACCCCAGAGCTGCACTCACTATTCTGCTGGTGCAGTCACTGTGTACATACATTACATTACTGATCCTGAGTTACATCCTGTATTATACCCCAGAGCTGCGCTCACTATTCTGCTGGTGCAGTCACTGTGTACATACATTACCTTAATGATCCTGAGTTACAACCTGTGTTATACCCCAGAGCTGCGCTCACTATTCTGCTGGTGCAGTCACTGTGTACATACATTACATTACTGATCCTGAGTTACAACCTGTGTTATACCCCAGAGCTGCGCTTACTATTCTGTTGGTGCAGTCACTGTGCACATACATTACTGATCCCGAGTTACAACCTGTGTTATACCCCAGAGCTGCGCTTACTATTCTGCTGGTGCAATCACTGTGTGCATACATTACTGATCCTGAGTTACATCCTGTATTATACCCCAGAGCTGCACTCACTATTCTGCTGGTGCAATCACTGTGTACGTACATTACATTACTGATCCTGAGTTACATCCTGTATTATACCCCAGAGCTGCACTCACTATTCTGCTGGTGCAGTCGCTGTGTACATACATTACTGATCCTGAGTTACATCCTGTATTATACTCCAGAGCTGCACTCACTATTCTGCTGGTGCAGTCACTGTGTACATACATTACATTACTGATCCCGAGTTACATCCTGTATTATACCCCAGAGCTGCACTCACTATTCTTCACTCCTTAATGGAATCCGCAGGTGTAAAACTGCAGGTGAAATCCGCACACAAAAACGTGTTAAATCGGCGGTAATTCCGCAGTGCGGATTTCCCAAAATCAGTACGGAAAAATCCATACACCATTCGGCAACGTGTGCACATACCCTAAAATTTAAGCCTCCTGATGAAAGTGTAAAGACTCTTTTGTTACATGGGTCCGAATAGACTAATGTAGGAGATGATATCAGAGAGTAGAGAAACACTGCGACCACTGTCCAGGGCGGAGCATTCCGCTACTCTCTACTGAAGTGAATGGGGCTGAGTTGCAGTACCACACACAACCTGTAGACCGATGTGGAGCTGTTTTCGGAAATACGCCATATTTTTTCCATTTTGGACATATTAAACATTAAAATATATGGTAATTCACAACTGACACTTTATAAGATTGTATTAGTTACATTTACACTTAATTACACACAAATACAAAAAAAAAAAAAAACAATAGCAGAAGAGGCAAACCGCATACTGTACGTCCTATAACAAATGTTTTTTTTTATTGGAGAAGCAACAAACACTTCTCAGTTCTATATTATAGTGATATCCAGAGCAGCATTCAAAATTCTGCTGGTTTCATCAAGGAACAGTCCACGCTGACCTCTTGTCACTTATTCCATCTCCCATTCTTCTGGTCACTTCTTGTACGTTCTTGAATCGATCTTCTAATTGCAGGATTTATCACGGTGAGCTGTGACCATCACCGGACAGACGTAAGCTCACTGCGACCCCCACTCCGGCAGCAGCAGTCTGTGATTGACCGCAGCGGTGAAATGATCTCCACAGCACATCATCGGTGACATCACTGGGGGAGTCGCATGGCTTATCTTATTTTTTTTAACATGCCAAGGCCACACGGAAAATTTTAATTTTGCCTAGACAACCCCTTTAATTCTTTAAAAACCATAAAATCCTGTTTAGTTTGTAACCACGACCTATTACTTTGAGGCCACGTTCACAAGGTCTGTATTTGGGGTCAGTATCAGAGGCGTATCTAGGGTTTTGGTCTGGGGGGGTGGGGGGGGAGAAGCTTCTGAGTGGCCACTAACCAGGTAACCTTGATTACAACTCGGTGACGCACCCTAATAGTGGAGGACCTCAGCAGATGACCGCGCTGTTACTGAAAATAATCTCTATATAACGACCAATATTGATATTACCGCCATATGGTCAGGGGTAGATACCAATAAAAGAACTTGGCACTCAACTTAGTCATCGCAAAAGGATTTTTTATTTTTTTTGCAGTCTGTAAACGTATAATCTTTCTGTGACAAGCAGTCAGACTGATGAAGGTCTAGATAAGACCGAAACGTTTACAGACTGCAAAAATAATAAAAAAAATCCTTTTGCAGTGACACACTAAGTTGAGTGCCAAGTTCTTTATTTTACTGCACATTGGTTTTGGTAACCTACTTGAGCACCTCACGGTAGTGCCACGCGATACTTCACATTAAGTGGTGGATACCGATCCTACAGAACATATAAGAGATCACAGCACAGTTACAGATGGTGACTTACCGCTGGCGTTCTTTCTGATGGAATCGTTCACTTTTCCCGTCTTTTCCACCTGGCCCAGACCGTCATGACAACTTCTTCCAGCCACGACTCGGCTGCAGAGAAAACAACAAAGACACATTTCACTTCTCATATTCCAGCCCCATCACCATCTATTCCCAACCTGCACAAACTCCTCATCCTGCTGATACCCCAATACTGAGCCACTGCTGCCGTATGTGTCCCTATTACTGCACCTGATACCCCAATACTGAGCCGCTGCTGCTGTATGTGTCCCTATTACTGCACCTGATACCCCAATACTGAGCCGCTGCTGCCGTATGTGTCCCTATTACTGCACCTGATACCCCAATACTGAGCCGCTGCTGCCGTATGTGTCCCTATTACTGCCCCTGATACCCCAATACTGAGCCGCATGTGTCCCTATTAATGCACCTGATACCCCAATACTGAGCCGCTGCTACCATATGTGTCCCTGTTACTACACCTGATACCCCAATACTGACTGAGCCGCTGCTGCCGTATGTGTCCCTATTACTGCACCTGATACCCCAAAACTGAGCCGCTGCTGCCGTATGTGTCCCTATTACTGCACCTGTTACACAATACTGAGCAGCTGCTGCCGTATGTATCCCTATTACTGCACCTGATACCCAAAACTGAGCCGCTGCCGCCGTATGTGTCCCTATTACTGCACCTGATACCCAATACTGAGCCGCTGCCGCCGTATGTGTCCCTATTACTGCACCTGATACCCAAAACTGAGCCGCTGCTGCCGTATGTGTCCCTATTACTGCACCTGATACCCCAAAACTGAGCCGCTGCTGCCGTATGTGTCCCTATTACTGCACCTGATACCCAATACTGAGCCGCTGCTGCCGTATGTATCCCTATTACTGCACCTGTTACCCAATACTGAGCCGCTGCATGTGTCCCCATTACTGCACCTGATACCCCAATACTGAGCCACTGCTGCCGTATGTATCCCTATTACTGCCCCCTGATACCCCAATACTGAGCCGCTGCTGCCGTATGTGTCCCTATTACTGCACCTGCTGTGTGGTTCTCTGTGCCATCTAAATTCTAAAGCACCCCTCTATAATATAGTAATGCCGGGTGCAAGTGCCTAAGGAAACAGTGCCCATATTTTGTCCCCTAGAAAGTTATAATGCCCTCTGTGTGCCCCTTTGATAGTCACAGTAACCTGAGTTCCCATATAACAATAAGTGCCCACTTTACATTTAATAATGTCCTGAGTCTACCCCTGTACAGCTCCCCTATACACAGTATGATGCTCTTATACACAGTATAATTCCACCTCACTGTATATTACCAACCACACAGTATACTAACGCCTTAGTAACCCCCAAACTGTTTGATGGCTCCAACACTGTAATCCCCATACTTTGTGATGCCCCCTAGATAGCCTCCATATAGTATAATGCACCATAGTCCTCAATATAGTATAATGCACTCCCCATAGGACTCCATATAGTATAATGCCCTCCCCATAAGCCTACTCTATATTGTATAATACACCCCCATAGGCAGACTCAATAGCACAAGACAGCACCCATAGGCAGTCTCTGTAGTATAAGGCAGACCCCACATAGGCACTGTCATAAGGCAGCCCCCCATAGGCAGACTCTGTAATAAGGCAGCCCCCCATAGGCAGACTGTAGTGTAAGGCAGCCCCCCACAGGCAGACTCTGTAATATGATAGCCCCCCCATAGGCAGATTGTAGTATAAGGCAGACCCCCCCACAGGCAGACTCCGTAGTATAAAGCCGCCCCCACAAAAATAAATACTCACCTCTCTTCTTCCTGGCTCCTCCGCTGCTACGAGCACCCGTACACAGTGATGTCATCATGACCCCTGTCAGTGTCGGCATCGGTGAGGTCAGACAGAGAGCGTAACGCTCCTTCTCTCATTAATGCGGTCAGCTGTATCGGCATACAGCCGATACAGCTGAACCTGCGATGACAGGCGGGGGGCTCACTGCTGGCACCGGGCCTCCCCTGCCTGTTAAAGGGTCCCAGAGCGGCCGGCGGCAGTGTAGGGAGATTGATTCTCCCTGCTGCGCCGCAGAATGTAACTGTATAGGCGCGCTGTGCACACGCCAGTACAGTTACAGTAGCGTAGCTCCGGGTGGCCCCCTCAGAGCGCGGGGCCCGGAGCGATGGCCCCCTCTGCCCCTCCGGTAGCTACGCTACTGGTCAGTATTTTACATCAGTATTTGTAGCCAAAACCATGAGATGAACAATCAGAGGAAAAATATAATAGAAACACGTCCCCACTTCTGTATTTATCACCCACTCCTGGTTTTCGCTTACAAATACGGATGTAAAATACTGACCAAATACTGACTGTGTGAACAAGGCCTTATAGTGAGACCAATAAGAGAAAAGTAGAGAGAAGCAGATTTTAAGTTTAGTTTATTCTTACAGAACCCAAACTGCATATTAAGACGTATCCCCCTTTAAATCATATAGAGTTCAATGTGCACAACCAGGTTCATTTACGTAGCAGCGTGGGTCCTCTTCCAATACGCAGGTGAGGCATGTGTGTATATATATATATATATTATATTTTTTTCTTTCAATAGGCATGTATATATTTTTTTATGTAACTTCCCAGAAATGGCACCGCTCTTCTATGGTTGTGCCCAGTATTACAGCCCATTTATATTCATGTGGATAGAGATGAGCTGCAATAGCTGACAAGGCCATGGACAAGAAGGGGCGCTATTTCTGGGGTTGCAGAATTCTGAAACTGTGACAATTCTATTATAAATATATAATTATTCTAAGTAAAAGCTAATGCATATGGTGAGGGATATAACAAAGCTTCCAGGAAAACGAACGGAACCGAGAGATTGAAGCTTATATCTATAAAACAAGTCATACGCTCAACAGAGCGACATACGGATTTCTTGCCCCGTGAATTATTTCTTATGATCTCCTCTAATACTTAAATGTTAGAGCATTTTAGCTCCTGGGTATATGGGAGTCGGGAAAATCATTTGGCTGACGGCTATCTATTGGGTATAGGGGGCTTTATACTGAAGGCAGACAGTTTTTGCATGAACCACTAAGTGTCAATATGAGAGGCATGTGCCTTGGGAATGTCACTAACTAATTCTTCGTAGAGTCTAACAACATAACATAACTGCATCTACACCTTACCAATCCACACCCAAATTCATGGTCCACTAAAAAAACAGTAAGACTACTTAGAGCATCTGTCTTCAAAAGTTTTGTTTTCTCATCCATTTACCGTCTTCACAGGAGAACCAATACTACACAATCATCAATACAATATCCTAAAGGGTTAATGTGAGGGCTACACAACTATTGCCATGAGCTGGTACAGAATTGGACCTGTCATAACACTGTGTCCAAACGACTAACAAAGGTCCTTACAAAGATTCCAAAGGAATCACAAAAGGTTAAAATTCACGTCAAACTTCGCTCCCACTTTCCTTCGGCGTCCAGTTTTTCAGCTATTTCAATGGATATTGGGCTCCCCTAACAATGGGTGAAAGTCAAGTGATGTTGGGCACCAAGCTTTCCATGATGCAAATAGTTAAATACCGTAGGTTCAAAAAATATCAGGAATTTCCCCTCTATTAACCGTTCCATCCTAAGACTATAAAAATAACATCAAAAGGTTCTCCACTATTGCCCTCTCCAACCCAAGATTAAAGCAGGTCTGCAACGTACAGGAACCATCAAAACGTTCTAGACTATTGCCCCAACTGGCCCAAGACCGAAGTATGTCTACACTAAACGGGAACATCAAAATGTTCTCCATTAATGTCACCTCAAAACCAAGACCAAAGTAGGTCTACAATGAACAGGAACCATCTGGTAGGTCTACATATGATGAATCAACCTGTGGAGAACGTGTCTGGTGGAGACGCAATGATAAGCTGCAACCTTCTAGACCAGAAGAATAAAGCGTAGACATCCTTTAAAAGAACTCACAATGAAGCATCACAAATCAGTAAAATAGACGCATACAAGACATAAAAACAACTGAAACCGATTTGCAGAACACAAGGCTGGAGAACAATACAACGAGGTATCTGGAAAGTGAAGAGAATTGAGGAAGCATTATGCAACGCAACATAGGTCCGAGAGCATGTTACGTCCTCAGGGTCTTTCTTCCCTTTAATTTTTTTTAATTGTTTGTCTTCTGTAAGTAAAGGTCAGCAGAAAGGAACGAGGATTAGCTTCTGGTTAACGGTTAATAAAAGCTCAATCAGCATTTTGATAGGATATATCGTGTTAAATCAAAATGCCTCAGCAGGCTCACTTCACATTAAATCGTATCAACTTGAGGGAAACTCTGTTACGTCTCGGCTCGCCAACACTTTCAATGTTCTCCTGCTTCACTCGATCACCTTCCGCTTGGAGGGTGGAATTAGATGGCAAGGAAGGTCATTTGGAAGCTCGTGGCCTTCTAATTTCACCTTAATTAGGTGGTTGGCTAAGGCAAACTCCTCATCGTCCAGCAGGCCATCTTTATCTATGTCAGCAAGCTTCCAGATCTTTCCAAGAACAGTGTTAGGCAGCTTGGACTTGACCATCTCCTTCTTGGCATTGGCACCGGTGATTTTGCCATTGACGGGAGACAAAGTGTAGAAGATCTCGTCATACATGGGCTTATCTCTGGCCACTACCCAGTCTGCGTCGTCAATGCCTTCTCCTGCCCCTTCTCCGTAACCGTGTCCAAAGGGACCATTCTGAGTACCTTCAAAGGCACCTCCTTTCACCATCTGGACTGGTTTTTGAGTTTCCTCTTGTCTAACCAGAACCATTAAGTGGGCAATGTCATGAGCCAGCATCTCATCTACCGTCTCCAGAAGCTTGTTCTTCAGGGGCTGGAATTTGTTAAAATCTTGGGATTGTAAGAGATCCTATGTAAGAAAAATGCAGAAAAAAGACAATCTCAATATTCCACCAATTATTCTTCACTAATCAATGTTACAGCTTAATCTGCTTTTGTAAAAGACAACGCTCTCAGGAGGTCCTGGTTGTCCTTATGGAGATCTAACTGGTGTCTAGGGTGTTACAGGCAATGCTAGCTGGGAAAAAGTATGCAAATTAGCTCTCCTCCAGAAGGACGAAAACTAACTCACTAGTGCCACCTCTAGGTACCTATTTTGTAAGCCATAGTCCAACCCATTATAAAACTGTCACACGTTACTTGGGTTATCAGTCAAACCATAGATAATCATGTGTAGACAAGGGAGAACCAAGAAAGGATGAGAGGTTGATGAAGACAATGCCAAAGAAGGGCAGAATCATAAGCCAAACTCTTAGGGCAAGAAGGTAAAGACGTGACTAAAATAATACAGGGGGTGAAGACTAGTGGAGGGTGGAGGTTGTGCAACATGGTGGTCCACCATCATGAGCCTCAACAACCCAAAGAGTAAAAGTCTAGAGGGGTCATTGGGGTAATGTCCTTGGTACAGAGGGTTAGACTTAACCACACGTAAAGAGATTTCATCAGTGGTTGGGTTTGGAACTAAAAAAGAAGGGCGGTCAAGATAAATAAATTGTTGGGAGTAAGGCTCCTAGACCCTTTGCCGAACAGCTCACTGAAGGGCCCCCAAGCATCCCAACTTTCTCAAGATAAAATTTTTTTTGAAAAACCCACATGGAACAAGCCACTGAACTAAACAATACCAAGTTTTAAACCAGAGCCATCATCTTTCTAGTGGTACATTACTCTACACAAGTCCTCCAGTACTGGATTATTGGGGTGACTCTATAGATGACTGTATGGCCGGGCAGAAAAGTCCACTTGTACCTGCATCTTCTTCAGGTTGGGGAAGTCTCCTGGAGAGATCTGATGTTCTCGTTCAATTCGACCGTAAATCTCCGCTAAAGTGCCTATTAACTCTTTCTTTTTATTGTCCTTTCCAAAGACGGCAGGCATCTCCTTCTTCAAGGAACTGATGATGTACGCGTGGACCTGAGGGTAAAAAAAAAAGGAGATAAAACTTGAATAATGTGACGTGTAATTATCTTTGTAACTTAGGTCTAACAACAAAAACTCCAGTCATTGGGCATGTGATGGTCCAGAACACCTAGTGATCAACCAGACAGTGTTATAGGGGGGCTCCAGACTGCTGTTATAGGGGGGCTCCATACTACACATCCAGACTGCTGTTATAGGGGGGCTCCAGACTACACATCCAGACTGCTGTTATAGGGGGGCTCCAGACTACACATCCAGACTGCTGTTATAGGGGGGCTCCAGACTACACATCCAGACTGCTGTTATAGGGGGGCTCCAGACTACACATCCAGACTGCTGTTATAGGGGGGCTCCAGACTACACATCCAGACTGCTGTTATAGGGGGGCTCCAGACTACACATCCAGACTGCTGTTATAGGGGGGCTCCAGACTACACATCCAGACTGCTGTTATAGGGGGCTCCAGACTACACATCCAGACTGCTGTTATAGGGGGGCTCCAGACTACACATCCAGATTGCTGTTATAGGGGGGCTCCAGACTACACATCCAGACTGCTGTTATAGGGGGGCTCCAGACTACACATCCAGACTGCTGTTATAGGGGGGCTCCAGACTACACATCCAGACTGCTGTTATAGGGGGCTCCAGATTACACATCCAGACTGCTGTTATAGGGGGCTCCAGAATACACATCCAGACTGCTGTTATAGGGGGCTCCAGACTACACATCCAGACTGCTGTTATAGGAGGTTCCAGAATACACATCCAGACTGCTGTTATAGGGGGGCTCCAGACTACACATCCAGACTGCTGTTATAGGAGGCTCCAGATTACACATCCAGACTGCTGTTATAGGGGGGCTCCAGACTACACATCCAGACTGCTGTTATAGGAGGTTCCAGAATACACATCCAGACTGCTGTTATAGGGGGCTCCAGACTACACATCCAGACTGCTGTTATAGGGGGCTCCAGACTACACATCCAGACTGCTGTTATAGGAGGTTCCAGAATACACATCCAGACTGCTGTTATAGGGGGCTCCAGACTACACATCCAGACTGCTGTTATAGGGGGGCTCCAGACTACACATCCAGACTGCTGTTATAGGAGGTTCCAGAATACACATCCAGACTGCTGTTATAGGGGGCTCCAGACTACACATCCAGACTGCTGTTATAGGGGGCTCCAGACTACACATCCAGACTGCTGTTATAGGAGGTTCCAGAATACACATCCAGACTGCTGTTATAGGGGGGCTCCAGACTACACATCCAGACTGCTGTTATAGGGGGGCTCCAGACTACACATCTAGACTGCTGTTATAGGGGGGCTCCATACTACACATCCAGACTGCTGTTATAGGGGGCTCCAGACTACACATCCAGACTGCTGTTATAGGGGGCTCCATACTACACATCCAGACTGCTGTTATAGGGGGGCTCCATACTACACATCCAGACTGCTGTTATAGGGGGCTCCAGATTACACATCCAGACTGCTGTTATAGGAGGTTCCAGAATACACATCCAGACTACTGTTATAGGGGGGCTCCAGATTACACATCCAGACTACTGTTATAGGGGGGCTCCAGACTACACATCCAGACTGCTGTTATAGGAGGTTCCAGAATACACATCCAGACTGCTGTTATAGGAGGCTCCAGATTACACATCCAGACTACTGTTATAGGGGGGCTCCAGACTACACATCCAGACTGCTGTTATAGGAGGTTCCAGAATACACATCCAGACTGCTGTTATAGGGGGCTCCAGACTACACATGCAGACTGCTGTTATAGGGGGGCTCCAGACTACACACCCACACTGCTGTTATAGGGGGCTCCACACTACAAAGACCATTAACATATATATTTCTGATTTTCCAGCACCAGGACACATTAAAAGCCCATTTTGGATTTATTAGCAATGTTCTATTCCGCACTTCGCACCAGTAAACCATCACGCTATTTCCTCTGACTTTTTAAGCCCATGATGAGGTCACTGCACTAATAGGGCAGAAATCCACAGCGGCGGGTGCAGGAAATACCAGACATGAATTACATCTCAATGGACCCCGCTCCGAGTATACAAACTGCAGCGTTAAAATAGAGCAGCTCCAGCTTGTTACTATTAAAAGACAAAACTCCAAACACAAAGAAAATCACTTTCTAGAAAGGAGAACAATGGAATGGGATTAACCCTTTATGCATTCCAGGACACAAAACTATAGAATTGGGTCTTCTTTCAAGGTACATCGCCCTGAGCAGAGATTAGCGCGAGTGGAGGATCACAAATTATCTGAGTATATTGTGGAAGAAAGGTGCAACCCCGTTGTCCCATCAATACCAATATAATGTGTAACTAACTAAAAGGGTATGAACACTTTTACAGTCAAATTTAGTTTTCTTCCCCCCCTGTATAATGAAAAATTAATCTCAATTTCACAGTGGTTATCCTTTTGTGTATACAGCTCCCATGAAAAGCCATGTTGGATGTGACAAGAGTAGAAAACTCAAAATAAATACAGAGAAGTGAAAGCTGAAAACGTCACCTTTGCCAGTCGCGCTCGTTTGATCAGGTCATTGAGTTTTCTGAGGGCTGCGTTACGTGGAAGGCTCTGAATGTCTCTGAACAGGTCTTGCTCCTCCGCTTCAAACAGTTTGCGGTTGTCAGGAATGAGCAACGGGTGCGACCAGAAAGACCCGATGTAGACCCTGATCACCTCCGGAGTGTTGACAATTTTGCCCAAGGACCACATGAGGGCGCCGTAAACCCTCATCAGCTGCTGGGTCTCTATTTGATCCGCCTTGTTTAGGACCACGCGCATTTTGTCCTCGTGGTTCTTCAAGGCTTTGATGACTTCTGAGAACTCATCGGAGATGTCCAGCTTGTGGGCGTCGAAAAGCAGTATGATGCGGTCAACCCTTTCGGCAAACCATTCTAACACCGCGGCAAAATCATAACCTGGAACGACAGAGGTAAATTACATCGTTATACAAGGAGCTGGTCAACCGAGGGCTGTGGTGTCATCTCTTAAAGGGAATCTGTCAGCAGGATTTCACCCCCAAACTATATGTGCATGTAGCCCTTACCTAGACCTGTCCAGCAATACCTTTACATGGCCGGTCCGTTTCTCCGTTACTGAGAAACTAGTCTTTTAATTGATATGCAAATAAGGCTGGAGAGCTATGGCAGATCTGAAACTTCCGTCACTCCACCTCTATTCCCCACCCAATGCCGCCTCCGCCAGCTTCACCGACAGCCTCTATACTGTGTGAGTTTAAGCAGAAGAGCCGTCAATCAAAAAGAAGGAGGAGGCAGCGCTGGTCAAGGAATAGAGCTGGAGTGGCAGAGGCTTGAGATCTACCATAGCTCTTCAGCCTCATTTGCATGCATTTTCAAATGCAGATTTCTCAGTAACGGAGGACCCGCCCTGTAAAGGTATTGCCGGACTTGCCTTTGAAAGAACTACATGACTAAATACATAGTTTGGGGTGTAAAAATCTTGCTGACAGATTCCCTTTAAAGAGATCCTCTATCTAAAATTAATAGTTAGTTATATTTTATTATTATTATTGTTGTTATGAGGGTAAGGAATAAATATTGGTTAAGTGATTCTGATCGTTTTGCTACACGGAAACCATCAGCAAGCTGCGGATGATGGATCTTGTATTCTTATGTAGAGAACTGTGCAAAACTTTTAGTCAGGTGTGGAAAGAATGAAAGAATGCTGCAAAGTAAGAATGGTTAAAAAATAAATAAAAGTACTAATAGTTTATTTTTATCAATTAACTGAATGCAAAATGAATGAACAAAAGAGCAATGAATATTTGGGGAGCGCCCGTCGCCTCCATCACGTCCTCTAGATACTTTATATAGATTTTGAAGGAACTCTGCAATGAGGCTGCTCTAAACATCTTGGAGACCCGGCCCCAGATCTTCTGTGTATGAGGTTTGTGCGGATCCTTCATGTGATCCCAGACAGACGGGATGATGGGAGAGCAGGGATCTGTGGGGGCCGGATCATCACCCCCAGGGCTCCTCGTTGGCTGGATGTTTGGGGTTTTCGTCCTGCTGCAGAATAGATCCGGAGCCAAATCTGGCACCGCAGCGACTGGAGCCTCAGGCTGAGCTCCTCCATAGGAGAACTGCGATTTCCAAATATATAGCAATATTGTGACATTATATATATATATATAATGCAGTAAGCGATCGTCCGACAAAGTTCAACCCACCAAAATGGACTTAAAACAAAAACAAACCCTGATGGCTCTTGGAACAAGGGGAGTAAAAACAAAGAGCAAAAATAAAAACTTCCTGTGTTGTTAAGGTTTAAAGTGGTTTCTTAAGTAGTTTCCTTGTTGTTACGAGGATTAGAAATAAATATTGCTTAAGTACGGTAATTGAGAGACTTTTGCTACCTGTAAACCATTAACAAGCTGCTGTTGATGGATCTTGTATTCTTATTAGGCGCCTATGGCACATTATAATGTCCGGTTCTGCTGGGTATAGTGTGGGTCTGACCGATGTTCTAAGAAACCACTTTAATGTGAGACCAACACTAACACCCAGGTAGTAAGAAGTAGAGGATAGCAGGTTAATTTGGGGTAAGTCAGTCAGATAGTTTTGCTATTTGGAAGCCATCAGCAAGCTGCTGTTGGTGGACCTTTTACTGTTATTATGTATCCCTAGCACATTCTGGTGTCCTGCTGTGTAGGTCTGGTGGGCTTATTATAACTTCTAGGGATAGTTGAGCAGTTTCATAGGTTTCAATGGAGACAGCAGAGTATGTGAGGCCACCTGTGCATTGGGTCCTTTATCTGTGCCTGCTGTCCACTACTTTAGGCATCCCCCCTCTAATACCTCTTCCTTATGGTCTCAGATATGGTAAACCTTCAGACATTTACGGCATGTCTTCTGCTCTGAAATTGCAAACACCTCTCTAATACGCCCCCCACCCCCCATATACGTACAGTTTACTTTATTAATACGTGAGCCAGACCACTTGCACGCTCATGTGTTATTAACTAAGCCATTGTAGATATTAAGAATACAGAAAAGCCATAAAGAGGTCCGTCATCAGCAGTTCGCCTGCTTACTGATGGTTTTCAGCCCCCCCCCCAAAAAAAAATATATATATAAAAAAATTCTACTCTAAAATAAAAAAACAAACAAACAAAAAAATCAATTGAAAAAACCTACTGAAGATGCAGATGATGCATTCTATATTTGCAGCATAGAGCCCACGGTAAATTGATTTAATATGTGTAGAAAAATACTTGAAGGTATAAATTAAAGTTTTAATGCATTTTAAATCGTATATCTTAAAAGGGTTACTGCTGTCCAAAAATGTTACGTCAATCTACAAAACGTCACTGTATGTCCATGATGGGATTGTAACATACAGCTGGACACATCTCCTCCATACACAGAGGTAAGTAATAAACTATCAGCTGCCTGCAGCCACCACTAGAGGGCGCTCTCTTTATGATGTATATGGACGTGGTTGCTCACATTGCTTTTTTCCCCCTCGCAGTTTACAGTATGAACTGCAGCTCTGGAGAACAAACTTTTGCTTAACTTTGAACCCCATGAAATTCTAAGTTGCCCTAATATTCACACGTCTGATGTATTACTTCTTAGGTGATGTCGTTTACAGGCATGTTAACCTGTCACATCCCAGTAGGTTTGTTGGTCCTGAAGCTAGGGCTCGTGCCGAGGACACTCAGTATGTTCTATGGCGTGTTAGGAGAACCCGGAGTAATGAATCGGACCACCTTTCGAAAATCACACAGTTTTGCCCGGACAGCCTTTATATCTGAGGACAGGTCCTGTAATAGACTGCTGCTGTCTACAAGTGGTGAACGTTACTATAATTATGGTGGTCACGTGCATGATACTTATGGGGGCACGTTGTATAGGAATCATCTTGCTGTTCCTGTTATGGGGAACCATCACTGTTCTGAATACGCTGTGGTTTCCAGATTTATGTGGAACCTATGATTGAAGAGGTTATGGGAATATTTTGGCTATTCTTGTTATGAGAGTCCTGGGGGGGGGGGGGGGGGGGGTCACCACTATGATTATCCAATGGCTGCCATCTTTATGGGGATCCTATGGCTGACATCGTTATGGGACATAATTTCACTAACACGGTTATGGGGATCCTTTGACTGTCACCATCATGGGGGTTCTGTATGAAATACTGTATTTGTTTTCTAGAAAACATGTCATTTTATTCTATTGTATTCATATTTAGGCTTTTGGCTGACACTGTTCTGAGGATGCACCGTCCATCACTTTTAGGCTATGTGCACATGTTGCAGATTTTGTTGCGGATCCGCAGCGTTTTCTCCGCGCGGATTTGCACCAAATCTGCAAGGGGTAGCTCAGGCAATGTTAATCAATGGATCAATGGGAATCCAGAATTGGTGTGCACATGCTGCAGAAAATTCCACACTGATTCGCAGCGTTTTATTTTCTGCAGCATATCAATTCTTTTTGCGGATCGGCAGCGTTTTCGCACCCATTGACTTACACTGAGTCAGTCAAATCCGCAGCAAAACCGGAGCTGTAACAAGGTCTGTGGATTAGCGTGCCAAAAACACTGCAGAAAGGAAGGAGGAAGAGTGCAGGGGCATCTGTCTGTGGAAGTGTGTGCGTGTGGCCAGGCATCATCTGATGGGACTACTACTCCCATCCGGCTCTATCTGGGGTCACATAACAGTGACAGCATGAGCCGATGATGGGTCAGTAGTCCCATCATCCGGCGACTGTGTTAAACTGTAAAACTAAAAAAAAAGAAAAACACATTCATACTCTAACACTTAATTCCCTGACGCCCTTGATCTCCTGCAATAAAAATAAAATAAACCAGCATTTACTCATCTTTCCGCCGTAGTCCATTTAAGAACGAGTGTCCCACGGCGATCTCCCATGTAGAACAGTCACATCGGGAGATGTGACCCCCCTACATGGCTCCGGTGATGCAGTGACAGTAGCTATCCTCCCGCAGAGTATCACTGCACCGTTGTCAGCGGTCACCGGAGTTTGTGCTGTCACTTGCGGCACCACTGCGTGAGAAAATTCTCAGTGCCACAAGGGAACTCGAATTCCGGTGAACTCTGTGATACACTGCTGGAGGGATTACCTCCTGTCAGTATCGCCAGAGGCTGGGTAGAGCAGTCACATCTCCAGATGTGACTGCTCTACACGTGAGATTGTTGTAGGACACTCAGTAAATGGACTACGGCGGACAGGGAGTATTTGTGTTGGTTTATTTTATTTTTGTTGCAGGAGATCGAGGGATTCAGGGGATGAGGTGACGCAGTAAGTATGGTAAATTAAAATTAATAAATGAGTGTCATTTCTTCAAATAAAGGACTTTATTCTGGCTGTGTCTTTATTTACCATGTAACTATCGGATTAGTAATGGATAGAAATCTTATTGATGCTTCTCAATTACTAAGCCGTGGGCTTGATGTCACCGGACAATACACAGGTGACATCAACCCCACAAATATTACCCCACTTGCCACTGCTACAGGGCAAATGGGAAGAGTGAGGCTAAATGCCAGAATTGGTGCATCAATAAGATGCGCCATTTCTGGGGCAGCTGAGAGCTGATGTCATTAGCCGGGGGGGGGGGGGGCAATATCCATGTACCCTTCCCAGGCTATTAATATCAGCCTGCAGCTGTATGCATAGCCTTTCTTGGTTTGATTTTATAGGAGGACCCCATGTCAATTTTTTTCTGGGGTTCCCCTGTAAATTAGCTAGTAAGGGCTAAGCAAACATCTGTGAGCTGATATTAATAGCCTGGGAACCATTATGGCCATTGGCTCCATCCAAGAATATTAACTTCAGCCCTCAGCTTTCCCTCTGCTGGTTATGGAAATTACACAGGAGCCCACACTTTTTTTTTTTTGAACAGATATTGCGTTTCACGCAAAGTGTGTGTGTGTGTCTTTTATTTAACTTTATGTACTATTTTATTAATGAGGGTATCTGACTGACACATACAGTATATCCACTTTCATTTGTTTTGTGTGTGTAAACATTATATGTGAACATGGTATGTAATGATATTATGATCTTCAATGGAAAATGTAAAAAGAGGTTGGACAAGGAAATGACATCAGAAGTTTTTTTTTTTTGTTAAATAATATATCTTTATTTAGCATGCAAATTCGCAGAGAAAACCGCATGAAAAGCTGCATCAACTGCATTTTCTGCCAAGAGAGGCAGAATCTATGCAAATTTTTACAAAGGCAAATCCGCAATGTACGCATAGGGATTCCATGGCGGGCATTATTATGGGTACCCTATGGCTGACACTGAGGATCCTCCGTCCATCACTTTTATAGGGATTCCATGGTGGGTATTATTATGGGTACCCTATGGCTGACACTGAGGATCCTCCGTCCATCACTTTTATAGGGATTCCATGGCGGGCATTAGTATGGGTACCCCATGGCTAACACTGCTATGAGGATCTACTGTGTCACTAAGGGCGCAGTCAAATGACAGTATAAATTGAACAGACATTGAACCACAAGGCACGGACTGGATGGTGGATCTCCCGACACGACAGCTGCACAGAAATATATGAAGCTGTCACACTCGGGTCGGGAGACCCGCCAGCCAGTCCGTGCACACTACGGTCCAATTTATACGGTCGTCTGACTGGGCCCTTATCCGGATCCTACGGCTGCCGCTATTATGAAGATCCTCCATCTTTCAGGGTATGTGCACACGTAAGAATTTCTTGCAGAAAATTCCTGAAGAAAACTGGACATTTTCTGCAAGAAAACCCGCATGCGTTTTTACCACGTTTGTGTGTTTTTTTCCAGAACTTTCCCAATGCATTATATAGCGGGAAAAAACGCGAAAACAATGCAAAATTAATGAACATGCTGCATTTACCGCGATGCGTTTTTCACCCGGAATAAAAACGCATCATGTGCACAAAAATTGCAGAATGCATTCTAAATGATAGGATGCATATGTATGCGTTTTTTAAGGAGTTTTTATTGCGAAAAAAAAATGCAACGTGTGCACACAGCCTCACTCTCATGGGGGTCCTATGGTTGACACTGTTATAAGGATCCCTTTGATTAACACCACGTCTGTGGCATGAATTTCATTTTATGTTTTATTGTAGGCTAAATCAGGTCAGAAAAATCTAAGCACATTGCTCTATGAGGGCCCTGGGATTTTTGCAAAATTAGAGACTGACTGCCAAGTTGTAGACACCGCCAAAAAACTGAAGGCACCCTGACAAATTATGCGAAAATGCAAAAATGTGTTTTTTCTAGGAAATATTTTGCACTTCTAGTGGGATATTTTTTTTTTTTTTTATTCAGCCTTTTCTGAGCAGCGTTAGTAATTTTCTGCTGATAGCGGAAGCCGTATTGTTGCGAGAACATTTATTTGTGTCTGGGATTACGGCATTAGTGGATGTGATTGCTCACAGGGGATCCCGGGGGAAGATACGATCAGCGAGTGTTAACTACCAGAATCAACTCAAGGAGCTCATGAGGAAGTGACCGCCACTCAGGTGTCTCCATTATTCTTTCCAGAGCGCTTTGTTCCTGGCATGGAAAGTGTGAATAATGGGACTTCAAGGTGTTTTCCACTCTCTCTACATAGTGTTCACACCTCGCCGTGAACTGGATGTAGCGTCATGTGATCTGTCATCGCACTACGCAGGAAGAGCAGAATATTAAAGGTTATTTGCCCAAATTATAGCTTTATATCTGCAATCCAATAGCTAATCCCGGAGAAACACACATTTTCTTAAAGGGAACCTGTCACCCCCGTTTTTTGAGATTGAGCTATAAATACTGTTAAATAGGGCCTGCGCTGTGTGTTCCTATAGTGTATGTAGTGTACCCCGATTCCCCACCTATGCTGAGATATAACTTACCAAAGTCGCCGTTTTCGCCTGTCAATCAGGCTGGTCAGGTCGGGAGGGCGTGGTGACATCGCTGGTTCTTCCTCAGCTTTACGTTGGTGGCGTAGTGGCGTAGTGGTGAACAAGCAGCGCGCGATCTGCGCTGTAATCCCTTGCATCGGTGGGGGCGGCCATCTTCCTGGGGCCGCGCGTGCGCAGATCGAGTGCTCTGCTGCACGGGGCTTCAGGAAAATGGCCGCGGGATGCCGCGCGTGCGCATTAGAGATCGCGGCGGCCATTTTCCCAAAGCCGAGTTTGCATCTCGGCTTTGGGAAAATGGCCGCCGCGATCTCTAATGCGCACGCGCGGCATCCCGCGGCCATTTTCCTGAAGCCCCGTGCAGCAGAGCACTCGATCTGCGCACGCGCGGCCCCAGGAAGATGGCCGCCCCCACCGATGCAAGGGATTACAGCGCAGATCGCGCGCTGCTTGTTCACCACTACGCCACCAACGTAAAGCTGAGGAAGAACCAGCGATGTCACCACGCCCTCCCGACCTGACCAGCCTGATTGACAGGCGAAAACGGCGACTTTGGTAAGTTATATCTCAGCATAGGTGGGGAATCGGGGTACACTACATACACTATAGGAACACACAGCGCAGGCCCTATTTAACAGTATTTATAGCTCAATCTCAAAAAACGGGGTGACAGGTTCCCTTTAATATGTAAAATGAGCTGTAAAGATCTATGGGCCAGACAGAGATCTCCCCGAGAATCTGCCTCCAGAGCTTATTATAAATGAAAGGGGCTTTACCAGAGTGACACATGTAACCAACACCGAGGAGCAAAACTGAGCTCTGTCTCATTACAAAGAAGTAAGGGGGCAGTATTATAGTAGTTATATTCTAGTACATAGGAGCAGTATTATAGTAGTTATATTCTAGTACATAGGAGCAGTATTATAGTAGTTATATTCTAGTACATAGGAGCAGTATTATAGTAGTTATATTCTAGTACATAAGGGCAGTATTATAGTAGTTATATTCTAGTACATAGGAGCAGTATTATAGTAGTTATGTTCTTGTACATAGGAGCAGTATTATAGTAGTTCTATTCTTGTACATAGGAGCAGTATTATAGTAGTTCTATTCTTGTACATAGGGGCAGTATTATAGTAGTTCTATTCTTGTACATAGGGGCAGTATTATAGTAGTTCTATTCTTGTACATAGGGGCAGTATTATAGTAGTTCTATTCTTGTACATAGGGACAGTATTATAGTAGTTATATTCTTGTACATAGGAGCAGTATTATAGTAGTTATATTCTTGTACATAGGGGCAGTATTATAGTAGTTATATTCTTGTACATAGGAGAAGTATTATAGCAGTTTTATACTTTTGTTTATTTCAGACGATGCTGGAATTGGTAGTTAAGTACCGATATGATATCCGAGTGATGTGCGTTGTCTCACTCGCACCCATAGGCTTATATGGGTGCGAGGGAGCCGAGACTCGTCAATGTACTATATGGCCGAGGAAAATAAAAATGGTGAAGTGAGCTGCCCCATAGAAGAATACTGGTCCGAGTGCCATGCGATGTTTTATCACACCGCACTCGTCCGTATTCCTCTCTAGTGTGACTCCGGCCTTATTGTAATAGTAGGACACGCAGAGCGCCAGATTTACAGCAGGACAGGGAAGGATTATCACTCACACTCGTATTAGGCCACTTTTCCATACATTGTACGGAGTCACCGGACGCAGCTTCCTCTCCAGCAGCGCTCGCCTCCTGCTGCACTGCGGCCTAATACAATTAACCCCTCGGAGGGGAATCAGAACAGAGTTCAGTACATCATATTTATCACATTTAGGAAGTGTGCTCTGCAGTAATTGACATCCTATGTGGAGCGGTCACCATGCTCAGGAAGAAGTCTCTATGCACGCAAGTGACCCTTTGATAGCGATTTTGGAGCAAATTCCTGGAAAATGCGTGTAAACAGTTTGGACTGGGCAATGGGTAACGTATCTATCACTATAGTTGTAAATGTTCTAGGTTTGGAGGTCACATGAATCATTGGGTCTTTAGTATATTAGCTGAAAGATTTCTCAGGCTTCTAGAAGTAAAGGTTCAGATTATCACTGCAGACAGCGGTCACAAAGATCAGCTGCGCATCCCGCTTCTGAGACCACAAACAGCTGTTTTTCCCAGGAAAAAGGTACATCCGTAATTATTTAGTGGTTATTCCATAAACGAAGGTCTAAAATTCCCTAGATTAAAATCCAATACTCTGATGGAGGGAACTGGACCGCCTCTATCATGTCCATTTGCCCTAAAAGGCCACAAGCAAAACAATTGCCCTAATGGGTCAAATAGGATAATGAAAAGTCCTGCAAACTCTCTAATAAACATGGAGCCCGATTCATTATTACATTTATAGCAAAAACTGCTAATGAATTCGGGCTCTTTAGGTTTTAGTTCCTAACCATTGTTACCATCTCTGCCTGCTGTCTGTGAGAATATATATTATATATATCTCAATGTAAATAAAAATAAATATCTCATGGAGGTCTGGAGTTGAAATGATGCTCCAAAATCAAAGTGGAAAATTAAGTTACAGGCTAATCCAACTTCAGTGGAAATGCCTCATGACAAGGAAAAGATGCTCAGTAGTGTGTGTGGCCTCCACGTGCCTGTATGACCTCCCTACTGTACAACGCCTGGGCATGCTCCTGAGGAGGCGGCGGATGGTCGCCTGAGGGATCTCCTCCCAGACCTGGACTAAAGCATCCGCCAACTCCTGGACAGTCTGTGGTGCAACGTGACGTTGGTGGATGGTGCGAGACATGATGTCCCAGATGTGCTCAATCGGATTCAGGTCTGGGGAACGGGCGGGCCAGTCCATAGCTTCAATGCCTTCATCTTGCAGGAACTGCTGACACACTCCAGCCACATGAGGTCTGGCATTGTCCTGCATTAAGAGGAACCCAGGGCCAACCGCACCAGCATATGGTCTCACAAGGGGTCTGAGGATCTCATCTCGGAACCTAATGGTAGTCAGGCTACCTCTGTCTGTGCGGCCCTCCTAAGAAATGCCACCCCACACCATTACTGACCCACTTCCAAACCTGTCATGCTGAAGGATGTTGCAGTCAGCAGATCGCTCTCCACGGCGTCTCCAGACTCTGTCACGTCTGTCACATGTGCTCAGTGTGAACCTGCTCTCATCTGTGAAGAGCATAGGGCGCTAGTGGCGAATTTGCCAATCCTGGTGTTCTGTGGCAAATGCTAAGCGTCCTGCACTGTGTGCACAGCCGCCATCTGTGGATGTCGGGCACTCAGACCATCCTCATGAAGTCGGTTTCTAACCGTTTGTGCAGACACATGCACATTTTTGGCCTGCTGGAGATCATTTTGCAGGGCTCTGGCAGTGCTCCTCCTTGCACAAAGGTGGAGGTAGCGGTTCTGCTGGGTTGTTGCCCTCCTACGACCCCCTCCACGTCTCCTGGCCTGTCTCCTGGTAGCGCCTCCAGCCTCTGGACACGATGCTGACAGACACAGCAAACCTTTTTGTCACAGCTCGCACTGATGTGCCATCTTGGATGAGCTGCACTACCTGAGCCACTTGTGTGGGTTGTAGAGTCCGTCTTATGCTACCACGAGTGTGAAAGCACAACCAACATTCAAAAGTGACCAAAACAGCCAGAAAGCATTGGTACCGAGATGTGGTCTGTGGTCCCCACCTGCAGAACCCCTCCTTTATTGAATGTGTCTTGATAATTGCCGATAATTTCCATCTGTTGTCTATTCCATTTGGACAACAGCGTGTGAAATTGATTGTCAATCAGTGTTGCTTCCTAAGTGGACAGTTTGATTTCACAGAAGTTTGATTTACTTGGAGTTAGATTCTGTTGTTTAAGTGTTCCATTTATTTATTTTTTTTGAGCAGTGTATATTCGATCCTATGACCCAGTCCAGGATCTATAATCTATTAACAGAATTGAGAATGAAGGAAGGTTGTTCTCATTTTGGAGCTGTAAAGTCTATGATAGACCATAGACTACATGCTATCATAGATCTTTATTTTAAACACGATTATTCATATCTTCTCTACAGCAAACGCTGCTGCAGAGAAGATATCAATGGTGGCTTCAGCACCAGATGCAGGGGACAGCGCTAAACTTTAGCGCTGTCTCCTGCACGGTGCGTGTGGTACCCAGTGGGCACACGGGCGGCACATGTGTGCCACACTTATGTACCACAGAAACGCACGGGCACGGATAATTCCGGTACCGGAATTATCTTGACGTGTGAGACTGCCCTCACATGTAGAACAGTCACATCGGGAGAGGCGACCGCTGGCGATAGGAGGTAATTCTCCCGAGTGTATCACTGAGCTGCTGTGGGAGTTCACCGGAGTTCATCAGCTGATCAGCTCTGGGGCTCTCACTTACGGCACAGCTGCATTGAGAACTTTCTCACGGCAGCTCAGTGATACACTGCGGGAACGATTACCTCCTGTCAGTGTATCGCAGGCTGTCTTTGAGATTTATTAGTGACAGCTCTCAAAGTCATCAGGATCGTTGTGGGACATTACGAATTATCTTCTCTGCGGACAGGTGAGGAATATTGTGGTTTAGTATTTTATTTTTGTTGCAGGAGAAGTTGGTGTCATGTGGATTAGACGGTCAGGGAGTATGGTTTAATTAATTAAGATTTATTAAAAGGAGTCTGTGTCACTATTTTAAATAAGGAACTTTATTCTGGGTATCTGTTTTTATACAATATCACTATGGGGTTACTAATAGGAGCTTCTTATAGACTTCTCTCCATTACTAACCTGTGGGCTTGATGTCACCTGACAATACAAAGGTGAGATCAACCCAACAAATATGAACTCCACTTGCCACCTCTACAGGGCAATTGGGAAGAGCGTGGCTAAGGCTATGTGCACACGTTCAGGATTTCTTGCAGAAAATTCCTGAGAAAAACCTGAAATTTTCTGCAAGAAATCTGCATGCGTTTTTTGCGCGTTTTTGATGCGTTTTTTTCCGGACATTTCCCAATGCATTTTAGAGTGGGAAATCCGCAAAATTAATGAACATGCTCCGTTTTTTACCGCGATGCGTTTTTTTCACGGAAAAAAAACTCATCATGTGCACAAAACATGCGGAATTCATTCTAAATGATGGGATGCATATCGTATACTGTTTTTTTTTTTGCGGTTTTATAGCATTTTTATCACAAAAAAAACACGAAAAATCAGCAAAGTGTGGACACAGCCTAAGCGACAGATTTGGCACATCTTATAGCTGCACCTTTTCTGGGGCGGCTGAGAGCTGATAGTTTTAGCCTGGGAGGGGGGGGGGGGCAATATCAATGGCCCTTCCTATGCTAAAAATATCAGTCCACAGCTGTCTGCCTAGCCTTTGCTGGTTAGATTTTATAGGAAGACACTATGCTAACTTTCTGGTGTCCCCCTGTAAACTAGCCAGTAAAGGCTAAGCAAACAGCTGTGAGCTGATATTAATAGCCTGGGAACCTTTATGGCTATTGGCTCCTTCCCAGAATATTATCAGCCCTGAGCTGTCTGCTGGTTATGAAAATTAGGCCGGGATCACACATACGTGATATACGGCCGAGTCTAGCAGGTGAAAACCCAGCTCTGGCGCTGGCACTCCAGAGTGAAGCGTGCAGCGGCACGCCAATACATGGAGCTGCACACTCCGCTCAGGAGTGCCGGCGCCAGAGCTGGGTTTTCACCTGCGAGACTCGGCCGTATCTCGCGTATATGTGATCCCGGCCTTAAGCGGGAGCCAATACAATTTTTTTCCATTTTTTTTTTCTTAAAAAAAAAAAAAAAAGTTAACAGTTGCTGTCTGGTTACAGTTTATGTACATTCGTTCTGTTAATGCTCCTACATAGACTGGTGACAAAGTGTGTGTAGGTGTGTGTGTGTTTACTTAAAGACTTAAGGTACCGTCACACTTAGCGACGCTGCAGCGATACCGACAACGATCCGGATCGCTGCAGCGTCGCTGTTTGGTCGCTGGAGAGCTGTCACACAGACCGCTCTCCAGCGACCAACGATGCCGGTAACCAGGGTAAACATCGGGTAACTAAGCGCAGGGCCGCGCTTAGTAACCCGATGTTTACCCTGGTTACCATCCTAAAAGTAAAAAAAACAAACACTACATACTTACCTACAGCCGTCTGTCCTCCAGCGCTGTGCTCTGCACTCCTCCTGTACTGTCTGTGTGAGCACAGCGGCCGGAAAGCAGAGCGGTGACGTCACCGCTCTGCTTTCCGGCTGACCGACGCTCACAGTCAGTGCAGGAGGAGTGCAGAGCACAGCGCTGGAGGACAGACGGCTGTAGGTAAGTATGTACTGTTTATTTTTTTTACTTTTAGGATGGTAACCAGGGTAAACATCGGGTTACTAAGCGCGGCCCTGCGCTTAGTAACCCGATGTTTACCCTGGTTACCAGTGAAGACATCGCTGAATCGGTGTCACACACGCCGATTCAGCGATGTCTGCGGGGAGTCCAGCGACCAAATAAAGTTCTGGACTTTCTTCCCCGACCAGCGACAGCACAGCAGGGGCCTGATCGCTGCTGCCTGTCACACTGGACGATAATCGCTAGCGAGGACGCTGCAACGTCACGGATCGCTAGCGATATCGTCTAGTGTGACGGTACCTTTAGTCATGAAGGTGTCGGGCTGACACCTATTCATTATAAGCCTAGGTGTCATTGACAGCAGCTGACACCAAGCCCTAATCCCATTACCCTGATGCTACTGCATCAGCATGAAAAAGGTGGTGTTCAACCAAGAAATTACATCACAACACTTTTTTTAAAAAATATGCTTTCCCTTTGTGGCTAAACAGTTGCGTAACTTTGAAAAGTAGCAAAATGTATCAAGAGAATTTCTATCTCAGTCATCATTTTTGTATTTTTAATGAGGTTTCATTAGTTCAATTTTCTGGTTAATATTGAAGAATGGTCAACTAAGGCAATAAAAAGACAGAAATATACAATCAGAGCATAAAAATAAATAAACTTTTCCCTCTTTCCTTGTACTTAGGATGGTGGTGTTGGCATTTCCTTCCTTACTTTTGCAAAAATAATGGAGTCGGTGACTTCCTGACAGTACGGGTAGAGACCAGGCTTTGAGTTCAGTGTTACAGGTACTGGGGGGGGGGGCGCATTCTTTTATGGTCTCACTGCTCACAGGCACCAGCTGCAAGTTAATCAACTGGGCTGAGGAGCAACTTCCTCGAAAATGTAACACCTTGATTAGAACTTTTTCCTTTATTACGCTCACAGGGTTCTAGGGAGATGAGATACAGGGAACTGTTTGTTGTTAAAGCCGCATAAGGACCCTGCAATGTAGTCATGGACTAAGAAAGACAGACATTGGGTCCTACAGGGCGAAGACCCCATGAAGAAGAATCCCATATCTCAGCTTGAAGGGTGAATTTTTTTTATATACAACGAGGAGCTCCTGTTTGGCAAAATTTGGGTATCTGCAAGAATTGTGAAGGAGGCCATATTTAAGTCTTACATTTATCAGAAAGTTGTGACCAAGGAGGTCCTTCCCCTCCTTCCATTGTCAGGAAACCCCTTTAACATGCCCATTACCTAGGGCAGCATCCAGTAGACTCCTTACACTAAAGTAGTTAATTTCAATCATCACATATTACATACAGTACAGAAAACAGACTAACATATAAATCACAAATTTGTAAATTAGTTACGGTTTCAATGCAAAAAATGCACCGTGGCACTTTTACATTGTAGCAAATGCTCAGCAGCGGTTACTGTGAATGTTACTTTGTCAGAGCGGTTAAGAGAATTCATTATTCATGCAGGACGAAGCCAAAATACGTTCTGTTTCTTTGTTTTTTTTTTTAGTGCCAAAGCATTTGTGCATTTTAATACCTCCGTAAAGGCATCTGCTCAGACCGCTATAACCTTTTTCCTCTTGTGCTGGATGAGAGAATAAAACACACAAGAGAAAAAAAAAAATAAAATAAATGAAGCATGCAGAATAAAGGCAAACATGGACTCCGTGCTCCATCCGGACTCAGGCTGACAAGGAAAAGGGAAAACTATTTACAAAGAAAAAAACATATTACAAACATTTATATATAAATATATAGTTTTAAAAAAAAATGTAAAATTGCCAAAAAGTTCACTCATTTTCTTTAAGGCTCTGGTAAGGTTGAGATGAATGGAAGCCATGACAAAGTGCCTGATCGATTTATAATGGGGCCGATAAATGTGAACCCCCCACGTAAGCCCAGAACTGCAAAGAGCTGTAAATGAAGGATGAAGAAAATCTGAAAGCTTTGGCTTAGGTTAAGAATTATCACAATTTGTTTCCATTTTGGACAATAAGCAAAAAATAATGCATTGGGAGTTGGGTTACCGGTAAAAAAAAACAAACAAAAGAAATACAGGGAGGAGATCAGGTGAATGGAACAAAGATGTCAGGAAATCTGTGTGTGATCAAGGCTCTTCGGTATCAAGGTGAATAATGACAAGCTACATAATGGCACGACCAGCAGACATACTGGAAGGGGCATTGCTGCCTAGAAAAAGTATTAACTTCTGTGCAAAGGTGATAAGTGTTAGGGTAAGTTCACAGTTCAAGTCTATGAGACTTCAGAAATCTCATGCACACACCTTGGTTTCTTTGTCATCAGTATCTTGCGCCTTGCATTTTTTGTTTGCACAATAGAGCATGTTACTTTTCATATTTTTCAGCACTTCACACTGACATGAATGGGTAGTGGAGAAAAAAAAAAAAAAACCCGCTGAAAATCTGCGGCAAAGAAACACAGGTTTCAGGTTTTGCAGCGTTTTTTTGTGCCAAAACCCAATTCTAGAGAATAGGACTTTTTTTTTTTTTGCAGCCAGGGGGGAGGGGAACGGGGACAAAAGTTGACCATTCTGGTAGTCGAGGGGGGGGGGGGGGGTCTCATACCAGGCTTACAATTACTACAATTTTTTACCCCCATTTTAAAACATTTATCCACAAGTCCCTCGTCATTGACAATATGCAGGACACAAACTTTATTTGCAAAAACCCCATCTGGCGCGTTCTGCATCACTTTCTATAGAGTTGTATGGAGAACCACTGGTATCATTGTTTGCACAGAGAGAGCGCCCCTTTCCCCCCGCGTATGGGGCCGGCGTTTGCTTCACAGCGAGCCCTTTTATTCCAGCTTTGCACCCAGAGACAGATCTCTGTGATTACTGGAGCAATGCCATGATATTGTATCTGCCCTGCCAGTAGGGGGCGCTGTACAATGCCAACTCTAGCCTTTACATACAGCTCGCGGGCTCAGCAGGAGCGAGGACTTCAGAGCTAGAGGCTGGAGAAGGTAAACACAGCTGGTGGAGCGCGGACTGAACGCTCATCCATAATTCATCATGTTCTCATTCCATTTCTACCCGGGGAGAAATGACGTGGAGCGAAGTCACCAGGAACCAGTGGAAACACAGACGTTTGCCAAAGCACTTAGGTCCCAGCCCAGCTCCAGTAGAGCTCCTGCCAGATATTGAGGGGTCAAAAATGAAAGTTCAAGAACTTTTCTTCATTATGCTTCACACCACAGTTTTGCTAAAATAATTAAAATTTCAGCAGAATTTTTGAGTGCAGCTCTGGAGCCAGGTTCTCTTTCTGGCTGCAGGATCTTTCTCTCCTCTGCTGCCCCCTGTTGGGGTATGCTGTACACTACATCTACAACAATGCAGTGCACTGTACCACAGGCCCTCGTTGAAGTGGTCAGTGCTTAAACATTTCTAGTGGCGGCCACTGACGACCATACATTAATGACTAGTGTCTGCGGTGCAGGGAGGATTCAGGTTCCCAGACCTCAGCTTCCTGTAGTAGTAGGAGCTGGAGGCAATGGTGTAGTGTGGGCTGCTAGCGTCCAGGGCAAGGAAGTATTTTGCACCCCTAACCTGTGGGCAATTAGAATTCCAAGTCCCTTCCACCAGTCCGGTATTGATCTCCCAAGCACATGTACTTCACAAAAAATAAAAAAACACCACACCACACACACGGTGTCAGTGTGGACGTGCACGCCTTCCTCTCTCCAGTTTTCAGCGGTTGCTCCCTACACTTCCATGTATCAGCGTAGCGAGCAGCCAAAAGAAGGACGAGTGCGCACGATGTGAGGCAGTGAGGGGGATTATATGCGAGGGTCGATCTGTGTCCCCCAGGATGTGGACGGAGTTCTATTGGACCCACTGGAGCGACGCGAGTCCACAGCAGGACACCTGCGAGTCACAAGGCAAAATAAAATTATAGTGTGGACCTGGTCAAGCCATTTGGCCAAGGCAAATGTTCAGGAAAACCCACTAAGGGCTTTTATCTTTGGAGCGGACTACAGGATGGTAGTGGGGCAGTTCACTCTCTCCAAGCCGGGTCTTACAAGTGACCCATGGCCACAGATTCCAGGTAAAAACCCTGCAGTAAAGGGTTTGGGGTGTCAGTGTTTGTTTGCAATTAGCAGAGCAGGTGGCTCTGCAGTGTCCAGCTTGTGTAAGGCAACACAGCGCCAAGAGCAGCGATCACTGCTGGAGGATACGATGTGCTGTTCATTGTGCGAGTGGTTGTGAACATTAAACATGTAAATCTTTGGATTGTGGGAGGAAACCCTCGCAAAAACTCCCTGCAAAGGAGACATTTGAACCCAGGACTCCAGTGCGGAAAGTGTGCTAACCACTGAGCCACCGTGCTGCCCGTTTCTGCTTTTTGTTGAAATCTGACAAGAACTATTCAAAATCATGAGCCTGGAGACAGGATTGCAGCCAGGGACCATAGAGAGACCAGACAAGTTCGGTAAGGTTCCTGGCCAGATTCTCCCTGCACCACTCCAGGTGACTGACAGGTCTCCCCCTATGTACGTACACATGGGAAAGACCTGTCAATCAACTAGAGCGAGGCGGGGAATCCAGTCGGCGACCGCAGCAGAAGCTCCTATCTCCCTATGGTCCCCAGTCGGCTCTTCGGTGTTTCAGATTTGGTTTGGGCGCCATAAATCGAATGATGTGTTCTCTTTAATATCTATTATGTTAGTGTTTAATTGTGACAGCTTTCCAAGGCGGTTCCCATCTCTGCTCCTCACAAAACTAGAAGTGAGTGGAGATGTGGAGAGCACAGTACAGCACAAGTGACTCAATACTCTTACTGCCTATGCAGATAGCAGCGGTAAAGATGAGTTAGTCATTTGCTGTTGCGCTCTGCATAGGCAGTTACTTACATGACAAAACTCAATTTATCCTGATAGCTTTGCCATCGGCCTGGCGGGCGCTCACTGCACCAAGGCCAAGAAGAAACAAGGTAGGATGGGGGCAATACTTTGTGCCACCATAGACTTTGGAGTCCCGTGTTCCCCATGCTTTGTCTCTGGCTGGAGGGAATATGGTGTTAGATGCAGATAACCATCTTAGGCTGCTTGGGCATGCTGGGAGCTGTAGTGCTGCAGATTACCAGTACCTGTAATGCAGGGTTCAACAATCTACCCCAATTACCGGCTCAGGGCTCTAATCCCGCCACATGTGTGGCATCAGGGATGGAGAAGGTGTAACAGGAAAGTGATATTTCCAGAGATAAGAACATGGATTATCCAGAGAAAGCGACGCACAGAGGAGTCCTACTGGTGACGAATCCTGACCGGGATTACCTGCACTTCACAATAATTCCTATTAATATGCCGTAATTATAAAAATAAATCCCCCCCACCCCTAATACGGTAATTGACGTGACATGAAAGTTGCTGGATTATCTGATAATCTGAATTATAGGCTAGTCATAAGAAGGGCAGCACGTCTCCTGGAATCTGCTAAACCCCCCCCCCCCCCCAAAAAAAAAAAAAAAAAAAAAAAAAAAAAAAAAAAACAACCCACAGCATTAACAGGAGGTTTCCTGTGCCCCGACCTCCACCAGCGGCCAGGCTGCAGCTCCTGTGCTTGCTCCATACATGTAATGAAGCGGATAGTAAAAATCTGCTCAGGATCCAGAGATTTCACATACATTATAGTCTACAGTTCTGTGACGGATTATCAGACTTTCTGGACTATCAGATGCCAGTTTACATAAGGCTCCACAGCTGCCCTGCCCAGGTATAAAGGAGCGCTAGGCAGAGAATAAATGGTTAATCAGTTAACACTCCTGAAAATATTTATCGGTGGGCCTCAAACATGACCCCGCTAAGTGGTGGGGCGAGGGGTGTGTATGACCGGGTCACTAGCATTGAGGTATGAACGGACAGTAATGGGTCCTGCTGTAAATAATCACATACAGATGCTGAATGGCACTGCCGTCCTAATTAAAGGCCAGGGGGAAGTCATAAATTATACGCACTGGATCTGGAGAAATATACTGTACTGCTGGAGCCAAGATAGACAGGAGCACACCAGGGAGAAGAGCAAGGAAAGAAGATGGAAGACTGGATGGTGCGGCTCCACTGTTAGATATGGGACAGCCATAAAGTGAGACATCCCTTCCCATAGTCTACACTCACTACAGATGACTGTGCCTTCAGCCCTACACTCACATCTTAAACAGGGTGTCAGAAGTTCTTTGTTTTTCCTTTGTCCATCCTTTCCCTAGGAAACAGCGCCACTCTTGACCACAGGCTGTGTATGGTATTGCAACTCAGCCCAAGTCTGGTTGTGAAAGCCAAGCAAAGCCCGTGGAAGACATGGCAGGCTTTCTGGAGGAAGAGCGATCCTTTATTGCATCCTGTACAATTCCTTTAATTTACATTTTTAAGAGTGTGACTACTAGTTCTGTGTAGCCCAATACCCAGTGGAACGCCCCTTTAAGTAAACATGGATATTATCTGTTCAGTCTGATATAAAGGAACCATCGGCGCTGAGGTCTGTGCCTGTCGGTTCCTGCGAGTTCAGACTTACGGGATTTGCTTTCTTCTCATTATATATATATATATATTTAGACTAATTAGGTGACGGTAATAGTGATCTGCGGAGCCAACAAGCAGCGTCAGCAGCGCCCGGGGGTCCGCACCCACACTGTGATAATGCTCGCAGCAGAGCGGTCCCGTAGGGCTCATGGCAGCAGGTGGCAGTGAACCGCAGCTGGGGCTCCATGTCCGCCTGCCAGATATCTGAAGCTTACTCAGCGGATGATTTATTTCTATTCCAGTTTACAATTTTTTTTTTTAGTTTAATTTTTTTTTTTGCTGCTTAGATAAATGTTTATATGATCTGCTGGCTTCCTTGGTAAATTTTCAATAACACTGCACTTCTGTGATGAAAACAAGCACCAGATAGGCCATGTGTACAAAGGATATACACGGTGCCCAGTGGTCTCTACGTGCACAATGCCTCGTCACAGGGGTATACACAGTGCCCAGTGGTCTGTACAGTGCACAACGCCTCATCACAGGGGTATACACAATGCCCAGTGGTCTGTACGGTGACCAATGCCTCGTCACAGGGGTATACACAGTGCCCAGTGGTCTGTACGGTGACCAATGCCTCGTCACAGGGGGTATACACAGTGCCCAGTGGTCTGTACAGTGCACAATGCCTCATCACAGGGGGTATACACAGTGCCCAGTGGTCTGTACAGTGCACAATGCCTCATCACAGGGGTATACACAGTGCCCAGTGGTCTGTACAGTGCACAATGCCTCATCACAGGGGGTATACACAGTGCCCAGTGGTCTGTACAGTGCACAATGCCTCATCACAGGGGGTATACACAGTGCCCAGTGGTCTGTACAGTGCACAATGCCTCATCACAGGGGTATACACAGTGCCCAGTGGTCTGTACAGTGCACAATGCCTCATCACAGGGGGTATACACAGTGCCCAGTGGTCTGTACAGTGCACAATGCCTCATCACAGGGGTATACACAGTGCCTAGTGGTCTGTACGTGCACAATGCCTCGTCACAGGGGTATACACAGTGCCCAGTGGTCTGTACGGTGACCAATGCCTCGTCACAGGGGGTATACACAGTGCCAAGTGGCCTGTACAGTGCACAATGCCTCATCACAGGGGTATACACAGTGCCCAGTAGTCTGTACGGTGACCAATGCCTCGTCACAGGGGGTATACACAGTGCCAAGTGGCCTGTACAGTGCACAATGCCTCATCACAGGGGTATACACAGTGCCCAGTGGTCTGTACGTGCACAATGCCTCGTCACAGGGTATACACGGTACCCAGTGGTCTGCACGTGCACAATGCCTCGTCACAGGGATATATAGTGCCCAGTGGTCTGTACGGTGACTAATGCCTCGTCACAGGGTATATACGGTGCCCAGTGGTCTGTACGGTGCACACTGCCAACTTACCATTAGACACTAAGATGCCCGCTTACATGTGTCCCCTCTGCTGTCTGAGGGATAAAACCTTAGACTTAGAGTAATGACGCACACGTTTTCTGCAGCGTCAGGAAGTTGTCCCACTTGATTATGAGGAAGCAGGGGCCACAATGATGATGACCCCTAGAAGGGCCCTCCACATCCTCACTGTGCAGGTCAGGCTAGCCATGTCCTCAGGAAGGGAGGGTGGGGATGGTAGTTTTATCTGAGAGGCTGGCCATCGCCATCGCCTCTTTCTAGGCATGAAAGGTTGTACAAAACGCGACGTTCCGACCGTGACATTACCGCACACTAGGATTTCCTGTGATGCGACAGCCGAGCATTGGCGCAATAAGAAATCACAGCTGTGTGGACACCTAAACCTATGGTCTGGAGCCAGCAACACCTCCGGCCATAGAGATCCCACCCGGAAGGAAAGAATCCTCCCAGATTTTGGAATAAGAGCAGCATGTTTCTCCTAGCACAGTGCCACCATTGTGCCAGGTTGCTGCCCTCCTTGTGAAGACTGTGTGATGCCAAGTCTCAGGGTTTTCTGGCATTACAGCTGCTCCTCACTCACATGGATAAGGGTGAACTGCAATACTAGCTGCAGCCTATGGGAAAGGGTGGCGCTGTTTTTTTTTCCCCCCCCTCTTTCTTCTAATCTTAGAAACTTCTCTTAGTAAAGGTTTTCACATGAAATGGTTAATCAGGTCCAATAGAGGAAGAGACAGTCTATTACACACTTGGTGAATCCCATTGGTGAAGCTTGAAGCTTTTGGGCCCAATAAAAAATGGTCAACAGGGGCCCCAACTATCATAGGTCTTTATTAATATTGGTCTTGTTATATAGGAATTTTTTCTTAGTGGTGTGGTCAGCTTCAGAGTGCACTTAGACATTTTTGCAAGTGTGACCAACTCTTTACTACTGATGCTGTGTATGCAATAGTAAAACGAGCTAATGTTAAAAATAATAATAAAAAAAAGTTATTCTCACCCTCCGACGTGGCGCGCTGTCCTCGGCAGTGCAAGCGGCAGGTTCCGGTGCCAAGGACGTTATGGGAAAAGGACCTGCCATGACGTCACGGTCATGTGACAGCGACGTCATCACAGGTCCTGCGCTCATACCAACCCTGGGACTGGAACCTGCCGCGAGCACAGGCGACAGGACTACAAGGGGCCCTCGGAAGGTGAGTATGTTTATTTTTTCTTTTTTAACCGGTTACACACATGTATGTAAGTATGTATGTATCCACATAGTATATAGCAAAGGCCACGTAGTATTTGGCTCCTATATACTACGCGGCCTGTGCTATATACTATGTGGCTGCTATATACATACATACATATTCTAGAATACGCGATATATAACAGTGGCCACGCAAATTTATATATATATATATATATCTCTCAAGAAAATTCTGAACAAAAGTCATTAATAGCCAGCATTTGTTTGTTGTTTTACCATGGGCAATGTTTTGTTACAATGTATCAGCGGGGGCAGCGTGAAACGCTGCAGCATCATACGGCTATGTTCCGGAGAGGAGCGTTTAATGCCGCAGTATTTCTGCACCTCTTTATTTTACGCTTTTCATTGAGTTTTCTGACGCTGTGGTTTTAGTTTTTGATACTTCATAGTATTTGGCTTTGACAACTTTATTGATAGACTTTAGGTGCGGATTCGAGGTGTTTCTATTCTGGAACCGCACTAAAAACACAAGTGTGTTCTTTACCTGTGGAATTTCCATCTCCGATGTGGAAAGTGTTTGGGGAAAATCTGAACAGAAAAACTCATCGTATGTATAAGGAAATGGACATGCTGCGGACTGGAAACTCGAACTGCAGATCAGTTTACGCAGTGTATAAAAAAAAAAAAAAAAAAAAAAAGCACATACACGTCCTTCTCAAAAAATTAGCATATAGTGTTAAATTTAATTATTTACCATAATGTAATGATTACAATTAAACTTTCATATATTATAGATTCATTATCCACCAACTGAAATTTGTCAGGTCTTTTATTGTTTTAATACTGATGATTTTGGCATACAACTCCTGATAACCCAAAAAACCTGTCTCAATAAATTAGCATATCAAGAAAAGGTTCTCTAAACGACCTATTACCCTAATCTTCTGAATCAACTAATTAACTCTAAACACATGCAAAAGATACCTGAGGCTTTTATAAACTCCCTGCCTGGTTCATTACTCAAAACCCCCATCATGGGTAAGTCTACGTTCACACTAGCGTTGCGCCGCCCTGCGTCGGCGACGCAACGCACGGAAAAACGCGCGCGTCGTTTTTTGACGAAATCGGACGCAAGAAAAATGCAACTTGTAGCGTTTTCTTGCGTCCGACGCTAGCATCTAAAACGACGCACGTGTCGGGGGGCGTGGTTTGCCAAGGGACAGGAGTGGACGTGCCTGTGCAGGGCTCCTGCTAATCCCTTAATTGCTACTAATTTAGCCTACATATATCTGGACTATTCTATTCCTCAACACCTATAAACATGCCAGGATCAAGAGGGAAGAGGAAAATCGCTGGCACACCTAAGAATTCTCCCTCATTTGGGCAGAGAAGTACCCGGGAGAAAAACAATGGCGGCAGCAGCAGGCTTCCCCCTGGTGGGAAAGAAAGAAGTCCCGGGAGCCTAAGCAGTGGAACTAACAGCCGAAAACCAGCGGTCCTGCGGCACCAAAGTGCACAGAAAATCACCCAGACTGCAGCTCCGAGCTCCCCTGCCCCAACTCTGACAAAGACTGCAGGTACATCGGTGGGAGGCAGAGGGACCGCTGAGATTTACAATGCAGCGACGCGGCGGAGGGATACGCTGGACGGCGCAGAGGTGCCGGCTTCGGGGATCCCGACGCCTGTCAAACCAGCGGCGCCGGGCAAATCAGAGACGCCGGGCGGTGAGGAGAGGGAGCCGTGGATCCATATCAGCGACGCAAGCCACCGCGTCGCTATGGGAGCCAGGAGCGGAGAACGGGACGGAGCGACAGACCGGCGGCGGAGTGATCCCGCCGATGCAGCGCAGCTCATTGAGGTACGATGCGAAGGAGTTCGTACCCGGAAGTGACAGGAGATGCCAGACGCCGGGAGCTGCAGCAGGGGACAGCGAATATACAGAGAAGCGGCGGGTCTCGCCTGCTGCATTGGCTTTCGAGGGAGAGTGCTTGGGGAAGCGATCGCCCCCCCAGAGTAGGGGGGGGAGGTTGATCCCCAATAAAAGCAACGCTATTAAAGGTGAGACTGAGAGAGATAATCAAAGAGGGGGCAGGTTTGTGAGAGTTGGGGCGGAGCCATATTCACAGCAGGGACTCAGCCTTGGTTGTGGCTCCCTCTCACCCCCACTACGGACTTTTGATAGGAAGGAGGCATTAGAAATAAAATCGAGTAACCAAATGAACACCACCAATGAGTGCCTATATGATAAGGAATACACCTCATTTGGTAAAATGGCTGAACATGCTGCTTTGCTGCCCAAATCACTTATTAAATCTTTCGCCATTGGGATTGAAGAAAAACTTAAAGAACAGTCTATTTTTCATAACCCTTACTTGACCCCTGACCTCTCTATGACATCTTTGGTGGGGAGGGAGGCGCAATCAATCAGTCACACAGCGTCTTCAGCTTCCTCCGAACGTGATTATAAAGATCTTATGGATGACTGTGACAATGAGGGGTTAACAGATTTAGAGGGGTGCTCAGAGGAGTCCAGCGATATGGAGGACTTAAGTGGCTCAGATGACACATCAAAAACCTCATATGTGAGCGACATGGAGCAGGAGCAGCCTTGTACTGAGGTCCCTAATTATTCCCCAATTGATAAAATTGTGGCCTCTGACGAGTATCCCTCTATGAAATTCATGGTCAACCTGTGTAGGGCTCTTTTGTCATCTATGGAGCTAAAAGGAACTAGGTTATCTGAAAAAAATATTCAAAAAACTATTCAGAGAAGTTTTCTCGCATTTTGGCGGTGCCCCATTCTCTATCGCCAACACGACCTCTGATGATTCCCCTAACATCCCGAATAAATCCTACTCTCCAAGCAAACACCAAGGGTTGGCGTCTTGCAATAATGCGGAGGGCGAGCCTGCACGTCCAGATCCCCTGGTCAATCTAAAAAACGATATAGACTCCTTCAGAGCCAAATTAACTGATTTTGAAAATTACAAAAGAAAAAACAACTTGAAAGTCCGCGGTATCCCGGAATCGGTGGGGAAATCCCAGCTAGAAAAATATATTTCCTCTATGATATCTTACATGCTCCCCGAAACTAAAGGTAAAAACCTAATAGTAAAAGCATTCAGGATACGGAGACCTCCCTTTCTCCCGCCTAATACTGCCGCGGATGTTATCGTCTCACTATACCCCAATTGGCTTAGAGACTCGTTGCTCGTCGCCGCAAGGGAGCCAAGGTTCCTCTCGTCTCACTATGGACACTTGACATTGTACAGGGATCTGTGCAAGGACACTATGCAAAAACGTAAAATGTTTCAGCTCGCCACCAATAGACTGCACCAGGCTGGAATGCAATATAACTGGCACCAGTTCGCTAACCTGAGATTCCTCTTCGCGGCAAAATGGCGTACTTTTACTTCTCCAGCAGAGGCGATGAACTTCCTAGATCGTGCGGGTATAGGACATCCCGGATCTTCTTCTGACCCTACTTCCAAAACCAAAATTAACTCCTGAATGTTTCTCTTCTCTTTGTATAGTCCAGGTCACAACATGTGATTGAACCGATCTTGTTGCCCAATTAGTATTGGACCATTATTGATGGTCCTACCTTGACAGGCTGTCATTTTTTCCCATCAGTTACGCTAATTCTGGTTACTAAATTTTTGCAATATTGATTAAGTGAGGCTACTTATTTTATTATGCAGCTTTATACATAATCTCAGCCGCTGGCCTACACTATTTTTTAGTTAACCCGTATCCTACTGCTCCTTTAAAGTTGATATATTCATCTGTTATTACATAGTTTAGAGAGATACATATACTATTCTTGTCTATGCATATTTCATCTAACCTACTCTTAAGTGGTTCTCTTATGATACAGCTACCATGTTTAATTCTACTGAAGTAATGTCTGCTTGTCTCCCCTAAAAAAAAAAAAAAAAAAAAAAAAAAATGTGAACGTAGCCTAAGACTAGCGACCTGACAGATGTCAAGAAGGCCATCATTGACACCCTCAAGCAAGAGGGTAAGACCCAGAAAGAAATTTCTCAACAAATAGGCTGTTCCCAGAGTGCTGTATCAAGGCACCTCAATGGTAAGTCTGTTGGAAGGAAACAATGTGGCAGAAAACGCTGTACAACGAGAAGAGGAGACCGGACCCTGAGGAAGATTGTGGAGAAGGACCGATTCCAGACCTTGGGGAACCTGAGGAAGCAGTGGACTGAGTCTGGTGTGGAAACATCCAGAGCCACCGTGCACAGGCGTGTGCAGGAAATGGGCTACAGGTGCCGCATTCCCCAGGTAAAGCCACTTTTGAACCATAAACAGCGGCAGAGGCGCCTGACCTGGGCTACAGAGAAGCAGCACTGGACTGTTGCTAAGTGGTCCCAAGTACTTTTTTCTGATGAAAGCAAATTTTGCATGTCATTCGGAAATCAAGTGCCAGAGTCTGGAGGAAGACTGGGGAGAAGGAAATGCCAAAATGCCTGAAGTCCAGTGTCAAGTACCCACAGTCAGTGATGGTGTGGGGTGCCATGTCAGCTGCTGGTGTTGGTCCACTGTGTTTCATCAAGGGCAGGGTCAATGCAGCTAGCTATCAGGAGATTTTGGAGCACTTCATGCTTCCATCGGCTGAAATGCTTTATGGAGATGAAGATTTCATTTTTCAGCACGACCTGGCACCTGCTCACAGTGCCAAAACCACTGGTAAATGGTTTACTGACCATGGTATTACTGTGCTCAATTGGCCTGCCAACTCTCCTGACCTGAACCCCATAGAGAATCTGTGGGATATTGTGAAGAGAAAGTTGAGAGACGCAAGACCCAACACTCTGGATGAGCTTAAGGCCGCTATTGAAGCATCCTGGGCCTCCATAACATCTCAGCAGTGTCACAGGCTGATTGCCTCCATGCCACGCCGCATTGAAGCAGTCATTTCTGCCAAAGGATTCCCGACCAAGTATTGAGTGCATAACTGAACATTATTATTTGATGGTTTTTTTGTTTGTTATTAAAAAACACTTTTATTTGATTGGATGGGTGAAATATGCTAATTTATTGAGACAGGTTTTTTGGGTTATCAGGAGTTGTATGCCAAAATCATCAGTATTAAAACAATAAAAGACCTGACAAATTTCAGTTGGTGGATAATGAATCTATAATATATGAAAGTTTAATTGTAATCATTACATTATGGTAAATAATGAAATTTAACACTATATGCTAATTTTTTGAGAAGGACCTGTATATCTATGAATCCCATCCACATTGCCAGACTTATAAAGACGCTGCGTTTTTGCCACAGCAAAAAAACAAAAAACACCAAAAGCTCATTATAGGAATGTAGCCCAAGTGTCTGTCCTGGAGCCCAGGCCGATCTCACTGCTATTACCAACACATTGTCACAAACCCATAACGATTGGGTCAGGCCAGAGACAGAATTATAAAGCTACGTAACAGGAATCACTGGCAACATTCGAGGAGGAGATGGGTCACTATTCGTGATGAGCGACCATGCTGGGGTAAGGTGTTATCTGAGCATGCTCGGGTGCTAACAGAGTCTTCGGCGTGCTCGAATAATACGTTCAAGTCTCTACGCCTGTGTGTCCCTAACAGCCACAGCACATGCAGGGATTACCTGTTTGTTAAGCAATCCCTGCATGTGTTGCAGCTGTCAAACATCGGTGAGACATGCAGCTGCGGGGACTCGAACATATTGTTCGAGTACGCTGAAGTCACGCGGTTAGCATCCAAGCATGCTCAGATAACACCTTATTCGAGGACGATCGCTCATCACTAGTTACTATGAACAGGATTGCTTGCACAGTGTGAAGGAGGAGGCTTTCACTCTCCGAGAGCAGGCAGCGATCCTAAACAATCCAGACATAATGCAGATTACAAAGCGGCAACGTCTTATTATGACCCATCTGGAGAGCTGACGCTTAGAATCCCAGTGATACGGAATCAAGAAATCTAAGGAGCGGACATGTAATCTGTGCAGCACCCATGTTATACCATCGGCACCAGCACAGACGCAGGGACCCTCACCTCGACTTATCCGCTGCTTCTCTCCAGACAGGATCCCGGGGGTGTCAATGACGCTGATGCTCTCCAGGACGGGGTTGGGCAACTGGGCACAGACAAACCTGCAGAACAGAGAACAAACCAGTATGAGAAGATTTACTGTAGACGTTTCTACGTGGGCTCCGAGAATGGTTAGACGAGTTAATACCTGGACCACAGCAGCACAGAGTATTTCAGGAGGGAATATTACAGCAGCACAGTATTTCAGGAGGGAATATTACAGCAGCACAGGGTATTTCAGGAGGGAATATTACAGCAGCACAGAGTATTTCAGGAGGGAATATTACAGCAGCACAGGGTATTTCAGGAGGGAATATTACAGCAGCACAGGGTATTTCAGGAGGGAATATTACAGCAGCACAGGATATTTCAGGAGGGAATATTACAGCAGCACAGAGTATTTCAGGAGGGAATATTACAGCAGCACAGGGTATTTCAGGAGGGAACATTACAGCAGCACAGGATATTTCAGGAGGGAATATTACAGCAGCACAGAGTATTTCAGGAGGGAATATTACAGCAGCACAGGGTATTTCAGGAGGGAATATTACAGCAGCACAGAGTATTTCAGGAGGGAATATTACAGCAGCACAGTATTTCAGGAGGGAATATTACAGCAGCACAGGGTATTTCAGGAGGGAATATTACAGCAGCACAGAGTATTTCAGGAGGGAATATTACAGCAGCACAGGGTATTTCAGGAGGGAATATTACAGCAGCACAGTATTTCAGGAGGGAATATTACAGCAGCACAGGGTATTTCAGGAGCGAATATTACAGCAGCACAGTATTTCAGGAGGGAATATTACAGCAGCACAGAGTTTCAGGAGGGAATATTACAGCAGCACAGGGTATTTCAGGAGGGAATATTACAGCAGCACAGGATATTTCAGGAGGGAATATTACAGCAGCACAGAGTATTTCAGGAGGGAATATTACAGCAGCACAGGGTATTTCAGGAGGGAATATTACAGCAGCACAGGATATTTCAGGAGGGAATATTACAGCAGCACAGGGTATTTCAGGAGGGAATATTACAGCAGCACAGAGTATTTCAGGAGGGAATATTACAGCAGCACAGAGTATTTCAGGAGGGAATATTACAGCAGCACAGAGTATTTCAGGAGGGAATATTACAGCAGCACAGGGTATTTCAGGAGGGAATATTACAGCAGCACAGTATTTCAGGAGGGAATATTACAGCAGCACAGAGTATTTCAGGAGGGAATATTACAGCAGCACAGGGTATTTCAGGAGGGAATATTACAGCAGCACAGGATATTTCAGGAGGGAATATTACAGCAGCACAGAGTATTTCAGGAGGGAATATTACAGCAGCACAGGGTATTTCAGGAGGGAATATTACAGCAGCACAGTATTTCAGGAGGGAATATTACAGCAGCACAGGATATTTCAGGAGCGAATATTACAGCAGCACAGAGTATTTCAGGAGGGAATATTACAGCAGCACAGAGTATTTCAGGAGGGAATATTACAGCAGCACAGGGTATTTCAGGAGGGAATATTACAGCAGCACAGGGTATTTCAGGAGGGAATATTACAGCAGCACAGAGTATTTCAGGAGGGAATATTACAGCAGCACAGGGTATTTCAGGAGGGAATATTACAGCAGCACAGAGTATTTCAGGAGGGAATATTACAGCAGCACAGGATATTTCAGGAGGGAATATTACAGCAGCACAGAGTATTTCAGGAGGGAATATTACAGCAGCACAGTATTTCAGGAGGGAATATTACAGCAGCACAGAGTATTTCAGGAGGGAATATTACAGCAGCACAGAGTATTTCAGGAGGGAATATTACAGCAGCACAGTATTTCAGGGGGGAATATTACAGCAGCACAGAGTATTTCAGGGGGGAATATTACAGCAGCACAGAGTATTTCAGGGGGGAATATTACAGCAGCACAGGATATTTCAGGAGGGAATATTACAGCAGCACAGAGTATTTCAGGAGGGAATATTACAGCAGCACAGTATTTCAGGAGGGAATATTACAGCAGCACAGGATATTTCAGGAGGGAATATTACAGCAGCACAGAGTATTTCAGGGGGGAATATTACAGCAGCACAGAGTATTTCAGGGGGGAATATTACAGCAGCACAGGATATTTCAGGAGGGAATATTACAGCAGCACAGAGTATTTCAGGAGGGAATATTACAGCAGCACAGTATTTCAGGAGGGAATATTACAGCAGCACAGGATATTTCAGGAGGGAATATTACAGCAGCACAGAGTATTTCAGGAGGGAATATTACAGCAGCACAGTATTTCAGGAGGGAATATTACAGCAGCACAGAGTATTTCAGGAGGGAATATTACAGTAGCACAGTATTTCAGGAGGGAATATTACAGCAGCACAGAGTATTTCAGGAGGGAATATTACAGCAGCACAGTATTTCAGGGGGGAATATTACAGCAGCACAGAGTATTTCAGGGGGGAATATTACAGCAGCACAGAGTATTTCAGGGGGGAATATTACAGCAGCACAGAGTATTTCGGTACAGCAATGTGCTGATCTAGTAATAGAATGCAAACGGAGTGTTAAATAGCAGATGGACCAGAGTCGCACAGCAGCACAGAGTATTTAATGAGAGGCACGTGCTGGTCTTATAGGAGGTCACAGACAGGGGAGGAAAAAGGGAAAAAAAAAAAAAAAAAAAAAAACACACACACAGGATCACCAGCAGCATGAAGCATTTGTGAGAGCTCACATACTGGAAGTAGCGGCCACCCCAGCAGCACAGAGTATTTCAGCAGTGTGCCGGGGGCAGGCGAGGCCGCTCCTGTGATATTAGTGTTATCGGCCTCTATAATTTGCACAGTTCTGGTGCTGGACACGTTGTGCACCGCTCCAATGAACTGGAAAATGCCCTGGCCGGTTATGGACCCTGCATGAATAGAGCGGCCCCGTTACATAAGAAGCCGCTCTGTCCGCTGCCGTCACACAATGTGTCACATGTCCGCTCCGCACCGGGCAGAGCCGCGGTCACAGGGCTCCAGTGTGAGGACAGAAGAAGCGGAGCCCGGCCTGACCTCACCATCAGGACCGGGGACAGAAAACTCCACCAAATATCCACAGCAATTACAAGACCTTGTAGAATCTGCCTGCAATAATCAACTGTACTATGGGATCTAGAGAGTTAATCACTCAGCTTTCCCAGGCTCCAGATCTGCACATCTATGTAACGACCTGTATAACGCTACTCCGGGAAACCCCAGTGACAACTACCCCCATCAGAGCCGTCACTTCTACAGAGGAACGAAACAAATAACTAGAAAATAGCTCTGCACAAGAGGGTTTTCTACAGCTCTAATGTGATGAGACTAAAGAATGCAGCAACTTTATAACGCCTCAATCACAAAAAAAAAAAATCCCAATATTTATCTATGCGTCTCCATAGCTACAGACAACCATCTAACCCTGTATGTAGTCTGCTACATTATAGCACAAAGGTCCGCATAGGAGCTGTATACACAAAACGGTAAAATAGCTTAACCCAAGACTATGGATTTAAAAAATAGATAGCATCCGAGCATGCTCATATAACACATTGTCAGAGAACATTTGCTCTTCTTCAATTGGCATCTTTCTGTGTACCCTGTGCATAGGCAGAAAGCTGCCAATCAGTGGGGAACGTGAGGCTATGCAGAGCACTGCTAGTCCTCTAGTTATAAAATCAGTTTTAGCAGATCAAAACTACAGCGGGCAGCTCACTAAGTGACGTGGTTGGAGTCAGGGTTTCTGTCCCTACATCATGCGGTTCTCAGATTACATAGTAAAATCCTGACAGCGTCCACTTATGGGGCGTTTTGTGACTCATTAGTGCGGGATAGACCAAGGCAGCGGTTCAGTATTCCTAAAAGAATTATTTTGATGTTAGTGAGCAATTGAGGATCAGGGAAAAATAAAAACGAGATCCATCAACAGCCAACCTGCCTGCTGACAGACTTCAGACCGAAACATTTTTGGAGATCATTTTATTTTAAATAAAGAGAACAAAAATCTGCAACAAAATGGTAAATGGAGATCTAATATAAGACACACATCCACATAAAAGGGTCAAGACAACTCACGAGGCATTATAAGTGACCCACCCTGTAATAACCACTACTCCCAGCAGACCCGCTCCGCCAGGCATTTAATTAGAGCTTAGAGGACAAACATTCCTGCGGCGTCACAGAGATGGTCTCGTGTGATCCCGACCTCACACCTTATCAGTAGGGGTACGCGACTATTCACACCTCGGTCACGGCGCACATTCCTGATATTCCTACCAAGACCCAGAGGACGGACAGATCCCACCACAACGTACAGGGCGTTACCTGGCCTAAGGGTGCAGTCAGATGACCGGACAGCAGTGCACGGACTGGCCGCGGATCTCCCGAGTGTGACAGTCCATGTATTTCTATGCTGCTGTCACACTTGGGTCGGGAGATTCGCGGCCAGTCCGTGCGCTGCCTTCCAGTCTCGGTCCGGTTTATACGGCCGTCTGACTGCGCCCTTAAAGAGATTCTCCGGGCAGAGGAAAATCGGATTAATAAGTCACCGGAAATGTGGAAACATCAAGCTCTGCCAGGAATTAACAAAATCATGTCTGGAACCAGAGCTGGTTGTTGGCTCTGCACCCTGCAAATCTCACACTACGCCGGCTCCGCACCGTGCAAATCTCACACCACGCACCATGTAAATGTCACACCACTCCGGCTCTACACTGTGCAATTCTCACACCACGCCGGCCCCGCAATGTGCCGAAATACCATATGAGGCTTTTCATAACATTTCAGCAAGCTAAGGCGGATGTGCCTTCACTCCGCCATCTCTGGGGCATCGCTTCCTTCGCCCTGTAATCTCCATCATGCCGTACAACATATCTTGCTGGGCTCGCTTACAGTACAAGCGGTCTCGGGGGAGCACAGATTTTGCTGTTAAGCTTTTAGCAAGTCATTGGACACAGCGCGGAGCTCCTGGCTCTGCATAACTGTGGAGTGTAAACACTGCTGGATGCAGAGAACAGACGCGGGCCGTCACCTAAGGCTATGTTCACACTTTGCGGATTTTGCTGCGGATCCGCAGCGGATTTGACCGCTGCGGATCTGCAGCAGTTTCCCATGAGTTTACAGTATAATGTAAACCTATGGGAAACAAAAAACGCTGTGCACATGCTGCGGAAAAAAAACGCACGGAAACGCAGCGGATTACATTCCGCAGCATGTCACTTCTTTTCTGCTGATTTTCACCTGCTCCAATAGGAAACTGCAGATGAAAATCCACAGAAGAAACCGCAGTAAAAACCGCGACGGGTTTTCACTGCGGATTTTGGAATTCTGCTGCGGAAAAATCCGCAAAGTGTGAACTTAGCCTAATTCCAGTGTTTAGCAGATAACAGCGGATGCTCAGACGTCCAGTCCGAGAACTGGGGGATCCGTAACTGGCTTATATCAATAGGGGCTTCACACAGTAACTGAACAGAAGAGGAGGAGAGGGTGAGGAGGGAGATGAAGCTGCAGTCTGTCTCCGCCTGTGTGTGAGAGGGGAGGAGGAGCAGCAGATAAGGAATTAGGTCAGACTGGTTGCTAATTTAATTGGCACAACGTCACCTTCCTCGTGGCCAACACAGATGTAGCAGTGCTGAGATTGTTATCTGGTGCAACGGCATAATGTGTCCCCTCTGAACTCCATGAGACTGCAGCTAAACTGCCAGCATTATTGTAACAGACATAACACAATACAAAAAAAAAAGATTCAAGGACACAGTCAGCTCTGCTACATCTGTAGATTATTAACGACACTCAAGCTGATCAAGTACTGACCTGTTCAGAAAAGCATTTCCAAAGGCATTCAGTTTCCGGAAGGGTTTTTTGGGGTCCACCACTAGGGCATTGCCGGGAATAACACCTTCAACATCCCCCTGCATCACCGCGATGAAGGAGTCGGTGGTGGGCTCCGGCCCGATCCTCATCCCAGGGAAGTCCTGTTCTAGGAGATACCTGAGGAGGGAAAAATAAATAAAGAAATGGCGGATGTCACACAAGTTCCTGCGGAGAACAGTAAATTATCTGGATAAGAATCACCAGAATATTCTGCGTCTACCGAGGATTGTCTACACTGGATGCTACTGTAACAAACCCTCAGCTATGACACGTACGCCATCTACATACGTTTTCACAAGCATGTTCCCATTCACTGACAGCAGGAAGAGGTTCTGCAGTTACGGCCATATTGTACGCGGCATTTTTCCTACCAAGACATGCAGACATTCCTGCACCACATACGTAATGTGTGCACAGGCCCTAAAAGGTAAAGTCCGAGTCATGGAGTTTACAGAATGCAATTTCTCATAAACAAGAACAATTGCCGCCGGCCGCTGCCATGTCCGTTGTCGTAATTACGCCATTTGGCTCCACGGACACCATTTTACATGACGAGCGAGATTGTGAATGTGCCATTGTGCGCAATCTCTCTACCGTGGGAATAATATAGGTTTATTTAATACCCCGCCAGGTAAACTCAGAGCCATCAATAAGGCCCATTCACCCTCTTACACACATCTGAGAAGCCAAAAATTTAAAGGGACAGTGCATTATATTCTGCCTGTGCAGAGTACAGTTCTCCAAGAGCATGTGCAACAAAAATGTAAAAGTCCCCTTCTGCACCAATAAAAAATATAAGATTTGACAGCCATGCATTAATATATACCCTTTTTAATACCGTAGTATTGTTACAGGCTTAATGGCCTCTTAAAGTGGAGATTCTGGTTTCTTAGAGGACAGAAGACAGGACCACCTGGACCGATTTCCCATAAAGCTCTATAGGGGACAAGACCCCTTTTGCACTCAGACTTCTGTAGCTCGACCTGACCAAACACGAGAGGACTACTAGCCGATTACCTGGCCGTCAGCTATTCCGCCTGACTGCACCATTAGGGCTCACGCACATCAGCGAATAAAGCAGACGAGTGCAATCCAGAATTTTTTTAATTTAATTTATAAATAACTACGGGCCAGTGCACATCTGCCATTATTTTCTCATGTGGATTCAGCAAGAATTGGATTGTACGCACCCATACAAGTCTATGGGTGCGTGTGAAACATCGGGCTGCACTCTGATGTCACCCGAGTGCAGTGCGATTCCTGCAGACGCTGGCAATGGAGGAGACAGAGAAATTACATTCTCAGTCTCCTCCGCACCATGGTGTTAAACACATCGGACATTCTGAAAAGTAAATTAAACACGCTGCGTGGGAACACGGCCCTAGGCGATCGCGTCAGGTTTCCATTAACAGAAATCTGTGCGCAGTGGTAAAGGACTTTGAGCTTTATGGAGGATTTCATAAACTGATAACTGGTGAAATCTCCTTTGTGAATTTGACGGTTTTCTGATGTCCATGACCGGAGTAATATTTCTGCCGGCACTGCAGCTGTAAGGTGCCATCTTACTCCAGTGACCCCATTCATTAATAATGGCCTTGAAGGGTCACTTTATGTGACTGCAGACTTGTGAATCCTCACAGCGGGAAGTGTGCCCCGGAGAATCCTGACAGCGTACACTGTGCGCGCCGTGAGGATTCACAAGTCTGAGGTCACATAGCCCCAAGCCTGGACAACCCCTTTAATGAATTTGAGTCTTTGTGTATCAATTTGTTACCATTTTTCAAAACCTCTGCTTACTGTCAGTGAAGAAACATCCTGTTTACACCTGGAGGCTGAGGGTTTGCTGCAATGATATGTAGGCTAAACAATTCTCTGCAAATTGCTCTTTTGTTTCTTTCCTCCTATTGGTTACAATGTATCAGTGCAGATAAAATGCACCAGCCTGAAGGTATTGGGGTATTTACCTTATTTAAAAAAAAAAAAAAGAAGGGGGGGCGTCACCAAGCTGCCGACGACCGTTATTTATAGGCATTACTCCTACGTTCCTCATACTCCCCCGAAAAATCTCCCCTTTGCCTCCGTGGCTCACCCATACATCTACACTGCGCCCCTCATCAATCATTGAAGAGCAGAAATGTCCTCTGAAGCTCCGGACCCCATTAACCCACATGTATAATTTACCACGTCCTATAATCAGCAGATTATAATGGTGCGACAGAATTATAGGAGCGCCTGCCATCAGTCACATATCATGTAAAAGGTCTCTCCGGAGTCATGTGACATTAGGTAGTGGTCACGGGGGTGCGGACTGTTCCCCAATGACGAACACTAAAGCCCCCTAATAACAGAAAGCAGTAGAACGAATCCCACTGTGCAACAAATGAAAGAGACCAATAGACATTTTGGGTATAACGACCTTTCAATGACATCTTACAGAACGAAGCTCCGGATGCATAAAAACAACATTAGACCTAAATATGGGACGAGTTACCCAGAAAGGGTTAATTAAATGAAGATGATGGAGTGAGAAAGTCATTATATGGAATCCTGCTGCGGGGTCTAGACTATCCTGCGGAGGAGATTAGAGGCTAAAAATAGGAATATTGGGCACAGATGGGAGCGAAAGATCATTTGGAAAAGTTTCCCTTTCTGGGAAAATAGAGTGACAAGCAATATGGCCGACAGTCAGGGGCAGACATACCATTGGTGCAACTGTATAGGGGCCCCAAGAAGTCAGGGGGGCACTACCAGATCCAAAGGAGGTAGAATTATGAGTGACTGGACTGCAAAAGGGCGCATATATTGCTCTTACCCATGGGATCATTGTGTCCATCAGTGCTGATCCTACAATAAATCAGGGGGTCTAAGAAAGTTGGGTGATGAGTGAACATGCCGGGAAAAGGTGTTATCTGAGCATGCCGATGTGCTGAGTGACTTCGGCGTGCACGTAAAATGTTTGAAAACCTGCGGCTGCATGCTCCACACCTGTTAATCAGCCACAACACAGGCAGGGATTACCTGCGTGTCTATCAGCTGCGAGACATGCAGCCGCGGGATCTCAAACATATTCAAGCACGCCGAAGTCACTGTGCTAGCACATGAGCATGCTAAGATAACACCTTATCCCAGCACGTTCGCTCATCACTAGTGACAATCACTAGAGGTGATGCAATGCTGGTTATTACTCCTCCAATTCACACCTAATATATAAAGTGTACCTGTCATTTCACGAGGCTTCAGTACTGTGTGAACATGAGGAATAACAACATTTCTCTCCATTATATGACTTGTATCCTGCATTTTGCATCAGTTTTCCCCTCTGCAGTCTCCATCTCAAATTTCCAGTTGTTTCTGAGCTGGTGAGTATCTGCTCTGGTATCCAGCACACAGAGACAATGAGGGATTACTGCTCTCCAGTATCTATGTAGCACATGCTCAAAAGCAGCAGCCCGGAGGACATTATACAGGAGTACTGACCAGTGTAGCTGTGAATCCAAACATTGAAGCAAGATAAACACTTACTAAAAAGTAGATGCATCGGTGATATTATACTGGAGTACTGAGCAGTGAATTCAGCGCTAGGGTGAGAAACCACTTACTAGAAAGTAGAAGCAGCATGGAGGATAGTACGCAGCACTACTAAGCAGTGAAGCTGTGAATCCAGCGCTCAGGCAAGGTAAATTTTTGGATGTTACAGATTTCCCCCCACACACACACTATTTCTGCACCCATTAAGTAAAATACATTACTTACATTTTTTTTCAAAAATACTTTAAAAACAAGTAATCGTGGAAACAGCCTTTCTAGAAAGTGGCAGCATTCACATAGCAGTACTAGATTATGCACTGTGAATCCACTGTGAAGACTATTGGATTAATAATGGATAGGTGTCATAATTGACGCCTCTCCATTATTAATCTGGCTTAATGTCACCTTACAATAGCAAGGTGACATTAACCCTTCATTACCCCATATCCCACCGCTACACGGGAATGGGAAGAGAGTGGCCAAGTGCCAGAATAGGCGCATCTTCCAGATGTGCCTTTTCTGGGGTGGCTGGGGGCAGATGTTTTTAGCCAGGGGGGGGGGCCCAATAATCATGGACCCTCTCCAGGCTATTAATAGCTGCCCTCAGTCACTGGCTTTACTACTCTGGCGGAGAAAATTGCGCAGGAGCCCACGCCAATTTTTTCCGCCATTTAACCCTTAAATTTAATAGCTAGAGCGCACAAATTTTGCACATACACACTACTAACATTAGTAGTGTGGAATATGCAAAAAAAAAATAAATATATGGGGATATGAGATGGTTTACTGTATGTAATCATGTCTCATATCATGTCGGGTTTAGGAAGGAGAGAGCAAAAGCCGGTAACTGAATTACCGGCTTTTCACATATCTCGCGCTGAATGAAATATATATATATATATATATATATATATATTTTAACGAACATTTGAGCCCATAAATCCATTAGATGTCAGTTTTGCAAGCCTGCGAGAAAATCTCGCAATACGGATGCCATACGGATTACATACGGAGGATGCCATGCACACCCTGCCTACGGATTACATACGGATCACTATTTTGGGAACATTTCTGCGTATTACGGCCATAAAATACGGACCGTATTGTCTTACGCCGAGTGTGACGCCGGCCTAAGGTACATTGCAAGGCTTCTTATATTTGCACGCACTATTGATCTATGCAAAGTTCATTGAAAAGACAGCAGCCATTTAGATCTTCATTTGTGTGATATTATATAAACACACTTTGGAGCATATGTTTAGTTTTACTTTCTCTTTTGAAGTTTCATGCATCATTTATGACAGGCGCCCACTTTTAGTTGAGAGCCTCTAAAAGGCCGCTGCCCTAGCTGGGGGAAGCAGATAAAAGCAGCTCAAGGGGGTTTCCAAAGCAAAATCATTGTATAAAGAAAAGATCTGGGACTTTCTAGTGCACTTAATGCATCATGGTTTTAAACATCTCCGCTTGCTGTCAGTGAATGGAAACACTCAAAAGTACAGACCCCAATCCTGACCTAATAATTCTCTGAGCGGAGTCCAGGCTGTTTATCTAGAATGGATGCAATTTTAGCAAACTCTCAGCTGTGAGAAGTACGAGATGTAAGCAAGAACAATCCTATGTATCTACAGCAAGCAGAGATATTGTAACTGGTGAGGAATTGAAGCACAAAGTATAATAGAAGATTGCTGAATTTTACATTATGTAATGATTAAGCCCCCTTTTAAATGTTGTGGTCTGCGGAGATTATAGGACCCCTCAGTAGGATGGATGGATATTGCATACCCAAGACTAGCACAGTCAGAGCCCCCGATAAAGCCTGCCCTCCTCACTATGGAGCACCTACCGGATGAAGGTGGTCTCCCAGTAGAGTACTGTCAGAGCCCCCCATAAAGCCTGTCCTCCTCACCATGGAGCACCTACCGGATGAAGGTGGTCTTCCCAGTAGAGTACTGTCAGAGCCCCCTATAAAGCCTGTCCTCCTCACTATGGAGCACCTACCAGATGAAGGTGGTCTTCCCAGTAGAGTACTGTCAGAGCCCCCTATAAAGCCTGTCCTCCTCACTATGGAGCACCTACCGGATGAAGGTGGTCTTCCCAGTAGAGTACTGTCAGAGCCCCCTATAAAGCCTGTCCTCCTCACTATGGAGCACCTACCAGATGAAGGTGGTCTTCCCAGTAGAGTAGTGTCAGAGCCCCCTATAAAGCCTGTCCTCCTCACTATGGAGCACCTACCAGATGAAGGTGGTCTTCCCAGTAGAGTAGTGTCAGAGCCCCCCATAAAGCCTGTCCTCCTCACTATGGAGCATCTACCAGATGAAGGTGGTCTTCCCAGTAGAGTAGTGTCAGAGCCCCCCATAAAGCCTGTCCTCCTCACTATGGAGCACCTATCGGATGAAGGTGGTCTTCCCAGTAGAGTAGTGTCAGAGCCCCCCATAAAGCCTGTCCTCCTCACTATGGAGCACCTACCGGATGAAGGTGGTCTTCCCAGTAGAGTACAGTCAGATCCCCCTATAAAGCCTGTCCTCCTCACTATGGAGCACCTACCGGATGAAGATGGTCTTCCCAGTAGAGTACAGTCAGATCCCCCTATAAAGCCTGTGCCTCACTATGGAGCACCTACCGGATGAAGATGGTCTTCCCAGTAGAGTACAGTCAGATCCCCCTATAAAGCCTGTCCTCCTCACTATGGAGCACCTACCGGATGAAGGTGGTCTTCCCAGTAGAGTACTGTCAGAGCCCCCTATAAAGCCTGTCCTCCTCACTATGGAGCACCTACCGGATGAAGGTGGTCTTCCCAGTAGAGTACAGTCAGAGCCCCCTATAAAGCCTGTCCTCCTCACTATGGAGCACCTACCGGATGAAGATGGTCTTCCCAGTAGAGTACAGTCAGATCCCCCTATAAAGCCTGTCCTCCTCACTATGGAGCACCTACCGGATGAAGATGGTCTTCCCAGTAGAGTACAGTCAGATCCCCCTATAAAGCCTGTCCTCCTCACTATGGAGCACCTACCGGATGAAGGTGGTCTTCCCAGAAGAGTACAGTCAGATCCCCCTATAAAGCCTGTCCTCCTCACTATGGAGCACCTACCGGATGAAGGTGGTCTTCCCAGTAGAGTACAGTCAGATCCCCCTATAAAGCCTGTCCTCCTCACTATGGAGCACCTACCGGATGAAGGTGGTCTTCCCAGTAGAGTACAGTCAGATCCCCCTATAAAGCCTGTCCTCCTCACTATGGAGCACCTACCGGATGAAGGTGGTCTTCCCAGTAGAGTAGTGTCAGAGCCCCCTATAAAGCCTGTCCTCCTCACTATGGAGCACCTACCGGATGAAGGTGGTCTTCCCAGTAGAGTACTGTCCCACCAGCAGGATCATCGGCTTGTTATCAAAGTCGGCATCTTCCAGGGCCGGAGAATGAAACTCGTGGAATTTGTAATATTCTTCCAGGGGCAGCAGTTTGGTCTTGTACAGTTTCTTCAGCCCATCACTGACCGTCTGGAAAACTTCAGGATCCTTTTTCCTCCGGTCGTCGTTCCCCAGCCAGCTGAACATGTCTGGAGGCAGAAGTGGGGACAGTTTAGGGAATTAACAAGGTCAATATTTTGCAAAATAGAAATAAAAAAAAAAATTTGCAAAATATTTCCGGATTTATTGGAAATATATGGACCACTGCATCCAGCGAGGCAAAAAAAAAAAAAAAACAGAACAGAACAGGAGGCAGATTCTGCTGTGATCTGCTCAGCACTGTCAATGCAAATGAATACAATCGGTGGTCAGAAGCAAAAATATAAGCCCCCTTCAATGCAATCTGCAGGATTCTGCTCTCCAGTGCTGAATGAAACGGGACTGGACCCACAGATGCACATCTGCCTTTCCCAGCTGGATTTAAATGTCAGCAGCCCAGGAAACTGGTGTACACCGGAAGTTCCCATCTCCGGGCAAAGCATCCCATGTTACATCTATGGATGAAGCCGGAAAGGGCGGGGCCATGCTGGTGGGTGCGGCACACCAGCTCCTGTGCAATGCAGTGATTACCTGCGTGTGCTCTGCCGCCATCTAGTGGTGGAAAGCGGTAAGACAGGTCACCTTTTATAGACTAAATTTAGCTCAGCGCTATAAATAAGTGATTATTTCATGACTGATTCTCTCAATTAACACTTAACAGCGGCCATAAGATCAATTAACGACGTAATCATTACTAAGCAGTATAATTACGGCTGTCTTATTAACCATTAGGAGCCTGTGTGTACTGTGCAATTATATCATCCCAGTTTATGACAGTGCTGACAGTAAGGCATTTAAAGGAGCCGGTTTGTTTTTTTTCAGGAGATGAAGCGCGATGTGATGATACAATTCATTCCAATGTAGCAGGATTTCTACATTTCTCCAGCGCCCTCTGGTGGAGGCTCTGCTTTTTTTCCTGACATTGTAGGGGTCAGGCTATGGCTCAGATGACCCATTAGGAGGGAAACTAGTGAAAAACACCCAAACCAGACTCCTATATTATTATCAGACCCACTTTATTATTATAAGACCCCACGCCAGAACCCCTATATTATTATAAGACCCCATACCGGATCCCCTATGTTATTATAAGACCGCATACCAGATCACTATATTATCTACATTCATATTAGACCCCACACCAGACCATATAATAACATCATACCCTTCCCAAAAAAATCTATATTATTACACCCCACAACAGACCACTACAGTATATTATTAGACCACACAACAGACCCTTATACTACAAGATCCCAGACAAAACTCCTATGTTAATATCGGACCCCACACTAGACCCCCTATATTGGCAGACCCTGCAACAAACCCCTTCTAATAATGTCAAACCACCCACCAGACCCCTATACTGTCAGACCCCTATATTATCAGACCCCACACCAAACCCTTATACTATAAGATCCCAGACGAGATCCAACACTAGACCCCCTATATTGTCAGACCCTGCACCAGACCCCCCTATGTCAATGTCAAACCCCATAACAGACCCCAATATTATCACACCCCACACCTATATTAATATTAGAAAGCCTGCCAGTGCCATGCCACATGCTATATATTAATATCAGACTCCACCCCAGACCCCTATTTTATCAGACCTCATGTTAGACCCTTATATTAAAGGGAACCTGTCACCCCGTTTTTTGAGATTGAGATATAAATACTGTTAAATAGGGCCTGTGCTGTGCGTTACTATGGTGTATGTAGTGTACCCTGATTCCCCATGTATGCCGAGAAATACATTACCAAAGTCGGCGTTTTCGCCTGTCAATCAGGCTGGTCTGGTCAGGTGGGCGTGTTCACAGCGTTCTTTTCTTCCCCAGGTTTCCGTTGGTGGCGTAGTGGTGTGCGCATGTCCAAGGTCCGGATTCCCTGTGCCCACGTGAAGACACAGCGCGCGATCTGCGCTGTCATTCCTTTCATCGGTGCGGGCGGCCATCTTCCTGGGGCCGCGCGTGCGCAGATGTAGTGCTCTGCTGCACGGGGCTTCAGGAAAATGGCCGCGGGATGCCGCGCGTGCGCAGAAGAGATCGCGGCGGCCATTTTCCCAAAGCCGAGTTTGCATCTCGGCTTTGGGAAAATGGCCGCCGCGATCTCTTCTGCGCACGCGCGGCATCCCGCGGCCATTTTCCTGAAGCCCCGTGCAGCAGAGCACTACATCTGCGCACGCGCGGCCCCAGGAAGATGGCCGCCCGCACCGATGAAAGGAATGACAGCGCAGATCGCGCGCTGTGTCTTCACGTGGGCACAGGGAATCCGGACCTTGGACATGCGCACACCACTACGCCACCAACGGAAACCTGGGGAAGAAAAGAACGCTGTGAACACGCCCACCTGACCAGACCAGCCTGATTGACAGGCGAAAACGCCGACTTTGGTAATGTATTTCTCGGCATACATGGGGAATCAGGGTACACTACATACACTATAGTAACGCACAGCACAGGCCCTATTTAACAGTATTTATAGCTCAATCTCAAAAAATGGGGTGACAGGTTCCCTTTAATATTAGACCACAACCAAATGTCCATGTTAAAATCAGACCCCAGACCTTTTTATCAATTTCAAATCTCACACTAGAGCCATATCTCAATATTCAACCCCAGAACAAATCAATTTATTATCAGATCCAACACAGGACCCCATGTTAATATTAAATCACACGCTAGACCCCAAGCTAGCCCCCTATATTGGTATCACACTGCATACTAAACCTGCTATACTACTGTCAGACACTCAGACACCACACTAGACCCCTATATTAAAAGCAGACCCCCCCACTGTGATGCTATATTGAAGTTAGACCCCACATCTGACCCCTATATTAATATCAGACCTCACACTAGACCCCTAAATTAATATCAGACTCAATACCAGACCCCTAAATTAATATCAGACCCCACACCAAACCCCTATATTATCAGACTATAGACCATACCCCTATATTGATATCAGACCCCTCATTCTGCTACTCTATTGATATTAGACCCCACATCTGACCCCTATATTAATATCAGACCTCACACTAGACCACTATATTAATATCAAACCTCAGATCAGACCCCTATATTAATTTCAGACCCCACCCGACACCTATATTAATATTAGACCCCAGTTGAGACCCCCATATTAATATTAGACCCCACATCAGACCCCTATATTAATATCAGAATTCAGACCAGACCCCTATATTAATATCAGACCCTGCACCAGACCATTATATTTCTATCAGACCCCACAACAGACCTGCAAAATTAATATTAGACCCCACTCCAGACCCCTATATTAATATCAGACCCCAGTTCACATCTTTTGGCACATTTCGGCCATGGTGCACTTATTTTTTTCTACAATATTCATAATTTAATTTGTAAAGCGCTGTGGAATATGTTGGCGCTATATAAATAAAATTATTATTATTATTATTATTATTAATTACGGCTCCATTTTATGGCAAAAAAACGATGCAATTTTACAGCGATTTTGAACATTGAGGTAAAAACAATGGGATTTTGGTGCCCCCTTCTGGAAAAAAAATCAGATTACATAAACTTTCACTGTTGTGAGGATCCGCGTGTTACGGACAGACGTCTGCTAGTCATGGACGGTGACCGTTGTGAATCTTTCCATCAGTCGTGCAGGGGACATTCCTGTTTTGGGAGTCAGCAGCCACCATTACTCTGCAGTTACATAAATTACTTACTTTGCTATCTGTGATCGAGGCCTCGGAACGGCTTCACATGGAGAACTGTTGTCTAACCTGCAGTGGGTCTACAACCGGCAGCTGCGGTGTTCACAACCATTGAAAACTGTCATTTACAGCTAAATTAGATACACTAGGCCCAAAGTGCTTGTGTTGCCCATAGCAACCAATCAGAGACCAGCTTTCATTTCTCCAGAGCAGTTTTAAAAATGAACGTTGTGCTGTGATTGGTCGCTAGGGGCAACAAAGAAAATCTGACTGTTAGATATGAATGAGGCCTAGTAGAAGATTTCTTCATATCTTGTAGATGACTGTCAAATTTTTTGGGAAGGGTGGTTGGCAGTATTTTGAATTATGTATTTACGGCGACATGCCACTTTTTATTTAGGTCATACCTCAAAGGCACAGAGTTTTTACCTCAGTGGATGATCATGCATCCATGGGTCGGGCTTGGATATGAGAGAAGGCAGAGATGGTACTTTGCTCTGTCTGTCTTCTTGACTGCCACTTACTCTATTTTTACATGAGTTGTATTTGGCCATAGCGGCCCCCTCCCCCTTCTCATTTCTGAGGGCAAGTCCTACAAAAAAAGAAAAAAAAAAAGCTAATTAACAATAATAATTATTTAAAAAATAACACCAAAAATGATATTGAACACAAAATCATTCCACCTAAATAATTTTCTATACCAAAATAATCATCAGAAACTGTCGGAGATGAACTAATTGTTTGCACAGATTTGTTACAGAAACGTCTATGATTTAAAAAAAAAAAAAAGATCAGTTTTTATTTACACGAATGGACGTGTTTTAGCGGCAAACATGTGGATTTCTGCAAGCGCGTTCAGAAGACTGGATGCAAAAAAAACCACTGCTCTAATGTGAATACACGCTAAAAAAGGCTGATATGTAAAAAGAAAGCACCTAAACTAAGTATGGCAAAAATTATATAAAAAAAAGTCCGTGAGCCGATTCATCAAGCAGTTTTCACTATAATTTTAGCGTCATTCTGCTTTAAATGCTGCAGCTCGAAGTTGCGCAAAAATGTTGTGATTTTTGGTATTTTTACACCAGTCTTGTCCAGCTCTCACAAATTTTTTAAAAGTGGTCATAACTTGGGTTGTAAGGAGTGTGATCAAGCACGCCTGACAAATTCATCATAATTTACACCACAAATGTGGCACAATTTACAAGGAAAATGTACAGAAAAAAAAAAATCAGTCGTGACTTCAGGTAACTTGAATATCCTGCTCCCTCCATGTCATCCTTACAGTGGTCCAGGGAGCTGAGATATGAGGTGCTGTTTGCAGGTCCCTTACACTGTAGCTGAGCTGCCTGTAATGTGGGAGGAAGACAATGGCCGCCGATAATCCTCTTTTAATGTCTAAAATGGACTTTTATCAGAATCTTGGCGCCGCTGATCTCTGGAAATATTTTCATCAGCCTATCAGGGCATGATGGGGGTTGTGTTTAAGCAACAACTGGAGAAGACAGAGGTTTAGGACCGCTGCTCTGTGTGATCTTACTTTCCTATAGCCCTTATGGACATGTACCGTAGACAGACACAATGTGGAGTGTGAGCCCCATGAAAAATTGTTAATGCTTTTTTTATATCATTATTTTTATTTTATTTTTTAAAAAGACAAAATTACTAATCTTGCAATTTTCACAATGGTCACTGGAGCTATTGTAGACTCGTACTTCCTGTCCTTTCAGGAAGAGTTTTCAGCAGTTTCTTTATCATCATAGGCAGGATTACAATGACCGATAACATATACAGGTGATAGCACAAGATCCATAGTCCACACTCCTGCTCCCCGTCCGCTCACAATAACATTTTTATAGTCTCGATAGATGCTTCAATATAAAATATAGGTTTTACTCTGTGACAATCTTTGGTAAGGAAGGGGTGCCTTGAACTGTCCCTGGAACTGGTACCCTGACTATCACTTTCCCAGGGGTACTCTTGAAGGTAGAAAGGCCCGAGTCTTTGACCTTACTATGCTTCTGTTAAACCCCCATCTGTCCCCTCCCCCACCACATGAAGCATGGGACAGAAATATAAGACAAAGACAAAACAGGGATAACAGAAAACCTCTATACAAAAGCACCAACCAACAATAGGGAGGAGGATAGGGCCAGGGAGTTATAAACTAAATGGGACCAGGGACCAGGAGATAAACACTCATGTACTACAGCAAACCACAGAATACTACCACTACCACTTTCCTTTATCACACAGCACAGGAAGACAAATCTTTCACCAGCAGAGACAAGAAGGTCTGATCAGTTTTTATAAGAAGAGGTATAATAGCCAGATAAGAAGCAACTGAAATGGAGCTGCATGTTTCTGACCAGCATACAACGGGTTGTTAACCTCTTCAGCACCAAAGGAAACTAAATCCATTTAATATGGAACATAAATCACATCATCTCTTAAGAAGACCTGCATTACCTGACGTGACAGTCTGACTTCAGGTCTTCTAGGGGGACGTGATACCCTCGTGACAATAGGGTTAAAGTCTGTTCATTGTGGCTAATGTACATTTGTTATTTCCTGAAACTACAGGAGATTAAAGTCTAAAAAAGCCCCAATGACCGGTGTAAAAATGGCAAGATTTCAATTTTTTTTCTTAATACATAATGTGATATGGAAATAAAATTATTGCAAAAAAAAAACAAACATTTAAAACAAAAACCTGATTTAACCCCTTCCAACATGCGCCGTACATATACTTCTCTGGGTCCCGCAAAGAGAAGTATATGGGGTTTCAAGGTGCTCACCACACATCTAGATAAGTTCCCTAAGAGGTCTAGTTTCCAAAATGGTGTCACTTGTTGGGGGTTTCCAGTGTTCAGGCACATCAGGGGCTCTCCAAACGTGACATTATTCCAGCAAATTTAACACTGAAAAAGTTAGATGGCGCTTTTTCCCTTCCGAGCCCTGCCGTGTACCCAAACAGTGGTTTTCCTACAATTATGGGGTATCGGCATGCTCAGAAATTGCACAACAAATTGTATGGTGCATTTTCTCCAGTTACCCCTATGAAAATTATAAAAAATTGTGTCTAAAGGAAAAAAAAAGTTAAATGTTTATTTTTTCCTTCCACATTCCATTAATTCCTCTGAGGCACCTAAAAGGTTAATAAAGTTCTTGAATGTGGTTATGAGCACGTTGAGGGGTGCAGGTTTTAGAATTATGTCACTTTTTGGTATTTTCTGTCATATAGGCCCCCAAAGTCACTTCAAATGTGATGTGGTCCCTTAAAAAAAAAAAAAAATCACTGATCAACTTTTAACCCTTATAACTTCCTAACAAAAAAAAAAATATGTTTCCAAAATTGTTCTGCTGTAAAGTAAACATATGGGAAATGTTATTTATTAATTACTTTGTCTGACATATCTCTCTGATTTAAGGGGATAAAAATGAAAGTTTGAAAATTACAAAGTTTTCAAACTTTTTGCCCAATTTCTGATTTTTTCACAAATATACATAAGTCATATCAAAGAAATGATCACTATCATGTAGTACAATATGTCACGAGAAAACAGTCTCAGAATCAGTGGGATCCGTTGAAGCGTTCCAGAGTTATGACAGTGGTCATAAATTGAAAAAAATTGGTCCGGTCAGGAAGGTAAAAACAGGCTTCGGGGTGAAGGGGTTAATCATTAGCTCCTTTTTTGTATTACACATTTAATTTCTGAGCATAAACAATAATTGTCCTTCTTGCCTCCAGAGCTCTTATATTACTAGACTAGCGTATACTGTATCTATGGCAGAAGCGCCGCTGATCTGTCTGAATGTTTTCTATGATCTCGCCGCTGATCTGTCTGAATGTTTTCTATCATCTTCTAGCTGAGGCTCTGGGCAGAAAACAAAGTGGTTTTCTCCCCTTACCCACGTTTGCCATTTTTTAAAAACTTTTTTTATTTTAGCCTATATAATACCGCCATATAGGGCCAAGATAATACTACTTATACTACAAGCCCTAATTAATACTGCCATACAATGCTAAACAATAGTAGGCAGTTTTAGTAAATCACAGAGCAAAAGTCTGATCACTTGTTTTATTAAATGAAGTTATTTGAGTACAGTAGTGAATACAATGTGTCCAACCTGACAATGCACAGATAATAACGAGTTATGTCAGCTTTCTGGCTACGCTCCAAGGTAATTAATGCAGATCTAGCTGTCAGCAGACAAATAATTAACACATGTCCGGGCTGTTTGCTTGGATTTCACTTTTCGTCCTGTGATAAGTCACCCGTGCCGTATGTGAGTTATGGAGAACATATGCTTCTTCATGGTCTGTCCCTATGATTTTAACGTGAGCACACGGGAGCGTAACTGCGTTGTGAGTCACAATAAGCCGGAGATTACAGGATCTATCTACCCGGCATTCCTGGGAACTTCATACATTACATGGTGCAAAAGCGACGACAGTGATGATAATAACATAACGATTTTAGCCTATACTGATCTAAGAACTGCAGGTATTGGTAGCGCCTGTCATCCCTGGCATGTTGGAGCCATCATCTTGCATAATTGGACCCATCCAGAACCTTTTAATGGTGGAGCTTCAATAGCTTTAACTTGAGCGTCGTGAAAATTTAATCAGAAAATGACCTATTTTTAAATTAGGTTTTTATTTTACATGTATTTAAAAAAAAAAACTACCAAAGATTTTTTATACCCCAATATCTATTAATAAAGACATTAAAAAAAATAAATGTGTAATTTTCACACTGGCCACTGCATTTTTACTGCCACTCCTTGCAAGAAGAGTTTTCAGCTGGCTCATTATCAGCAGAGGCAGGATTACCAGTAATATTTATATACACTATTGATAACACAGGATCCACCAATGACAAGAGGAGATATCACATCTGACCCTTCCCTACGCAATGACCTTTGCACACGCTGATTAGATGCTTCAATATATACACTGTTCAAAAAAATAAAGAGAACACTTAAACAACACAATGAAACTCCAAGTCTGTCACACTTCTGTGGAATCAATCTGTCCAGTTATGAAGCAACTCTGATGGGGAATCAATTTCTCCTGCTGTTGTGAAAATGGAACAGACAACAGGTAGAAATGATCGGCAATTAGCAAGACAACCCCTATAAAGGAGCTATTCTGTAGGGGATGACCACAGACCATTTCTCTGTTCTCATCCTTTTTGGCTGTTGTTTTGGTCACTTTTGCATTTTATCATTGCTCTCACCCCTAGAGGTACAGTACAGTACCGTGAGGTGGTGTCTACAACCCACAGAAGTTGCTCAAGTGGTACAGCTCATCCAGGATGGCACATCAATGCGAGCTGTGGAAAGAAATGTAGCTGTGTCTGTCCGTAGTGTCCAGAGCATGGAGCAGATAACAGGAGACAGGCCAGTACAACAGGAGACGTGGAGGGAGCCGTAGGAGGGCAACAACCCAGCAGCAGAACCGCTACCTCCTTGTTTGTGCAAGGCGGAGCAGTGCCAGAGCCCAGCAGGCCACTAACATCCGTGTGTCTGTTCAATCTGTCGGAAACAGACTCCATGAGGGTGGTATGAGGGCCTGACGTCCACAAGTGGGGGTTGTGCTTACAGCTCTGCACTGTGCAAGACGATTGGCATATGCCAGAGAACAGAAAGATTGCACAGATTCGACATTAGCGCCCTGTGCTCTTCACGGATGAGAGCAGGTTCACACTGAGCACATGTGACAGACGTGACAGAGTCTGGAAACTTGTCAAAGAGCTGAGTTTTTGCAAAATGCATCACGTCACTTCTTTCAGTGTTTTGTAGTGTTTTTCACCCATTGAAAGCAATGAGTAGTGCAAAAAAAACACAGATATCAGGTTTGCTGCGTTTTTGGTGGCAAAACCTGATGAAGCTGAATCAGATTTTTTTTTTAAGCACTAAACTTTATCAGCATTCACAAGAGACAAATGTACGCTGACAATAAAAACGCAGCAAAATCTAAGCTAAACCTGCTTTTTATATGCAGCTTAAACTTTTAATTAAAAAAAAAAAACCCACAGCAAAAATGCAACGTGTTAACATAGCCTTAAAGAGGCAGCATTGTGAAAGTGGTGGTGAAGTTTTATCTTCTGAAAAATATGTAATTAGGGAAAATCATTAAGCAAACCCTTAATAGTTGTGAAAACTTTAGCAGGGCTTACGTGCATACATTAATATATTTTTGCCTAAATAGTATTTTTGCAATAAGGTTTAACCTCTGTACAAAGCTGAGCGCCAATCTCTGCCGTTAAAGTATAAGGGTTAACTCCCTTCATAAAAGACAAGATATTTTGAAATATACTACAGTATATCAGTATTGCAGTATATAGAACAAGCTACTAGAAAATTGCAGCCCCTTAGGGGGATTACAAATACAATAAAAAGTAAAAAATAAATCATCAAAATCTAAAAAAACAAACATTCAAATCACCTTTCTATTCCCCCTTCATGTCTCATTCAGACATCAGGACTTTTCCTGAAATGCAAAAAAAAAATATTCTGAGTTTTATTAGTGTTTTTCACTATTTTCATCAGCGTTTCGCACAGATGGCATCCAAGAGCCGTCCGATATTTTCACTGCCCCATAGACTCGCAGTCGTCAGAATAATCCAAAACTCAGATCAAGTCTCCGTGATTTTGTGTGGATCACTCGGTCCACAAGATTGCATGGACACATGAGCAATGACCCCATAGACCATAATGAGTGCGAGCTCTGTCCATGCAAACTTTATTTTTTTTAGAATAAAAACTGATGTGTGAATGAGCTGTAACAAAGACATTGAATGTATGTGCGCACGTTGCGGATATTGCTGCGAATCCACCGGATTGGCTGCTGCGGATTTGCAGCAGTTTTCCCTGAGTTTACAGTACCATGTAAACCTATGGAAAATAAAATCCGCAGTGCACATGCTGCGGAAAATACCGCGCGGAAACACTGCTCCACAATAAGAATTCGCAGGTGGAAAACCGCATGTGAAATCCGCACAAAATCCTCAAAAAAAACAAGGTAAATCCGCAGGAAATCCACGGATTTACCAAAATCAGTCCAGAAAAATCCGCAGTGTTCACATGGCCTGAAAAAAAGAAGCAAAATCTGCATTACTGCATCTGTAAAAGTCTGATCTATCAAAACATAAAATTAACTAGTTGGTCCGTGCAAAATTTTCGCACATTGGTTGTCGGGGGCGCAGGCAATTTCAGGAAAATCAAGCTGGTGAAATGTAAACGTATTTAATGAGATGATGAACACAGAGAGGTATGTGTCTCACTGACATATACTGTATATATATATTATATATATATATATATATATATATATATATATATATATATATATATATATATATATATGTTTTCACGAATATTTGAGCCCATGGATCCATTATGTCCATTTTGCGAGCTGGGGAGAAAATCTTGCCATACGGATGTCACGTGGATGCTTAGATGCCAGAAAATCGCCTCCTCGCACTGCACACGGATGACATACAGATCACTGTTCAGGGAACATTTCTGCGATTCTCGTCCCTGTAAAACAGACAGATTTTTTATACGTTGTGTGTGACTCCAGCCTGAAGGAGATCCCCCAACATTAAACATAATGGTATTTTACTTATTGATCAGAAGGGGTCTGATTGTCAGGACCTTGCAAAAGAACAGGGGCAGCAGCATTTTTCCCCTCCACGGCAGCACTGCCATCTATCTGCAGTGTAGGGAAGTGCAACACAGCCCTATGTATGTGAACGGAGCAGCTCCCTGTACAACAGTGCCACATTGATAGTAAAAATGATGAAGGAGAATTGACCCCATAACTGAGTGTATTTACACCATTGCATAACAATTGGGAATATCCCTTTTAAAAAAAAAAGTAATATCTGCAGATTATTTTAGCTTTTTTTTTCCCTACGGTTGGATTTTTTTTTTTTTCAATTTTTGCAAGGTTGTTTCCACCAATCTCTCACATCGGGAAACAATGTACAGTCTGAGTTATGTCAACGCTGCAGTTTTTTACTTGGAACCAGAGGTCACCAATAAGCTGCAACCTTAGAAGGAAGACTATGACTGTCCAATGTTCAATGACTGTCCAATAATACGGAAAAATCTGATGGTTCAGAGCTCCCATGATAATACCATCATCACCCCAGAATCGTGGTGCGAGTGCTCCATGGGCATCGGAAGGGACACGTTGCCACAGTTTCAGCCTCTTAAATTGCGCTCTCATGATTGACATCCCAGGGGTTAAACCTCTGGTAATGATGAATAATACTGAACAAACCACATTTCTTGCAAATTAATCCAGATTTGTTGTCTTTTCCTATGGACTTGTTCACACGTTGCAAACTTGTTGCAAGTTTTTTTGGCTGTAAAAAAAAATGAAGAAAAAAATCAGCTCGATACAGAAAAAGCAAATTTAATGACAATTTTTTCCCATTTCAATTCTGTCAACAATTTTACCACTGAGTTCAAAGATACTTCGAAGCAGAAATAAAGAGAATTGTGTTTTTTTTCATGCAGAAGGAAAAGGCAACAGAACACTATGTGAACAAATCAACTCAATCAGTGAGACAGAGCTCCAGGTCCTCTCTCATCCATAAGGCTATATTCACACTTTGCGGATTTTGCTGCGGATCCGCAGCGGATTTGACCGCTGCGGATCCGCAGCAGTTTCCCATGAGTTTACATTTCAATGTAAACCTATGGGAAACAAAAAACGCTGTGCACATGCTGCAGAAAAATCCGCGCGGAAACGCTGCGGATTACATTCCGCAGCATGTCACTTCTTTTCTGCGGATTTTCAGCTGCTCCAATAGAAAACTGCAGTTGAAAATCCGCAGAAGAAAACGCAGTAAAAACCGCGATAAATCCGCAGTAAAAACCGCGATGGGTTTTCACTGCGGATTTTGCAATTCCGCTGCGGAAAAATCCGCAGTGGAATCTGCAAAGTGTGAACATAGCCTAAGGCTATGTGCACACTTTGAGTATTTGCAGTGGATTTTCTGCACCAAAAACCAGGGTGTTGTCAGAAAAACAACTGACGCACAATGAGCGTGGTTTTTTTAATGTTTTTTGTGTGCATTTTCACAAATAATTGACGTGTTGCAGATTCGAAAAAACGCTTTGATGGCTAAAATGCGCAAGAAAAAACAAGCAGCATGAGAATTTAGTAATCTCAGATACCTTACTGGTTCTGTAAACTGCAACGTTTTTTTTTTTTGTTTTTCAAACGTTTTTATTGGTATTCTCAATTTTAAACAGGTAGAAATGAGAGAAAGGGGAAGGAAATAAACATAGGGTAGGGAAAACGAAAGGAATCCTCAAGTGAAATGGGGAATGAAATATCAGGCATTAGAAAACAGACCATAAATTGGTAGCTTAAATATACTACATATATATGTCACTAACAAAGGGACGAAAATTAAATTAGTCTTGCGATGCAGTATAGTAAAAATAAGCATTAGCAGTAAAGAAAAATGTTGCTTAATAACTAGGCCCAATAGAATAGACAAAAGTATACAAGTCAGAATTAAAGTAGCCTGTGCGATGAAGTAGAATAATAATAAGCATTTACAGTAAGGAAAAATGTTGCTTAATAGCTGGGCCTAAAAGAGAAAACAACCATATACATGTCGGATTCAAAGTAGCCTAAGTATAGAGATATACTGTATGAATATGATGCCTACTTATAAACACAATAAGTGGAATATCAAATAACATCGCTGAAAAGTCAATATTATATGATGCTCAGTAATATTAGTATACACGTTTTTTATAGCCTGTGAGATAAAAGTAGATTAAAGGTTGCATAATGTGTGAAATAATGCCTGCCCAAGTCCCAGAGTGCACATGGCACCCCTAAGACCTAGTGGAGGAAAGTTCGGTTTTGATCCAAGAAACAATCAAGTAACGAAAAAAAATTTAAAAAAAACTTTTAAAGTGGAATTAAGTTGTTACAGCTAGTCAAATAACAGATCTTTGTAGATTGTTCAACCAGAACAGTTACCCTTCAAGTTGTTGGTAGGGAACTGGATGTGGCTTCAGAGGAGTTGATTCCAATGCGTTTTAAAAATTCAATACCCCCATCCGGAGAGGCAACATGAAATAAACCTGACGGAAGTCTCACCCGGAGGGTTGATGATCTTGTCCAGGAGTAAGAGAGGCCTGCAAGCAGTAGTTCTCTTGTGGTATGCGAAAAAAACTCTCCTGTTTTGGAGAGTGACTTTAGACAAATCCTTATAAAAAAACCAGTTGCTTGTAAGGGGAAGAGAGAAATCTCGGATTTTTTGAGATACCTAAGATCGCGTTCCTGACCCAATTTGGGTAAAAAGTAACAATGACGTCACATGATAAATCCCTGGGTGGTCTGCGTATTCTGACAACCTTTTCTATCAGAGGGCCTTCGGTAGAGTTAGGAAATAAGTTAGAGATCATTGATGATACATAACTCTCCAACTGGGAGGCCTGAATTGAGTCTGGTATACCCCTGATCTTAACGTTATTCTTCCTTCTAAAATCCTCAAAGTTGTTTAAATTTGCCTTTAGAAGATCCATTTTTTTCTGAATCCCCTCCAATAATTCTGAAGGCTTAGAGATTGCTTGAGATAAGTTTTGTTTGTTTTTTTCAAGTTTGTTTTTATATGCAAATGATTCTTGAGCAAGTGAAGTTCCAGTAGCTATGCTAGGGGGGATTGACTCAGTGACAGAGTTTACAGATTTTATTATCTCTTGGAAAAGCTTTTTTATAAAAGCTTGGGAAGCCTTTGAATTAAATGATTGTTTAGGATCAGGGATGACATCTTTACCACAAATATTCATAGTGGTCAAAAATGATTTGAGGAGATACACCATAAAACCCTCAGTTGGATAGTCATCAGATGCTGGGATCCCTTCCAATGTTAATAAAGCAGGGGAAGAGTTTTTAAAGCTGCGCTTTTTAGGCAATTTAGATGACTCACAGGGAGCCTCACTTGATGTAGAATATCTGGAATAATTATCCGTTTCATAGTCAGAGAAATTAAAGCCCTCACTATTCACAGATGACTCGTTTGATATTGAACGCTCTGATCCCTCTAAGGATCCATTACAGCTGTTAGATATATTAGTCATTACATCTTCTACTTCTTCCCCTTCCCCCTCCTGCTTTCTTCCTGTAGCTCTGTTTCTATTAAAGTAAGTAATTAGGGACTCATAAAACTCAGAATTAAACCCAAGATCATCCATTATCATTTTTTGACTCCTAGATATTTCCCCTAGTGGTGTTTCACTGGGATTCTCTCTCTGCAGCTCTAAGATGTTATGGCAGGGGGGGCTTACAACAGTAGGGCTGTGCTGTAATTGTACTTCAGTAGTGTCATGTTTCCTCTTAATGCTGGTAAACCCAGCTAAGCCCCCTGCGGTGCTATTGTAAGGAGATGACTGTTCATTTAAAATGGGGTAGTGCAGCACATTGCTTACCCACGCAGAAGTCCCTTGATCCTCTCCATTCTCAAATCCGTTTGTTTTATAATCCACTCCTGTAGTAGTAGCGCATTCTTCTTTATCCAGGTTCCCTTGGTTCAGCAACCAGTCGCTCCTTTCCATATGCAGCAGCGCTCCCTCTTGTAATTCCAGTGTGAAACTTCCCTGGGGCGATCCCGTTACTGATTTCTCTGCATAGAGCGGCATTCCTTTCTGTGACCCCTGTTCAGCGGTCAGAGTCGCGGTCTCACTCCGGGTCCCGGCAGCTGTCAGTGTCTTCGGCACAAACTCCTGTGCCCTGTGGTTTAGGCTGCTCCTCCGTGCTTGGCTGGGCAGCTGCAGCTTGCTGGGCTCAAAGGATGAGTCATCTCTTTGTTCTCAGCTGCTGCTTGCTTCATCCCGGCGCCCAGTTCCACCACAGCTCCTTGCTTCTTTCTGCTGCCACTCACCAGTGACAGCACAGCTGGAAGGGGAGCTTTCTTGCTGGTCTGCACCCCAGAGATCAGCTTTACTGCAGGAGTCCTTGGTTTAGCTGGGGTCTGACAGGGTGTCGGCTTCAGCTGTGCAGATCCTCCATGCTTTCCTCCTTGCAGGGACAGCACTCCTCCAGAGCCACGGCTATATTTCTGTCCTGGAGAAGGTTTTCTCTTCACAGGACTGGGTCCATTCTTCTTGGAGTCAGTTCCAGGCATGTTGATAGAGCTTTAGGACCCAAATAATCCACTTTTTGTAGCTTTTTAGTAGCTTGGATCTGGGAAATTACAGGAGCTCCTGTAAAGTAGGTCTGCTCCTGCTCCCGTGCAAACCACGCCCCCCAACTGCAACGTTTTTTATCCTTAAAAAGTAACGTAAAAAAAGTGGCAAAAATGCAACCTGTGAACAAGCCATAAAGGGGACCTGTCAGAAGTGTCCAGTTTTTGCCCTTATGTTTATTCCCATTGCTCCCTGAGTTTTAGGCCAGGGTCACACTAGAGAGTTTTACGGACGTATGAGAGGCGCAGAAACCACGTATTGCACACGGACCAATGATTCTCTATGGGGCAGCTCCTATCTGCCGTATATTTCTCTGCCGTATTTTACAGGCGTAGAAAATTGCAGCATGCTGCGTTTGTCAGCGTATTGCACAAGAAATCCACCAATGAACGTCAATGGGGGCGAGAAAAATACGGATTACACACGGACCAACAGTGTGACTTGCGAGAAATACGCAGCGGTGTTCTATAGAAAAGCCGGCAATTCAGTGCGGTGTACAGTAAAATCACACTGACAGGTTAGAATAGAATAGCTAAAATAAATGTCTACACATAGAATAGGTATATATATATATATATATATATATATATATATATATATATGTATTTATATTTCATATAGCGCTAGATAGCAGAAAAGCCGGTGATTCAATTGCCGGCTTTTGCTATCTCCTTCCCAAACCCGACAGGATATGAGACCTGGTTTATATACAGTAAACCTTTTCATATCCCTTATTTTTTAACATATTCCTCACTAATAATGTTCCAAGTGTCTGTGTGCAAAATTTGGGGGCTCTAGCTGTTAAAATAAAGGGTTAAATCACGGAAAAAATTGGCGTGGGCTCCCGCGCAATTTTCTCCGCCAGAGTGGGAAAGCCAGTGACTGAGGGCAGATATTAATAGCCTGGAGAGGGTCCATGGTTATTGGCCCCCGCCTGGCTAAAAACACCTGCCCCCAGCCACCCCAGAAAAGGCACATCTGGAAGATGCGCCTATTCTGGCACTTGGCCACTCTCTTCCCACTCCCGAGTAGCGGTGGAATATCGAGCAATGACATTAAGCCAGGTTAATAATGGAGAGGCGTTAATAAGACACCTATCCGTTATTAATCCAATAGTAGTAAATGGTTAATAAAACACACACACATTAGGAACAAAGTATTTTATTGAAATAAAGACACAGGGTGTTGTAATAGTTTATTATACTCTCAATCCAATTGAAGACCCTTGTCACCTGAAACAAAGTTAAAATAAAAATCAACAATATCCCATGCCTTCCGTTGTTCAGTCTTGTCCCACGCTGTAAATCCATCTGAAGGGGTTTATATAATTTTACAAGCAGGAGCCTGCTAATGCAGCCGCCCCTGCCTGTAAAAACTGGGGAATGAATGGAAAGCAGGGGAACGTAGCTACCTAGACTTGCGGTGCTGCGCCCCCTGCTGGTATAACCTCAGATGAATTCGAGCGTGAGAAAATATTCAGAAAAATTCCCACGCTCGAGTTCATCTGAGATTATGCCCCCAAATTTTGCACACAGACACTTGGAACATTATTAGTGAGGAATATGTTAACAAATAAGGGATATGAGATGGTTTACTGTATGTAAACGATGTCTCATATCTTGTCGGGTTTGGGAAGGAGATAGCAAAAGCCGGCAATTTAATTACCGGCTTTTAAGCTATTTAGCGCTGTATTAAATATAAATATATATATGTGTCTCACTGACACACACATATATATATATATATATATATATATATATATATACTGTATATATGTTGATATATATATTTGAGCCCATGGATCCATTGTATGTACGCAGAAAAGTCCCCAAAATAGTGGTACGTATCTCCTCCGTAGGCAGGGTGTGTCAGCGTATTTTGCGCATGTCATCCTCCGTATGTAATCCGTATTTTCTGCACCTCTCATATGTCCTCACTAGTGTGAGGCCGGCCTTAAACTCCATTGACTTTCACTGCTCTCTATGTAACTTTTTACATTGATCTCCTATGCTTCAGTATCAGATCTCTACTATCTTTATACTTTTATGTTTTTCATTATTCTCAATACAAAAAAAAATCTTATTTAGTATTGCTGCATCTGTAAAAGTCCGATCTGTCAGAACGCCGGATTATAACATTATTGCTCAATGGTCACTTTCTACAGCGTCACGCCTCAGTTCCTCACCCTCCCAGGATCTCCCCAATGAATAGAAACATCATTCTTCACAATCCAGAGCCGGAGATCCCAATACATTACTGCATTTGTGCTTTTATTTGTCTATTTTTTGCGTTTTTCTTTTATTTCTTTTTTATTTGAGTCTTTTTAAAGTCTATTTTCTATGTGTTCACTTGGTTTTTTTTTTATGTTTGCTTTTGTAAGCTGAGTTTAGGGTTTTCCAGATATTTATGGCTGAGCCATCATTTGTGACTTTTCGAAAATTAAATGTGCTCCCATCTTCCCTCCTGGAGTGAGTTTTTGTTGTGTAATTTTTTGGGACATTTTGCATAATGTGACTTGCAGTTAAAAGTTGAAAAAAAAAAAAAGGTGAAAGACAAAAATAATTTTTGAATTTGCACAAAACTCATGAACCACGTGTGTTATTTTGAAATATTTAGCAATGAATATTACAAGATAGAAAAGAAAAGTGACAAAAAACAAAAACAAAGCACACATGAATATGATGAATAAGGGCTTGGATCCTGTGGCAGCCGGGATGCCGGGCTCGTCACAATGTGTCGGCGCAGGGAAAACTTAGGAGTCTGAATGATTTTGATTTTCCAAAAATGTATTCTAATCTCTGCAGATGTATTGACTGTTCCCACACATACTAATAAAGCATGGACCATGAATGAAGTAGTCAACTGGCATACTCACATAGGACTGACCTTATTGTTATCCTTAGTTGTGTGCTTTTATATTACTGTATAGTTAGCAGGTCCTTCAAAAACCCTCAAGAACATAATCGTGATCGGCAGCCTCATGCTTGCTGCATTGTTTGAGATTTCAAAAAACTTTTTAAGTCCTTTTCTTCCATATTGTCATCTACTAATTTCTATGGACAGGAAGAAGTAGCGGACAATAAATAAATCAAATAAGTGGAATAAGCCCAATAACTCATATATGTGTCCAATTAAGATCCGTGAAAAAAAGGGGGCCACTACTTAACGGGTGAATGGCAGACCATTCGGTAAATTAATGCAACGTAAAACCCTATGTATGGAAAACAATACCAGTATATAAAAATATGTAGATGAAGAAAAATAAAAATATAAAATGTGTATATATATATATATATATATGTATATAAATATAAGATAGTAAAAAATATATGAAGACCAAAGTATAATATAGTAAAATGCCTTTATTAAAATAATGTAAAATAATTGCCTAAAGTATAATATAAAATAGATGTAAATAAGTATATAAATAAAAAAAAAAATAAAAATTACATTATTTTAATAAAGGCATTTTACTATATTATACTTTGGTCTTCATATATTTTTTACTATCTTATATTTATATACATATATACATATACATATATATATATATACATTTTATATTTTTATTTTTCTTCATCTACATATTTTTATATACTGGTATTGTTTTCCATACATAGGGTTTTACGTTGCATTAATTTCTATGGACGTTGTTATAGTAATAAGTACCTATTGCGCAGGATTGGCGCATAGCAAATGTGGTGCCAATATTCAAAAAGGGCTCTAAAAGTGAACCTGGAAATTATAGGCCAGTAAGTCTAACCTCTATTGTTGGTAAAATATTTGAAGGGTTTCTGAGGGATGTTATTCTGGATTATCTCAATGAGAATAACTGTTTAACTCCATATCAGCATGGGTTTATGAGAAATCGCTCCTGTCAAACCAATCTAATCAGTTTTTATGAAGAGGTAAGCTATAGGCTGGACCACGGTGAGTCATTGGACGTGGTATATCTCGATTTTTCCAAAGCGTTTGATACCGTGCCGCACAAGAGGTTGGTACACAAAATGAGAATGCTTGGTCTGGGGGAAAATGTGTGTAAATGGGTTAGTAACTGGCTAAGTGATAGAAAGCAGAGGGTGGTTATAAATGGTATAGTCTCTAACTGGGTCGCTGTGACCAGTGGGGACCGCAGGGGTCGGTATTGGGACCTGTTCTCTTCAACATATTCATTAATGATCTGGTAGAAGGTTTACACAGTAAAATATCGATATTTGCAGATGATACAAAACTATGTAAAGCAGTTAATACAAGAGAAGATAGTATTCTGGATGGATCTGGATAAGTTGGAAACTTGGGCTGAAAGGTGGCAGATGAGGTTTAACAATGATAAATGTAAGGTTATACACATGGGAAGAAGGAATCAATATCACCATTACACACTGAATGGGAAACCACTGGGTAAATCTGACAGGGAGAAGGACTTGGGGATCCTAGTTAATGATAAACTTACCTGGAGCAGCCAGTGCCAGGCAGCAGCTGCCAAGGCAAACAGGATCATGGGGTGCATTAAAAGAGGTCTGGATACACATGATGAGAGCATTATACTGCCTCTGTACAAATCCCTAGTTAGACCGCTCATGGAGTACTGTGTCCAGTTTTGGTCACCGGTGCTCAGGAAGGATATAATGGAACTAGAGAGAGTACAAAGGAGGGCAACAAAATTAATAAAGGGGATGGGAGAACTACAATACCCAGATAGATTAGCGAAATTAGGATTATTTAGTCTAGAAAAAAGACGACTGAGGGGCGATCTAATAACCATGTATAAGTATATAAGGGGACAATACAAATATCTCGCTGAGGATCTGTTTATACCAAGGAAGGTGACGGGCACAAGGGTGCATTCTTTGCGTCTGGAGGAGAGAAGGTTTTTCCACCAACATAGAAGAGGATTCTTTACTGTTAGGGCAGTGAGAATCTGGAATTGATTGCCTGAGGAGGTGGTGATGGCGAACTCAGTCGAGGGGTTCAAGAGAGGCCTGGATGTCTTCCTGGAGCAGAACAATATTGTATCATACAATTAGGTTCTGTAGAAGGACGTAGATCTGGGGATTTATTATGATGGAATATAGGCTGAACTGGATGGACAAATGTCTTTTTTCGGCCTTACTAACTATGTTACTATGTTACTATGTAGTGCCCTGCCAGGACCTTCCTCCTCAGTGACGTTACCGCCCCTCTAAGGTTGTCTCTGCGGCTCATCACTGCACAGTTTGGGTTTATATTCACAAATGGTTGCTCACAAAATACTATACACATCCCTCCCAAACAGAGGGTGAAGCACCAACTGACAATATATCCTTCACAAACAGTGTGACCAGAAACATAAAATGATCTCCACTAAGGTACTTGATATAAAATAGCAATTTTATTAAGGTCAGATAAAAAACATGTAAAAATATGCCAAGAAAGGTGCAAAAATCCACAAAAAAGGGACTGTGCCCCGGCATCCCTCTGCCCCGACACGCGTTTCGCGTTCGCTTCTTCTGGAGGCGTTCACACGTAGTTAAATGTATTTTTACATGTTTTTTTTTATCTGACCTTAATAAAATTGCTATTTTATATCAAGTACCTTAGTGGAGATCATTTTATGTTTCTGGTCACACTGTTTGTGAAGGACAGTTTGGGTTTATCCATCTCGCCCTCTGTATGGGAAAGCTCGTATAGGCTCAGAATTAGGCCAGAAGACCAGATTGAAGACCCGTGAGATATCAAGTTTGGTGCGCACTGTTTTTTTTTTTGCTAATGGTACACATTGAGCATGCACATTTATTTTCTAGGGAGGGATAAAAATCGATCAGCAGACCAATTTGCTTATTTCTGGAATGACGCTTTAAATGGCCAATGTATTTTAACAAACTGCATAAAGCCATAGTACAAGTGAGTATAAGATCTTATCAGAGAAATCGGCTTCTTTCTCCACTTATGAGCCATTTCTCCTTCCCGCCTGCCTCCTGATCTCAGATTCAGTCTGAAAAACAGCTTAACTCTATCTGCTTAAAAGACAATGGACTGACAAACCACTGAGGGATCATATTACTGCTGCCTATTGAAGTCTATGGCCAGGGGATAATGAGGAGCAGAGTGACATCATAAGTGTGACGCTTAGACTGATACTCCTAGTGAGTGTTATAGTTCACCCCAGTGGCTTCACTGCTCAGTACTTCTGTATAATGTCCTCCATTCTGCTACTGCTTCTTCTGAACATTCGCTACATAGAGACAAGAGTAAAACAAGGAAAAAGGATTATCTCCGGCACACCGACCCATAAAATCGAAAATCTTTATTCGGCATGTCAAGCCATGATTAAAAGGAATGAAAGAACCTGATGCATTTCTGGCGCGGTACTATGACTAAGGGCAACAGTACTGCGCCAGAAACGCGTCAGGTTCTTTTATTCCTTTTAATCATGGCTTGACATGCCGAATAAAGCTTTTCGATTTTATGGGTCGGTGTGCCGGAGATAATCCTTTCCCCTTGTTTTACTTTTGGCTGTGCTTACCAGCGGGATCGCCACCCACCTGCTATTGATGGAACTCAGTTATGTGGATTGATCTTCTATGTTGCCAGCTCCCTGACCCCCGTCCTATTCTACATAGAGACAGGGGAGCAGGAATCTTGCAAGTGTATGAGTACTGTAAACTTCACAGCAGCTGCTCTACGCCCACCAGCACAGAGAGCCCACAAAAAAAGGGAAAACTGGTGAAAAATACAGAATGTAAGTCATATAATGGCCAGAAATAGTGTTATTCTGAATGTACAGGTCCTTCTCAAAAAATTAGCATATAGTGTTAAATTTCATTATTTACCATAATGTAATAATTACAATTAAACTTTCATATATTATAGATTCATTATCCACCAACTGAAATTTGTCAGGTCTTTTATTGTTTTAATACTGATGATTTTGGCATACAACTCCTGATAACCCAAAAAACCTGTCTCAATAAATTAGCATATCAAGAAAAGGTTCTCTAAACGACCTATTACCCTAATCTTCTGAATCAACTAATTAACTCTAAACACATGCAAAAGATACCTGAGGCTTTTATAAACTCCCTGCCTGGTTCATTACTCAAAACCCCCATCATGGGTAAGACTAGCGACCTGACAGATGTCAAGAAGGCCATCATTGACACCCTCAAGCAAGAGGGTAAGACCCAGAAAGAAATTTCTCAACAAATAGGCTGTTCCCAGAGTGCTGTATCAAGGCACCTCAATGGTAAGTCTGTTGGAAGGAAACAATGTGGCAGAAAACGCTGTACAACGAGAAGAGGAGACCGGACCCTGAGGAAGATTGTGGAGAAGGACCGATTCCAGACCTTGGGGAACCTGAGGAAGCAGTGGACTGAGTCTGGTGTGGAAACATCCAGAGCCACCGTGCACAGGCGTGTGCAGGAAATGGGCTACAGGTGCCGCATTCCCCAGGTAAAGCCACTTTTGAACCATAAACAGCGGCAGAGGTGCCTGACCTGGGCTACAGAGAAGCAGCACTGGACTGTTGCTAAGTGGTCCCAAGTACTTTTTTCTGATGAAAGCAAATTTTGCATGTCATTCGGAAATCAAGGTGCCAGAGTCTGGAGGAAGACTGGGGAGAAGGAAATGCCAAAATGCCTGAAGTCCAGTGTCAAGTACCCATAGTCAGTGATGGTGTGGGGTGCCATGTCAGCTGCTGGTGTTGGTCCACTGTGTTTCATCAAGGGCAGGGTCAATGCAGCTAGCTATCAGGAGATTTTGGAGCACTTCATGCTTCCATCGGCTGAAATGCTTTATGGAGATGAAGATTTCATTTTTCAGCACGACCTGGCACCTGCTCACAGTGCCAAAACCACTGGTAAATGGTTTACTGACCATGTTATTACTGTGCTCAATTGGCCTGCCAACTCTCCTGACCTGAACCCCATAGAGAATCTGTGGGATATTGTGAAGAGAAAGTTGAGAGACGCAAGACCCAACACTCTGGATGAGCTTAAGGCCGCTATTGAAGCATCCTGGGCCTCCATAACATCTCAGCAGTGTCACAGGCTGATTGCCTCCATGCCACGCCGCATTGAAGCAGTCATTTCTGCCAAAGGATTCCCGACCAAGTATTGAGTGCATAACTGAACATTATTATTTGATGGTTTTTTTGTTTGTTATTAAAAAACACTTTTATTTGATTGGATGGGTGAAATATGCTAATTTATTGAGACAGGTTTTTTGGGTTATCAGGAGTTGTATGCCAAAATCATCAGTATTAAAACAATAAAAGACCTGACAAATTTCAGTTGGTGGATAATGAATCTATAATATATGAAAGTTTAATTGTAATCATTACATTATGGTAAATAATGAAATTTAACACTATATGCTAATTTTTTGAGAAGGACCTGTACACATTGTAGGGGTTCAGTATCTCTGGCAGCGGTTGAGGTATAAACAGACAGCAAGTTTGTAAATCAGGCAGGAAGATTTATTTAAGTCCATAAATCTTCCAAAGATAACAAATGATCTTTGGCAGAAAAGGTATAATAAAACAGAAAATAAATAGTCCATATAGTCGCGTGGGTTTGGCTCGCACGTTCAGATACCAGTCCTGCTCTCACAGCCTCTGGCAGAGGCGAGTAACATACTGTATACAAGGTCTTTTCCACCTCCACACATAGACCTAGAGCTGAACTGTCTTAAATAGGCTGTTAGAAGTCCTGGAACTGGAGGTATCAGAACTGCCAGTCCCACCCAGCTCTTCTGACCATTCCTAAAACCCAGAACCAATATGCAGGCCCATTAAAAAAAAATTCTCAGCAATTAATATGCTGGAACCTGCTTCTCCGGATCCTACATCAATGATGCTAGCCACTTCGTTGACGCATTCCTTCCATCCAAAGCTTGTCCATGTCACGATTCTGTTGTCGGGTGTCCTGGAACAATGGACTCCTTCCCTGTCCTTGATGCTAGGGGCCCCGTAGCTCATCCTGTTCCCTGGATTACTTCTGATGGTGAAGACGCCGGGGCCATGTACATTATCTTAGCTCCTGAATCCGCACTCAGTCTGTACCCTTCCCCCACCCAGGGAAGAGGGGAATAGTAGTGTACTGTAATACACCAGACTAACAAGGTAATATGAACAGGGGTAAAGAAAAATACCAATCATACAAATATACACACACATATAACAGAAATCTACATTGGGGTTTGGAGGATGGAGTAAAACCAAAGAGAAGAAGGGGAATTAGCACACACCTAAACCTAGCAATGGTCACAAATAAATCCATCAAGCGCCTTCTCAAATAACAATCACCAACAACCTCCAGCCATACAGCATAAGCTAACTCTGACAATGAGTGCTAGCCAGGACCCAGATTATATAGGAGATGGGAGTGGCTAGCAATGAACAGCTGAGAGCCTTAATACAGGAAAGCTTCCAGGAGCTCTCAACTGAGCAGCTTAACCCCTGCACTACTAAAATAAACCTGAACCATTTAATATGAAGGTGAAGATCTTCCAATCAGTACAGGAGTAGGAGAAATCAGACACTGTGGTCTTCTGGCTCCTCTCTGTTGCAATAAACCCATGACAGTCCGGCTGCAACCTTACAACATACAGACCAGCTTATTTTAAAACTCACTTGAAACTCCATGCACACTTTAAAGGATTTTTTTACTTAAATACTTGTATTTTGAATAAGTTAACTGAGAATCTGTCAGTGAGCTCATTCTAACAGAGAAAGTTATACGTTATCTGTCTTTTAACTGTGCTGATTTATGACTTCATAAAAGTTGATCTGCACTTTTATGTGGTCATAAATCAGTTGAGAGGAACAACAGAAGAGTTTCAAGTTTAGAAAGACCTCACTTACAGATTCTCCGATTCTCCAAGCAGCAGTAGTAAGAGAATATAGAAGGGAAGCGGTGCAAATTTTTTAATGAAAACCAATTGCAAAAGTGATTTTTAGCACAAAATACATGCGCTTAAGTAAAAAAAAAAAAAGAGTCTACATCCTGTAAGTAAAATGTGTTTTTTTATAGGGAGCAATATCTTTCTGCTTGTATATGTAGCTATGTCCATTAATGCAGTGCGTCCGATCCGTCATCGCAGTGCGTAAAGGTAATCGGGTCCAATGTTTAAAGGGGAAGTTCCCATAATTCCCATTAGTGCAGAGTGTTACAATACGATAATGAATGTTGTGACTGCACATCCTGTGATGAAATGTTGCTGTCAGTGAGTATATTCCTTCCAGTAAAGTTGTGTTGTGTAACGCCTCCTGATTATCCACCTTCTTACATCTAACCTGTGAGTCAGTCACTTTTGTTTGTTGCAGGAAGTAAAACTTTACGGTGAACTGAGGCGACTTATAACCATGAGCCGAAATGTCGACATCGGAGCAATGAAGAGTGTGAAGAATGTCCGATGCATGGCGGGACGTATTGTCAGATAGATCCTATAAGGTGCTGGTATATAGAGAAGAGGTCAATGCACTAAGTCCACCCCACGGTCCTCCAGTCTGGGGGACAAAGCTCATCCTCCATAAGACTGAGCAGTCTCCTTGCCATTCCAATGGGGAAGATTTCTCAATAACGCTGTGCGGTTTACGGATTAATGTGCTGCGAAAAAAATGGTGCAGACGGCCCCAAAACGGCACGGACGCGTGTTGGCACATTTCCATGGCTGGAGTGCAGGACGGGACCCAAATAAAATAGGACGTAAAAATAATAATCAATGAAGATCTAGGAAAGCTTCATAATCACAATGGGAAATAATGTATCGGAACCAGGATCCAAGAATGACTTTATTATACAAAACTAATGTAAAGATTGAGTTTTCCTAAAGGTTCATATAAAATAGTTCTTTTTAGTGGAACTTTTGCAAATCAAGGGTTCAAAAAAGAGGCCCTTCAGCAGCTGCAGTGTGCATACATTTCTACTGTATGTAGTAAGGTAGACATCACAATATGCACGTAAGCTGCTGCAGAACCTGAAAATACACCTCAGCTGCTGCAGAACCTCATAATATACACATCTCAGCTGCTGCAGAACCTCATAATACACCTCAGCAGCTGCAGAACCTCACAATACACCTCAGCTGCTGCAGAACCTCACAATACACCTCAGCTGCCGCAGAACGTCATAATATACACCTCAGCTACTGCAGAACCTCATAATACACACCTCAGCTGCTGCAGAACCTCATAATACACCTCAGCTGCTTCAAACCTTCTTTTGAACACACATTTGTGCAGAATATATACAGATATATATATATATATATATATATATATACATATATATATATATATATATATATAGATGTACAGATCTGTTATTTTTATTTTTTTAGATGACAATTTGGTAAAATCTATAAATCCTGTAAATACAAAGTCCACGGTGTCACAATAAAAAAAGGAAAAAACACTGAAATCCTTAAAAATAGAAGAACAATTATTCGGTGTCCCCATCTTGGGAGAAAATTGTGATGTTACCGGATAAATCCGGAGCGGATGTCACAGTCTACATGGAATGTTCTATGCCGGATCGGAGAGAAGAACAGGACGATCCCCCGGTGGACCCCTCTTCTGCACTGCGCACCCAGCCCCCCACACCCTACATGACCAGGGCTTGGATGCCCTCCATACAGACAGGCTGCGGGGTCTCGGGGGCTCCCGCTTTGTGACCGTATCACCGCCTCATAGAACTAAGAGAGTCCCTGCTCTAAGGCAATGGCCGGTATCAGGAGGGACCCTCTGAGACGAGGGCAAAGCAGCAGCTAATACCGAGAAATGGGAGTTTCCTTTGCTATGAGGTAATAAAAACAAATTGATTTTCACATTTTTTCACATCACTTTTTCTTCCACGGGGAACTAAAACTCCCAACGTAACCCTGAAAGACACAGACCTTCTGGACCTGCTCGGAGTTATAGTTTTCTACACAAGTTGTATTCTTGAAGGAGTATTCCCATCTCCAAGATCCTATCCCAATATCTAGTAGGTGTAATAATAATTACATTAGCAATATCTATGTCTATTTCCTCATGTGCAGGACCTTACGTATCCCATGTACAGGACCTTACGTATCCATGGTTACAACCACTGGCATCTAGCTGTCACTTTATCAGTGGTTGTAACCATGGATACATAAGGTTCTGCAATGCCTGCACATGACGAAATAGACAATAGCAAATCAGAAAAACTATTCTACATTTCTAATTGGAGGTATTTGGTATTATTATTATTATTATTACACCTACTACATATTGGGATAGGATGTTGGAGATGGGAATAGCCCTTTTAGTGTTCGTTCACATGTAGAGGTGAAATTCACGGCAATGTTCCTAAGAAAATAAAATAAAAAAATCACAGCAAAAGGGTGCATGTAAAATAGCAGCATGTGAAAGCAGCCTCAGGCTATGTTCACAAGTTGCATTTTTGCAGCCTTTTTATGCAAATTAAAAGCTGATTTTTACAGTACCAGCATAAATTGTGGGATTTCAGAAATCTCATACTGATGCTTGATATTTTTTCCTGACTGAATTGGAAAACGTCTGCTTTTTTGAAAACTCCGTCATGTCACTCCTTTCAGCATTTTTCCCCCCATTGAAAGCAATGGGTAAATTAAAAAAAGCAGCAAAAAGCGCCATCAGTTTTTGCAGTGTTATTAACCCCTTTACCCCCAAGGGTGGTTTGCACGTTAATGACCAGGCCAATTTTTACAATTCTAACCACTGTCCCTTTATGAGGTTATAACTCTGGAAAGCTTCAACGGATCCCAGTGATTCTGACATTGTTTTCTCGGGACATATTGTACTTCATGATAGTGGTAAAAATTCTTTGATAGTACCTGCGTTTGTTTGTGAAAAAAACGGAAATTTGGTGAAAATTATGAAAATTTCGCAATTTTCCAACTTTGAATTTTTATGCAATTAAATCACAGAGATATGTCACACAAAATACTTAATAAGTAACATTTCCCACATGTTTACCTTACATCAGCACAATTTTGGAACCAAAATTTTTTTTCGTTAGGGAGTTATAAGGGTTAAAAGTTGACCAGCCATTTTTCATTTTTACAACACCATTTTTTTTTAGGGACCACATCTCATTTGAAGTCATTTTGAGGGGTCTATATGATAGAAAATACCCAAGTGTGACACCATTCTAAAAACTGCACCCCTCAAGGTGCTCAAAACCATATTCAATAAGTTTATTAACCCTTCTGGTGCTTCACAGGAATTTTTGGAATGTTTAAATAAAAATGAACATTTAACTTTTTTTCACGAAAAATTTACTTCAGCTCCAATTTGTTTTAATTTACCAAGGGTAACAGGAGAAAATGGACCCCAAAAGTTGTTGTACAATTTGTCCTGAGTACGCTGATACCCCATATGTGGGGGTAAACCACTGTTTGGGCTAATGGGAGAGCTCGGAAGGGGAGGAGCGCCATTTGACTTTTCAATGCAAAATTGACAGGAATTGAGATGGGACACCATGTTGCGTTTGAAGAGCCACTGATGTGCCTAAACATTGAAACCCCCCACAAGTGACACCATTTTGGAAAGTAGACCCCCTAAGGAACTTATCTAGAGGTGTGGTGAGCACTTTGACCCACCAAGTGCTTCACAGAAGTTTATAATGCAAAACCGTAAAAATAAAAAATCATATTTTTTCACAAAAATTATCTTTTCGCCCCCAATTTTTTATTTGCCCAAGGGTAAGAGAAGAAATTGGACCCCAAAAGTTGTTGTACAATTTGTCCTGAGTACGCGGATACCCCATATGTGGGGGTAAACCACTGTTTGGGCGCATGAGAGAGCTTGGAAGGGAAGGAGCGCCATTTGACTTTTCAATGCAAAATTGACAGGAATTGAGATGGGACGCCATGTTGCGTTTGGAGAGCCACTGATGTGCCTAAACATTGAAACCCCCCACAAGTGACACCATTTTGGAAAGTAGACCCCCTAAGGAATTTATCTAGATGTGTTTTGAGCGCTTTGACCCACCAAGGGCTTCGCAGAAGTTTATAATGCAGAGCCGTAAAAATAAAACAAACATTTTTTCCCACAAAAATTATTTTTTAGCCCCCAGTTTTGTATTTTCCCGAGGGTAACAGGAGAAATTGGACCCCAAAAGTTGTTGTCCAATTTGTCCTGAGTGCGCTGATACCCCATATGTGGGGGGGGGGAACCACTGTTTGGGCACACGGAAGAGCTCGGAAGGGAAGGAGCACTGTTTTACTTTTTCAACGCAGAATTGGCTGGAATTGAGATCGGACGCCATGTCGCATTTGGAGAGCCCCTGATGTGCCTAAACAGTGGAAACCCCCCAATTATAACTGAAACCCTAATCCAAACACACCCCTAACCCAAATCCCAACGGTAACCCTAACCACACCTCTAACCCTGACACACCCCTAACCCTAATCCCAACCCTATTCCCAACTGTAAATGTAATCTAAACCCTAACCGTAACTTTAGCCCCAACCCTAACCCTAACTTTAGCCCCAACCCTAACTGTAGCCCCAACCCTAACCCTAACCCTAGCCCTAACCCTAGCCCTAACCCTAGCCCTAACCCTAGCCCTATGTTGTGAATTCTGTTGTCGGGCTCCCTCCTGTGGTCATGAATGGTACTTCGGCTGGTTCTGTCCATGGACTTCCTCTGGTGGGTGTTTCTGAGTTTCCTTTCACAGGTGACGAGGTTAATTCGTTAGCTGCTGCTCTATTTAACTCCACTTAGATCTTTGCTCCATGCCACCTGTCAATGTTCCAGTATTGGTCTAGTTCAATCCTGGATCGTTCTTGTGACCTGTCTTCCCATCAGAAGCTAAGTTCCAGCTTGTATTTCTTTGGTTTGCTATTTTTCTGTCCAGCTTGCTATTTAATTTGTTGTCTTGCTTGCTGGAAGCTCTGGGACGCAGAGGGAGCGCCTCCGCACCGTGAGTCGGTGAGGAGGGTCTTTTTGCGCCCTCTGCGTGGTCTTTTGTAGGTTTTTGTGCTGACCGCAAAGTAACCTTTCCTATCCTCGGTCTGTTCAGTAAGTCGGGCCTCACTTTGCTTTATCTATTTCATCTCTGTGTTTGTATTTTCATCTTTACTCACAGTCATTATATGTGGGGGGCTGCCTTTTCCTTTGGGGAATTTCTCTGAGGCAAGGTAGGCTTTATTTTTCTATCTTCAGGGCTAGCTAGTTTCTTAGGCTGTGCCGAGTTGCATAGGGGGCGTTAGGCGCAATCCACGGCTATTTCTAGTGTGGTTGATAGGTTTAGGGATTGCGGTCAGCAGAGTTCCCACGTCCCAGAGCTCGTCCTTATTATCAGTAACTATCAGGTCATTCCGTGTGCTCTTAACCACCAGGTCCATTATTGTCCTGACCACCAGGTCATAACAGTACAGGTGGCCCAAAGTACTAATGCATCTCAATAGAGGGATAAGAGAAGTTCTGAGACCTTTTTTTTTTTCTTTGCAGTGTGTTTTGTCTCAATTTTCCCCTTTACCTCTGGGTGGTTCAGGACACTGGTATAAACATGGACATTCAAGGTCTGTCCTCTTGGATGGATAATCTTACTACAAGGATACAAAACATTCAAGATTTTGTGGTTCAGAATCCGATGTCAGAGCCTAGGATTCCTATTCCTGATTTGTTCTTTGGTGATAGATCTAAGTTCTTGAATTTCAAAAATAATTGTAAATTGTTTCTTGCCTTGAAACCTCGCTCCTCAGGTGACCCTGTTCAACAAGTAAAGATCATTATTTCTTTGTTACGTGGTGACCCTCAAGACTGGGCATTTTCCCTTGCGCCAGGAGATCCGGCATTGCGTGATGTTGATGCGTTTTTCCTGGCGCTTGGATTGCTTTATGACGAACCTAATTCAGTGGATCAGGCAGAGAAAATCTTGCTGGCTCTGTGTCAGGGTCAGGATGAGGTAGAGATATATTGTCAGAAGTTTAGAAAGTGGTCTGTGCTCACTCAGTGGAATGAATGTGCCCTGGCAGCAATCTTCAGAAAGGGTCTCTCTGAAGCCCTTAAGGATGTCATGGTGGGGTTTCCCATGCCTGCTGGTCTGAATGAGTCTATGTTCTTGGCCATTCAGATCGATCAACGCTCTTGTGAGAGCGTAAAGCTGTGCACCATTTGGCGGTACTATCTGAGCATGGGCCTGAGCCTATGCAATGTGATAGGACTTTGACCAGAGCTGAACGGCAAGAACACAGACGTCGGAATGGGCTATGTTTTTACTGTGGTGATTCCACTCATGCTATCTCCGATTGTCCTAAGCGCACTAAGCGGTTCGCTAGGTCTGCCACCATTGGTACGGTACAGTCTAAATTTCTATTGTCTGTTACTCTGATTTGCTCTTTGTCATCCTATTCTGTTATGGCATTTGTGGATTCAGGCGCTGCCCTGAATTTGATGGACTTGGAGTATGCTAGGCGCTGTGGTTTTTTCTTGGAGCCCTTGCAGTATCCTATTCCATTGAGAGGAATTGATGCTACGCCTTTGGCCAAGAATAAGCCTCAGTATTGGACCCAATTGACCATGTGCATGGCTCCTGCACATCAGGAGGATATCCGCTTTCTGGTGTTGCATAATCTGCATGATGTGGTCGTTTTGGGGTTGCCATGGCTACAGGTTCATAATCCAGTATTGGACTGGAAATCTATGTCTGTGTCCAGCTGGGGTTGCCAGGGGGTACATGGTGATGTTCCATTTTTGTCTATTTCGTCTTCCACTCCTTCTGAAGTTCCAGAGTTTTTGTCGGATTATCGGGATGTATTTGATGAGCCCAAAGCCAGTGCCCTACCTCCTCATAGGGATTGTGATTGTGCAATTAATTTGATTCCTGGTAGTAAGTTTCCTAAGGGCCGATTGTTCAATTTATCTGTGCCAGAACACGCCGCTATGCGGAGTTATATAAAGGAATCCGTGGAGAAAGGCCATATTCGCCCGTCGTCATCACCGTTAGGAGCAGGGTTCTTTTTTGTGGCCAAGAAGGATGGTTCTTTGAGACCTTGTATTGATTACTGCCTTCTTAATAAAATTACAGTCAAATTTCAGTATCCTTTGCCGTTGCTGTCTGATTTGTTTGCTCGTATTAAAGGGGCTAGTTGGTTCACCAAGATAGATCTTCGAGGGGCGTATAATCTTGTGCGTATTAAACAAGGCGATGAATGGAAAACAGCATTTAATACGCCCGAGGGCCATTTTGAGTACCTGGTTATGCCATTCGGGCTTTCCAATGCTCCATCAGTATTTCAGTCCTTTATGCATGACATCTTCCGAGAGTACCTGGATAAATTCCTGATTGTGTATTTGGATGATATTTTGGTCTTTTCAGATAATTGGGAGTCTCATGTGACGCAGGTCAGAATGGTGTTCCAGGTCCTTCGTGCGAATTCCTTGTTTGTGAAGGGGTCAAAGTGTCTCTTTGGAGTTCAGAAGGTTTCATTTTTGGGGTTCATTTTTTCCCCTTCTACTATCGAGATAGACCCTGTTAAAGTCCAGGCCATTTACGATTGGACTCAGCCGACATCTGTGAAGAGCCTGCAAAAGTTCCTGGGCTTTGCTAATTTTTATCGGCGCTTCATCGCTAATTTTTCTACTGTTGTCAAACCGTTGACTGATTTGACCAAGAAGGGTGCTGATGTGGTCAATTGGTCTTCTGCAGCTGTAGAGGCTTTTCAGGAGTTGAAGCGTCGTTTTTCTTCTGCCCCTGTGTTGTGCCAGCCAGATGTTTTGCTTCCGTTTCAGGTTGAGGTTGATGCTTCTGAGATTGGAGCAGGGGCTGTTTTGTCGCAAAGAAGCTCTGATGGCTCGGTGATGAAGCCATGTGCTTTCTTTTCTAGAAAGTTTTCGGCTGCTGAGCGTAACTATGATGTTGGTAATCGTGAATTGTTGGCCATAAAGTGGGCATTCGAGGAGTGGCGTCATTGGCTGGAAGGAGCCAAGCATCGCGTGGTGGTCTTGACAGATCACAAGAATTTGACTTATCTTGAGTCTGCCAAACGGTTGAATCCTAGACAGGCTCGATGGTCGTTATTTTTCTCCCGTTTTGATTTTGTGGTTTCGTACCTTCCGGGCTCTAAGAATGTGAAGGCTGATGCCCTGTCAAGGAGTTTTGTGCCTGACTCTCCGGGTGTTCCTGAGCCGGCGGGTATTCTCAAAGAGGGGGTAATTTTGTCTGCCATCTCCCCTGATTTGCGGCGGGTGCTGCAAAAATTTCAGGCTGATAGACCTGACCGTTGCCCAGCGGAGAAACTGTTTGTCCCTGATAGATGGACTAGTAGAGTTATCTCTGAGATTCATTGTTCAGTGTTGGCTGGGCATCCTGGAATCTTTGGTACCAGAGATTTGGTGGCTAGATCCTTCTGGTGGCCGTCTTTGTCGCGGGATGTGCGTTCTTTTGTGCAGTCCTGTGGGACTTGTGCTCGGGCTAAGCCCTGCTGTTCTCGTGCCAGTGGGTTGCTTTTGCCCTTGCCGGTCCCGAAGAGGCCCTGGACGCATATTTCTATGGATTTTATTTCGGATCTCCCTGTCTCTCAAAAGATGTCGGTCATTTGGGTGGTTTGTGATCGCTTTTCTAAGATGGTCCATTTGGTACCTTTGTCTAAATTGCCTTCCTCCTCTGATTTGGTGCCATTATTTTTCCAGCATGTGGTTCGTTTACATGGTATCCCGGAGAACATCGTTTCTGACAGAGGTTCCCAGTTTGTTTCAAGGTTTTGGCGATCCTTTTGTGCTAGGATGGGCATTGATTTGTCTTTTTCCTCGGCTTTCCATCCTCAGACAAATGGCCAAACCGAACGAACTAATCAAACTTTGGAAACATATCTGAGATGCTTTGTTTCTGCTGATCAGGATGACTGGGTGTCCTTTTTGCCGTTGGCTGAGTTCGCCCTTAATAATCGGGCCAGCTCGGCTACTTTGGTTTCGCCGTTTTTCTGCAATTCTGGTTTCCATCCTCGTTTCTCTTCAGGGCAGGTTGAGTCTTCAGACTGTCCTGGTGTAGATACTGTGGTGGATAGGTTGCAGCAGATTTGGACTCATGTGGTGAACAATTTGACATTGTCCCAGGAGAAGGCTCAACGTTTCGCTAACCGCCGGCGCTGTGTGGGTCCCCGACTTCGTGTTGGGGATTTGGTTTAGTTCTCGTCTCGTTATGTTCCTATGAAGGTTTCCTCTCCTAAGTTTAAGCCTCGTTTCATTGGTCCGTATAAGATTTCTGAGGTTATCAATCCTGTGTCATTTCGTTTGGCCCTTCCTGCTTCTTTTGCCATCCATAATGTATTCCATAGTTCGTTATTGCGGAGATACGTGGCGCCTGTGGTTCCATCCGTTGATCCTCCTGCCCCGGTGTTAGTTGAGGGGGAGTTGGAGTATGTGGTGGAGAAGATTTTGGATTCTCGTGTTTCGAGACGGAAACTCCAGTACCTGGTTAAGTGGAAGGGTTATGGTCAGGAAGATAATTCCTGGGTTTTTGCCTCTGATGTTCATGCTGCCGATCTGGTTCGTGCCTTTCATTTGGCTCATCCTGGTCGGCCTGGGGGCTCTGGTGAGGGTTCGGTGACTCCTCCTCAAGGGGGAGGGTACTGTTGTGAATTCTGTTGTCGGGCTCCCTCCTGTGGTCATGAATGGTACTTCGGCTGGTTCTGTCCATGGACTTCCTCTGGTGGGTGTTTCTGAGTTTCCTTTTACAGGTGACGAGGTTAATTCGTTAGCTGCTGCTCTATTTAACTCCACTTAGATCTTTGCTCCATGCCACCTGTCAATGTTCCAGTATTGGTCTAGTTCAATCCTGGATCGTTCTTGTGACCTGTCTTCCCATCAGAAGCTAAGTTCCAGCTTGTATTTCTTTGGTTTGCTATTTTTCTGTCCAGCTTGCTATTTAATTTGTTGTCTTGCTTGCTGGAAGCTCTGGGACGCAGAGGGAGCGCCTCCGCACCGTGAGTCGGTGAGGAGGGTCTTTATGCGCCCTCTGCGTGATCTTTTGTAGGTTTTTGTGCTGACCGCAAAGTAACCTTTCCTATCCTCGGTCTGTTCAGTAAGTCGGGCCTCACTTTGCTTTATCTATTTCATCTCTGTGTTTGTATTTTCATCTTTACTCACAGTCATTATATGTGGGGGGTTGCCTTTTCCTTTGGGGAATTTCTCTGAGGCAAGGTAGGCTTTATTTTTCTATCTTCAGGGCTAGCTAGTTTCTTAGGCTGTGCCGAGTTGCATAGGGAGCGTTAGGCGCAATCCACGGCTATTTCTAGTGTGGTTGATAGGTTTAGGGATTGCGGTCAGCAGAGTTCCCACGTCCCAGAGCTCGTCCTTATTATCAGTAACTATCAGGTCATTCCGTGTGCTCTTAACCACCAGGTCCATTATTGTCCTGACCACCAGGTCATAACAGCCCTAACCCTAGCCCTAACCGTAACCCTAACCCTAGCCCTAATGGGAAAATGGAAATAAATAAAAAAAAATTATTTTTCCCTAACTAAGGGGGTGATGAAGGGGAAATTGATTTACTTTTATAGTGGGTTTTTTATCGGATTTTTATGATTGGCAGCCGTCACACACTGAAAGACGCTTTTTATTGCAAAAAATATTTTTTGCGTTACCACATTTTGAGAGCTATAATTTTTCCATATTTTGGTCCACAGAGTCATGTGAGGTCTTGTTTTTTTGCGGGACGAGTTGACATTTTTATTGGTAACATTTTCGGGCACGTGACATTTTTTGATCGCATTTTATTAAGATTTTTGTGAGGCAGAATGACCAAAAACCAGCTATTCATGAATTTCTTTTGGGGGAGGCGTTTATACCGTTCCGCGTTTGGTAAAATTGATAAAGCAGTTTTATTCTTCGGGTCAGTATGATTACAGCGATACCTCATTTATATCATTTTTTTATGTTTTGCCGCTTTTATACGATAAAAACTATTTTATAGAAAAAATAATTATTTTTGCATCGCTTTATTCTCAGGACTATAACTTTTTTATTTTTTCGCTTATGATACTGTATAGCAGCTCGTTTTTTGCGGGACAAGATGACGTTTTCAGCGGTATCATGATTATTTATATCTGTCTTTTTGATCGCGTGTTATTCCACTTTTCGTTCGGCAGTATGATAATAAAGCGTTGTTTTTTGCCTGTTTTTTTTTTTTCTTACGGTTTTTACTGAAGGGGTTAACTAGTGGGCCAGTTTTATAGGTCGGGTTGTTACGGACGTGGCGATACTAAATATATGTACTTTTATTGTTTTTTTTTTTATTATTTAGATAAAGAAATGTATTTATGGGAATAATATATATATTTTTTTTATTATTTAGGAATATTTTTTTTTATTTTTTTTTTTAGACATTTTGAAACATTTTTTTTTTTTACTTTTTTACTTTGTCCCAGGGGGGGACATCACAGATCGGTGATCTGACAGTTTGCACAGCACACTGTCAGATCACCGATCTGACTTGCAGCACTGCAGGCTTCACAGTGCCTGCTCTGAGCAGGCTCTGTGAAGCCACCTCCCTCCCTGCAGGACCCGGATGCCGCGGCCATCTTGGATCCGGGGCCTGCAGCGAGTAAGGAGGTAGGAGACCCTCGCAGCAACGCGATCACATCATGTTGCTGCGGGGGGCTCAGGGAAGCTCGCAGGGAGCCCCCTCCCTGCGCGATGCTTCCCTATACCGCCGGCACATCGCGATCATGTTTGATCGCGGTGTGCCGGGGGTTAATGTGCCGGGAGCGGTCCGTGACCGCTCCTGGCACATAGTGCCGGATGTCAGCTGCGATAGGCAGCTGACACCCGGCCGCGATCGGCAGCGCTCCCCCCGTGAGCGCTGCCGATCGCATATGACGTACTATCCCGTCGAGGGTCAGATAGGCCCAGGGCACCTCGACGGGATAGTACGTCTAAGGTCAGAAAGGGGTTAATTAAAAAAGCAGGGACAGCAGAATGTGAAACACATTTATTTCTGCATTTTTTCCAAAATTAAACCAAAATATCTTGATGTCCTCACCTAAGAATGGTGGTTACATTAGTACAGTTTAATCAAATTAGTGATATGTGTAACAGTAAACAATACCTGACCAATGCGTGATCACTGCCAATGTCTTAGGTAAACTATGCCTGACCAATCCAACTCCCCCAGCTGAATTTACATTTGCAAAAATGTGTTTTTTTTCATGAACTCATATCAACTTTTTTGCTCAGAATAGTCACTATTTTTTCAGACATAAAAATCTTTCTAAATAATTTTATCAAATTGTTTTATGGCTTCACATACGTCTTGCATCATTGGCCGAACACCACGCATTGTTCATGCTTGTACGGTGGAAGCAAAGGTGAATTTTGGGATCAAAACGCAGCAAGAAAAGCAGAACAATGGCCAGCAAAAGATGTTTTTTTGTCTGCAGCTTTTTTGCTGCCAAAACATCAGGTTTTGGCTACAGAAGAAAAAAAGGAGCTTCAGGTCAGTTGCTATAAAAAGGTGTAAAGACCACATCATCAGCCAAGACAGCGGTGAGAAGAGCCCAACCTACCTAGTAGGTGATACTGAGCCCACTTCTAGCATTGCAGAAAGTGGAGAGGATCTTACCGATCCAGAATGTGCACAAGGTGCACCCGAGGGGCTGCCACAAACAGGACCCCGAGACAATCTAAAAAGGAAAGCACCAACCTCCGAGGACAGTCAGCCTGAGATGCTGCCACCAGCCAAGAGAGCTGCTACAGAAAATGATATACTTAGAGAAGTAACCCCGGAGATGGAGACCCCACAAGTGGAGATGCCCATCAGCCAAGACAGCGGTGACAAGAGCCCAACCTACATAGTAGGTAATACTGAGCCCACTTCTAACATTGCAGAAAGTGGAGAGGATCTTGCCGATCTTGAATTTACTCAAGGTGCACCCACAAACAAGACCCCAGGATTTTGCCAATCCAGAATGTGCACAAGGTGCACCCGAGGGGCTGCCACAAACAGGACCCTGAGACAATCTGAAAAGGAAAGCATTAACCTCCGAGGGCAGTCAGTCCGAGATGCTGCCACCAGCCAAGAGAGCTGCTACAGAAGACATTACTGTTATACTTAGAGTAACCCCAGAGATGGAGACCCCACAAGTGGAGATGCCCGATATCGGGAACCAGGAGGACAAACTACGTCCAGAGCTCTTAACCATCCTGCAGAGCAAAGGGGAGGAAGGCTACCTGGATGACGAGATCATCATTATGGCCCAGGACCTGCTGCGGAGCCAGTTTCAAAGGGTTTTGATGGCCTGCAGCCCCCCTGCGCTCTTATGGTACCAGGGTACAGCGTAAGGAAGAATGCTGTACAAATCCACTATGATCAAGAGAGGGAGCACTGGCTGACAACCTGCTATAAAAATGGCCAAATCTTTGTGGCCGACAGCTTCAGCTTCAGTAATCTGTCTCCATCCATCCGTCAGCAGATTACCAACATGTACGGTGAAGTGGTCGACAATCCCCTGAAACATCTGAGGTTTATCGAACTGCTACGACTGTGGCTTATATGCTATAGCGATTGCCTTTGAGCTTATGGCAGAAGGCGGTGAACCCAGAGCTGAGTTCCAGCATCAGAAGATGAGGACTCATCTAATATCCTGCCTGCAGACCGGCAGGATCAGCGGATTTCCCAAAAAGGTCAAGCAGTGACTCCATGTCTATAAACGGCATGTAGCGTCTATGATGAAGCGATCGCCCCGGCCTTCACCGGACACGACCTGAGACCAGTAAGTAACCATATACTTTCCATAATACCCTCAATATAGTGAATGTATAAATGGGGGTGTGCTGCCATTATTGGGGGTGTCTAATATTCATTCTTTTACTTATTCCAGAAAGAACACAAGCAAGAAACTCCGGCCGTCACATCCAGGCCAGAGATGGATCGCATCGGACGCCCTCAAAGCCCTAAATCACGTAAGTTCCTTGTTACAGAGTTACTACGTCTTCTCAGGTGATAATATATGTATATCACCAAAAGTCATGTTGTCAGACATGGTGGTGAGTGTCATTGTATCCTCATTGTATCCTGATGTTCTGTTTCTTTCCATCTCACAATATTTATGAACCCAGAGCTGAGTTCCAGTATCAGAACAGCAGGATCAGCGATTTCCCAAAAAGGTCCAGAAGGGACTCCATGTCTATAAACGGCATGTAGAGACTATGACGGTCTGAGAAATCGCCCCAACCTTCACCGGACATGACCCGGGGTCACAGACCAGTCTGCACCAGTAAGTAACCATGGACTTTCCATAATACCCTCAATATGGTGCATGTATAAATATGATGGGGGACATGCTGTCATTACTGGCGGCGTCTGATCTTCATTGTTTTTATTTTTTCTTAAGGTCAGGAAGTGACTCCATGTCTATAAACGGCAGGAAGAGTATAAGACGTTCCAAGAGATCGCCCCGATCTTCACTGGACATGACCCGAGGCCAGAGACCAGTCTGCACCAGTAAGTAACCATGGACTTTCCATAATAGTCTCAATATAGTGAATATATAAATATGATGGGGGTGTGCTGCCATTATTTGGGGAGTGTAATATACATTTTTTTACTTCTTATTTCAGAAAGAGCATGAAGCGAGTAAATCCGGCCGTCACATCCAGGCCCAGAGATGGATCGCATCGGACGCCCTCAAACCCTAAATCATGTAAGTTCATTGTTTAAAGAGTTTATAAGACGTCTCCAGCTACTGGATAGTAGTTCCTCTTTTTGTTTTTGTGTTAGGTTTTTTTTTTCTGTTAAACGTGTGAACGTGCTGCTGCATATTGCACTTATACCAGCATAAGCTCCACAACACCTTACATAAGGTGAGATTATTATTACAAGAGTGCGAGCGCGTAATGTAATGGCAGTAGGTGATAATAGCAGCAGCCATGACGCCATATTGTGAGGACATGGAATAGTTTATGGATGAAGACGAGGGGAGAAGTGACCATTACTGTGAAATGATCCAGAACCATGTACACAACTGTGGTCACATCCTGACTGCCTGCAGTCACCACTAGGGGGAGCTCCCACTCACCACAATGTACAGGCTCCACTTCTCCCCCTAGTGGTACCCAGATTTATAACTAGTGACAGACAGCAGAGGATGCGGAGCTGTGTATCAGATGAACTTAGCTCCAGCCCGCATAAAGATGTATTAAGAGATTAATTATCGCAGGATTATAAAGTGTTTTCTGTTATTTTGTACACAGAAGTGTGAACCAGAACAGGAATGACCCCAAGTCATGGCTATAACAAGTGTCAGTGTTTCTGTCATCACCATGGACAAAATATAATCCAGGTAAGAGGAGTGCAATGATTGTCAGTGACGTCTTTGAAATGTAATATTCGGCTGCTCCATGATCAGGTTTATTTTATTTATCTGCAGATCACTGTTTCAGAGCCGGGGTCTCTTTGTACCCCCAAAATGAAGATGGGGTACAGCTAGAGATGACGGTGGTGACAAGTCAATGATGTGGCGGCCGCCATGTCAGGAGCAGATCAGCCGCACCTCAGGACAAGGCAGATTCCGGGCTCGGTCTCTGTCCTCATTACTTTCTGCAGTCAGATGTGATCACAGGATCAGTGAATCTTCTGCTGCATCCGCCCCGATCTATGGAACATGCTGCCATGATCCAGCACCATCCTGGGGAAGGGCACGTCAGACAGGGTTCCCTAGAGGTTTCCTCCACTGGGGGTTTCTCCTCTCCTGAGCGTTGACGGACGACTCTCCGTGAGTCCAGGACCCATCATCATTATCATCATGGTGGGAACTTCTATATGTGATATCTTGTATGAAGTTAATAAAGAATTAAATTATTATCAAGCAGTCGTGTATCTGAGCCGTGCGTCTGAGCCGTGTGAGCCGTGTATTTGAGCCATGTATCTGAGCCGTGTATGTGAGCCGTGCATCTGAGCAGTGAATCTGAGCCCTGTGTCTGAGCCGTGTATCTGAGCAGTGAGTCTGAGCCATGTGTCTGAGCCATTGTACCTGAGCCGTGTATCTGAACCATGTGTCTGAACCGTGTGTTTGAGCTGTGTGTCTGAGCCATGTATGTGAGCTGTGAATCTGAGCTTTGGAGTCTGAGCCATGTATGTGAGCTGTGTATCTGAGTAATGTCTCTGCTCGATCTGAATCGATCGGTGGTCTTGCATATTCGTCTCCACGCTGTTTTTATATTAGACCACTTGGAAATAACTGAGTTGTGCACTGGACAATTTTCGTCAGTCGCACAGAGAATGAATGGATCGGAGCTGCGCCAGTCATCCTCCGGCTCATTCAGAGCAGCCCTGGTCCCAGTATTTGGGGGGGTCAGTAATTTATCTCCTTTTCTATCAATAGGGGTAACACATATCTGGTTCAGCCATTGTATTATTTGTGGGAAAATCACTTTAAAATTAAAACGCAGCAGCTAGAAAAACGCAAACTAACAATAAAGTGACTTGTCCCAGCTATGGTCACTATAACAGGGGTTGTCTCATCAAGACAGAAAGGTTTCTGAGCTACTACTTGTGGGATGAAGCCATGGCTGCACATAGGTGTTATTGCTCCACTCATCGTCTATAGGACTGCTATGGATGACAGACCCGTAGCTAATAAATGGAGCACATGTGAGGCCACTGTATCAAAGGTTTTTTTGGAGGCCCATTTTTCTATTGATCAAAGTGTTTGGACCCCCAGTGATCTACAAGTTTTGGAGAACAGGGGGTCTCATGTTACGCTCTGACTTGCTACCAGTGTAAAGGGGGGAATATAACCCTCAACATTAAAATTGCAGGAAAAGTCATGGAATTATGGAGGTGACAGGTGCGATATTTTCTCTGATGAAGGCCCCTACAAACTGTTTGGGATATCTGGAAGAGTGATTGTCCGGAGAAGAAAAGGTGACACTGCCATAAGTCCTGTGTCTGCCAGCAATAAAGAGACCAGAGACCTCTCATCTGTGGGGGCTTCTCATCAGTGGAGGGGGCTCACTCACAATTAGGCCGGCGTCACACACAGCGTAAAACAATACGGTCCGTATATTACGGCCGTAATACGCTGAAAAGTCCCGAAAATAGTGGTCCGTAGCTCCTCCGTAGGCAGGGTGTGTCAGCGTTTTTTGCGCATGGCATCCTCCGTATGTAATCCGTATGGCATCCGTACTGCGTGGTTTTCTCGCAGGCTTGCAAAACCAACATACCGCTATAGAAGTGATCCATGGGTCCCAAAAATAAAAAAAAATATATATATACTGTCTATATATATATATATATATATATGTCAGTAGACACATATATGTATATATATTAATATTTTTTCCAGCGCTATACAGCTTGAAAGCCGGTAATTCAATTGCCGGCTTTTTCTTTCTCCTTCCTAAAACCCGACATGATTTGAGACATGGTTTACATACAGTAAACCATGTCTTTTCTCCTTTTTTTTTGCAGATTCCACACTACTAATGTCAGTAGTGTGTATCTGCAAAATTTGGCCGTTCTAGCTCTTAAAATAAAGGGTTAAATGGCGGAAAAAATTGGCGTGAGCTCCCGCGCAATTTTCTCCGCCAGAGTAGTAAAGCCATGTAGTAGAAAAAAGATCGGGCTGACAGCACTCACACAAACGGGCGCTCGTTCCTTGTCCAGGGAACCAACCTGGATATGTACAATAGTCCAAAGGAAGATGAACAGCGCTCCAGCCGGGTGTCGTGGTATCAAAAAAGAAAACTTTATTGGTCCATGTAAAAGCAACGTTTCGACCAGTATCCTGGTCTTTTTCAAGCATGTAGCACAGTACAAAGTGTCGACTTAAATGGTGTGGATACCACACAGGGCACCAATCACCAACCAGCCACTAATTACATATACAAATACAAAAAGTAACATCAATCAAACTATATATAATACATTAAAATAGATACATACAATATCTGCAGCGTTAGAAACAAAGAAAATCAAATCTCAAAAGCATATAACATAATATTGCTGCAATGTTTATATTCCGTCCAGCCAATTAGGTTCCGGCATATCCGTAGTCACGGCTACAAATTTCCAATGAAACAGTCCTTGCAGCGATCCTCCTGTCCAATCCGGATCAATTCTGCGGTGGGCGCCAAAATTCAACCAGCCTATCAAACCCCATCATGCTTCCAAGCCAGTCCCCGGTAACCAATCAGGCAAACACTTATATCATATACCATGACTACATCACAACCCTGCGACTCACTACGGCAAGCCACCTGGCCGCAGAGGACTCAGAAGCACCCTGATAGGTGTAGCTGTGCGTCATGACAACAGCCCGCCCACCTCACGTGATCACACAACCGGGTCCGCCCCACAGTGACGCAACCATCCATCCCCCACGCACAGGGGAAGCCGCGGATGCGCGCAGACTCAGTACCGCCGGAAACCGCCGCATCGTAAGCCACGATACAGGCAGATCCAGCGGCACAGTGAGATGCCACGCCCCCCGCCAACCCACATGCAAAGAGGACGCCGGCGCGTCACAAACAGGACGTCCCAGATGCGACGTCACAGAGTCAGCTAGCCAGATGCCAATACACAGGCGCCTATAACCATTGGATCTGTGCAGCCACGGCCACAACGGGTTGCCAAGGGAACCTAAATAAATATAAATAGATATAATTAGCCATCTATAAGGTGTAACTCAAGATAAAACATGGAAAAAGCCATTTTGATCAGATAGATCAATAGAGTGACACTACCTAGGGACGGAAAAGGATATTGTATAATCAATCGCTAAAAACAATAAAAAACGACAAAAACACTATAAAAACACTATAAGAACAAGTGTATCGTTCCTTCAGATAAATCTTCTTCCCCGTATGAGGGTGATAGAAAAATTCCCCTTTAAGCATGTTGTTACAGCTCGCACACCCCAGACATGGAAAATTTCCAAGTCTGGGTGTGCTTAGAGTCGATTGGACTAGGGAGCTCTTAGATGATCCAATATCCGATCTCACCAAACTATCACCCAGATTGCGACCCCTTCTGTATGACATCATTGGATAGTTTTTAAACGCTGGTATAGATGGTAAACCGCGCTGCAAACCCATCCAATGTTTTTTCAAAATCCTGTCAATTTGACCACTAGCTGAAGTGTATGTAGATACAAAAGGGATACGTTCCCCGGGCTGCTTCAAGGACCCTGATTTACGAGTGGACTCCCGTGATATATTCCGAGCCTTATGACTAAATCTGCAAAGCTCCTTCTTGGGATAACCCCTGTTGGAGAACTTCAGACACATTTCATCCAGCCTCCGATCAACCACAGTGTCATCCGACACTATTCTCCGCACCCTCAAGAGTTGGCTCCATGGTAAGGAGTTAACCATTCTCCGAGGATGGTTGCTATCAAATAGCAACAGGCCATTTCTATCGGTCTCCTTCACAAAAATGTCTGTCTTCAATTTATCTCCTTCTTTATAAACAAGGGTATCCAAAAACTGGAGCTGAGAAGTAGAAGAGGTCAAAGTAAACTGTAATTCCACGTATACTCCATTAAGATAATGGTGAAACTCATTAAGTTCTGTCACATTACCATCCCAAATCAAAAAAATATCATCAATGTAACGCCACCAGGCCCTGACGTGGCGCCAGAGGCTGGAACAGTACACAAACCTGTCCTCGAATACCGCCATATAGATGTTTGCATAAGTGGGGGCCACATTGGACCCCATGGCGGTACCCCTCAACTGTAAAAAGAACTCATCCCCAAAGAGAAAATAATTCCTCCTGAGGATGAGCTCTAACAGTGTGAGGACAAGTCGTGCACTCTCCGGGGCCACGTCAGAGCCCGATAGCGCACAAGAAACTGCGTCGAGCCCCTTGTCATGCTCGATCGACGTGTATAAAGATACAACGTCAAACGATGCAAGCAAGGTGGTCTCAGACACAGTGATGCCTTCAAGTTTGTCAAGGAAATCATTCGTGTCACGAATGTAAGATCTAGCTGATATAGCATAGGTACGCAATACTTTATCTAAGAAAATCGCTGTCTTATTAAATAGAGAGCCCCTCCCCGAGACAATAGGCCTTCCGGGGGGGTTTTCCAAATCCTTATGAATTTTCGGTAGTATATATATCACCGGTATCACTGGTGCATCAACGATCAAAAATTCTGACAACTTGTGGTCAATGAGTCCCATGGCTAGGGAGTCACTGACCACAAGTTGTAATTCCTTCTGAAAACGAGTAGTGGGATTACTTGGTAGTTTCTCATAGACACATCGATCTCCCAGTTGCCGTAAGATTTCTGCTTTGTATTTTACACTGTCCATAACGACAACCGCCCCGCCTTTATCGGCCTGTTTAATGGTTAACAAAGAATTATCTGCCAAGGCCCTCAAAACTTTCTTATCAGCCACTGTCATATTACAATTGCTCGGAGGTTTAAATGTCTTTTTTAATCTATCGATATCCCTCTGAACCAATACAATATAGGATTCTACAAAATGATCCCTATTGGGTGGCTGAAAATCACTTTTGGTATATAACCCCAACTCCCGCAGAGTAAAACCCCGTGATGGTACATTCGTACTAAACGACTCATCATTACATTTATCAGCAAAAAATGAAGATAGTCTTAACCTCCTAAAAAAGGCATGCAGGTCAACTTCTAACGAAAACCAATCAGGGTTACTAGACGGGCAAAATGAAAGGCCTTTAGACAATACTTTGAGTTCAATTTCAGAGAGAGTGACAGAAGAAATATTTACCACCAAGCTCCTATTATCATTTAACTGTCCTTCGTGTTCCTCATTTTCATCGTGTTCTTCCTCGTTGGACGTTGTTCTCTGTGCATACTCCGATTTTCTGTGTTTCCGGCCGCCTCTCCGGCCCCTCCTCCTGGATCTGTTTTGTCCATATTTTCTCTCTCTAAAAAAGGCAAACGCCTAGCGCCCTCCATATTAGAATCCTCTGTGGAATCAGATTCAGCTGAGGTGAAGCCAAAATTCGAATGATTCTTCACCTGTTGCCTCCTGCGCTTTTTAGGCACCCCGGGCTTACCCCTACCCTTATAGGGGAGATGATTAGGTCCCATATGCCATGAGAAAACCCGGCCCGCCTTATAGTCTTCCACGTCACGGAACCACTTTACCCGTTTAGTGGATTCAATGTCTGCCCGGAACTTCCCCAAATTTACCTCGATTTTATTTTGTAGGGAGCCCCAGTCCTGTGCTGTCAGCTGCGATTTCAGTTGTTCCTCCAGTTCTAAAGTACCTTTCTTCAGCACCTCCATCTCCTTCTTTAGAAATTCAATGTTCAATAACATGATGTCAAATGCAAATTTATTAGTAATTGACTCGAACTTAGAGCAAAATTGTTCATTATCTGGTAAAAGGGTGGGTCTAAGATGTGGCCGTAGCCCACGTGGAATTCTCCTCGCTCTGAAATATTCCATCAGAGTCACCACATGGAGTTCCAGGGAAATGTATCTCCTTCTGTCATTCTCCCACTTCTTTTTAAGCATATCTGCCGTGGGTTTACTCAAGAATGACATATCCGCATTAGAGCCAGAAAGTATCCGTCTGGCATCATCGTCAGTATACGAAAAAATCATGGCATTATCTAGGCCACCCACCTCTAGATTGGTATTCACATCCATATTTATGGTTGGGGTGCACATCAGTCCAGGTTCAGTCCATGTAGTAGAAAAAAGATCGGGCTGACAGCACTCACACAAACGGGCGCTCGTTCCTTGTCCAGGGAACCAACCTGGATATGTACAATAGTCCAAAGGAAGATGAACAGCGCTCCAGCCGGGTGTCGTGGTATCAAAAAAGAAAACTTTATTGGTCCATGTAAAAGCAACGTTTCGACCAGTATCCTGGTCTTTTTCAAGCATGTAGCACAGTACAAAGTGTCGACTTAAATGGTGTGGATACCACACAGGGCACCAATCACCAACCAGCCACTAATTACATATACAAATACAAAAAGTAACATCAATCAAACTATATATAATACATTAAAATAGATACATACAATATCTGCAGCGTTAGAAACAAAGAAAATCAAATCTCAAAAGCATATAACATAATATTGCTGCAATGTTTATATTCCGTCCAGCCAATTAGGTTCCGGCATATCCGTAGTCACGGCTACAAATTTCCAATGAAACAGTCCTTGCAGCGATCCTCCTGTCCAATCCGGATCAATTCTGCGGTGGGCGCCAAAATTCAACCAGCCTATCAAACCCCATCATGCTTCCAAGCCAGTCCCCGGTAACCAATCAGGCAAACACTTATATCATATACCATGACTACATCACAACCCTGCGACTCACTACGGCAAGCCACCTGGCCGCAGAGGACTCAGAAGCACCCTGATAGGTGTAGCTGTGCGTCATGACAACAGCCCGCCCACCTCACGTGATCACACAACCGGGTCCGCCCCACAGTGACGCAACCATCCATCCCCCACGCACAGGGGAAGCCTCGGATGCGCGCAGACTCAGTACCGCCGGAAACCGCCGCATCGTAAGCCACGATACAGGCAGATCCAGCGGCACAGTGAGATGCCACGCCCCCCGCCAACCCACATGCAAAGAGGACGCCGGCGCGTCACAAACAGGACGTCCCAGATGCGACGTCACAGAGTCAGCTAGCCAGATGCCAATACACAGGCGCCTATAACCATTGGATCTGTGCAGCCACGGCCACAACGGGTTGCCAAGGGAACCTAAATAAATATAAATAGATATAATTAGCCATCTATAAGGTGTAACTCAAGATAAAACATGGAAAAAGCCATTTTGATCAGATAGATCAATAGAGTGACACTACCTAGGGACGGAAAAGGATATTGTATAATCAATCGCTAAAAACAATAAAAAACGACAAAAACACTATAAAAACAATATACCGATGAATAAAGGCGGGGCGGTTGTCGTTATGGACAGTGTAAAATACAAAGCAGAAATCTTACGGCAACTGGGAGATCGATGTGTCTATGAGAAACTACCAAGTAATCCCACTACTCGTTTTCAGAAGGAATTACAACTTGTGGTCAGTGACTCCCTAGCCATGGGACTCATTGACCACAAGTTGTCAGAATTTTTGATCGTTAGGCCGATAAAGGCGGGGCGGTTGTCGTTATGGACAGTGTAAAATACAAAGCAGAAATCTTACGGCAACTGGGAGATCGATGTGTCTATGAGAAACTACCAAGTAATCCCACTACTCGTTTTCAGAAGGAATTACAACTTGTGGTCAGTGACTCCCTAGCCATGGGACTCATTGACCACAAGTTGTCAGAATTTTTGATCGTTGATGCACCAGTGATACCGGTGATATATATACTACCGAAAATTCATAAGGATTTGGAAAACCCCCCCGGAAGGCCTATTGTCTCGGGGAGGGGCTCTCTATTTAATAAGACAGCGATTTTCTTAGATAAAGTATTGCGTACCTATGCTATATCAGCTAGATCTTACATTCGTGACACGAATGATTTCCTTGACAAACTTGAAGGCATCACTGTGTCTGAGACCACCTTGCTTGCATCGTTTGACGTTGTATCTTTATACACGTCGATCGAGCATGACAAGGGGCTCGACGCAGTTTCTTGTGCGCTATCGGGCTCTGACGTGGCCCCGGAGAGTGCACGACTTGTCCTCACACTGTTAGAGCTCATCCTCAGGAGGAATTATTTTCTCTTTGGGGATGAGTTCTTTTTACAGTTGAGGGGTACCGCCATGGGGTCCAATGTGGCCCCCACTTATGCAAACATCTATATGGCGGTATTCGAGGACAGGTTTGTGTACTGTTCCAGCCTCTGGCGCCACGTCAGGGCCTGGTGGCGTTACATTGATGATATTTTTTTGATTTGGGATGGTAATGTGACAGAACTTAATGAGTTTCACCATTATCTTAATGGAGTATACGTGGAATTACAGTTTACTTTGACCTCTTCTACTTCTCAGCTCCAGTTTTTGGATACCCTTGTTTATAAAGAAGGAGATAAATTGAAGACAGACATTTTTGTGAAGGAGACCGATAGAAATGGCCTGTTGCTATTTGATAGCAACCATCCTCGGAGAATGGTTAACTCCTTACCATGGAGCCAACTCTTGAGGGTGCAGAGAATAGTGTCGGATGACACTGTGGTTGATCGGAGGCTGGATGAAATGTGTCTGAAGTTCTCCAACAGGGGTTATCCCAAGAAGGAGCTTTGCAGATTTAGTCATAAGGCTCGGAATATATCACGGGAGTCCACTCGTAAATCAGGGTCCTTGAAGCAGCCCGGGGAACGTATCCCTTTTGTATCTACATACACTTCAGCTAGTGGTCAAATTGACAGGATTTTGAAAAAACATTGGATGGGTTTGCAGCGCGGTTTACCATCTATACCAGCGTTTAAAAACTATCCAATGATGTCATACAGAAGGGGTCGCAATCTGGGTGATAGTTTGGTGAGATCGGATATTGGATCATCTAAGAGCTCCCTAGTCCAATCGACTCTAAGCACACCCAGACTTGGAAATTTTCCATGTCTGGGGTGTGCGAGCTGTAACAACATGCTTAAAGGGGAATTTTTCTATCACCCTCATACGGGGAAGAAGATTTATCTGAAGGAACGTTACACTTGTTCTTCGAGCTTTGTTGTTTACATGATTACGTGCCCGTGCGGGTTAGCTTATGTGGGGGAGACCACGATGGAGGTGCGGGCGCGAATCAGTAAGCATAAAAGCACGATACGTACAGGACTTACAGATTTGCCGATCCCCAAACATTTTCTGGACAATAAACATTCTGTCAACCAATTACGCTTTAGGGTAATAGATAGTGTTCCGGTTTTGAGGAGAGGTGGGGATAGATTATCGTTGCTTAGGAAGAAAGAAATGAGATGGATTTACTCATTAGGGACCTTACAACCTGGAGGCCTTAATTTAGACTTTAATTTACAGGTCTGCATTCCTAGGTAATATTTTCTCTCCCCTGGTTTATTGTTCTCTCTCCTCTTGGTTATGGCATTATTCATCGGTATATTGTTTTTATAGTGTTTTTGTAGTTTTTTATTGTTTTTAGCGATTGATTATACAATATCCTTTTCCGTCCCTAGGTAGTGTCACTCTATTGATCTATCTGATCAAAATGGCTTTTTCCATGTTTTATCTTGAGTTACACCTTATAGATGGCTAATTATATCTATTTATATTTATTTAGGTTCCCTTGGCAACCCGTTGTGGCCGTGGCTGCACAGATCCAATGGTTATAGGCGCCTGTGTATTGGCATCTGGCTAGCTGACTCTGTGACGTCGCATCTGGGACGTCCTGTTTGTGACGCGCCGGCGTCCTCTTTGCATGTGGGTTGGCGGGGGGCGTGGCATCTCACTGTGCCGCTGGATCTGCCTGTATCGTGGCTTACGATGCGGCGGTTTCCGGCGGTACTGAGTCTGCGCGCATCCGCGGCTTCCCCTGTGCGTGGGGGATGGATGGTTGCGTCACTGTGGGGCGGACCCGGTTGTGTGATCACGTGAGGTGGGCGGGCTGTTGTCATGACGCACAGCTACACCTATCAGGGTGCTTCTGAGTCCTCTGCGGCCAGGTGGCTTGCCGTAGTGAGTCGCAGGGTTGTGATGTAGTCATGGTATATGATATAAGTGTTTGCCTGATTGGTTACCGGGGACTGGCTTGGAAGCATGATGGGGTTTGATAGGCTGGTTGAATTTTGGCGCCCACCGCAGAATTGATCCGGATTGGACAGGAGGATCGCTGCAAGGACTGTTTCATTGGAAATTTGTAGCCGTGACTACGGATATGCCGGAACCTAATTGGCTGGACGGAATATAAACATTGCAGCAATATTATGTTATATGCTTTTGAGATTTGATTTTCTTTGTTTCTAACGCTGCAGATATTGTATGTATCTATTTTAATGTATTATATATAGTTTGATTGATGTTACTTTTTGTATTTGTATATGTAATTAGTGGCTGGTTGGTGATTGGTGCCCTGTGTGGTATCCACACCATTTAAGTCGACACTTTGTACTGTGCTACATGCTTGAAAAAGACCAGGATACTGGTCGAAACGTTGCTTTTACATGGACCAATAAAGTTTTCTTTTTTGATACCACGACACCCGGCTGGAGCGCTGTTCATCTTCCTTTAGAGTAGTAAAGCCAGTGACTGAGGGCAGATATTAATAGCCTGGAGAGGGTCCACGGTTATTGGCCCCCCCCCGGCTAAAAATATCTGCCCCCAGCCACCCCAGAAAAGGCACATCTGGAAGATGCGCCTATTCTGGCACTTGGCTACTCTCTTCCCATTCCCGTGTAGCGGTGGGATATGGGGTAATGAAGGGTTAATGCCACCTTGCTATTGTAAGGTGACATTAAGCCTAATTAATAATGGAGAGGCGTCAATTATGACACCTATCCATTATTAATCCAATTGTAGTCATAGATCGTGGGAACTTACCTAGAAAGCTCCCAGGCTTTCTAGGAAAGTTCCCACGATCTATGAACATCCAGCAGAGGGCGCCTCACCGCAAATGAAGCTAAATATAGATCATTGATCTATATTTAGCTTCATTCCCCGGGGTTTTGCAGCAAGGAGCAGCCTGCATTAGCGGAACTCCTTGCTGCAAAATGTTTTAACCCCTTCAGAAGGATTTACATCGTTGGACGTTACAGATCTGCGGAGGGTAAGGATATTGTTGGTTTATTATGTTTTTTTTCTTACAGAACGAGGGTCTTCAGTGACTGGATTGGGCGTAGAATAAAATACTCCAACAACCATTGTTTTTATTTCATTAAAATAATTTTAAATAATGTGTTTGTGTTTTATTTAACCCTTTCATTCAATTGGATTAATAATGGATAGGTGTCATAATTGACGCCTCTCCATTATTAATTAGGCTTAATGTCACCTTACAATAGCAAGGTGGCATTAACCCTTCATTACCCCATATCCCACCGCTACACGGGAATGGGAAGAGAGTGGCCAAGTGCCAGAACAGGCGCATCTTACAGATGTGCCTTTTCTGGGGTGGCTGGGGGCAGATATTTTTAGCCAGGGGGGGGCCAATAACCGTGGACCCTCTCCAGGCTATTAATATCTGCCCTCAGTCACTGGCTTTACTACTCTGGCGGAGAAAATTGCGCGGGAGCTCACGCCAATTTTTTCCGCCATTTAACCCTTTATTTTAAGAGCTAGAACGGCCAAATTTTGCAGATACACACTACTAACATTAGTAGTGTGGAATCTGCAAAAAAAAAGGAGAGAAGACATGGTTTACTGTATGTAAACCATGTCTCAAATCATGTCGGGTTTTAGGAAGGAGAAAGAAAAAGCCGGTAATTGAATTACCGGCTTTTTGCTATATCGCGGCTGTATGAAGTAAGAATATATATACATATATGTGTCTCACTGACATATATATATATATATACCTATTCTATGTGTACATATTTATTCTACCTATTCTAATGTCAGCTGTCAGTGTGATTTTACTGTACACCGCAATGAATTACCGGCTTTTCTCTCTAACACCGCTGCGTATTCCTCGCAAGTCACACTGCTGGTCCGTGTGTAATCCGTATTTTTGGGGCTTCCATAGACTTTCATTGGCGTTTTATTTGCGCAATACGGTGACAAACGCAGCATGCTGCGATTTTCTACAGCCGTAGAAAGCCGTATAATACTGATCAGTTTAATACGGCAGATAGGAGCAGGGGCATAGAGAGTAATTGTGCCGTATTTTTTGCGAGTTTTACGGACGTAGTTTCTGCGCTCTTACGTCCGTAAAACTCGCAAGTGTGACGCCGGCCTTATACCTCAACACGGCCATGAATAAAGACTAAGACCTAAACCTCCTCCAAGAGTAACTACTCCCATCATCCAGGGCAAGGTTGTGATGATGCTTTATCTCCATGATGGAGACCAGGTCACAAGGGAAAAGTGATAACTAAGTGGCTTGATGAAAAAAAACATTAACACTTTGGTTCCATGGACGAAAACTCTTCAGATCTCATCCCATTGACTCTGAAAACCAAAGTTTGTGTCAGTCTCAAAACTTTTGGCCACGATTATATTTATCCATCTTAAGGTAATGATGGCACGCCATTCTTGTTAGTTAAAACTTCTCTCAACTTCTGCATTAATAAACCACTTTTCTCATGAAATCCACTTTTTTTGTGCCGAAAGCAGATAAATACGTTCCAAAAACTGATTTTCGGCATGTCTGCCCTGTTGGCCGAATTCAATAGAAACTTCTGTGCTGCTCATAAATATTTAGGAACCTGCTCTCACTTCCGGGAGCATGAATTGGCTAATTATAGGGGGGGCACAGATTTTTGGTCATGTGTTTCGTGACTATATAGATATAGCTCGGTGGCTAGACACATAGAAGTAGGAAAAGCCATTGGGCATAGTGAATGATGCTGCCCTCTAGTGTCGATGTGTTGTCATTGTGGCCCATAACAATCATCTCCAACAAGAAGTGTGTGCCTTAAAGTGGAGTGACTACAAACATATCTAATAAAAATTATTAACGTAAGAGAAGAGTAACCTAAACTTGAAGTAGAACTGCATGGAATAAAGGAATATTTTCAGAAACAGCGCCCTTCGTCTACAAGAGTTGTATCTTGTATTGCAGTTCATCCCCATTTAAGTGAATACCAAATACATGAACAACACTAATAGTCTCCCAGAAATAATCAGGCACTATATTTCTAATCCTGGACTACCCCTTTAAGTATTCCTTGTCCCCCTAAGCTAGCACAGATGCATTGATTAATGAGATGTATCTATTGATAAAGGCGATATTTATTTTTATTAAACGCTAAAACTGCACAGTCTTTATGTCATATCTACACAAAATGGAGATTTCCAGCTTAAGTACCATTTTAATTCTTAAATGTAAATAGAAATGATACAATGCCCCAAATCTTCCGCAAAGACATAGAAAGAAATGATACAATTCTGTCTTCTCTGCAGCCACCACTAGAGGGAGCTCAGGAGCTTACTGCATACTGATACATAGAAGTCAATAGTAAAACAATATGCAATGTGCTCCCTCTAGTGGTGACTGCAGGCGGACAGAATTTTATCATTTATATCTATGATATTGCAGGGGTTTTGGAGCTCTGTATCAGTGAATGTACAAAATACAGTTTAAACATTAATTTTCATAAACCTGCAGTAAGGAAAAATGACCTGCAGGTGACACCACACTGCCCCAAAGCACAATACCGCAAAGCTGCTTACAGACATCACAAACAAATAACATTTGCCTTGGGGGCTTTCCAGCTTGCAGAACTCCTTGCCCAGCCGATTTCAGGCACATTGGAGGATTGCACACTTCACTGCAGGTGAGTCACATATGCAAACACATTTGTAAACATGCACTGCCTATTCAATTGCACACTTGCTCCGTTTATACTCCACCGACACACACAAATGATACACCATTTCAAAGGTCAAATTACCTGCAGGTGGCATTTGACTTGGGGTCTTTCCAGCTTGCCGAAGTGCTTGCCCAGCCTATTTCTGGCAAATTCAAAGATTGCACACTTCACTGCAGGTGAGTCATGTATGCTAACACATTTGTAAACATGCACTGCTTTTTCAGTGATTACTTCGCCCCACACACACAAATGGTGAGTCACATATGCTAACACATTTGTAAACATGAAACAAAACAAGAAACGAAACACCTCCGCAATGCTGCAATCTCTTAGACCCCAGTGCCTCTAACCCTTCATCGCTGTGTTAGCCGTAATAATTTTTCCCCATGTACCTCTTGGGTGCTGCATCCAAAAAAGAGATCCACAACAGTATGAAAAAAAGAGTAAAAAAGTGGAGCGCACTCACCGGAGTTGAAGTGTCATACTTTTATTCGGACATACAATATTGCGGCAGGGAGGGATGTGGAAACAAATGGACGACGACCGTTTCGTGCGCACGGCACTTCAACGGGTCCTGACCAGTTTTTTTCAGTGATTACTTCGCCCAACACACACAAATGGTGAGTCACAAACATTATGCAAACACATTTGTAAACATGCACTGCTTTTTTAGTGATTACTTCGCCTCACACACACAAATGGTGAGTCACAAACATTATGCAAACACATTTGTAAACATGCACTGCCTTTTTAGTGATTACTTCGCCCCGCACACACAAATGGTGAGTCACATATGCTAACACATTTGTAAACATGCACTGCTTTTTCAGTGATTACTTCGCCCCGCACACACAAATGGTGAGTCACATATGCTAACACATTTGTAAACATGCACTGCTTTTTTAGTGATTACTTCGCCCCGCACACACAAATGGTGAGTCACATATGCTAACACATTTGTAAACATGCACTGCTTTTTCAGTGATTACTTCGCCCCGCACACACAAATGGTGAGTCACATATGCTAACACATTTGTAAACATGCACTGCTTTTTTAGTGATTACTTCGCCCCGCACACACAAATGGTGAGTCACATATGCTAACACATTTGTAAACATGCACTGCCTTTTTAGTGATTACTTCGCCCCGCACACACAAATGGTGAGTCACATATGCTAACACATTTGTAAACATGCACTGCTTTTTCAGTGATTACTTCGCCCCGCACACACAAATGGTGAGTCACATATGCTAACACATTTGTAAACATGCACTGCTTTTTCAGTGATTACTTCGCCCCGCACACACAAATGGTGAGTCACATATGCTAACACATTTGTAAACATGCACTGCTTTTTTAGTGATTACTTCGCCCCGCACACACAAATGGTGAGTCACATATGCTAACACATTTGTAAACATGCACTGCTTTTTCAGTGATTACTTCGCCCCGCACACACAAATGGTGAGTCACATATGCTAACACATTTGTAAACATGCACTGCTTTTTCAGTGATTACTTCGCCCCGCACACACAAATGGTGAGTCACATATGCTAACACATTTGTAAACATGCACTGCTTTTTCAGTGATTACTTCGCCCCTCACACAAATAATCCACCACTTGAAAGGTAGACTTGCCACCTTCAGCAAGAAAAGACACAAACAAACCACACATTCACGATTTGATCAATAAATACAGTTTAAAGATTCATTTTCAGAAACCTGCAGAAAAAAAACAATAACCTACAGGTGGCACCACAATCTCAAGACATTTTTTTTAGCCTCTACTTATCAAACCAATTTATTGTATTACCAATCTACATATATAAATACCTCTCTGTGTTCATCATCTCATTAAATACATTAACATTTGACCAGCTTGATTTTCCTGAAATTGCCTGCGCCACCGACAACTAATGTGCGAAAATTTCACACGGGCCAACTAGTTATTACATAAACCAGAAATGACCGAGATATGAGGAATATAGACAGTAATGTTGAGGCTAGAGACAAATGTTAAATGCGAGCTGATACAATCATCCAGCTGGTATGTTCGCTGACAGCGATCTCGTGAGCACTGAGTGTCCCGCAGGTTGGAGCACGCCGCAGAACAGGGCGGCCTGTGAGCTCCAGGAGGCAGGTGCTGTACCGGTGTCTCACTGACAGGCAGGAAGCAGCATTCTGAGCCGCTGACACTGACAGGCAGCAGAGGTGGAGCCACCGCTCGTCACGGCGTCTTATAAATTGTGAATCAGGAATTAGAGAGCAATTTACTGCAAGAGACACAAGGAGATAGCAGCGGTGCGAGGACGCAAGCGACTCCATACATCAGGTCTGTCCTAGGGTAGATCCGCTGTACTACAAGATCCCATACTACAGATCGGGAATTATTACCATTATTAGATTACTTGTTGTGTCATATATCCACTTTGTTACATTGTTAGCTGAAGTTTTTTTTTTTTTTTTTTCATTCTTAATTATTATATTATTAATATTTTAATTAATCATATGTATAATTGTATTATAGTTTCATATTATTATATTATTAATATTTTATTTAATGTGTACAATTTTATTATATTTTATTATATTACAATATTTTATTTAATAATATGTATCTATTACTATATTACTATTATTATTATTCTATTAATATTTTATTTAACAATACATATCATTTTATAATATTTTATTATTATTATTATTATATTATTTTTTTTAATTATACATATTATTTTTATTATATTTTATTATTATTTTATTATATTATTAATATTTTATTTAATAATACATATCATTTTATTATACTTTATTAGTGTTATAACTTATTGTTTAATGATCGTTACTATTCTTGTTTGTTTTTTGTTTTTCTTTCTTAACACTTAGTAACAATATATAGATTACCATTGTTATTATTTTATTTTTTATTGTTTTTAGATTATTTACTACTGTTTAGTTTTCATATTCATTACATATATATATATATATATATATAAAATTTTTTTTTTCTTTTTTTTTGTGTCACTTTTACGCATTCAAACCCTCCAAAAAGATAAAGCTACAGACAAACTGATAATGTATGAGCGGTTTAACAAAATTATGGACTGCTCCCTTAGCTAGAAATAGGAGCAGGTGTTAGGGGTGCAGAGGTAGTGTTACCATCCAGATCCTGGTCCCTGATTAGGGGGGGGGGGGGGGCGGCAGGAGAAGTTACTTTTGCTTTGGGGTCTAGGGGTCTTTGATTTTTATTATTTTATTTGCATTTTGGGCTATACATCATTTTTGCTATTGGGTTTCATAAGCAATGTGTCTTGTTGACTGCAGAAGGAGCCAACTGAGGATCCATCAGTGAGCTTGCTCTCATGGAATGTCTTTTCTGAACTTTTCTGCGCCGTTCTAAGACCGTAAACCACATTTAAATCGAGCTCAGCGCCGAAAATGACAGATGAAAGAGTTAGAAACTCACAACTAGAACAAGCTCGCTGACTGATTCTTAGTTAACTCATTCTGCAACTATCAATGCGCAGGGAAACAATTTATAAAAAGCGAAACGGTGCAACATTTTTTAATGAAATCCAATTGAAGAAATGTTTCTTCTTTTATAGCCCAAAATACATGTAGTTAAGTTAAAAAAAAAAAAGTCCCTTAAAGGGGCCATGTCCATTACTTTATTCTCCGCAGCACCATCTGCTGGCTGTTATGAAGAACTGTATTATATAACGTAGATGTAACACTATATACAGCATTCTGTGATACAGGGTGTAGAACTACAGGCACCAGCATTACATTGTGTGAATTGCACATTTTGGAATATTGTAGCATTATAAAGTGGTTTGGGTCAGACTAAGGGTGTAACTATGACTGTATCCTGGGACTTGTAGTTCTTGGAGATGATCTCCTGAGACGACACAATTATCATGGAGCCTCACCTTTTCTCTTGACATCTTGCCACAGGGCAGCGCTCCAAGTAGATCACACAAAGACGTATATTGAGTCAGTGCCATTAGGGCGCCATGTTTGTCCCAACACTAACACAGCCTCATTGTAAAGGGTGTGTGATTTTTTTTATTAATTTGTGATTTATTTTATATCTTCATGTGACACTCACCAAACAACTTAATGGCACAAAGTCCAGTTTTGTTATTAATTTGGATTTACCCCAAATGCCCAAAAGTAACTTCCATAATAACCATGAGGTCCGTGTAATGGTGGCAGCAATCCTGTGATCTCACCACTGTGGGAGGCACATTATGCCCCAATGGCTGGTAAGTGACCTCACACGGGCCGCTCATGGGAGGCGCAGGAAGATCAGAAAAATGTCTGAGGAGCAACATGAACATTTATTTACTGGTGGAATTTACTGTAAATTCAGAATACTAATACAGATCACATATGTCTGCCAAGTAGTTATATTCTTGTACATAGAAGCAGTATTATAGTAGTTATATTCTTGTACATAGGGAGCAGTATTATAGTAGTTATGTTCTTGTACATAGAGGCAGTATTATAGTAGTTATATTCTTGTATATAGGGGCAGTATTATAGTAGTTATATTCTTGTACATCGGGGGCAGTATTATAGTAGTTATATTCTTGTATATAGGGGCAGTATTATAGTAGTTATATTCTTGTACATAGGAGCAGTAATATAGTAGTTATATTCTTGTACATAGAAGCAGTATTATAGTAGTTATATTCTTGTACATAGGGGCAGTATTATAGTAGTTATATTCGTGTACATAGGAGCAGTATTATAGTAGTTATATTCTTGTACATAGGGGGCAGCATTATAGTAGTTATATTCTTGTACATAGGGGCAGTATTATAGTAGTTATATTCCTGTATATAGGGGGCAGTATTATAGTAGTTATATTCTTGTACATAGGGGCAGTATTATAGTAGTTATATTCTTGTACATAGGGGCAGTATTATAGTAGTTATATTCTTGTATATAGGAGCAGTATTATAGTAGTTATATTCTTGTACATAGGGGCAGTATTATAGTAGTTATATTCCTGTATATAGGAGCAGCATTATAGTAGTTATATTCTTGTACATAGGAGCAGTATTATAGTAGTTATATCCCTGTATATAGGAGCAGCATTATAGTAGTTATATTCTTGTATATAGGAGCAGTATTATAGTAGTTATATTCTTGTACATAGGGCTGTAGTATAGTAGTTATATTCTTGTACATAGGGGCAGTATTATAGTAGTTATATTCTTGTACATAGGGGCAGTATTATAGGAGTTATATTCCTGTATATAGGAGCAGCATTATAGTAGTTATATTCTTGTACATAGGAGCAGTATTATAGTAGTTATATTCTTGTACATAGGAGCAGTATTATAGTAGTTATATTCTTGTACATAGGAGCAGTATTATAGTAGTTATATTCTTGTACATAGGAGCAGTATTATAGTAGTTATATTCTTGTACATAGGGGCAGTATTATAGTAGTTATATTCTTGTACATAGGAGCAGTATTATAGTAGTTATATTCTTGTACATAGGAGCAGTATTATAGTAGTTATATTCTTGTACATAGGAGCAGTATTATAGTAGTTATATTCTTGTACATAGGGGCAGTATTATAGTAGTTATATTCTTGTACATAGGAGCAGTATTATAGTAGTTATATTCCTGTATATAGGAGCAGCATTATAGTAGTTATATTCTTGTATATAGGAGCAGTATTATAGTAGTTATATTCTTGTACATAGGGCTGTAGTATAGTAGTTATATTCTTGTACATAGGGGCAGTATTATAGTAGTTATATTCTTGTACATAGGGGCAGTATTATAGGAGTTATATTCCTGTATATAGGAGCAGCATTATAGTAGTTATATTCTTGTACATAGGAGCAGTATTATAGTAGTTATATTCTTGTACATAGGAGCAGTATTATAGTAGTTATATTCTTGTACATAGGAGCAGTATTATAGTAGTTATATTCTTGTACATAGGAGCAGTATTATAGTAGTTATATTCTTGTACATAGGGGCAGTATTATAGTAGTTATATTCTTGTACATAGGGGGCAGCATTATAGTAGTTATATTCTTGTACATAGGAGCAGTATTATAGTAGTTATATTCTTGTACATAGGAGCAGTATTATAGTAGTTATATTCTTGTACATAGGAGCAGTATTATAGTAGTTATATTCTTGTACATAGGAGCAGTATTATAGTAGTTATATTCTTGTACATAGGAGCAGTATTATAGTAGTTATATTCTTGTACATAGGGGGCAGCATTATAGTAGTTATATTCTTGTACATAGGGGCAGTATTATAGTAGTTATATTCCTGTATATAGGGGGCAGTATTATAGTAGTTATATTCTTGTACATAGGGGCAGTATTATAGTAGTTATATTCTTGTACATAGGGGCAGTATTATAGGAGTTATATTCCTGTATATAGGAGCAGCATTATAGTAGTTATATTCTTGTACATAGGAGCAGTATTATAGTATAGTATAGTATTATAGTCACACCCTGTGTGACCAACTTTTTACTATTGATGCTGCTTATGCAGCATCAATAGTAAAAAGATCTAATGTTGAAAATAATAAAAAAGCAAAAAACCTGCTATTCTCACCTTCCGTCGTCCACCGATGCGCGCGCGGCTGCCGCCAGCTTCCGTTCCCAGAGATGCATTGCGAAATTACCCAGAAGACTTAGCGGTCTCGCGAGACCGCTAAGTCTTCTGGGTAATTTCACAATGGATCTCTGGGAACGGAAGCTGGCGGCAGCACCGCACGCATCGGGACAGCTTCGCTGGACGCCAGCGGGTGAGTATATAACTATTTTTTATTTTAATTATTTTTTTTAAACAGGGATATGGTGCCCACACTGCTATATACTACGTGGGCTGTGTTATATACTGCGTGGCTGCTATATACCACGTGGCCAGTGTTATATACTGCGTGGGCTGTGTTATATACTATGTGGGCTGTGTTATATACTGCATGGTCTGTGCTATATATTATGTGGGCTGTGTTATATACTGCGTGGGCTGTGCTATATATTACATGGGCTGTGTTATATACTGCGTGGCTGCTATATACTGCGTGGGCTGTGTTATATACTGCGTGGGCTGTGTTATATACTGCGTGGGCTGTTATATATTACATGGGCTGTGTTATATACTACGTGGCTGTGTTATATACTACGTGTCTGCTATATACTACATGGCTCCTATATACTACGTGGCCTGTGCTATATACTATGTGGCTGCTATATACATACATGCATACATATTCTAGAATACCCGATGCATTAGAATCGGGCCACCATCTAGTATAGTATATACAATAATATGTAATGTAATTCCTATCAGTCACTGGGCAAAATAAATACATTACACAAGTTGGCGGTACTATTTTTGCCGCTGTGACCTTCGTTAACATCTGATTAGTCATTTATTTTGCTGCCCTTACTTTCTGCTGGATTAGATGGTGACGTCACATTGATGTGTTTGGTTATAGGGGTAAAACTGTTCTGCCATCTCATGTGACCGCGCTGGCACTGTCACCGCTGCCGGGTACACGTGCATGAACTTTCTGTATTCCGGAGAATAGTGACTAACAGGATTGGCGTCTTCTGTATTCACAGCCTGCTCTGACTCATCCAACATAACACCTGTCCTCAACTTTTCTGGCAGCTCCTTAGTGTATCCATCAGCCTCATGTATACAGAATTCTGCTCATTTAATAGTTTAATTTTACATTTATGTCCTCGGACAGCCCCAGCACTTCGTATATCACCAGGTATCAGTTTTATCTGTAGTGTCCCTTTAATTATAAACATATTGTAAATATCTATTTTATTTTTTTATCTCCATTTTTAATTATTTATTATTATGATTATTATTATGAAGAACAACAACAACAATTATTATTATTATTATTATTATTATTAATAACATTTGTTTTATTATTTAGAATTATTTTGGGGATCCTGAGGATTATCATCTTGGAAAGTCAACTTTAGGAATCTCCCAACCTATTGGGTCAGAGAGGCAGAAGACCTCGACCAAGCTCTTCACCATGCCTCGCTTTTCCTTCATCACTGGGGTGAAGAAGGCCAAACAGGTCCTACGTACCGGGACGTTACGGAAGCCTCGGAGGCTACAGAGTCAAGACTACCACACCTTACTGGAGAAGTGTTTGAGGAAGAAGCAGCTTTTTGAAGATGAGAACTTCCCAGCTAAAATCAGCTCCATCGGCTGCGGAGAACTTTTACGAAAACTTCCTCCGAGTGTGGAATGGAGGAGGCCGCAGGTGAGTGAAATATTCTATTTCAGCAGCACAAAGGTTAAAAAAAAAAGACTCAGGTCCATCAAGTTCTAACTTTCTCCACCTATTCATTGTCACGAAGTATCATGGAATTTGATACTTTTGATTTAAGAATGGAAAATAACAACACAGTAAAAAGAAAAGGGAGGGAATGGGGCGGAAGAGGGGAATTAAATACTCAGTATGAATAAATGCTGTAAAATATCATAAAAACATACAAAGTGGCAAATAAATCCCTGAGGATTTTGTGGCTCTAGTTAGAGGATTGGAGTGCGCTGGCTGGGGAATAGGCATCAATATGCTACTTTCCTTCCGGATTTTTCCAGACGTGTTTCTCTATACCCTTTACTCATAAACTGATGCTTGACATATTCTGTTTCTGTGGTGTAGTCAACCAAGTTGGTGTTTTACGGCGAATACCTGTAAACTGACCTTTAGGGATATTGGTGAGCCAAGCGGGTAGATAACAGCTGGTAATGTGGAAAAAACTGTTGAAATCCACGTCTTTCCGATAATACTAGCAAGATGATTCTGGTACAAATGGATAGTTAGAGCTAAAAAGTTTACACTTGTTCTGCTGGTAGTGGGGGTAAATTCAAGGCCATAATCATTCTTGTTTACTTCTGTTAAACATAGTTTGAGGTAATCCCGAGACCCTTCTTGACGCCGGAGAATTAACCCATTTTCCGTTATAAAAAATGCATGACCCCTCTCATTTGGTACGTATAATTTTGCGTAGCTGGGTGCATATTTAGTCCCCATAGCGGTCCCCCATGTTTGTAAGCAGAACTGCTGATTGTATGTGAAGTAATTATGTGTAAGATGTATCATATGCTTTCTAGGATGAAGTCGATTTGAGTTTCCACATAAGTGCTTTATGAACGTAAAAAATGGCCCGCTGCCTCACAACCTCTTTCTTGGTTAATTATTGTATAGAGGGAGTTGATGTTGAGAGTCCCTAGAATATAGTTATTCTTCCATTTGATTGGTTCTAAAATCTGTATCGTGTGCCCCGTGTCTTTTAGATAGGCGGGCAAATGGGTGACGTATTTTTGACGACATATGTCTACATATTTAGAAAAGTTTGCTGTTATGAAATGCTGGGCCATGTGATGCTTTTGTGCATTTTTGGTATGTTGTATTAGAAACTTTGCAAAACTTTACAACTTTAAAAACTTCTTTAAACTCATACCCGGGGTCTTGTAACTTTGACATATGTTAATTGCTGTTTATAATTCCAGCAGTTTTCATAATACAGGTACATTGAGGAACTGCCAGTTAAGCAATTACTAATATATCAATAATAATAATAATATATCAATAAAGCCCTGAATGTATAAGTAGCAGCCCGATAATACAAGTTTGTTGTGTATTTGCTATTTAAACAATTTACAATAGTTTTGTGTCGGCGCACAACCCTAGATAACTCCCTTTCCAGATTATGGAATTGCTATTTTAGCGATTGTACTTTTTAAAGAAAGTTCCAATAACTATTTTTTGGTCTCATAGTTAAATATTCTATATACGGTAAATGTCTCCCACGGCCCCGCAGGGAATAAGTTGTATGCACCCGCCGCCGGCGCATTGTTTGATATTTATGGCTTTAATTTTTGTGTTCTTTTGCACCTCTACTTAATTAAGGGATGGAACTGACTGTAATTATTACTGCAAAGTAAAAAATGGCTGTCTGTAATAAAAACTGCACAAGGCGAAAAAGATAATGAGAAAAATGAAAGACTGAACTGTAATATGCTTATATTCACAGGAGCTGGTGAAGAATCCGCAGTTCCTCGCCGAAAACGCCAGCCGCTTTGATTTACACCAGGGACTCACCGGTAATGTCATACTGAGTCTATTGAAGAGCCATTAATTATCATTTTATGTGCTGTACTCTAGTTACATCCAAAGCTGCTTTCACAATCCAGATGCCATTTCAAAGCCATCAACCCTCAAGGGCTATAACTTACTCCTGGTATTATGAATGCAGCCATGATTATGACTGGAAAAAGAGGCATAAAGTGAATTAAAAAAATATTTATGTTCCGCGGGGGCGGGGCTGTGAAACATGTACTCCTATTGGCTAGATCCCAGTGTAATCTCATATATTATAAGTTCTGTTTTATCCTTCTAGCTTTTAGTCCAGATTTGTGCTAGTCTCTTCAAACTGTTGTTTGATTTTGCACTAAGGGTATTTTTGGGGGGTTAGATCGTAGAACATCTTATGATCGTCCAATCAAAATGTAACATGTTTTCCCAGACGGTTGCATCACTTTAACATTTTGAATGTTTTCTAGAAAACTGCTGGTTCCTTGCCGCTCTCGCCTCCGTCACTTTTCACAAAAACTTGCTGACCAATGTGGTCCCTCGCAATCAGAGCTTTGACAAGAACTACGCTGGAATCTTTCACTTCCGAGTGAGTATCAGTCTTCTGACCGCACCTCGGGGGCAGGGCTTGAGTCAGTGATTCAGAAATAGTGCCGCAAGTCATGTCCTCCCCACCTCAGCTCTTGTTTAACACCGTGTATGTTTTACCTAGGTGTTATTCCTTTAAGGTTTCTTTTTTCCAAGATTTTAAAACAAGACTGTGCAGCACGGTGAGGTAGTCCTCTGTGCAGCAGATACTAAAATAAAAGAAGCATTAGAAGTTCTGACATCTCTAGTTCTTGGTTGTTTTGCTGTTCTCATGCTTCTTAATGGCTGGGTAGTGGAAATCTAAAAGCAAGTCTCTTAGAATAGGTATGTGTCATTATTTATCTGGCTTGTTTTCATAGGTCTTTAGCTAATAAATGCCTATTCTATTAGCTAAGAAGGAAAAATCTTAAACAAGCCTGTGCATCATGGAGAGGCAGTATATTGTACAACAAACACTAAACCTAAAGTATCTTTCTAGTGTTTGCATGTTTCATTCTTCACCTTTTCTGTAAAAGCCCTCACCTCTATGTTCTCTGCTTGCTATTAAGAGAAATCTTAAACAAGTCTGTGCAGCATGGGGAATCAGTACATTGTACAACAGATGCTAAAACTAAAGTAATAATTTAACTTACAACTTGCTTTATGTCTGTAAGTTTCCTACTTTATCGGTCTTGCTTGTATTTTTAGCTCCTCTCCGATTTGTTTTCTTTTTTTTGCTGACTGGGAAAGATCTTGAAAAAGCCTGTGCAACACGGAGAAGCAGGACATTGTACAGCAGATACTTAATCTGAACCAATATTATAATATATTACAATCTTCTGCCTTCACATTTTATTCTTTATCTTGATCAGTTTTGATTAACCCATAAGATACCTATTTAACTAAATAAGATGAATGAAGAACACACCAGAGTATAGAGAGGCAGTATACTGTACAGCAGCAGATACTAATCCTATAGTAATAATTTAATAATTCCAATGTTGATGTATCTGTACATTTCCACCTTTATCTTGCTTGAGATTTTTCCTGACTTATCCTTTAATCTTGCTTAACCAATAGCCCCATCGAGAGTTGATGTCAAGTCTACTGATACCCGCTGGGATGCTTGTATTTTTCCCCTGTCCCAGGAGTCTGATCAGGAATGATCTAGAATAACTTTTTGTCATGAAGAGGTAGTCTCATGTAGAGCAAATATTAGAACTAAAACAGGAGCAAGATCATTTTGTTAATAAATAATTTTTTTTCTTTATTTTGGGGGCTGCAGAATATGGTAATTTTCTTTACTTTTTTTGGATCAGTGGGAGCGATTTGAAACAAACCCATGTACACATGTAGAGGCAGTCTGTTATAGAGCAGATCGTAGCGTTGACATCAGGTTGTTTGCTGTAGGAGTGTTTATTCTCTTGTTTTCTTGCTTATATTTATTGTGTGTTTTCTTTTTTATTATTGGGGCTGCAAGACAATTTTTTTTCACCCTGTTTTGCCTTTGTCAGAGCGATTTGAAACAACCCCTTCTGCACATGTAGAGGCAGTCTGTTATACAGCAGCATAAAATAGTGTGTTTTATTTTTTATTTATGGGGATCGCAGGATAATTTTTCTTTACTTTTTTTTGCCTCAGTGGCAGCGATTTAGAACAAGTTCATATACAAATGTAGAGGCAGTCTGCTATTGAACAGATAGCAGAGCAGACATCTGGTTGTTTGCTGTAGGCATCTACTTTGTGTTTATTCTTTTGTTTTCTTGCCAATGTTTATTGTGTGTTTTATTTTTAGGGTTGCAAGATCTTTTTTTTTTTTTACCTCCGTGGGAACAAGCTCATGTACACATGTAGTCTGTAATAGAGCAGATCATAGCACAGACATCAGATTGTTTGCTGTAGGAGTTTCCTTTGTGTTTATTCTTTTGTTTTCTTGCCAATGCTTATTGTGTATTTTACTTTTTATTTTTGGGGGTTGCAGGATCTTTTTTTACCCTTTTTTGCCTCAGTTAGAGCTCATGTACACATATAGAGGCAGTCTGTTATAGAGCAGATCGTAGCGCGGACGTCAGGTTGTTTGCTGTAAGAGTTTCCTTTGTTTTCATTCTTTTGTTTTCTTGCCAATGCTTATTGTGTATTTTACTTTTTATTTTTGGGGGTTGCAGGATATTTTTTTTTTTACCCTTTTTTGCCTCAGTTAGAGCTCATGTATGCATAGAGAGGCAGCCTGTTATAGAGCAGATCGTAGCGCGGACATCTGGTTGTTTGCTGTAGGAGTTTCCCTTGTTTTTATTTTTTTGTTTTCTTGCCAATGTTTATTGTGTATTTTACTTTTTATTTTTGGGGGTTGCAAGATCTTTTTTTTACCCTTTTTTGCCTCAGAGCACATGTACGCATAGAGAGGCAGCCTGTTATAGAGCAGATCGTAGCGCAGACATCTGATTGTTTGCTGTAGGAGTCTCCTTTCCGTTTATTCTTTTGTTTTCTTGCCAATGTTTTATGTGTATTTTACTTTTTATTTTTGGGGGTTGCAGGATATTTTTTTACCCTTTTTTGCCTCAGTTAGAGCTCATCTACGCATATAGAGGCAGCCAGTTATAGAGCAGATCGTAGCGCGGACATCTGGTTGTTTGCTGTAGGAGTTTCCCTTGTTTTTATTCTTTTGTTTTCTTGCCAATGTTTATTGTGTATTTTACTTATTATTTTTGGGGGTTGCAAGATCTTTTTTTTTACCCTTTTTTGCCTCAGAGCACATGTACGCATAGAGAGGCAGCCTGTTATAGAGCAGATCGTAGCGCAGACATCTGATTGTTTGCTGTAGGAGTCTCCTTTCCGTTTATTCTTTTGTTTTCTTGCCAATGTTTTATGTGTATTTTACTTTTTATTTTGGGGGGTTGCAGGATATTTTTTTTACCCTTTTTTGCCTCAGTTAGAGCTCATCTACGCATATAGAGGCAGCCAGTTATAGAGCAGATCGTAGCGCGGACATCTGGTTGTTTGCTGTAGGAGTTTCCCTTGTTTTTATTCTTTTGTTTTCTTGCCAATGTTTATTGTGTATTTTACTTATTATTTTTGGGGGTTGCAAGATCTTTTTTTTACCCTTTTTTGCCTCAGAGCACATGTACGCATAGAGAGGCAGCCTGTTATAGAGCAGATCGTAGCGCAGACATCTGATTGTTTGCTGTAGGAGTCTCCTTTCCGTTTATTCTCTTGTTTTGTTGCCAATGTTTATTGTGTGTTTTACTTTTTATTTTTGGGGGTTGCAAGATCTTTTTTTACCCTTTTTTGCCTCATTTAGGCTCATGTACACATTTAGAGACAGTCTGTTACCGAGCAGATCGTAGCGCGGACATCTGGTTGTTTGCTGTAGGAGTCTCCTTTCTGTTTATTCTCTTGTTTTGTTGCCATTGCTTATTGCTTGTTTTATTAGGATTTTTTTTTTCTGCATCCCTGCAGATTCTACTAGTGACCGAGCAGAGAGATCATCATAATCTCCTCGTAAAGCTTGGCTTTATGGCCCCGTCAGTTCCCGATCCTCTATGCGCCATCCCATTGCAATCTCTTGGCGTGCAGTAATGTTAATATTTATTTACTGCTCATCATTACTCCGTGTATTACTCAGCTCCAGCCTCTACCTGTTAATGGCCACGAGCAGACGGACTATAAACTGTAATAAGCGTTCATTATCAGGGCACTAATGGCGCTCTGCGGAGGCGCGAGGCTCGGCGGTGGCGGCGGCTCCGCTCCACTAACTCCCAGCTCTGAGGATACAACATTTCATTACAGTAAATAATACGGCCGATATCAGCAGACTCCGTCACCCATGACACTACTGATGGAGCAGCATTTGTTTTCCAGGGATGCAGATCATCATTTCACACTTTTCTTTTATTTTTTCTGGGATGTTAAAGTCTAAGTGCAGAATTATACAGAAGTCACTCGACTTCAGGAGGAAGGGAGACCTCAAAAATAAAAAATGTATCACTATATAGGTTATTTGTAAATATTCTGATAGTGTGAATGATTAACCCCTCCAGTTCTGGCGCTTCGGAGAATGGGTGGACGTGGTGGTGGACGATCGCCTGCCCGTGGATAAAGATGGCAAGCTCCTGTTCGTCTCATCTGCGAGGAAGGATCTGTTCTGGGGGGCTCTTCTGGAGAAAGCCTATGCCAAGTAAGAATTGCATTTTTCATGATGTAGCAGAGCTTTTTTTTTTTTTTGCATAGGACTGCAGGTAAAATTCTTTTAGGGTGTTGTTCACGCTAAGCCTTTTTTTTCTGAGTTTTTGATGCGTTTGGAGTCTTTTTTTAAAGGAAGATGTGGTGGGCTTCAGTTCAGTTTCTGCTCCAAAAACTCATTAAAAAAAACTCAGCGTGAACAAGAATTGTATTTTTACGATGATAATTTCTTCTTTTCAGGTAAAACTGTTTTTAGGGGGTTGTTCACACTGAGTATTTTTGCTGATTTTTTTTGGAGCGGAAACTACAAGTTTTGGAGTTTTTCAGAAAGATGCGGTGGGCTTCCGCTGGGGGTTGTTCACACTGAGTATTTTTGCTGATTTTTTTGGGAGTGGAAACTACAAGTTTTGGAGTTTTTCAGAAAGATGCGGTGGGCTTCCGCTGGGGGTTGTTCACACTGAGTATTTTTGCTGATTTTTTTGGGAGTGGAAACTACAAGTTTTGGAAGAGTTTTGGACTTTTTCCAGAAAGATGTTGAGGGCTTCCGATCAGTTTCTGCTCCAAAAACTCATTAAAAAATGAAGCCTCAACTCCCCCAAAGGCTATTTTCACACTGAGGACTTTAAAAACCAAGAGTAATTTTTTTAAGCAGAAACCCCTTCAGGAAACTCCTGTTTTGTGAAGATTTTGGAGGAGTTTTTGGTTTCCTGACTTGTTTTTGAAGAGTTGTGGAAAGGTTTTTTTTTTTTTAGCATTTAAATTGCACAGGTTTCTGCCAGGATTTGCTTCACAGAAGTGAAATGCACTTTTTTTTTTTTCATCAGGAGGTTTAAAAAAAAAAACTTCTTCAGGAAAACTAATATTACAGCTCAAAAACATATGAACAGCAAAGTGGATTTCCCATAGACATGAATTGAAACAGTTTTCCAAGCTTACCCGCTGCATGCACACCAATTTATGTCCTAGTTCATACCTTTGGGGGTTTTTTTAGTGTGAGAACCATCTGACATTATTAGCAGCGGCATGTAGGTGGACATGGATTCCTACCGTGCCTCTAAGGCATCATAAACCGGAGAACAAGTTCTACAAGATGGAAGGGTTTTAAGAAGATGCATAGTCATTAGATCCTGAGCAGTGGATGGGGAATGTGGACACCTTAAAGGGGCAGTCGCGAATTAGGAAACCATGGCTGCTTTCTGCTAAAAACAGCGCCACCCGTGTATACAGACTGTGACGGGTATTGCAGCTCTGCACCGTTCACTCCAATGAGCTCTAACACCGGACACAACTTGTGCGCTGTTATTGGACAAAGGTGCACATGCTTTCAACAACCCATTTAAGTCAGTTAATCCAGAGCCTCCTGGTTCATGAACAGAATTCCAAAGTGGTGGTAGAGACTGTATACGGCGTACAGAGGTTGTAAACATATAAGCAACTGAGGGTGTCTGACTGCGGGAAAAACTTTACTTTATCGGCAAAGTAAGCGATTTGTAGGGATAAATAATCTAATTGACGGAAAAAATATAATATAGTAAAAAAAAAAAAGTTTCAATGTCATTTTAAGGTGATAGGGATGTTTCTTATAAAGTTATATCAAGGCTTTGGGAAAAAAAATAGGAAAGGTAGCACCAAGTGAGCTGCAATACCAGTATTTGGCCACCAGAGGGCAGTGGTGTAATACCATTTCTATTGCTTTCAGATGCCCATGGCTAAAAAGTTCAGTTTTTGGAGGGTTAAATGTAACCTGCAAAACCTAACTGGAGATATGCCTGTGAAAGAAAAGCAGAGATTGTCTGTCTGACCTGAAATCCTTCATTTACAGTGTTCTCATAATTTACCCTTAAAGGGAACCTGTCACCTGAATTTGGCGGGACTGGTTTTGGGTCATATGGGCGGAGTTTTGGGGTGTTTGATTCACCCTTTCCTTACCCGCTGGCTGCAATATTGGATTGAAGTTCATTCTCTGTCCTCCATAGTACACGCCTGCACAAGGCAAGGTTGCTTTGCGCAGGCATGTACTATGGAGGACAGAGAATGAACTTCAATCCAATATTGCAGCCAGCGGGTAAGGAAAGGGTGAATCAAACACCCGAAAACTCCGCCCATATGACCCAAAACCAGTCCTGCCAAATTCAGGTGACAGAGTCCCTTTAAGCGTCAGTAGACGGATATTGGCATGTTATTGTATTCCAATCAGGAGCCCTTCTGAAGAAAGGACACACAATCTGTAAATGCCGACACCATGAACTGCCACAATCCCATTACTAATGTTTTTTTTTTAGTTCTCTCTTATTTAATGACCCCTATTATTGTGATTGGGCTCCTCCAGGAGGTTTTTCATATGTCACAATTTGGAAATAAAAAATAATAATTAAACAATTAAAATTGGCGCTATAAAAATAGTCAAAGGGGTGAATGGGGAACATGACAACCCTTCAGGACCCCAAGACCCTACGCTAAGCATTGCAGTCCCTCTTTATGAGCCTTTATTGGCATTTGCTCTCTGATGACCCCTGCTGGTCAGATTTGCTTATGACATTCTTCGTTTTTTAGGCTTTGCGGTTCCTATGAAGATTTACAGATTGGACAAGTGTCGGAAGCTTTGGTAGATTTCACCGGCGGCGTCAACATGACCATCAAATTAGAGCAGGCTCCTCCAGATCTATGGCAGATCATGCTGAGAGCTGCGTACAGCGGCTGTCTGATGGGGTGTCAGACTCGATCGGGGGTAAGTCCATCTGCTCCAAGATACTATTACATTATATACGTATATCAGATCTATATTTCATACATTAGCCTAAACATATTCATGAACATTCATAAGCTCGATCAATATTTACTAGATCTGATCAGCAATCACTAGGCCTGATTAATATTTATTAGGCCTGATCAATCTACTTATCGTCACCAGACGTGATCAATATTAATTAGGCCTGATCAATATTCATGAGGCCTTATTAGCATTTATCAGCTTGACCAATAGTTACTAAACCTGACCGGTAATTACTAGGCCTGATTAATATTCATTAGGCCAATATTTCTTAGGCTCGACCTAAAATCATTAGGCCTGACCAATATTTATTAGACCTGACCAATAATCATTAGACCTGACCAATAATCATTAGACCTAACCAATATTTATTAGACCTGACCAATAATCATTAGGCCTGACCAATAATCATTAGGCCTGACCAATAATCATTAGGCCTCACCAATAATCATTAGGCCTGACCAATATTTATTAGACCTGACCAATAATCATTAGGCTTGACCAATAATCATTAGACCTAACCAATATTTATTAGACCTGACCAATAATCATTAGGCCTGACCAATAATCATTAGGCCTGACCAATAATCATTAGGCCTGACCAATATTTATTAGACCTGACCAATAATCATTAGGCTTGACCAATAATCATTAGACCTAACCAATATTTATTAGACCTGACCAATAATCATTAGGCCTGACCAATAATCATTAGGCCTGACCAATAATCATTAGGCCTGACCAATAATCATTAGGCCTGACCAATGTTTATTAGACCTGACCAATAATCATTAGACCTGACCAATATTTATTAGACCTGACCAATAATCATTAGGCCTGACCAATAATCATTAGACCTGACCAATATTTATTAGATCTGACCAATAATCATTAGGCCTGACCAATAATCATTAGACCTGACCAATAATCATTAGACCTGACCAATATTTATTAGACCTGACCAATAATCATTAGGCCTGACCAATAATCATTAGACCTGACCAATATTTATTAGACCTGACCAATAATCATTAGGCCTGACCAATAATCATTAGACCTGACCAATAATCATTAGACCTGACTAATATTTTTAAGGTCTGACTAACAATAATTAGGCCGCACCAATATTTATTTGACTTGGCGTATAATTATTAAGCTTGACTAATATTTCTTTTTTCTTTAGATCTCACCAATATTAATAATTCTGACCAATATGCATTAAGCCTGACCAATATTTAATAGACCAGACCAGAACCATTAGGCCTCAATCATTAGACGTGACCAATATTTATTACAACTAACCAATAGTTTTTAGATTTGAGCAATATTCATTAGACTTAACCCATATTCATAATTCTGGCCAACATTTATTAAGCCTGACTAATACATGTTAGGCCTGACCAATAGTACCTAGGCTTGACTAATATTTCTGGGAATGAAATGACATGCTCATTAATATAATTCAGGCCGTAACAATATCCATGGCGTACGAATAATATTCACCCGGCATCAATGAGTCCTGATCAATATTCATGGTGCCTGTTTAATATTCACGGAGCCTGATTAATATTCATGAGGCCTGTTTAATATTCATGAGGCCTGTTGAATATTCATGAGGCATGCCCTATATAAATTATGTCTATTTCCTATTCACAACGCTTGATTAATATTCATGAGGTTTAACAACCTTCACCAAATATTGAGCCGTAAGTGCTGGAAATACGTTATTTTGGATATAAAACACGTTTGAGGTTTTTATTTTAGAAATTTAATAAAATTTTCACCATTTTCAGTAGAAGTAAATATTTCTGACTTTCATTGTGTTTTAGCCTGAAAGGGTCCTGGATAACGGGTTAGTGGCGGGACACGCGTACACCGTGACCGGGATCCGACCGGTAAGATTAGAAGCATCTCGCCGCCGTCTCCTCCACCACGGAGCGACCTTTTCTGTTTGTGATGCGTAAATGAGCAAATTCCTCCATCGTCTCTCTCCAGGTGACCTGCAAATCTGGAACAGAGAATTTAGTCAGGCTGAGAAACCCATGGGGAAAGATCGAATGGAAAGGACATTGGAGTGACAGGTAAATAAAAGAAAGAAATTACAAAAAAAAAAATATATGTATATTATATCTCACAATACTATACCGCCCTCTAGTGGACAAAACTGACATTACAGCATGACAAAAAAAAAGTATAAAAAATATACAAATTTTATACTTTATATTACAATGATTGTCTTCTGTACTACAACAAAAAGAACTAAATATAAAGCTGCAGATTTAAAAAAAAAAAATCTGAAAAAATCTTTCCATTTTTTTTATATTTATGTTTTATTTAATTAATAAAGCATGGCCTAGAATTATCACATTACCCATCTGTGACTAAAATAAAATATCATTTTGTTTTGTGTTTATTGTTTTTTTTTTGTGACTCTAAAATAAGATCACAGCTTGAAACGAATTTTAGGCAAGCGAAGCACGGGATCCATTTTTCATGCTTGTCTTTGCTATAATTTGTGTGATGGATTTATGCGTCTGTTTTCTTTTTTCATGCATTTGTGTTTTTTTTTGTTTTTTTTTTGCTTTTAACCAGTTCCTCAAAATGGGACCAACTCAGCTTCAAGGAAAGACTAATGCTGCGGAAGACAAGAGAAGACGGAGAATTCTGGTGAGAAAAGAGTTAAAAAAAATGATTCTAAATTTTCACCATTTGATCAGTTTATTAATTCAAAGGTCCAAAACCCCTGCACAGATATAGAGATCCATGACAAATTACTGACGTCTTGCAGCCACCACTAGGGGGAGCTCCCTGTATACAGAGATTATTATTATTATTATTATTATTATTATTATTATTATTATACATTTTTATAGCGCCATTTATTCCATGGCGCTTTACATGTGAATAATACATGATAAGATCCTGTCTGCAGCCACCACTAGGGGGAGCTCCCTGTATACAGAGATACATGATAAGATCCTGTCTGCAGCCACTACTAGGGGGAGCTCCCTGAATACAGAGATACATGATAAGATCCTGTCTGCAGTCACCACTAGGGGGAGCTCCCTGTATACAGAGATACATGATAAGATTCTGTCTGCAGCCACCACTAGGGGGAGCTTCCTGTATACAGAGATACATGATAAGATCCTGTCTGCAGTCACCACTAGGTGGAGCTCCCTGTATACAGAGATACATGATAAGATCCTGTCTGCAGCCACCACTAGGGGGAGCTCCCTGTATACAGAGATACATGATAAGATCCTGTCTGCAGCCACCACTAGGGGGAGCTCCCTGTATACAGAGATACATGATAAGATCCTGTCTGCAGCCACCACTAGGGGGAGCTCCCTGTATACAGAGATACATGATAAGATCCTGTCTGCAGCCACCACTAGGGGGAGCTCCCTGTATACAGAGATACATGATAAGATTCTGTCTGCAGCCACCACTAGGGGGAGCTCCCTGTATACAGAGATACATGATAAGATCCTGTCTGCAGCCACAACTAGGGGGAGCTCCCTGTATACAGAGATACATGATAAGATCCTGTCTGCAGTCACCACTAGGGGGAGCTCCCTGTATACAGAGATACATGATAAGATTCTGTCTGCAGCCACCACTAGGGGGAGCTCCCTGTATACAGAGATACATGATAAGATCCTGTCTGCAGCCACCACTAGGGGGAGCTCCCTCTATACAGAGATACATGATAAGATTCTGTCTGCAGTCACCACTAGGGGGAGCTCCCTGTATACAGAGATACATGATAAGATCCTGTCTGCAGTCACCACTAGGGGGAGCTCCCTGTATACAGAGATACATGATAAGATCCTGTCTGCAGCCACCACTAGGGGGAGCTCCCTGTATACAGAGATACATGATAAGATCCTGTCTGCAGCCACCACTAAGGGGAGCTCCCTGTATACAGAGATACATGATAAGATTCTGTCTGCAGCCACCACTAGGGGGAGCTCCCTGTATACAGAGATACATGATAAGATTCTGTCTGCAGCCACCACTAAGGGGAGCTCCCTGTATACAGAGATACATGATAAGATCCTGTCTGCAGCCACCACTAGGGGGAGCTCCCTGTATACAGAGATACATGATAAGATCCTGTCTGCAGTCACCACTAGGGGGAGCTCCCTGTATACAGAGACACATAAGATTCTGTCTGCAGCCACCACTAGGGGGAGCTCCCTGTATACAGAGATACATGATAAGATCCTGTCTGCAGCCACCACTAGGGGGAGCTCCCTGTATACAGAGATACATGATAAGATCCTGCCTGCAGCCACCACTAGGGGGAGCTCCCTGTATACGGAGATACATGATAAGATTCTGTCTGTAGTCACCACTAGGGGGAGCTCCCTGTATACAGAGATACATGATAAGATCCTGTCTGCAGCCACCACTAGGGGAGCTCCCTGTATACTGAGATATATGATAAGATCCTGTCTGCAGCCACCACTAGGGGAGCTCCCTGTATACTGAGATATATGATAAGATCCTGTCTGCAGCCACCACTAAGGGGAGCTCCCTGTATACAGAGATACATGATAAGACCCTGTCTGCAGCCACCACTAGGGGGAGCTCCCTGTATACAGATATATGATAAGATCCTGTCTGCAGCCACCACTAGGGGGAGCTCCCTGTATACAGAGATACATGATAAGATCCTGTCTGCAGCCACCACTAGGGGGAGCTCCCTGTATACAGAGATACATGATAAGATCCTGTCTGCAGCCACCACTAGGGGAGCTCCCTGTATACTGAGATATATGATAAGATCCTGTCTGCAGTCACCACTAGGGGGAGCTCCCTGTATACAGAGATACATGATAAGATGCTGTCTGCAGTCACCACTAGGGGGAGCTCCCTGTATACTGAGATACATGATAAGATCCTGTCTGCAGCCACCACTAGGGGGAGCTCCCTGTATACAGAGATACATGATAAGATCCTGTCTGCAGTCACCACTAGGGGGAGCTCCCTGTATACAGAGATACATGATAAGATCCTGTCTGCAGCCACCACTAGGGGGAGCTTCCTGTATACAGAGATACATGATAAGATCCTGTCTGCAGCCACCACTAGGGGGAGCTTCCTGTATACAGAGATACATGATAAGATCCTGTCTGCAGCCACCACTAGGGGGAGCTCCCTGTATACAGAGATACATGATAAGATCCTGTCTGCAGCCACTACTAGGGGGAGCTCCCTGAATACAGAGATACATGATAAGATCCTGTCTGCAGTCACCACTAGGGGGAGCTCCCTGTATACAGAGATACATGATAAGATCCTGTCTGCAGCCACCACTAGGGGGAGCTTCCTGTATACAGAGATACATGATAAGATCCTGTCTGCAGCCACCACTAGGGGGAGCTTCCTGTATACAGAGATACATGATAAGATCCTGTCTGCAGCCACCACTAGGGGGAGCTCCCTGTATACAGAGATACATGATAAGATCCTGTCTGCAGCCACTACTAGGGGGAGCTCCCTGAATACAGAGATACATGATAAGATCCTGTCTGCAGTCACCACTAGGGGGAGCTCCCTGTATACAGAGATACATGATAAGATTCTGTCTGCAGCCACCACTAGGGGGAGCTTCCTGTATACAGAGATACATGATAAGATCCTGTCTGCAGTCACCACTAGGTGGAGCTCCCTGTATACAGAGATACATGATAAGATCCTGTCTGCAGCCACCACTAGGGGGAGCTCCCTGTATACAGAGATACATGATAAGATCCTGTCTGCAGCCACCACTAGGGGGAGCTCCCTGTATACAGAGATACATGATAAGATCCTGTCTGCAGCCACCACTAGGGGGAGCTCCCTGTATACAGAGATACATGATAAGATCCTGTCTGCAGCCACCACTAGGGGGAGCTCCCTGTATACAGAGATACATGATAAGATCCTGTCTGCAGCCACCACTAGGGGGAGCTCCCTGTATACAGAGATACATGATAAGATCCTGTCTGCAGCCACAACTAGGGGGAGCTCCCTGTATACAGAGATACATGATAAGATCCTGTCTGCAGTCACCACTAGGGGGAGCTCCCTGTATACAGAGATACATGATAAGATTCTGTCTGCAGCCACCACTAGGGGGAGCTCCCTGTATACAGAGATACATGATAAGATCCTGTCTGCAGCCACCACTAGGGGGAGCTCCCTCTATACAGAGATACATGATAAGATTCTGTCTGCAGTCACCACTAGGGGGAGCTCCCTGTATACAGAGATACATGATAAGATCCTGTCTGCAGTCACCACTAGGGGGAGCTCCCTGTATACAGAGATACATGATAAGATCCTGTCTGCAGCCACCACTAGGGGGAGCTCCCTGTATACAGAGATACATGATAAGATCCTGTCTGCAGCCACCACTAAGGGGAGCTCCCTGTATACAGAGATACATGATAAGATTCTGTCTGCAGCCACCACTAGGGGGAGCTCCCTGTATACAGAGATACATGATAAGATTCTGTCTGCAGCCACCACTAAGGGGAGCTCCCTGTATACAGAGATACATGATAAGATCCTGTCTGCAGCCACCACTAGGGGGAGCTCCCTGTATACAGAGATACATGATAAGATCCTGTCTGCAGTCACCACTAGGGGGAGCTCCCTGTATACAGAGACACATAAGATTCTGTCTGCAGCCACCACTAGGGGGAGCTCCCTGTATACAGAGATACATGATAAGATCCTGTCTGCAGCCACCACTAGGGGGAGCTCCCTGTATACAGAGATACATGATAAGATCCTGCCTGCAGCCACCACTAGGGGGAGCTCCCTGTATACAGAGATACATGATAAGATCCTGTCTGCAGCCACCACTAGGGGGAGCTCCCTGTATACAGAGATACATGATAAGATCCTGTCTGCAGCCACCACTAGGGGGAGCTCTCTGTATACAGAGATACATGATAAGATTCTGTCTGCAGCCACCACTAGGGGGAGCTCCCTGTATACAGAGATACATGATAAGATCCTGCCTGCAGCCACCACTAGGGGGAGCTCCCTGTGTACAGAGATACATGATAAGATTCTGTCTGCAGTCACCACTTGGGGGAGCTCCCTGTATACAGAGATACATGATAAGATCCTGCCTGCAGCCACCACTAGGGGGAGCTCCCTGTGTACAGAGATACATGATAAGATTCTGTCTGCAGTCACCACTAGGGGGAGCTCCCTGTATACAGAGATACATGATAAGATTCTGTCTGCAGTCACCACTAGGGGGAGCTCCCTGTATACAGAGATACATGATAAGATTCTGTCTGCAGTCACCACTAGGGGGAGCTCCCTATATACAGAGATACATAAGATCCTGCCTGCAGTCACCACTAGGGGGAGCTCCATATACACAGTGTTATTATTAAATTTGATACATTGTATGCATATTTTGGCACAGGATGTCCATTGAAGACTTTGAGGCTCATTTTGTAGAGCTGGTCATCTGCAAGCTGACGCCAGATTTGATGAGTCACGAGAACGGCAAGGAATGGACGCTATCAATGCAAATAGGAAAATGGGTGGACGGCAGCACAGCGGGCGGCAGGATGACCTACACAGGTATTGTCCTCCACCATCATGGCCGGTGGTTGGTGTGATCCTTCTGTGACCACTCAGTGATACATTGTATCTATATATATGTAGAGTCCTACTGGAAGAATCCCCAGTACCGGCTGAAGATCCTGGTTGGAGACAACATGGAGAAATACACAAATTCCTGCAACGTTCTGGTGTCGCTTCTTCAAAAGCAAAACCACAAGCACAGGAATCAGTCCCCTCCGCTCTACATCGGGATCTCCATTTTCAAGGTGAGGATAGGATGGGTTTTTCATAAATGTGGATTACTGGTGGTCTGCAACCCCCAGCAAGTCTCCTGAGAGGTAGCAGGAAAGCGTCAGAACTGTGAATGCAGCTTTGGCTGTGACTAGAGTATGGCATAATGGAATTGCATGCTCAGAGGTAGAATATTGGGGGTTTTGGTCTCTGTTTACACCTTTACATAAAGTATCTCCTAGTGAGATGCTATGACTTCCTACAACCTGCAGGGGCAGTGTTCCTATGCATAACCCCATGATTTCTTCCTGCAGCAGAGCATCTTGGTAAATGTATTTCTCTACATCTCCTGACAATGTTTCTTTCTGTCTTTTAGGTGCCATTGGAGGTGAGTTGCAACAATGTTTCAGTTTGGACAATGTAGCATAAGGTGCAGTATGTGGGCGATAAATCCTGCCCCTTATTGACATCCCGCCCCTTTAAGACTAATGTCAAAGAATAAGAAATATTAAAAAACAGAAAAATGAAGGCTGCTTTCCGCTGTGGGCGGGAGGAGTCGTAGAGAGCCGCTGGTAATAGAACACGGGTATAACACTTTGTCATAATTCAGTAATGATAATTATTATCTGTAATTGCACGCTTGGATAAAAGTGGAGTAATGGGGGAGGGGAGGAGCGGGGCCGAGGGTCCGAACTACAGAAACCACCGTGAGCCAGGAGGTCAAATGCAGGTTTTATTGAACGGGAAGATTAATATCGCAGGTTGTGGAGCCGCCGCCGCTTCCAGGGCTCCGAAGCATAATAAATCTAGGTATCGACCGGGGCCCCCAGCCATGGATTTATTTATTCTACAAGCCGGGGCAAGGAGAAATCTGAGAAAGCGCAAGATAGACGAGAAATCGTGGGGCGAGGGATGGACGGACGGATGAATAAATAAATGGATGGATGGAAGGATGGATGGATAAATGGATGGATGGAAGAATGGATGATGGGCGGACGGAGAGATGGATGGATAAATGGATGGATGGATAGATGAATGGATGGGTGGAAGGATGGATGGATGAATGGATGGGTGGAAGGATGGATGGATGAATGGATGGGTGGAAGGATGGATGAATGAATGGATGGGTGGAAGGATGGATGGATGAATGGATGGGTGGAAGGATGGATGGATGAATGGATGGGTGGAAGGATGGATGGATGAATGGATGGGTGGAAGTATGGATGGATGAATGGATGGGTGGAAGGATGAATGGATGGGTGGAAGGATGGATGGATGAATGGATGGGTGGAAGGATGGATGGATGAATGGATGGGTGGAAGGATGAATGGATGGGTGGAAGGATGGATGGATGAATGGATGGGTGGAAGGATGGATGGATGAATGGATGGGTGGAAGGATGGATGGATGAATGGATGGGTGGAAGGATGGATGGATGAATGGATGGGTGGAAGGATGAATGGATGGGTGGAAGGATGGATGGATGAATGCATGGGTGGAAGGATGGATGGATGAATGGATGGGTGGAAGGATGGATGGATGAATGGATGGGTGGAAGGATGGATGGATGAATCGATGGGTGGAAGGATGAATGGATGGGTGGATGGATGGATGGATGAATGGATGGGTGGAAGGATGGATGGATGAATGGATGGGTGGAAGGATGAATGGATGGGTGGAAGGATGGATGGATGAATGGATGGGTGGAAGGATGGATGGATGAATGGATGGGTGGAAGGATGAATGGATGGGTGGAAGGATGGATGGATGAATGGATGGGTGGAAGGATGGATGGATGAATGGATGGGTGGAAGGATGAATGGATGGGTGGAAGGATGGATGGATGAATGGATGGGTGGAAGGATGGATGGATGAATGGATGGGTGGAAGGATGAATGGATGGGTGGAAGGATGGATGAATGGATGGGTGGAAGGATGGATGGATGAATGGATGGGTGGAAGGATGAATGGATGGGTGGAAGGATGGATGGATGAATGGATGGGTGGAAGGATGGATGGATGAATGGATGGGTGGAAGGATGGATGGATGAATGGATGGGTGGAAGGATGGATGGATGAATGGATGGGTGGAAGGATGGATGGATGAATGGATGGGTGGAAGGATGGATGGATGAATGGATGGGTGGAAGGATGGATGAATGAATGGATAAATTGATGAACGGAAAGATGGATGAATGGATAGACAGTTATTAGTTCTGATAGTTATACTACTGTGTGTACATCTCCCCGTGTACAGTACCAGGCTATAAGGACCAGGCTGCCGCAAGATTTCTTCGCGAACAACCGTCCGGTCAACAACAGGTGCGTGTTCATCAATGAGCGAGAAGTGACCCAAGACTTCCACCTGCAGCCCGGCTCCTACGTCATTGTCCCTGCCACTGCGGAACCACGACAAGAATGTGAATTCATCCTCCGCGTGTTCTCCAGAAAACATCTCCTGGAGTAAGTGCTGACTACAACTCTCAGCATATCCAAATCCTACATCCAACCGACAGAAGATTTACTAACAGTGTACTTTATATTTATTCATGTCAGGGCGCAAGGAGAGAGTCCAAACCTGGTTCTGTGCTGCAAGGTAAAAAAAAAGGCAAAGCAGAAGATTTCCTCATATATACTGACAGCATTATAGTAGTTATATTCTTGTACATAGGGGCAGTATTATAGTAGTTATATTCTTGTACATAGGAGCAGTATTATAGTAGTTATATTCTTGTACATAGGGGCAGTATTATAGTAGTTATATTCTTGTACATAGGAGCAGTATTATAGTAGTTATATTCTTGTACATAGGAGCAGTATTATAGTAGTTATATTCTTGTACATAGGAGCAGTATTATAGTAGTTATATTCTTGTACATAGGAGCAGTATTATAGTAGTTATATTCTTGTACATAGGAGCAGTATTATAGTAGTTATATTCTTGTACATAGGAGCAGTATTATAGTAGTTATATTCTTGTACATAGGAGCAGTATTATAGTAGTTATATTCTTGTACATAGGGGCAGTATTATAGTAGTTATATTCTTGTACATAGGAGCAGTATTATAGTAGTTATATTCTTGTACATAGGAGCAGTATTATAGTAGTTATATTCTTGTACATAGGAGCAGTATTATAGTAGTTATATTCTTGTACATAGGAGCAGTATTATAGTAGTTATATTCTTGTACATAGGAGCAGTATTATAGTAGTTATATTCTTGTACATAGGGGCAGTATTATAGTAGTTATATTCTTGTACATAGGAGCAGTATTATAGTAGTTATATTCTTGTACATAGGGGCAGTATTATAGTAATTATATTCTTGTACATAGGGGCAGTATTATAGTAGTTATATTCTTGTACATAGGGGGCAGTATTATAGTAGTTATATTCTTGTATATAGGAGCAGTATTATAGTAGTTATATTCTTGTACATAGGAGCAGTATTATAGTAGTTATATTCTTGTACATTGGGGCAGTATTATAGTAGTTATATTCTTGTACATAGGAGCAGTATTATAGTAGTTATATTCTTGTACATAGGGGCAGTATTATAGTAGTTATATTCTTGTACATAGGGGCAGTATTATAGTAATTATATTCTTGTACATAGGGGCAGTATTATAGTAGTTATATTCTTGTACATAGGGGGCAGTATTATAGTAGTTATATTCTTGTACATAGGGGCAGTATTATAGTAATTATATTCTTGTACATAGGGGCAGTATTATAGTAGTTATATTCTTGTACATAGGGGGCAGTATTATAGTAGTTATATTCTTGTATATAGGAGCAGTATTATAGTAATTATATTCTTGTACATAGGAGCAGTATTATAGTAGTTATATTCTTGTATATAGGAGCAGTATTATAGTAGTTATATTCGTGTACATAGGGGGCAGTATTATAGTAGATATATTCGTGTACATAGGGGCAGTATTATAGTAGTTATATTCTTGTACATAGGGGCAGTATTATAGTAGTTATATTCTTGTACATAGGAGCAGTATTATAGTAGTTATATTCTTGTACATAGGGGCAGTATTATAGTAGTTATATTCTTGTACATAGGGGCAGTATTATAGTAGTTATATTCTTGTACATAGGGGCAGTATTATACTAGTTATATTCTTGTACATAGGGGCAGTATTATAGTAGTTATATTCTTGTACATAGGAGCAGTATTATAGTAGTTATATTCTTGTACATAGGGGCAGTATTATAGTAGTTATATTCTTGTACATAGGGGCAGTATTATAGTAGTTATATTCTTGTACATAGGAGCAGTATTATAGTAGTTATATTCTTGTACATAGGGGCAGTATTATAGTAGTTATATTCGTGTACATAGGGGCAGTATTATAGTAGTTATATTCTTGTACATAGGGGCAGTATTATAGTAGTTATATTCTTGTACATAGGGGCAGTATTATAGTAGTTATATTCGTGTACATAGGAGCAGTATTATAGTAGTTATATTCTTGTACATAGGGGCAGTATTATAGTAGTTATATTCTTGTACATAGGGGTAGTATTATAGTAGTTATATTCTTGTACATAGGAGCAGTATTATAGTAGTTATATTCTTGTACATAGGGGCAGTATTATAGTAGTTATATTCTTGTACATAGGGGTAGTATTATAGTAGTTATATTCTTGTACATAGGAGCAGTATTATAGTAGTTATATTCTTGTACATAGGGGCAGTATTATAGTAGTTATATTCTTGTACATAGGGGTAGTAATATAGTAGTTATATTCTTGTACATAGGAGCAGTATTATAGTAGTTATATTCTTGTACATAGGGGCAGTATTATAGTAGTTATATTCTTGTACATAGGGGCAGTATTATAGTAGTTATATTCTTGTACATAGGGGCAGTATTATAGTAGTTATATTCTTGTACATAGGGGCAGTATTATAGTAGTTATATTCTTGTACATAGGAGCAGTATTATAGTAGTTATATTCTTGTACATAAGGGTAGTATTATAGTAGTTATATTCTTGTACATAGGAGCAGTATTATAGTAGTTATATTCTTGTACATAGGGGCAGTATTATAGTAGTTATATTCGTGTACATAGGGGCAGTATTATAGTAGTTATATTCTTGTACATAGGTGCAGTATTATAGTAGTTATATTCTTGTACATAGGAGCAGTATTATAGTAGTTATATTCTTGTACATAGGAGCAGTATTATAGTAGTTATATTCTTGTACATAGGAGCAGTATTATAGTAGTTATATTCTTGTACATAGGGGCAGTATTAGTTATAATATAGTATATAGGGGGCAGTATTATAGTGACCAATGTGTGTTTGTATTAGAGTCTGACAATTTGGACATGCCTTGTTTTTCATCAGAAAATTGCTGACAAAAAAGATGAACAAGAAAATGTCATCATCAGATATTTTGAGAAGGTAAGCAGTTTTTCAACAACAACTGTAATATAAACAGTATAAAATGTTATTAAATACATAAATGGCAGATTATATGGATTATATGATAAGAGAATTTACAATCAGTGACTTAAAATGAATAACATTTTTAATTTAGTCATTTGAACAAATGCAGTTTTTTTTCAATCTATTTAGGGCCAACATCTTTAGCTTATTAGTTTCTTAATATATTTATAGTGATGGAAGTTTTGCTGCTATGTAGCGGCGCTGACTAGTTCTGCCGGTTGCAGCCACCACTAGAGGGAGCTAAGAACCTGACGGCATCATTTGCTCTGTGTATAAGTGGATGCGGTCAGCGCCCTCTAGTGGTGGCATTTTGCCACTTGAATATCCTGAATGCAAAGGTCCCATAATGCTCTCATAGTCAATGGGACCCCAGGGGCCCTCTAAAAAGATCTGCTTATAGGGGCCTAATTTGTATCTTTGCCTCTTCTATATGTCAGGACATGTATTAATTCTATAAATTATATCGCAGCATCCTGAAATCAATGTCTCCGAGCTGCAGATGCTGCTGAATAAAGGATCGTGGTCCGGTAAGTCGCACGTCCTGATCAGACCCGTAGAGAAATGTCGGGAGGTTTAAAGGGGGTTTCCACGTTCAATATCTCCGCTTGCTGTCAATAAATGGATAAAAATATACATGTGCTGACAGCAAGCAGAGATGCTGAAAATGGTGATGGATCGATGCACAAAGGAGGAGAATAGCGTGAGACGCCGTTCATTATGGTGCCCGCATCATATAACCGCCATCTTGGTAGAACGTGTTGGGTTTGGGCACGGTTCTAATTCAATGATTACTATGCATTAACCCCTGGGATGACATTAACCCTCGAGGGGTGTCTCGCCCGTGTGTGATAACGCCGCTCGTCTCTCGCAGGTGCCAGGAACGCTCCGGTCAAGTTCAGCCTGGACGACTGTAAAGTCATTATGGCTCAGTTGGACGTATCCTTCTCGTGTTGCAAAAATCCTTTGATTTGTGCCCTTCCTGCGATGCCCGGGGCGCTCAGCCATCACCCCCAATCACTTCCAGCAAATTGCTCGTCGCTTTTCATTACGGCAGGACATCATATCCCGTACAGTCAGCTGAGCCCGAGCCCATAAAACCTACTCTGTGTTAACCCTTTGTCAGCTGCATTGGCATTAACTATTGATTCTATGGCACCAGCCTATACCCCGGCGCTGTACACAGAATGCCCAGGATGGGCATACCATAGAGATAACAACTAGTGATGAGCGAGCGTGCTCGGATACGGTGTTATCCCAATATTCAGGCTGCAGGATTCATGGCTGTTACACATCCGTAGCACATGGAGGATCGCCTGTTTGTTAGGTCATCCCTAGATGTGCTGTGACTGTCTAACAGCCGCAAATCATGCAGCCGCAGGGACTCGGACATAATATCTGAGCACAGCCGAGATACTGGGATATCACCTTATCCGAGCACAACAACTGTGGAATTTTGAATGCAGCTCTGGCTGTGACTAGAGGATATGACATGTAAGATACCAGTGACATCACATTGTTATCAGCCTTAATCACATTACAGGTGAGTGCGTCCGGCACATTGAACATGATCGAGTTCTACAGCCTATGGCAGCGTCTGATCTCCTACCAGGTGAGCACATCCATCCATCCATCCATCCATCCATCCATCCATCTATCTATCTATCTATCTATCTATCTATCTATCTATCTACCTATCTATCTATCTATCTATCTATTATCTATCTATCTATCTATCTATCTATCTATCTATCTATCTATCTATCTATCTATTATCTATCTATCTATCTATCTATCTATCTATCTATCTATCTATCTATCTACCTATCTATCTATCTATCTATCTATCTATCTTTCTATCTATCTATCTATGATATATTATCTATCTATTATCTATCTCTCTATCATCTACCTATCTAACTATTATCTATCTATCTATTGTATATTATCTATCTCTCTACTGATGCTTCTTACAAAATTAGAATATCATCAAAAAGTTAATTTATTTCAGTTCTTCAATACAAAACGTAAATCTGATACATTCTATAGTCATTACACACAGAGTGATCTATTTCACGTGTTTATTTCTGGTAAAGAAGCCATTGGCTTACAGCCAATGGAAACCCAAAAGTCATTATCTCAGTAAATTGGAATAATTAACAAAAACCACCTGCAAAGGCTCCTAAGCGTTTATAAAGGTTCCTTAGTCTGTTTCAGTAGGCTCCACAATCATGGGGAAGACTGCTGCCCTGACAGATGTCCAGAAGGCGTCACTGACACACTCCACAAGGAGGGGAAGACACAAAAGGCCATTGCTAAAGAAGCCGGCTGTTCACAGAGTGCTGTATCCAAGAATATTAATGGAAAGTGGAGCGGAAGGAAAAAGTGTGGTAGAAAAAGGCGCACAAGGAACCGGGATAACCGCAGCCTGGAAAGGATTGTTAAGAAAAGGCCATTCAATAATGTGGGGGAGATTCACAAGGAGCGGACGCTGCTGGAGTCATTGCTTCACCACACACAGATGTCTCCAGGACATGGGCTACAAGTGTCACATTCCTTGTGTCCGGCCGCTCATGACCAATAGACAATGCCAGAAGCGTCTTACCTGGGCCAAGGAGAAACAGAACCGGACTGTTGTCAGTGGTCCAAGGTGTTGTGTTCAGATGAAAGTAAATTTTACATTTCATTTGGAAATCCAGGTCCCAGAGTCTGGAGGAAGAGTGGAGGCCACAATCCAAGCTGCTGGAGGTCTAGTGTGAAGTCTCCACAATCAGTGATGGTTTGGGGGCCATGTCATCTGCTGGTGTAGGTCCACTGTGTTCTATCAAAGTCAGCGCAGCCGTCTACAAGGAAATTTTAGAGCACTTCATGCTTCCCTCTGCTGACAAGCTTTTTGGAGATGGAAATGTCATTCTCCAGCAGGACTTGGCCCCGGTCCACACGGCCAAAAGTACCAATACCTGGTGTAAAAACAACAGTATCACTGGGCTTGATTGGCAGCAAACTCGTCTGACCTTAACCCCATAGAGAATCTACGGAGTATTGTCAAGAGGAAGATACTAGTATTGAAAGATAGGAGACAAAAAAAGCGCAAATAGGGTCTTATCCCCAGGATTGTTTCTGATCAATTGTGAGAGAACTGCTCACCTGGTGGTACACAGTACAAGCGTGTAGTTTGTCAGCTGCTGCAGATCCACAGGTCGGCGCTGCGACCTCTCAGAACCGTTATAATAGATGAAATGTGGATTACATCCGCGCTGCTGCGACAAATAATAGATATCTCTGTGTGGAAACTTCCTGAAGAAGAAGCCATGAGCTTTGAAACGCGTTGAATAAACCACCCGAACATCTTACAAGTATATCTGGATCTATTATTTGTCGCAGCAGCGCGGATGTAATCCACATTTCATCTATTATAACGGTTCCAAGAGGAAGATGAGACACCAGATCCAACAATGCAGACGAGCTGAGGGCTGCTATCAAAGCAACCTGGGCTTCCATAACCCCTCAGCAGTGCCACAGGCTGATCGCCTCCATGTCACGCTGCATTGATGCAGTAATTGATGCAAAAGGAACCGTGACCAAGTATTGATCGCATTTACTGATCATACATTTCAGTAGGACGACATTTCGGATTTTAAAATCATTTTTCAAGCTGGTGTTATAAAGTATTCTACGGTAATTTACTGAGATAATGACTTTGGGGTTTTCATTGGCTGTAAGCCATAATCATCAACATTAACAGAAATAAACACGTGAAATAGATCACTCTGTGTGTGATGACTCTATAGAATATAGGAGATTCACTTTTTGATGATATTCTAATTTTGTGAGAAGCCCTTGTATCTATCATCTATGTATTATCTATCTAACAGCTTTCATCGCAGACAGACATAGATCCCTGCGAGTTGTCAGGACCCCTGGGTGGTGTATTTCGGGGGACCTGTGTCTCCGGTGGGGTCACACATTATGATTTCTGCCGCGTCCCCCTCAGACGATTATTCCGGGTGTCAGTCGCACTTTATATCTCTCAGCGTCACCGGTGTGATATAATGTTATTACGTGGCAGATTACAGGAGACGAGTGGCGCCCGGCGGATCGTCCGGAATCGCAGGCTTTACCCTTGTTCTACACACAGAGGTCGCTTCCCGCTAATCTTCCCAGACGCTTTATATAATGTTCCGTTTGCTCGGAGTGAAATTGAGATTTATGCGCGCGGCGTTTGTATTCCGTGGAGCCGCGGAGCGAAATCTCACCGTGTAATCTCATTGTTTCCATAGGAGATTTTCCAGAGGAGAGACATTGATAAATCGGGATATTTGGAGCTGAATGACCTGCAGGCCGCGGTACAGGAGAAAGGTAAAAGATGAGAAATGTCCCCGTCACCAGCCGCAAAGTCAGCGGAAAGGGCCAGAGACGCCTCAAATCTGCTACTTCTGGAAAGATGTAGCAGAGCTGAGGTTGTCGTCTAAACACCTGAATCCAGCGCGTATCGATATAATGGAAAAGTTTAGCTGCAGTCCTATGTAAAAGGAATAACTCTCTGAAGAAGAACCATCGTATCTGCACTGGCTTGGTCATGATGTAGCAGAGCTCAGTCTGTCCAATATAATCTGAATCCGGTGTGCATTGTCATAATGTAAAAGCTTTCTTGCAGTCCTATGTAAAATAGTTGAATAATTGTTTGTAGGGGAACTCTGAGGAGAACTGAGCTATACCTCTTTGTTCAGGAACGATGCAGCAGAGCTGAGTTTGTAATTTAAAGTCCAGAATCGCTTAATGTAAAAGTTGACCTGCAGTCCTATGTAAACAAGAAGAGTTTAGGAATCACTTCTATAAGGGCTTTGTAAAGAAGAATTATTTTATCTGTGCAACATCTGTAATGATATAGCAGAGGTGAGTTTGTCATTTAGCATTTTGGGGCTGCATCCTTTGCACAGTGTGATGATATAGGTTTACCAGCAGTCCCATGTAAAACCACAAATATAACATAAGACCACAGCATGGAATGGACACAACAAGCCCAGCTCTGCTGCATCTCGGTTGGCAGGAGGTGTATACACCTGCGTGTGTATAAATGATACCGCCGGTCTCACCATCTCCCCAGCAGAGCCGCACATCATCAGTCAGGTGTCTGACATAACAGATGAGAACAGGGAGACAGAGACAGGTGCGACTCTCTAATATGTCTACTGTGCGACCCTCTAATATGTCCACTCACCGCGTGTTCTCTCTCTCTCTCTGGCTCTCCCTTTCTCCTCTCCCCTGTATCTCACACCTTCTCTTTCTTGCGCTCTCCTCTTTTCTCTTGACTCTCACTCTCTTGAACTCTGTCTCTTTTTCTCCTTTCTCACAACCATTAACCTTGTACCTGCTCAAACTTTTCCCAAAACTTCACTCTCCTGTCTCTATTATGGACTCTTCCATTTTTACTCTTTCTTCTCATGGATTTCTCTTTTCTTGACGCTCTCCTCTTTGGGTTCTCTTTTCTTGGCTCTTTCTTCTCTTCACTTCTCCACCTTTTCTCTCTCACTCTCGGTCTCTTTCTGTCTTTGGTACTTTCTCTGTCTTTCTAACCTCCATCATCTCTCTCATCTTCTCATACTCTCACCGTTTGACTCTTACTCTTTTTGCTTACTCTCCATCTCTCTCTTCCCCTCACTCCCTCTCCCCCGTCTTCTCCATCTCATTCCTTACTCTCTGTCTCTCTCCTCTTATTGTCTCTCCCTCTTCCTGACCGTCTCTCGCCCTCCTCCTGTCTCTCCCTCCTCTTGTCTCTCGCCCTTGTCCTGTATCTCCCTCCTCCTGACTGTCTCTCCCTCCTCCTGACTGTCTTTCCCTCCTCCTGATTGTCTCTCTCCCTCCTCCTGATTGTCTCTCCCTCCTCCTGACTGTCTCTCCCTCCTCCTGATTGTCTCTCTCCCTCCTCCTGATTGTCTCTCCCTCCTCCTGATTGTCTCTCCCTCCTCCTGACTGTCTCTCCCTCCTCCTGACTGTCTCTCCCTCCTCCTGACTGTCTCTCTCCCTCCTCCTGACTGTCTCTCCCTCCTCCTGACTGTCTCTCCCTCCTCCTGACTGTCTCTCCCTCCTCCTGTCTCTCTCCCTCCTCTTGACTGTCTCTCCCTCCTCCTGACTGTCTCTTCCTCCTCCTGACTCTCTCGCCCTCCGCCTGACTGTCTCTCCCTCCTCCTGACTGTCTCTCTCCCTCCTCCTGATTGTCTCTCCCTCCTCCTGATTGTCTCTCCCTCCTCCTGACTGTCTCTCCCTCCTCCTGACTGTCTCTCTCCCTCCTCCTGACTGTCTCTCTCCCTCCTCCTGATTGTCTCTCCCTCCTCCTGATTGTCTCTCCCTCCTCCTGACTGTCTCTCCCTCCTCCTGACGGTCTCTCCCTCCTCCTGATTGTCTCTCCCTCCTCCTGACTGTCTCTCTCTCCTCCTGACTCTCTTGCCCTCCTCCTGACGGTCTCTCCCTCCTCCTGATTGTCTCTCCCTCCTCCTGACTGTCTCTCTCTCCTCCTGACTCTCTTGCCCTCCTCCTGACTCTCTCGCCCTCCTCCTGACTGTCTCTCACCCTCTCTTTCCTCACGCTCCGTCTCTCTCACTATTTAACGCCTGTAGGAATCACATTAAGCCGTCAGTTTTCCAGCCTAATGGCGCTGCGATACGGCGACTCGTCTCTGAAAATCAATTTTGAGAATTTCGTCTGCCTCATGCTGCGGATGGAGATCAATGAAGGTACGTCACCGCGCCACCTGTGCATGGCGTAACGCCGCAGAGGGGCCATCGATTGCCCGTGGATGGCGGCCTCCGCTCACCCGCTGGGAAGTCATGTGATTTCCATACATCAGTGATGGCGGACTCACCCACTCTCACTCACCTTCCCTGGATACAATGTATCTTTTTTATTAACCCTTTCTGCTTGTTCTTTTGGAACAGGAACCATTCATGTATCTTTTTGACTAATTTATCTGTTTTCTTCTTAAAGAGACAGTCGCCTAATAAAATCTCTTCCCAGAGTTCAGTTCTAGGAGGTCCTGATGAGTGATGATGACCCAATGGGTCGGCTTCGTTCTGCAGGCCGGCTCTGGAGACAGCTGGGAGTAGTAGTACTTCCTCTTGTTTGCAGTCCTGCATTTTCCACTAATGCGCGCTGTGCTCCTCCTCCCTCTAGCGCCTCCTAGGCTCCGCCGTACAATATCGCTGCCTCCGGCTCCACCAGCCTCATCCGCTCCAGGTTCAACCCGTCCCTTCCCCATTTTATACCATCGTCACCGCCAGTCAGCGGTACAGGTAGGACGTGGGGAAGGGACGTTCATGGTACAGTTGGTGCAGGGTACAGATGGGCGAAGATAAGCGGCTGCATAGCGATGTAGCAGAGCTGAATGCGTTATCTGCCTCTGCGCTACACTACACGCGTGGACATGTATATGTAAGGATACATACATGAGCACAACCACCAATCATACGTGCAAATCCGAAATAAAATGTCCGACAATAGTCACAGATATAAAAGTAAAAGTTTCACTGTCCAGCGCGGCTGATAACAGAGAGAAACAGCTCTCCTCCAATATATTCTCACATCCTGTGCTATCAAGGTGTACAAACTTTTATACCTGTGACCAGTAATATTAGTGCCCCCATAATATGCGCAGTAACTAACCATTATATTACCTGGCGGCATTATGGGGGGCACACACTTACACGTATTGCTTTGTGCCCCCATTATTAATGATCAGACGCACGCTTTGCATGGGTTGGTGATGGAGGATCATGTATTATCATCTATTGCTTTGCAACGTTTGCATCAATCTCCCAGCACCACTGATTATATCTGAGGCACCATTGTTGCTCCCGCTGGTTGTCAGACTTGGGGAAACAAGGTTGTCAGACGGCTGAACCTCATGGATTAAAGCTTTGTGAGGTTCAGCGAGGTCCCCAGGAGGCTCCTGTACGTGGAGCTGGGAGAATAATGCAAACCCGAGCTGTCCCCGAGAAGCCAGCGCGCCGCCTGCTGCTACAATCCTCCTTTATCATCCGCTCCTACTGATGTCTCTTTCTCTCCATTCCAGAGGTCTTTCATAATCTGAGCAAAGATGGAAAAGGAATCTATTTAAAAGAGGCCGAGGTACGTAGAATAGCGATATAATTCTCTCCTCAAGGTTTTTAAAATGAATCTGTCACTATTTTTTTTCTGTCACCTCTGAAAGCAGCGTTGTGTAGGGGCTGAGACCCTGACTCCAGTGATGTGCCACTTACTGGGCTGAATGCTGCAGTTTTGATAAAATCACGGCTTCATTTGCTGCAGATTTACCAGTTTTCTACATGCTGAGCTGTGTATATCCCCACCCACACCACTGATTGGAAGCTTTCTGTGTACGCTGTGCATAGGCAGAAAGCTGCCAATCAGTGCAGTTACACAGAGCTCATGAATATGAAGAACTATATAGATGTAGTTCACTGGTGATAATCTCTTACTAATAAAACTGCAACTTTACATATACAAGAATATAACTACTATAATACTGCTCCTATGTACAAGAATATAACTACTATAATACTGCCCCTATGTACAAGAATATAACTACTATAATACTGCTCCTATGTACAAGAATATAACTACTATAATACTGCTCCTATGTACAGGAATATAACTCCTATAATACTGCCCTCTATGTACAAGAATATAACTACTATCATACTGCCCCCTATGTACAAGAATATAACTACTATAATACTGCTTTTATGTACAAGAATATAACTACTATAATACTGCTCCTATGTACAGGAATATAACTCCTATAATACTGCCCTCTATGTACAAGAATATAACTACTATCATACTGCCCCCTATGTACAAGAATATAACTACTATAATACTGCTTTTATGTACAAGAATATAACTACTATAATACTGCCCCTATGTACAAGAATATAACTACTATAATACTGCTCCTATGTACAAGAATATAACTACTATAATACTGCCCCTATGTACAAGAATATAACTACTATAATACTGCCCCTATGTACAAGAATATAACTACTATAATACTGCTCCTATGTACAAGAATATAACTACTATAATACTGCCCCTAAGTACAATAATATAACTCCTATAATACTGCCCTCTATGTACAAGAATATAACTACTATAATACTGCTCCTATGTACAAGAATATAACTACTATAATACTGCCCCTAAGTACAATAATATAACTCCTATAATACTGCCCTCTATGTACAAGAATATAACTCCTATAATACTGCTCCTATGTACAAGAATATAACTACTATAATACTGCTCCTATGTACAAGAATATAACTACTATAATACTGCCCCTATGTACAAGAATATAACTACTATAATACTGCCCCTATGTACAAGAATATAACTACTATAATACTGCCCCTATGTACAAGAATATAACTACTATAATACTGCTCCTATGTACAATAATATAACTGCTATAATACTGCCCCTATGTACAATAATATAACTGCTATAATACTGCTCCTATGTGCAGGAATATTGACGAGGTATCTGATATAATTCTTCCTGTTGTCTCTGACCCGTCCTTTGTGAGATACTATAATGCCGTCTCCCTCTCACTAATGACCGCGTTATATAATACATATTTGTCCTTTGATCCCTGTAATGTTTTTCTTGTATCAGTGAAGATGTTTTGTATTTATTGATTTTCTCCCGTTCTGTGGAGCACTGGATGACGCTGATCACATTTTAATGAAGTCAGACATCAGTGTGACTCGTTTAATCTCGGGGTCAGCATAGCTTTGACAGTCAGAAGCCTCTTCCTCGCCTTCTCCTTATTAAACATAGTTCAGGTGCAGGCTGTGGCGGTATTTTTCTTTCAGATGTAATTACAGCATTTTTCCTTTAGGTGTCACTATTGAGCCGTTTCCTTTATATAATTTAGTCAGTGACTAATCCTAGAATTCTACAATGTTTGTATCATGAATACATTTCTGCATTCCTAATACTGACTGTATTCTTTTCTACAGTGGATGATGCTGACTCTTTACGCCTGAGGACACAAAGAAAATCCTTTTTTTATGGATATTTGCACTGATTTTCCGCAATTCATTTTTAATAGATTTTTTTTTTAAATTATGTTATGCAATAATCAAGATCAATTTACACTCAAGTCTTTAGACATTTCCGAATCACAATTTATATTTTTGCACATTATTTTGTAATTTTTTCTACTGCATATTTATTTATTTTTTTCCACTATTTATTTTATATTTTTTAATTCAATTCTGACCAGGCGATCCTTGTGATTATTAAGGTAAGGGTTGTCTCTTGTATCTTTGGACATTATTTTTTACATATTATTGGTCGACTCGTTATTGCATTTTTCTGCCAGCAGGGGACACTGTTGTCAATACTACGAATGGTTAATGAAAGCAGAACAGTGACACCTAGTGACCGGAGATGGGTATTACATGTGAAGTTTAATATTAATGGGGGGAAAAAAGTTATGACTCTTGGAAGAAATTGAGAAAATAAAAAGATAATTGTCTGCAGCAGGAAGATTTTTTTTTAGATCAGGATTTTTTTTATTATTTATTATTATTCTGTACAATTCCTTTTGGGTTAGAAAATGGTGACAGTTCCCCTTTAAGATGAGACGAAATCTTAATTTACGGACCTGTTGTAGGAGCCGGTGTTACCGCGTCCGCTCTTTCCCTTCTGCACTCAGACATGAAAAGCAATCGAGCAGTAATGGACTGCGAGCTCACATTTTGCTGCGTGTGGGCGGCTGGTGGCGTTTAGCGAGGCGCGCGCCGCACTTTCCATTATATCCGACAATTAGCCTGACGATGCTTCTACTAATAACATCTGACTTGTTTATTGTTAATCAGCGTGGCGACGGCGTAGTGTTTTCCATCAACAGTCTACCTGGGTGGAATTAACACATTATCCGCGGACCCGGACGACGCTGCCAGAGCCGTAATATCTCGGGTTATTACAGCCTCATATCTGGGTTATTACAGGGGATGCACAGAGATGAGAGCGATGTCAGGAGGAAGCGGGCGACGCGAGTTCATCTATTATTATGTCCCTTTAATGGGCATCATCCGGGGAAGCAGCCAAGGAGGTGGCAGATGACGGGTTACCGGTGGGCTCGGGGGTCTCCTCCAGTGGCACATATTAGTAATGAGGACAGCGAAAGCATGAAATATTCACACCTAGGGGGCGCTGTTCTCAGAAAACTCTGCACATTGTGATCTATAGGTGCTGATAATGTATGAAAGGTAATACATCAGGAATGTACTGAAAGAACGTAAGCCAAGCAATGGCACTGACACTCGGGGTACAGGATAATGACGCTGACACTCGGGGTACAGGATAATGGCACTGACACTCGGGGTACAAGACAATGACACTGACACTCGGGGTACAGGATAATGACGCTGACACTCGGGGTACAGGATAATGACATTGACACTCGGGGTACAGGATAATGACCCTGACACTCGGTACGAGATAATGACGCTGACACTCGGGGTACAGGATAATGACGCTGACACTCGGGGTACAAGACAATGACACTGACACTCGGGGTACAGGATAATGACGCTGACACTCGGGGTACAAGACAATGACACTGACACTCGGGGTACAGGATAATGACGCTGACACTCTGGGTACAGGATAATGACATTGACACTCGGGGTACAAGATAATGACACTCGGGGTACAGGATAATGACACTCGGGGTACAGGATAATGACACTGACACTCGGGGTACAGGATAATGATACTGACACTCGGGGTACAAGATAATGACACTCGGGGTACAGGATAATGACACTGACACTCGGGGTACAGGATAATGACACTGACACTCGGGGTACAGGATAATGACACTCGGGGTACAGGATAATGACACTCGGGGTACAGGATAATGACACAGACACTCGGGGTACAGGATAATGACACTCGGGGTACAGGATAATGACACAGACACTCGGGGTACAGGATAATGACACTCGGGGTACAGGATAATGACACTGACACTCGGGGTACGGGATAATGACACTCGGGGTACAGGATAATGACACTGACACTCGGGGTACAGGATAATGATGCTGACACTCGGGGTACAGTATAATGACGCTGACAGACGGGGTACAGGATAATGACGCTGACACTCGGGGTACAGGATAATGACGCTGACACTCGGGGTACAGGATAATGACGCTGACACTCGGGGTACAGGATAATGACGCTGACACTCGGGTACAGGATAATGACACTGACACTCGGGGTACAGGATAATGACACTGACACTCGGGGTACAGGATAATGACACTGACACTCGGGGTACAGGATAAGGACGCTGACACTCGGGGTACAGGATAATGACACTGACACTCGGGGTACAAGATAATGACGCTGACACTCGGGTACAGGATAATGACACTGACACTCGGGGTACAAGATAATGACACTGACACTCGGGGTACAGGATAATGACACTGACACTCGGGGTACAAGATAATGACGCTGACACTCGGGGTACGGGATAATGACACTCGGGGTACAGGATAATGACACTGACACTCGGGGTACAGGATAATGACGCTGACACTGGGGGTACAGGATAATGACGCTGACACTGGGGGTACAGTATAATGACGCTGACAGACGGGGTACAGGATAATGACGCTGACACTCGGGGTACAGGATAATGACGCTGACACTCGGGGTACAGGATAATGACGCTGACACTCGGGTACAGGATAATGACACTGACACTCGGGGTACAAGATAATGACACTGACACTCGGGGTACAGGATAATGACACTGACACTCGGGGTACAGGATAAGGACGCTGACACTCGGGGTACAGGATAATGACGCTGACACTCGGGGTACAGGATAATGACGCTGACACTCGGGGTACAGGATAATGACACTGACACTCGGGGTACAGGATAATGACACTGACACTCGGGGTACAGGATAATGACGCTGACACTGGGGGTACAGGATAATGACGCTGACACTCGGGGTACGGGATAATGACGCTGACAGACGGGGTACAGGATAATGACACTGACACTGGGGGTACAGTATAATGACGCTGACACTCGGGGTACAGGATAATGACGCTGACACTGGGGGTACAGTATAATGACGCTGACACTCGGGGTACAGGATAATGACACTGACACTCGGGGTACAGGATAATGACGCTGACACTCGGGGTACAGGATAATGACGCTGACACTCGGGGTACAGGATAATGACGCTGACACTCGGGGTACAGGATAATGACGCTGACACTCGGGGTACAGGATAATGACGCTGACACTCGGGGTACAGGATAATGACGCTGACACTCGGGGTACAGGATAATGACACTGACACTCGGGGTACAGGATAATGACGCTGACACTCGGGGTACAGGATAATGACGCTGACACTCGGGGTACAGGATAATGACGCTGACACTCGGGGTACAGGATAATGACACTGACACTCGGGGTACAGGATAATGACGCTGACACTCGGGGTACAGGATAATGACGCTGACACTCGGGGTACAGGATAATGACGCTGACACTCGGGTACATACACATTTGGGTGCAGGCTCGGTTGTGGATGCTGCAGACTTTCTGTGGTTGAGCAGAGCTGGGGTTTCTTATTCGTTTTTCTTTCTTGTACACAGGTGACTCCGCGCTGATGTTGGGGTGCAGGTGACGCCATGACACTTGCGAGCTGCTCTGAATCAGGATGGAAACAGATACAATCACATTATCCAGTTATACTTGAACGCTCCCTGTATAATCTGCCCTCCAAATAATCCAGCAATTCCTTTAATCTGCCACGTGTTGGTAATCTGGAGCATTTCCTGCAATCACTGACTCTATAAGAGCTGTAAATATATTGATACAATATAACTGTTACGTTAACCCCCGATGACGCTGCCGGTCAGCGTCGCTGCCTTTATATTCTATTTATTAATATTTTGTTACAATGTATTTTATGTTATTTATTTAAGTTATTTTTTTATTTTATGTATTTGCTGTCCAGGTTTTTTTTACATGATTACATTGTATCTCTGATCATTATGAGGTGATTTTTTTATTAAATAAATATTTTCATGAAATGTTTCCTCTTCTGTATTATCTCCTCATCGCCGTGCGCTCTGATGGTCTCTCCAGGTCGCTCAGTTCTGCTTTGTGAGATATTATTATCTTTGATCTTCACATTATGTAAAGACAGATCATTGTATCAGAGCTGAACGCTCCTCTCCTGAAATACTCTGTGCTGCACTATGTTACTTTCATCTCCCACTTGCCGTTATTCTCTACCCGTGACATATATTCCTGTCTTCACTAACATCGCATGAGAGGACGTCACTGCCCATCTCCCATACGATCAGTCGCAGTGTCGCCTTACATACTCTGTGCTGCTGTTGATTCTGCTCTTTTTGCTATGAAATGCTCAGTCCCTCCTCAAATACTCTGTACTTCTTTCACCATGTGACTCTTCCTCTGTGGCCTCCCTCTTGTCTCTACTTCCCTACCACGTCATATGAGAATACAGGTCACTGCCACCCACAAGGTCAGCGCACTCCACTCTCCACTTCTAAAATACTCTGTGATGCTGGGCAATATTGTCAGATCATCCTCATATTATTATTATTATTATAGCGACATTTATTCCATGGCGCTTTACATGTGAGGAGGGGTATACATAATAAAAACAAGTACAATAATCTTACAATACAAGTCATAACTGGTACAGGAGGAGAGAGGACCCTGCCCGCGGGGGCTCACAATCTACAAGGGATGGGTGAGGATACAGGAGGAGAGAGGACCCTGCCCGCGAGGGCTCACAATCTATAAGGGATGGGTGAGGATACAGGAGGAGAGAGGACCCTGCCCGCGAGGGCTCACAATCTACAAGTGATGGGTGAGGATACAGGAGGAGAGAGGACCCTGCCCGCGAGGGCTCACAATCTACAAGGGATGGGTGAGGATACAGGAGGAGAGAGGATCCTGCCCGCGAAGGCTCACAATCTATAAGGGATGGGTGAGGATACAGGAGGAGAGAGGACCCTGCCCGCGAGGGATCACAATCCATAAGAGATGGGTGAGGATACAGGAGGAGAGAGGACCCTGCCCGCAAGGGCTCACAATCTACATGGGATGGGTGAGGATACAGGAGGAGAGAGGACCCTGCCCGTGAAGGCTCACAATCTACATGGGATGGGTGAGGATACAGGAGGAGAGAGGACCCTGCCCGCGAGGGCTTACAATCTACAAGGGATGGGTGAGGATACAGGAGGAGAGAGGACCCTGCCCGCGAGGGCTCACAATCTACATGGGATGGGTGAGGATACAGGATCAGAGAGGACCCTGCCCGAGAGGGCTCACAATCTACAAGGGATGGGTGAAGATACAGGAGGAGAGAGGACACTGCCCACGAGGGCTCGCAATCTACAAGGGATGGGTGAGGATACAGGAGGAGAGAGGACCCTGCCCGCGAGGGCCCACAATCTACAAGGGATGGGTGAAGATACAGGAGGAGAGAGGACCCTGCCCACGAGGGCTCGCAATCTACAAGGGATGGCTGAGAATACAGGAGGAGAGAGGACCCTGCCCGCGAGGGCTCACAATCTACAAGGGATGGGTGAGGATACAGGAGGAGAGAGGACCCTGCCCGCGAAGGCTCACAATCTACAAGGGATGGCTGAGAATACAGGAGGAGAGAGGACCCTGCCCGCGAGGGCTCACAATCTACAAGGGATGGCTGAGGATACAGGAGGAGAGAGGACCCTACCCGCGAGGGCTCACAATCTACAAGGGATGGGTGAGGATACAGGAGGAGAGAGGACCCTGCCCACGAGGGCTCACAATCTACAAGGGATGGGTGAGGATACAGGAGGAGAGAGGATCCTACCCGCGAGGGCTCACAATCTACAAGGGATGGGTGAGGATACAGGAGGAGAGAGGACCCTGCCCACGAGGGCTCGCAATTTACAAGGGATGGGTGAGGATACAGGAGGAGAGAGGACCCTGCCCACGAGGGCTCGCAATTTACAAGGGATGGGTGAGGATACAGGAGGAGAGAGTACCCTGCCCGCAAGGGCTCACAATCTACAAGGGATGGGTGAGGATACAGGAGGAGAGAGGACCCTACCCGCGAGGGCTCACAATCTACAAGGGATGGGTGAGGATACAGGAGGAGAGAGGACCCTGCCCACGAGGGCTCACAATCTACAAGGGATGGGTGAGGATACAGAAGGAGAGAGGACCCTACCCGCGAGGGCTCACAATCTACAAGGGATGGGTGAGGATACAGGAGGAGAGAGGACCCTGCCCACGAGGGCTCGCAATTTACAAGGGATGGGTGAGGATACAGGAGGAGAGAGGACCTTGCCCGCGAGGGCTCACAATCTACAAGGGATGGGTGAGGATACAGGAGGAGAGAGGACCCTGCCCGCGAGGGCTCACAATCTACAAGGGATGGGTGAGGATACAGGAGGAGAGAGGACCCTACCCGCGAGGGCTCACAATCTACAAGGGATGGGTGAGGATACAGGAGGAGAGAGGACCCTGCCCACGAGGGCTCGCAATCTACAAGGGATGGGTGAGGATACAGGAGGAGAGAGGACCCTGCCCACGAGGGCTCGCAATTTACAAGGGATGGGTGAGGATACAGGAGGAGAGAGGACCCTGCCCGCGAGGGCTCACAATCTACAAGGGATGGGTGAGGATACAGGAGGAGAGAGGACCCTGCCCACGAGGGCTCACAATCTACAAGGGATGGGTGAGGATACAGGAGGAGAGAGGACCCTGCCCGCGAGGGCTCACAATCTACAAGGGATGGGTGAGGACACAGTAGGTGATGATAGGGCTGGTCATGCAGCGGTTTGGTCGATCGGTGGTTACTGCAGGCTATAGGCTTGTCGGAAGAGGTGGGTCTTCAGGTTCCTTTTGAAGGTTTCAATGGTAGGTGAGAGTCTGATGTGTTGTGGTAGAGAGTTCCAGAGTAGGGGGGATACGCGAGAGAAATCTTGTATGCGATTGTGGGAAGAGGAGATAAGAGGGGAGTAGAGAAGGAGATCTTGTGAGGATCGGAGGTTGCGTGCAGGAAAGTACCGGGAGACGAGGTCCCAGATGTATGGTAGAGACAGGTTGTGGATGGCTTTGTATGCCATGGTTAGGGTTTTGTACCTGCAGTACAAAACCCTAACCATGGCATAATGGGTAATGGGGAGCCAGTGCAGGGATTGACAGAGGGGAGAAGCCGGGGAATAACGGGGGGAGAGGTGGATTAGTCGGGCAGCAGAGTTTAGAATAGATTGGAGGGGTGCAAAAGTGTTAGAGAGAAGGCCACAGAGCAGGAGGTTGCAGTAGTCAAGGCAGGAGATGATGAGGGAGTGAGGGAGTACCAGGGCCATAGTCGTAGCTGAGAGTAGCAGGTCTTGCACTCCTTGGTCTCCCGTCACATGCACATAACGTCCCATGGTCAATGTACTTGCCTCTTTATTGTTTTCACCATCTGGGCCTTCTCTCCGTTGCCTAAGGTCCTCTCCAGTCGTTTGCGGACAAGCAGAGACACAGTCCAGTTGCAAATTGAAACATAAAACTTTACTTTCTTCGTTGCACAGCTCATCCTTAACAGACACAGTATTTACACAGGGTTTCTGTTATGATCTGGTGACCTTGGAGCAGCATGAGAACTTTCACTGGAGAAGTTGGTCACTATACTGACCGCAATCCTGAACTTAACACCGCAACTAGAAGTAGCCGTGGAGTGTACCTAACAATCCTAGACACCTCGTCACAGCCGGAGGACTAAATACCCCTAAAGATGGAAATAGGAATACTATCTTGCCTCAGAGCAGATCCCCAAAGGATAGACAGCCCCCCACAAATATTGGCGGTGAGTTGGAGAGGAAAAAACATACACAGGCAGAAAAACAGGATTTAGCACAGGAGGCCACTCTAGCTAAATAGGACAGGATAGGACAGAGTTCTGTGCGGTCAGTATTAAAACCCTTCAACAAATATCCACAGCAGGAAATACAAAAACTTCCTACATCTAACTAAAGATGTAGGAGCGTATATCTGCAACTCCAGCGAATCCTACTATCAGAGCAGGAATACAAACAAAAACAAGCACACAGCAGTGTGCCACAGACACAAAAAAAAACACTTATCTTTGCTGAATTTGGCAGCCAGCAGGAGAAGCCAGAAAGTGATCCAACACTTCACAAGGAACATTGACAACTGGCAAGGGCTAATGAATCCTGCACATCTAAATATCCCAGCCAGAATTGTAATCAGCAGATACACCTGGCCAGGACTGCGACTCAGAGACAACTGCATTCCCACCTACAACCACTGGAGGGAACCCAAGAGCAGAATTCACAACAGGTTTCCACTTTCCTTGCACTCTTCTCTTGATCCTTCAGTACGTGCCCGGGTCGTACTGCCTCTTGCGGTGACGCAGCATCCTCCTTGTCCAGATTCTCTGTGCTTGGGGGTTCCCTCATCCGTTTCGCCTGGATTTGAGGGCATCAGCCCATGCGATGATCTGCCACATATCGAGCGACCTGCGTCCCCATACTGCTATGGACCCGCTGCTGCTTCTGCTTCACCACTGCTGAACTTCTTTCCACCGAGCCCTGGATGGCTGGGTTCTCCCCTTTAACATTATAGGGTTGCTGGATGGCTCAGGCTCAAAGCCCACCCGAACTGTATGGGCTCCCTAGCCCCTCTGCTCTAACTAGGGAACTCTTCCTGCCTTATTCCAGTAAACCCCTCCTACAGTTAACTATCTACACTTCTTATTATAATAAGGCGTAATGGGCCCCTTCTAGTTGGTCGAACAAGGTGCTACACTTCCCCTATGTTTATTATTATTTGTTAGCAGAATTGAGATTCATAAACAATTACTTAAAGGTAACATTTACATAGAGGGAGGGAATAGAGTATCTCACGGTCCCGGTATACCCCTTACAAGGGCATGCACAAGGGTTTTTTCAGATTCTTGGTTGAGAAATGTACGGATCCAGGAAATATTTTTGAGTTGAAGTCGGCAGCATGTGGAGAGGGCTTGGATATGTCTTTTGAAGGAGAGATCAGTGTCAAGGATTACCCCGAGGCAGCGAGCTTGTGGGACTGGGGAGAGTGGGCAGCCATTTACTTAAATGGGTAGGTTTGTTGGGGGGGTCGAGTGAGATGGGGGAAAGATGATGAATTCTGTTTTGTCCATATTAAGTTTTAGAAATCTATCGGAGAAGAAGGATGAAATAGCGGATAGACATTGAGGGATTCTGGTTAGTAGGGAGGTGATATCTGGTCCAGAGATGTAGATCTGTGTGTCATCAGCATAGAGATGATACTGAAAGCCGTGAGATTCTATGAGCTGTCCCAGGCCAAAGGTGTAAATGGAGAAGAGCAGGAGCCCAAGGACTGAACCTTGTGGGACTCTGACAGATAGGGGGCGAGGTGAGGAGGTGGTGTGTGAGTGGGAGACGCTGAATGTCCGGTCTGTTAGGTATGATGAGATCCAGGATAGGGCCAAGTCTATGATGCCAAGGGATGAGAGGGTCTGTAATAACAGGGAATGGTCCACTGTGTCAAAGGCAGAGGACAGGTCCAGGAGCAGGAGGACAGAGTAGTGTCGCTTGGCTTTGGCGATTAGTAGGTCATTGGTGACTTTAGTCTGGGCAGTTTCATTGGAGTGATGGGGTCGGAATCCAGATTGTAAGTGGTCAAAGAGAAAGCAAGAGGAGAGGTGGGAGGACAGTTCAAGATGGACGTGTTGTTCCAGTAGTTTTGAGGCATAGGGGAGAAGGGATATAGGGTGATAACTGGATACAGAGGATGGTTCAAAGGAGGACTTTTTGAGGCTGGGTGTGATCGAGACATGCTTGAAGCAAGAAGGGAAAACACCAGTTGTGACAGGTTGAAGAGATGGATAATGGTTGTGTGGAATACTGTGTTGAGATCTGGATGAGGTGAGACGGGATCGGGTCAAGTGCACAGGTGGTGAGATGTGATCTGGAAATTAGGGAGGAAAATTGATCTTCCTTAATGGCGAAGAATCTGGTTTTTGGAGGAGGGTTGAGTAGTTGTGAGGAGGGGCTGTATGGACTGTAGGCCAAAGCTTTCTCTGATGTTATCAATCTTCTGCTTGAAGAATGAGGCAAAGTATTCGGCTGAGATGAGTGGAGAGGGAGAGGGTGCTGGGGGACGGAGGAGAGAATTGAAGGTGTTGAATAGCAGTTTAGGATTGTGAGACAGGGAGGATATGAGAGATGAGAAGGTTTGTTTTTCTGCAGTGAGTGTGGACTTGAAAGTAGTGAGGGACTGTATGAATGCGATGAAGTGCTCGTTGGAGTTTTCACTCACCGCTCAGCAACCCTGGTAGCCCATCTCAGTTCTTTGGTCATGCTGGTGTGTCAGGGTTGCCTGTTGATTGTGTGAGCTTTGGTATGTTTGAGAGGGGTGACCGATTCCAGAGCTGCAGCTATTGTGGTGTTATATAAAGCGGCAGCGGCATCCGCATTGTGTAAGGAACCTATGCAAGAGGGAGAAGGGAGTGTGGATCAAGGTGTTTGAGATTTCTGCGAGAGTGTGCAAGTTTGTGGAATGGGAATTGTGCACTTGGAGAGGCAAGAGAATATGAGTAGGTTGTGGACAGACAGGGGGAGAGATGAGTTACAGAGGTTAGATAGGGAACAGAGGCATATCATGGCACTTCTACCATTACATGCAGCCCTATCTTTACATTATTTTCTTGAAATACTCTGTGCTGCTTGAGGACTCCACTTTAATGTTGCACCTATCAGTCTGTGACCTCCCACTTGCTTTTTTCCCTTCCTCAGATCATGACGTTGCCCCTGCCACAATCAGCCCTATTCTCCCTCACATCGCGTAACCTGGTCTCATCCTTACTAACATCAGCACTGATACCAGCATCACTGCCCCCAACAAGTCCAGCACACTCCTCTCCTGAAATACTCTGTGCTGTTGAGGAACCAGCATCGAATATCCTCACAGGTGCAGCCATGTCCTTACTAACATCAGCACTGATATCAGCATCACAGCCCCCAACAAGACCAGCACACTCCTCTCCTGAAATACTCTGTGCTGTTGAGGAACCAGCATCGAATATCCTCACAGGTGCAGCCATGTCCTTACTAACATCAGCACTGATACCAGCATCACAGCCCCCAACAAGACCAGCACACTTCTCTCCTGAAATACTCTGCGATGCTGTCACGCTTTTCGTCTGGTTACAAAGTGTTCCAAACGTTCATCTTTTTTTCATCAGAGACAAATCTTATCACATTCCTTAAAGGCCCGGGACCTCTTTAGTTGCTTAGCATTGACTTGCTTCTGCCTTTATTCCCAGAGCGAGGCTCTAGGGAATGGCAGGGACAGAGTTAATGAAGCTACTGTATGGAGGGTAATGAAGCCTGAAGGACCCTGTGGAGTCTCTGAGAGCTTCTTGGTGTGAAGAGCACATCAGACCTTGTGCCTTGGTTTCCATTGTACAATGGTGAATGATGTGCCACTTATCAGCGGGAGAATCTCTTCTCTTCATGCAGAATAACACTATGACAATTCAATGGCTGAAGATTACAAATTGCTCATATTGCAGAATGGCGCCACTTCTCTCCCTATTATTCCGCCATTTACCATCTCCTTTCTTTGTGGACTCTGCAGTCGGATTTACCAGCTCATTAACGGAAAGATAGAAATCTATTGTGAAGGTGATCGGTCTCATCTGAATAAGCCCCAAAATGGATAGAAATGTTGAATGCGATTATCTCCTTTAATGACTTTTAATTATATTTTCTTACAGGGTTTGCTATGGACGCTCAAAAGACATCTACTGTATCACAGTATAGCGCCACAACTGTCACAGGTTGTGTCTGGTATTGCAGCTCGCCACCATTAAAGTCAATGTAGATAAATGCTATACCACACACCGCCTCTGAACAGGGGTGGCGCTGTTTCTGAAAAAGCGACAACTTCCTTAAAGAGTTATTCCCATCATCATAGATGGCTGCTGTCGGATAGAACATATTTTATTAAATCCAATGGGATTTCCCAATTTATGTAACTGTAGGCAGAGGGTGCAAGAGTTAAAATAGATTATGTTGGAGGAGTTAATTATGGATGATGCAAAACAGAGTCAAAGAAAATTACTACAAAGAGATGAACAGTAAACTTGATATTCTCCGAAAGGGAAGAATGAAAAATGTAATTGTAGTGTTTTTCTATGGAATCAAGTATTTATGATGCGCTTTGTACTGCATCTGTGTAAATAGAAGCGCAACAAATGAGATGTGAGACCACATACAATTGTAGATCATTAAAATGTTATTTGATTGTAGCAAAATAAATGGTTTTATGTATTTTAAAAATACCTGTTTATAGCATAGCATTGGTACAGGGTGTCACGCAGTGAGTGTTGTTTTAACCCATTATCCACCAATGTCCTTTTTGGGGGGACGTCTAATCTTTAGCTTCTAGCAACTAAGATTTTGTAATTTTTATAACTAGGTCCAATTTTTTGTGTTGTGTTTGTAAAATGAATGTTTTCAAAATAGGAAATCATGTCATTGTCATTTTTAATTGTATTTTGGGGACGCCCTTTTCTGAAAAATCCGTACAAATTTTAATTTGGCAAGTAATGGGCTAAGGAAGGAAGAGAAAATTGCGTGCTTGAGAAAGGGGATTTCCTAGGCACCTAGCAGCAAGGACAGATCGTTACAGAGCCGCGCCTGCACTACCTTGCGGCGGCATCTAAAGAAAGGACACGAAGCAAAGGATATTGTGGACAGTGAGAAACGAGATCAAAGCACAAAGGAGAGCCAGTAGGAGTCGTGCCCCGAGAACGTCAACATCCTACTGAGGTGCGTAGTCGGTGACCGGAACATCGAGGAAGTAACTGACTTTATGCCTTACTTCAAATACCGCAGGACAGTTAATTATAGGTTGGCTGTCTACCTTACATCACCTAAGCAGACATAGGAGGCAACCGTGGAGAGGGGCGTCTCTAGGGTCCCAGAATAGCTCCGAGCCTACCCGTCAAACGGGTGCGTCCTAGCCATAGCAAACCTGGGGGACGGAGAATAGAAAGAACGAGAAAGAACTAGAAAGAACGAGAACAGAAGTTGTGAGGAATATCCCGAATGCTCAGCAGGGAAGCACTACAGCACACAGGCGCTAGTGGTAGGCAACGATTTCCACCTGCAAAGGGAACTCTGGATGTCTCAGACAGCCCTGTTGACAGTGCTCTGGATTGAGGATCCTGAAGCCTTCAGTAAAGAGGTAAAGAGACTGCAACCCTGTGTCCTCGTTATTGACTGCACCTCACACCATCGCCATCTACATTATCGGGAAGCCCTGGGGACATACTTCACCTGTGGGAAGGTATACCATCTAGCTGCCATCACATCACCCCAGTGGACCCCATGCAGCGTCGGTCTCCCTGGCCGAATACCACAGGTGGCGTCACGAAGCCTTAGCTGACTTTCATCACTTTTCATTGGACGCCCCTTAGCAGGGTCAGGGACTGGGTCCAGCCACCGTGACAACCCCAGAACTGAGACAGAGAGGACCGGTACCGAGTAACCTGTGGCCCTGTGTCTGGGGGCGCTCCATCTTCAAGCTGCAGATGTCTTGCCACGACACCAAGGTTATCATGAACAAACTTGGACATATGAGCATTTATGGTATGCTGGATCCACTCCACCACCATACCATCCTCAGCCTCCTGCCATACAGCAGGACGAAACCAGGAGAAGTTCAGGGAGGAAATGATCATGGTCTGATCTCTTCATCATTATCAATTCGGTCACTTTGTAGGAACAAAGATCGTTACCACCCACATGTAAAACCAATAACCAGTAACATCTCTCCCAATATCGCCGACCTCAGGCAACTCTTAAGGCCATTGCAAACCTCTGATGGCTCACTATTTCACTTCAATGCCCCGAAAACCCAGGTTTCGACAGCCTGGCCGACTTTCAGAATATGCAAGAATAACCTAACCACCACACGGATGGCTCAATGGAACCTGAAAATCCCAAATGAAGAAAAATTAAATTGTTCAATCAAATCTGATATATCTTACCAAACAAGCCGAACACCATCTCCAAATCCTTTGAATTTCTGCCTTGGATAAACCCTCCTTGGCGGCCTCAGTAGTAACCCAAATTTGACAAGATTGTGTCCCGTAATCCCCTGGCTGAACTCCCACAACCTCTACACATCTACGAAAATGTATTATCCCCAACAGCCGTGTCATCAAATGGTAAGACACCCATTGACCGGGTTTTGAAGTTGGAATCAATTCACTAATGCGCAAGGCGCCAAAATTGAAATCGCAAATGCAGCTGACAAAAAAAGAGATGACTCAATGTGGACACAATGAACCAAAGGCATAAGAGAAATTGTAGGAGCCAGAAGAAGGGAGGAATCGGGCATGTACATTCTGTGCTGAGATGAGACCTCTTATTCTCTTTAAAAGCCTGTCTAATGAAAAAAGGACTTAATAATGTCCGACCATCCTATTAATTGAAAATAAAAAGACAAACCAATGCCAAAGCCCCTTATGGAGTGGCAAATAAACTCGATTGTTACTTCAAGTAAAGACTGGCAGCAATTGAGAACTGGTCTTCCCTTAATTAAGAGGCACCACTCTTCCCAAGCTTTACCATAAGATTGCCATGTTGAGGGTGCAACGTGAGATCGAACTAAAGGCATCAGCTCTCTGAAAACCTGCCAGTTAAAACGAAATAATGCATCAGCAGTACAAATATTCCTGGGGCATGAAAAGCCCTAAACCAGAAATTTTGGTTCGAAGAAGGCTAAGTACCAGGAGAGAAGATTGAAGATGAGAAATTTATGCAATGAACAAACACTACGGTTGCCACTACAAAAGTTCATGCAAAGCAAGATTTTCAAAAATCCTTGGTCCATCTGAGAATCGGGCCTCTCGTTTGCAATCCACTGAACACCAAAGATTGTACCAAAACCCTAACATCAGCGGTCAGATTGCATTAGTTGGAGTGTAATTTTTTAAATATTATTTTTTTTTTTTGCTGATGAAGGAACACCCAAACGTTGAGTGTAAATTTTTCAACACTCTAATAACCGTTGGCATGATTCTGAATCCTTTAAACCCATGAATAGGAAATCATCCAAATAAAGGGTACCGCACCTGTTATCAATTTCGAATCCAACAACTCAATCCAGGAAGCATCTAAAAAGTTCAAAATAGTGACATGAAATGGAACAACCCACTGAGATATCGGATTTTGCTAGAAGAGCCCCGGCTCCAGCCAAGAAGATAAAGGAGCTCAAGGCGTCTTCCAACGAGATCCCATCATTAAAACAATCACCCGTTGGGTGAAATAGATGGTGTATAATTCGGAATATGGCCGTTTTTTTTCTAACTAAGGGAATTGAAAAGGTCCAACAATCTTTCTTAGAGCAACTTATGGAGGATCACGTGGTATTCTCAGGGTGAAATCTCAGGGTGCTCTCTGGCTGATTTTAAATTACAAGTGAAATACGAAATCCCATTAAATTTAAACATGATGAAAAAAAAGGAAATAAAACCAAATCCCGCGGCATCTTTGTTAGGATGTTAGTCTAACCACAAGCCCATCATGGATGTGCTCATCGTGAGTCCTTAAGTTCTTAGTGAGGGTTTAGCTGGTAATTTACCTGATGGACAATAGCAATGCCCTATTGTACGAGCTACCACACAAGAGGAGCACTCGTATTTCTATTTACATAACCCGGAAAATGGCAGTGTCCTTCATAAAATAACCAGAAGGCTCCAGGTCTACAGACAACCACTGAGCGGTGACCTGCTCCTGAGGAATGACTTATGGCCGCTGCTGAAAAGGAGGGCTGCTTTTAAAATAACATGAATCTGAGCCAAATATCAGTTTCTTTGTCCCCCCAAACCATTTCAGGTTGCAAAGCCAGCCGCCTCCGGAACACCTCGACATAGCGCCAACAAGCGGCACTGCCATGCGCTTTATAAGAATTATATATCATATCTTCATTAGTGATGAGTGAATATACTCGTTACTCGAGACTTTCCGAGTATGCTCGGGTGACCTCCGAGTATTTTTTAGTGCTCGGAAATTTAGTTTTTATTGCCACAGCTGAATGATCTGTTAGCCAGCATAAGTACATGTGGGAGTTGCCTGGTTGCTAGGGAATCCCCACATGTAATCAAGCTTGCTAACAGATGTAAATCATTCAGCTGCGGCAATAAAAACTAAAACTCGGAGCACTAAAAATGCTCGGAGGACACCCGAGCGTGCGCAGGAAAACAAGAGCAACGAGTATACTCGCTCATCTCTAATCTTCATATACACTGTGTTCCAAATTATTATGCAAATTGGATTTAAGTGTCATAAAGATTTAATTGTTTTGTTTTTCAAATAAACTCGTGGATGGTATTGTGTCTCAGGGCTCAATGGATCACTGAAATCAATCTTAAACACATGTGATAATTAGTTTTCCAGGTGATTCTAATTAAAGGAAAACCACTTAAAAATTATGTTCCACATTATTAAGCAGGCCACAGGTTTCAAGTAATATGGGAACTAAAAAGGATCTCTCTGCTGCTGAAAAGCATCAAATAGTGCAATGCCTTGGACAAGGTATGAAAACATTAGATATTTCACAAAAACTTAAGAGTGGTCATCATACTGTGAAGAGATTTGTGACTGAAACAGAGCACAGACAGAGTTCATGCAGATAAAGGCATAATGAGGAAGGTTTCTGCCAGACAAATTCATGGGATTAAGAGAGCAGCTGCCAAAATACCATTACAAAGCAGCAAACAGTTATTTGAAGCTGCTGGTGCCTCTGGAGTCCCTCGAACCTCAAGGTGTAGGATCCTTCAAAGGCTTGCTGTGGTGCATAAACCTAATATTCAGCCACCTTAAACAGTGTTCAGAAGCAGAAATGTTTAAAGTGGGCCCAGACATACATGAACACTAATTTCCAAATAGTCTTGTTTACTGATGAGTGTCAAGCAACCCTGGATGGTCCAGATGGATGGAGTAGTGGATGGTTGGTGGATTGCCACCATGTCCCAACAAGGCTGCGACGTCAGCAAGGAGGTGGAGGAGTCACATTTTGGGCCAGAATCACGGGGAAACAGCTGGTAGGACGCTTTAAGTTTCCTGAATGTGTGAAAATGACCTCTGCAAAGTATTTAGAGTTTCTGACTGACAACTTTCTTCCATGGTCTAAAAAGCAGAAACATGCCTTCAGGAGCAAAATCATCTTCATGCCGACAATGCCCCATCTCATGCTGCAAATAATACCTCTGAGTCATTGGCTGCTATGGGCATAATAGGAGATAAACTCATGGTGCGGCCACCATCTTCCCCTGACCTCAACCCTATAGAGAACCTTTGGAGTATCATCAAGCAAAAGATCTATGAGGGTGGGAGGCCGATCACATCAAAACAGCAGCTCTGGGAGGCAAAGAAACACAAGCAGAAACTCTCCAAAAACTCACAAGTTCAATGGATGCAAGAATTGTGAAGGTGATATCAAAGAAGGTTCCTATGTTACCATGTAACTTGGCCTGTTAGGAGGTTTTGGAGTTAAATAGCTTTTTTTGTTCAGTGAATGTGACCTCCTAATGCTGCAAATTCCACAAATGAGCATTTTCAGTTCTTTAAAACATGTAAAATGTATAGAAATTCTACTGTGCCTAATAATTTGGAACAGCGCATTGTGAGGTTTTATTTATTTTGGAGATTATACTGTTATCATTGGGAGGTTTCTTCAATAAAATTCGATTTGTAATCTAACGGGTGATGACTTTTTTTAGACTGACTGTCATTTGCACCGACCATTTAGGAAAATCCGAAAAAAATATAATTTGCATAATAATTTGGAATTGGAATAATTTGAAATAACTCAGAACTTCGTTCCAGGAGCTTCTGTCCTATAATGCAGTGTAAAACAGAGAAAATCTGTAACCAGTTAGTAATAGTTTTCGCGGACTTTCGGTTGCTTCTATCGAAAGGTCTATCAGCTGGTCTCCTATCCTTATTGACCGTGTGTTAATCCATTGATACTAATGACCAAATGTTAATCTATTTATTTTTCCAAAATGTATTCCTGATCTCGCCATCTAGATGAGACCCTAGGGACTAGTTCCACAAAAAAAGGAATCTTTATATATTCTAGCTAAAGGACGTACAACTTTACCTTCAGGGATTACAGTGCAAGTCGGAGCTGAAAATTGCTCCATTAAAGCCTTAAGGGCAGGAAAATAACTGGAATAATCACTTGCCCACTTTCCTGAGAAGTTTCACTCACCCACGTCTGAAGTTGGAGTAGTGGCACCAGGAACGACGGCCATGTGTGGGAGGGACAGGCTGAAAGCCATGCATGAAGCCTTTGGCTTGGCCAGGCTGGAAGCCCTGGATGAAGCCTTTGCGTTGGCCAGGCTGGAAGCCCTCTTTGAAGCCTTTGGCTTAGCCAGGCTGGAAGCTCTGGATGAAGCCATTGGCTTGGCAAGGCTGGAAGCCCTGGATGAAGCCTTTGGCTTAGCCAGGCTGAAAGCCCTCCTTGAGGCCTTTGGCTTGGCAAGGCTGGAAGCCCTCTTTGAAGCCTTTGGCTTGGCCAGGCTGAAAACCTTGGATGAAGCCAAAGCCCTGGATGAAGCCTTTGGCTTGGCCAGGCTGGAAGCCCTGGATAAAGCCTTTGGCTTGGCCAGGCTGGAAGCCCTAGATGAAGCCTTTGGCTTGTCCAGGCTGGAAGCCCTAGATGAAGCCTTTAGCTTGGCCAGGCTGGAAGCCCTGGCTAACACCACTGGCTCACATCTCTCGCCACAAGGATAATCGGGACTCACTGATGCCCTGGAAAACTTTAATGAGCATGGAGAGTGCCATCTAGAGGACCAGGATCTGGGACACCTCCTGTAGGATTTGGACCTCCAACGCAAATGCGTGGAGCACTTGCTGCGCCAACCTGAAAACCGGTGTCCATGGCAATGGTATGATGAACCAGGAGATGAGCTGGACCCACGGCCTTTACGCCTGCCACATCCGACTCTGTGCGTAGGGGCCATAGGTGAAACTGCCACTGGAGCATTAAACAAGGGATCAGCAGGAGCTGTAAGGGTCACCAGCATTAGAGCATGGAAGTGCTGGAGTTAGAATAATCTCTGTCCACCTCAGCAGAACTGACCTAAGCAACTGCTGGATTAGCCAATGTACTTATCGGTTGCTGGGGGTTAATTTCATTGTGGGGGGTTTCTTCTGCAGAAGCAGAGCTACTACTTCTGGCAGCCATGGAAAATTATTCTGGTGCAGATACACAGGGTGACTGTAGGGATGCATGTGTGAGATTAGTGCAGAGACTGATGGAAGAATTGAAAAGCTGGCTGTCGAAGGAGCAGAGCGGTGACAAGAGCGGACGGTTGGCCAATGGCGCCACGCTCTGAGAAGGATGTGACATGTGGGGGGGAAATGTGGGTGGGGCTAAACTCTGCTTGGCGTGCATCTAAGCAGCCGGCAGTTACTGAAGCGGGGGGCTGGGGCTAAGGCATGCCGGATCACCGGCCTCTGCACATTGCCGCAGCAGGAGCAGGGAGGTGGGTGCTGAGCCCAGAAATAAGGGCCTATAGCCCATGTTTTCCTTCCTGTGCTGCTTGGATAAGGGGGCCAGACATCTCTCCTACGAGACAGCGCTGTAGAATGAACACCTTCAGGACCCAAACTGGGAAGAGGATGAAACTGGCTTTGAGGGAACATTTAAGTAAGAGGAAGGGGCTGCACTAGCAGTTCCCGCTCTCATCAGCGACATTAGTGGGAACATACATCTCATCCAGAAAATAGAGGGGTGGGAAGGGAGACATCATAGCATCCTAAAATAGTTGAGGGGCGCTGCAGTCAGTGGTACTTTCCTTAATTAGTGCAGTGCCATCCATTAGTGCTCTCCTTGTCAGTGTAGGTGGACGGCAATGTCTTGGTAGGTTTGCAGTTCTGCCATACTCCTTCCATTGTGAGATGATGGATTGAACAGAGCTCCGTGAGAGAGGTTCAGACCTTGAGCCATTTTTTTATTCCCTAACCCTGCTTATCTCTTCTCCACAACTTTATCCCTGACTTGTCTGGTGGGCTCCTTGCTTTTCATGATGATGTTTGATCTCTAATGTCCTCACACAAACCTCTGAGGCCTTCACAGAACAGCTGTAGTTATACTGAGAAGAAATGGAGGAAACTGGTCACTCAGGATTTGATTTAGGGGTATCAGACTACAGAGGGCCGAATACTAATGCACCTCAGTTCAGATTCATATTTTTTAAATTATTAGCAAACCCTGTACCATTTCCTTTACATGCCGCAAATAATTGTTACTTAGTGTTATTATCACATAAAGTCCCAATAAAATACGTTTACTTTTGTGGGTGTAAAGTGAAAGAATGGGGAAAAGCTCATGGGGTATGAATAGTTGTTCAAGGCACTGTAGATTTGTGCTCAGTCACGTGTTTCCTCTTCGCTCTTACATTTATTCTTCATTTCTGGACTCTCTCCTGATATTTGATGATGATATTCTGCCAGATCTGCCTTTTCTCTCTGCTGTTCGCTCTTCCACCTACCAGACCCCCCCTCCCCCCCCCCACTGGGTCTGGGTATCCATGGCAACTATCGCTGACCTTTGACCTGTAAATATTATCAGCACGATGCTGCAATTCTCCAAAATATAAACATTTTGTGCAGTGACGGGTTCTGTCGATTGTTTCTTTTTTATGTAGCATGACATAACATAACATGACAAAAAAAACAAGACAGGGGTCATGCCCACATACATAGGAACACCTCCACGTATAGGAATTTCAATATTTTATTGGCAAACTTCAAAAAAAAGTGCATATGAAGAACAAAACACAAAAATATTTAAAAACACTTAAAAATTGCAAATATGCAAAGAATACCTATACACATGTCATGCCCTAACATGGGGGCAATGACAACCCACTAAAAACATATGTCACCCACAGTAGAGATGTCAATATATTACTACAAAGTGCAAATAATCAGAGCCACATTATGCAATATGCATGATGATGTCAATATCACAATAACACACAGACCCAAAATAAGGTGCAGAATTCTAGCGCAAAAATATTTAGCAATTCAGAGCATCAAAGACACGAAAAAAGTGTGCAAGACATGTGGAGAGGGACAGGGGGAGAGGGGACTGAAAAATAAAAGAACCCAATCCCCAAGCCAATGTACCCTCATACCAACAGTCCAAAAATGCTGAATGGAGGATAGTGGGGAGACAAAGTGTGGGATAGGCTCCCACGCGTATCGCCGCCCAAATCGCGGCTTCCTCAGGAAAAAGAATAGCATGTTGTGTTAAGCGTCCTTCATGAACATATATACCTCACATAATAGTTGAAAGCGTTCACCTGTGTGAGGAGCCTCCAGGGATCGTGCACACGGAGCATCGTGCAACCGCGGCCATCTTGTGAATGTCCAAGTCCCGGACTATGTAATAAAGTTATGTGACATGGCTACTGCGCATGCGCCAGATCAGAAGTGCAGCTTGTAGCTGATCAATGTAGTCTCAGCTGCGCACGCGCACGAAAAAGTGTACCGGCGCACGCGCAATGCTACATCAGGGGCAGCGTAGTGATTATATATGCTTTCCATGCTCACATAAAACTGGACCACCAAAAAATCCCAACATCATCTAGTGCTCACCTATCCAACACAGATGAAGTCAATAAATAGATACGGATATATACAACAAGTAAAAAGATAAAAAAATGTAAAATAATAACAAATGAGTAAAGTCATGATCTTTAAATATGCAAGGAGACACTGACAAGCCACCAAAATTTGTATGTCAAGAAGCAGTAGAGCAGCTCCTACTTACCAAAGAGCATGACCTTTCCACAAACAGAATGAATTTTCAACATTTAAGCGTCATATGCGTGGAGCGTAAAGATTAACATGTGCCACAGTTTCGTGCGATTATACAGTTATATGAAAAAGTTTGGGCACCCCTATTAATCTTAATGTTTTATAAAAATTGTTTTTTTTTGGCAACAGCTATTTCAGTTTCATATATCTAATAACTGTTGGACACAGTAATGTTTCTGCCTTGAAATGAGGTTTATTGTTCTAACAGAAAATGTGCAATCTGCATTCAAACAAAATTTGACAGGTGCATAAGTATGGGCACCCTTATCATTTTCTTGTTTTAAATACTCCTACCTACTTTTTACTGACTTACTAAAGCACTTTTTTTGGTTTTCTAACCTCATTGAGCTTTATCTTCATAGCCAGGTGTATGCAATCATGAGAAAAGCTACTTAAAGTGGCCACTTGCAAGTTGTTCTCCTGTTTGAATCTCCTCTGAAGAGTGGCATCATGGGCTCCTCAAAACAACTGTCTAATAATCTGAAAACAAAGATTATTCAACATAGTTGTTCAGGGGAAGGATACAAAAAGCTGTCTCAGAGATTTAACCTGTCAATTTCCACTGTGAGGAACATAGTAAGGAAATGGAAGAACACAGGTACAGTTCTTGTTAAGGCCAGAAGTGGCAGGCCAAGAAAAACATCAGAAAGGCAGAGAAGAAGAATGGTGAGATCAGTCAAGGACAATCCTCAGACCACCTCCAGAGAGCTGCAGCATCAACTTGCTGCAGATGGTGTCACTGTGCATCGGTCAACGATACAACGCACTTTGCACAAGGAGAAGCTGTATGGGAGAGTGATGCGAAAGAAGCCGTTTCTGCAAGCACGCCACAAACAGAGTCGGCTGAGGTATGCAAAAGCACATTTGGAGAAGCCAATTTCTTTTTGGAAGAAGGTCCTGTGGATTGATGAAACCAAGATTGAGTTGTTTGGTCATGCAAAAAGGCGTTATGCATGGCGGCCAAAAAACACAGCATTCCAAGAAAAACACTTGCTACCCACAGTAAAATTTGGTGGAGGTTCCATCATGCTTTGGGGCTGTGTGGCCAATGCCGGCACCGGGAATCTTGTTAAAGTTGAGGTACGCATGGATTCCTCTCAGTATCAGCAGATTCTTGACAATAATGTTCATGAATCAGTGACAAAGTTGAAGTTAGGGGATGGATCTTTCAGCAAGACAATGATCCAAAACACCGCTCCAAATCTACTCAGGCATTCATGCAGAGGAACAATTACACTGTTCTGGAATGGCCATCCCAGTCCCCAGACCTGAATATCATTGAACATCTGTGGGATCATTTGAAGAGGGCTGTCCATGCTCGGCGACCATCAAACTTAACTGAACTGGAATTGTTTTGTAAAGAGGAATGGTCAAAAATACCTTCATCCAGGATCCAGGAACTCATTAAAAGCTACAGGAAGCGACTAGAGGCTGTTATTTTTGCAAAAGGAGGATCTACTAAATATTAATGTCACTTTTCTCTTGAGGTGCCCATACTTATGCACCTGTCAAATTTTGTCTGAATGCAGATTGCACATTTTCTGTTAGTACAATAAACCTCATTTCAAGGCAGAAACATTACTGTGTCCAACAGTTATTAGATATATGAAACTGAAATAGCTGTTGCAAAAAAAAAAACAATTTGTACAAAACATTAAGATTAAGATTAATAGGGGTGCCCAAACTTTTTCATATAACTGTATGTCATAGACAGTTCAGATACAGCCCACCTAATAACTTCCAACAGGTATGCGTTAATTATGTTCATAAGAAAATATAACATAAACCAACATCCAGAAATAATGGATGCCGGTTCTTTGACAACTGCAAAACCTTCCAGACATTAGTTAGGGAAGTGTTTAACAGTCCAAGGACTAGTTTAATCAAATTGCTGCTATAGTTCAAAAATAGGACATATAATACCCATGTATAAACGTGGATAAAAACCACGTATGCACAAAACAGTGACACACAACAAGGCAGTGGCATGCTCAAAGACCAATGCCGTCAAAGCTCATCTAAGCATAGTCCATTCAAAGGAAAAAAACAAAACAATTTATAACATAACATGGTTATGATAACATCTCACTTATAAGGATCCTGCCTGTTTTTAGGTCACTAATGGGAGTCACCCTCCGGGCCCCCGCGGAGCAGCTGAATGTAAGGGGCGCAGCGCAGTGAGCAGCACGTTCCACTTATTCTACACCAAGCACAGCGCCGCATAGGTATAGTGGCTGTGCCTGGTACTGCAACTCATCCCAATTCACCTCAACAGCCGCGCGATCTATTCAGCCCCCCCCTGAAGGTATTGTCTATGCATTTGGTTTTGCCTCCCAATTCAATTGGGTTCGCATACGTTTGGCGAATATGTTCAGCAAACATCAGGAAGGTCGCCGATTGTAACTGAACCGTAAAAGGTTTGCTCATCTCTAGCGCGTTATACTTAAAGGGAACCTGTCAGCAGGATTTCACACCACAAACTATTGCTATATGTATGTAGCTCAGACAAGCCCAACAATATCTTCACATGGTCGGTCCAATTCTTCACTACCAAGAATTTGATCTTTGAATTGATATGCAAATGAGGCTGAAGTGCTTTTGGCCCATGGAAGTGCGGCGCCCCAGGGTCCTGGTCGTCGCAGTGGTATTGCTTTCCTCTCTGGTAGAGTGATGCTAGGTTTGGAGGCAAAGAAAGATAACTGCATCCAGGTATCACAAACATGCAACACATTTCACACTCCAGGCCACCAGGGGGAGCTCTGCTCCTATTTATTAGGTCACTCCCCACATAGGTAAAACTGGTCGCCTGTAGGGAGAGTTAGTCAGTTGCCGGCTGCGCTCCGCTCAGTTAGTTGGTCCCTGGCAGGGGTGCGATCCTGTCAGAGAACGAAGGAGAAGGAGCTGTGCATGCCCTCAGAGCCGCAGCTCCACAGTGACTGCACCAGCAGAATAGTGAGTGCAGCTCTTGAGTATAATACAGGATGTGACTCAGGATCAGTAATGTAATGTATGTACACAGTGACTGCACCAGCAGAATAGTGAGTGCAGCTCTGGAGAATAATACAGGATGTAACTCAGGATCAGTAATATAATGTATGTACACAGTGACTGCACCAGCAGAATAGTGAGTGCAGCTCTGGAGTATAATACAGGATGTAACTCAGGATCTGTAATGTAATGTATGTACACAGTGACTGCACCAGCAGAATAGTGAGTGCAGCTCTGGAGAATAATACAGGATGTAACTCAGGATCAGTAATGTAATGTATGTACACAGTGACTGCACCAGCAGAATAGTGAGTGCAGCTCTGGGGTATAATATAGGCTGTAGATCAGGATCAGTAATGTAATGTACAGTCATGGCCAAAAGTATTCACACCCCTGCAATTCTGTCAGATAATACTCAGTTTCTTCCTGAAAATGATTGCAAACACAAATTATTTGGTATTATTATCTTCATTTAATTTGTCTTAAATGAAAAAAACACAAAAAGAATTGTCCTAAAGCCAAATTGGATATAATTCCACACCAAACATAAAAAGGGGGTGGACAAAAGTATTGGCACCCTTTGAAAAATCCTGTGATGCTTCTGTAATTACTGTAATTAACAGCACCTGTAACTTACCTGTGGCACCTAACAGGTGTTGGCAATAACTTGCAGCCAGTTGACATGGATTAAAGTTGACTCCACCTCTGTCCTGTGTCCTTGTGTGTACCACGTTGAGCATGGAGAAAAGAAAGAAGACCAAAGAACTGTCTGAGGACTTGAGAAACCAAATTGTGAGGAAGCATGAGCAATCTCAAGGCTACAAGTCCATGTGCAAAGACCTGAATGTTCCTGTGTCTACCGTGCGCAGTGTCATCAAGAAGTGTAAAGCCCATGGCGCTGTGGCTAACCTCCCTAGATGTGGACGGAAAAGAAAAATTGACAAGAGATTTCAACGCAAGATTGTGCGGATGTTGGATAAAGAACCTCGACTAACATCTAAACAAGTTCAAGCTGCCCTGCAGTCCGAGGGTACAACAGTGTCAACCCGTACTATCCGTCGGCGTCTGAATGAAAAGGGACTGTATGGTAGGAGAACCAGGAAGACCCCACTTCTTACCCCGAGACATAAAAAAGCCAGGCTGGAGTTTGCCAAAACTTACCTGAAAAAGCCTAAAACGTTTTGGAAGAATGTTCTCTGGTCAGATGAGACAAAAGTAGAGCTTTTGGGGCAAAGGCATCAACATAGAGTTTACAGGAGAAAAAAAGAGGCATTCAAAGAAAAGAACACGGTCCCTACAGTCAAACATGGCGGAGGTTCCCTGATGTTTTGGGGTTGCTTTGCTGCCTCTGGCACTGGACTGCTTGATCGTGTGCATGGCATTATGAAGTCTGAAGACTACCAACAAATTTTGCAGCATAATGTAGGGCCCAGTGTGAGAAAGCTGGGTCTCCCTCAGAGGTCATGGGTCTTCCAGCAGGACAATGACCCAAAACACACTTCAAAAAGCACTAGAAAATGGTTTGAGAGAAAGCACTGGAGGCTTCTAAGGTGGCCAGCAATGAGTCCAGACCTGAATCCCATAGAACACCTGTGGAGAGATCTAAAAATGGCAGTTTGGAGAAGGCACCCTTCAAATATCAGGGACCTGGAGCAGTTTGCCAAAGAAGAATGGTCTAAAATTCCAGCAGAGCATTGTAAGAAACTCATTGATGGTTACCGGAAGTGGTTGGTTGCAGTTATTTTGGCTAAAGGTTGTGCAACCAAGTATTAGGCTGAGGGTGTCAATACTTTTGTCTGGCCCATTTTTGGAGTTTTGTGTTAAATGATCAATGTTTTGCTTTTTGCTTCATTCTCTTTTGTGCTTTTTCATTTAAGACAAATTAAATGAAGATAATAATACCAAAGAATTTGTGTTTGCGATAATTTTCAGGAAGAAACTGAGTATTATCTGACAGAATTGCAGGGGTGTGAATACTTTTGGCCATGACTGTATGTACACAGTGACTGCACCAGCAGAATAGTGAGTGCAGCTCTGGGGTATAATACAGGATGTAACTCAGGATCAGTAATGTAATGTATGTACACAGTGACTGCACCAGCAGAATAGTAAGTGCAGCTCTGGAGTATAATACAGGATGTAACTCAGGATCAGTAATGTAATGTATGTACACAGTGACTGCACCAGCAGAATAGTGAGTGCTGCTCTGGAGTATAATACAGGCTGTAGATCAGGATCAGTAATGTAATGTATGTACACAGTGACTGCACCAGCAGAATAGTGAGTGCAGCTCTGGGGTATAATACAGGATGTAACTCAGGATCAGTAATGTAATGTATGTACACAGTGACTGCACCAGCAGAATAGTGAGTGCAGCTCTGGGGTATAATACAGGCTGTAGATCAGGATCAGTAACGTAATGTATGTACACAGTGACTGCACCAGCAGAATAGTGAGTGCAGCTCTGGGGTATAATACAGGATGTAAATCAGGATCAGTAATGTAATGTATGTACATAGTGACTGCACCAGCAGAATAGTGAGTGCAGCTCTGTGGTATAATACAGGATGTAACTCAGGATCAGTAATGTAATGTATGTACACAGTGACTGCACCAGCAGAATAGTGAGTGCAGCTCTGGGGTATAATACAGGATGTAACTCAGGATCAGTAATGTAATGTATGTACACAGTGACTGCACCAGCAGAATAGTGAGTGCAGCTCCGGAATATAATACAGGATGTAACTCAGGATCAGTAATGTAATGTATGTACACAGTGACTGCACCAGCAGAATAGTGAGTGCAGCTCTGGGGTATAATACAGGATGTAACTCAGGATCAGTAATGTAATGTATGTACACAGTGACTGCACCAGCAGAATAGTGAGTGCAGCTCCGGAATATAATACAGGATGTAACTCAGGATCAGTAATGTAATGTATGTACACAGTGACTGCACCAGCAGAATAGTGAGTGCAGCTCCGGAATATAATACAGGATGTAACTCAGGATCAGTAATGTATGTACACAGTGACTGCACCAGCAGAATAGTGAGTGCAGCTCTGGGGTATAATACAGGATGTAACTCAGGATCAGTAACGTAATGTATGTACACAGTGACTGCACCAGCAGAATAGTGAGTGCAGCTCTGGGGTATAATACAGGATGTAACTCAGGATCAGTAATGTAATGTATGTACACAGTGACTGCACCAGCAGAATAGTGAGTGCAGCTCTGGAATATAATACAGGATGTAACTCAGGATCAGTAATGTAATGTATGTACACAGTGACTGCACCAGCAGAATAGTGAGTGCAGCTCTGGGGTATAATACAGGATGTAACTCAGGATCAGTAATGTAATGTATGTACACAGTGACTGCACCAGCAGAATAGTGAGTGCAGCTCTGGAGTATAATACAGGATGTAACTCAGGATCAGTAATGTATGTACACAGTGACTGCACCAGCAGAATAGTGAGTGCAGCTCCGGAATATAATACAGGAGGTAACTCCGGATCAGTGCAGGTTTTGTATTGGATGTGTTGCACATTCCTGGTCTGGGAGTCGGCCGCCATTATTACTCTGCAGTTACATAAACCAGTAACTCTATCTATTACTCGGATATCTTCTGTATACCCGGCAGTGAGTCTATAACCGGAGTCATTTCTGGGTAAATTAGATTCTCTTGACCACATATATTAGTCTTGTCTTTGTGCCTGTGGTTTTCTTATGAAGTTCTGTAGTTTTTCAGTGCGTTTTTTCTCTTCTGCTGTTTTATTTGTTTCACCAGTAAAATCTGTGCAGTGAAGAAGCGGATGAAAGCTCCACACAATGTCCAGTGACACTGCGCCTGTGCTGACGGCTCTTCATGCTGTGTATACAGTGCAGGGAGCGGTAATCTAACAGCCGCCATTGGTGCAGGTGAAGCGCGGTCACCGATAGGCCGGATATGTGACCAATAGATCGGGGAAAATCTAGTCACATGATCAGGGCGATGGCGGCTCCAGTCACAGGATAAGAAAAGCTATAAAATTAATAAATTCCTCCCTCCACCTCCCATCTTAATTTCGGATCTTTTTAGGGAACATAAAGAATGTAATAAAAAATACTAAAATCAAATTAAACATAAAATAATTCCATTTATTTCTTTTTCTATGTCAAAAAAATCAACATAAACTGATGGAGAAAAACAACAATTTTATTTCTACAATTGTTTGCACAGATTTGTTACAAAAATCTCTGCACCTAAAAGATCAGTTTTTCTTTACATAAATGCGCTCGATTTCTGCAACCCGTGTTCACATGACTACGTTTAAAAAAAAAAAATAATAACTTGGTAATTTTTTTTTCACATCACGATCTTTATTAAACACAGTAAACTTTCCGTTCTTACACTGGTCACTCAGGTTAGTTTGGAGTCCTATTTCCTATCCTTTCAAGAACAGTTTTCAGCTGACTCCTTATCATCAGAGGCAGGATTACAGTGACTGATAAAGCCTCCGCTGAAAACTCAGTATACACCAATCACAATGGGCGATGTCACAGCTTCTCCCTTCCCCCCACAATGACCTTTGCACACCCTCATTAGATGCCTCAATACAAAAGATAAGGTCACACCCTGATCATTGTGGCTAATGTACATGTTAAATTCTTGAAACAACTGGAAAAAATCCTCAGTGTCCAGTGTGAAAATTTTAAGATTTCAATTTTTTTTATTTAATATAAATTTTAATGTGATTGATTAAAATACATCCGAGCAATGATGAGTGTGAACAATATTTGTTGTTATTTTTGTATATTTTATATAATTTCCATAAAAATGTTATAAACGGAAGTTTCCAAAAACGATTTGGATTGTTTATAAAATGAAAATGTCGGCTCTTCACTATGATCACAACATCACGAAAAGTCTCAAGTTGTCGTTCCTGATATTGTGGCGTCTCATTCCCTGTAACATCTGGAATTACAGAAAGTTCCGTCTCTTGCACCAACCACTGATTGCAAGTCATCGCTTAGGCCTCATTAAGGGGCACTTAACCGTTACTGCAAATGCCATAAATGCCCCCTCTGGTGCCACCACCTATCGGGGGAATGGCGGTCCATCAATCCCCCCACACTGCAGTCTCCATATACTTCAGTGGAGATATAACTACACATAGAGGAACCTCCTCATAACATTTTATGGAGAATGTGGCTGGAACTTTGTGACTAAGGGTCAGATAATAACTGCACGTAGCTGTAGAATGGCGTCAGCATCAATGTTACTGTTGGGCCCTTAGCAGCTGGGCCTGAAGCAGTGATGTCACAGTGTGGAACTCGATGACATCATCTAATGTATGACATCACAATGGGAACAAAGGAGTAAGGCCTATATAAAGCCTGCGCGCAGAGCAGGGGCTGTCATTTGTGTGACTCCCTACTGGATACACAAAGCTACAGGAGGAATTCGAAGGAGAAAGAAAGTGACGCCATCATGAGGATTCATGGACGTCCCCGTTATGGCCAGCGGCTGCTGGTCAAGGCTCTCTCTTACTGCAAGTCAATTGGCTTTAGCCTTCTGACCCGATTCAGGAAATCTCAAAGCAATAGGAGAACTCTGCTGAAGGATTCCTTCCAGGCCGCCAAATCTGCCACCATTCCAGCGGTCAGGAGCGTCAGGTCAGTTGCCATAAAAAGACGTAAAGACCACGTCATCAGCCAAGACAGCGGTGACAAGAGCCCAACCTACATAGTAGGTGATACTGAGCCCACTTCTAGCATTGCAGAAAGTGGAGAGGGGCTGCCACAAACAAGACCCCAGGATCTTGCCGATCCAGAATGTGCACAAGGTGCACCCGAGGGGCTGCCACAAACAAGACCCCGAGACAATCTAAAAAGAAAAGCACCAACATCCGAGGACAGTCAGTCCGAGATGCTGCCACCAGCCAAGAGAGCTGCTACAGAAAATGTTACTGATATACTTAGAGAAGTAACCCCGGAGATGGAGACCCCACAAGTGGAGATGCCCGATATCGGGATCCAGAGGGACAAACTATGTCCAAAGCTCTTAGCCATCCTGCAGAGCAAAGGGGAGGAAGGCTACCTGGATGACGATATTATCATCATGGCCCAGGACCTGCTGCGGAGCCAGTTTCAGGGTTTTGATGGCCTGCAGCCCCCCTGCGCTCTTATGGTACCAGGGTACAGTGTAATGAAGAATGCTGTACAAATCCACTATGATGAGGAGAGGGAGCACTGGCTGACAACCTGCTATAAAAATGGCCAAATCTTTGTGGCCGACAGCTTCAGCTTCAGGAATCTGTCTCCATCCATCCGTCAGCAGATTACCAACATGTACGGTGAAGTGTTCGACAATCCCCTGAAAAATCTGAGGTTCATCGATGTCGATCAGCAGAAGAACTACTACGACTGTGGCTTATATGCTATAGCGTTTGCCTTTGAGCTTATGGCAGAAGGCGGTGAACCCAGAGCTGAGTTCCAGCATGAGAAGATGAGGACTCATCTAATATCCTGCCTGCAGACCGGCAGGATCAGCGGATTTCCCAAAAAGGTCAAGAAGTGACTCCATGTCTATAAACGGCATGTAGAGTCTACGACGGTCCAAGAGATCGACGCGACCTTCACCGGACACGACCCGGGGCCAGATACCAGTCTGCACCAGTAAGTAACTATGGACTTTCCATAATACCCTCAATATAGTGAATGTATAAATATGATGGGGGGCCTGCTGCCATTATTGGGGGTGTCTGATCTTCATTGTTTTTACTTTTTGTTTAAGGTCAGGAAGTGACTCCATGTCTATAAACGGCAGGTAGAGTCTATGACGAAAGGTCCAGAAGTGACTCCATGTCTATAAATGGCATGAGGAGTCTATGACGAAAGGTCCAGAAGTGACTCCATGTCCATAAACGGCAGGTAGAGTCTACGACAGTCCAAGAGATCGCCCCGACCTTCAACCAGACACGACCCGCGGCCACAGACCAGTCTGCACCAGTAAGTAACCATGGAATTTCCATAATATCCTTAATGTAGTGAATGTATAAATATGATGGGTGTGAGCTGCCATTATTGGGGGTGTCTGATCTTCATTGTTTTATCTTTTAGTTTCAGAAAAAGCGAGTAAATCCAGAGGTCATCAGGCCACAGAGATGGATCGCATTTGATGCCCTTACCAAACCCTAAATTATGTAAGTTCCATTTTTAAAGGGTTTATAAGGCGTCTTCAGCTACTGGATAGTAGTTGCTCATTTTGTTTTTGTGTTAGTTTTTTTTCTGTTAAATGGCCACAGTGAGAATGTGCTCCTACATATTGCAAAAATACCAACATGTGTTCCGGCTCATTTCTTTCGTTTTGCTGTACTTTTTTGTACTATGTACATACATTATTATTATTATTATTATTATTTATTGTTATGACGCGGCACCCCCCATTTAGGCTGTGCAGCTCTGCTGTCACCAATTTTGAGAAATTGTGATGTATAATGAGGTGAATTACAAATGTTAGGGTCCATCCTGCTTGGGTTCGATAACATGTACTATTACTATTACTATTTATTTCCTGCAGGGGATTCGCTCATTTTGTTCTTCCCTAGGTTATGGCTGTGATGTCACAATCTACATGGAACTTTGGTGTCACTATCTCATCGATGACATCACAATGAATATGATTGGGGGTGTGCTGCCATTATTGGAGCATCTAATATTCATTTTTTTACTTATTTTTCCAGAAAGAGCACGAAGCGAGTAACTCTGGCCGTTACATCCAGGCCCAGAGATGGATCGCATCGGACGCCCTCAAACTCTAAATCACGTAAGTTCCTTGATACAGAGTTACTACAACATCCTCTCATCTGATAATATATGTATATCACCAAAAGTCATGTTGTCAGACATGGCGGTGAGTGTCATAGTATCCTCATTGTTGTTACTTTTTGTTTAAGGTCAGGAAGTGACTCCATGTCTATAAACGTCAGGTAGAGTCTATGACGAAAGGTCCGGAAGTGACTCCATATCTATAAATGGCAGGTAGAGTCTATGGTAAAGAGATCGCCCCAACCTTCAACTGGACACAACTCGACGCCACAGACCAGTCTGCACCAGTAAGTAACCATGAACTTTCCTTTATACCCTCAATATGGTGACTGTATAGATATGATGGGGGGGGGCGTGCTACCATTATTAGGGGTATCTGATCTTCATTGTTTTTACTTTTTGCTTAAGGTCAGGAAGTGACTCCATGTCTATAAACGGCAGGTAGAGTCTATGACGAAAGGTCAGGAACTGACTCCATGTCTATAAACGGCAGGTAGAGTCTATGACAGTCCAAGAGATCGCCCCGGCCTTCAACCGGACACGACCCGGGGCCACAGACCAGTCTGCACCAGTAAGTAACCATGGACTTTCCATTATACCCTCAATATGGTCACTGCATAGATATGATGGGGGGCATGCTGTCATTATTAGTGGTGTCTGATCTTCATTTTTTCTTTTTGTTTAACTTCAGGAAGTGACTCCATGTCTATAAACGGCAGGTAGAGTCTATGACGAAAGGTCAGGAAGTGACTCCATGTCTATAAACGGCATGTAGAGTCTATGATCCAGCACCGCCCTGGGGAAGGGCAGTCTGTCAGACATGGTTCCCTAGAGGTTTCCTCCACTGGGGTTTTTTCCTCTCCTGAGCACTGACGGACGACTCTCTGTGAGTCCAGAACCCATCATTATCATCATGGTGGGAACATCTACATGTGATATCTTGTATGAAGCTAATAAAGAATTCAATTAATATCTAGCAGCTATGTAACTGTGTCGTATGTCTGAGCCGTGTATAGCATCTATGTATCTGTGTCGTGTATTGTAGCCATGTATAGCATCTATGTATCTTTGTTGTGTAACACAGCCATGTATCTGAGCCGTGTATAGCATCTATGTATCTCAGCCATGTTTCTCAGCCGTGTATCTGAGTCTATTATGTATAATCACAGAATTTTTAGTACAGGAGGTGAGGAACCCCGGGGGGTATATATAGGGGGGAAGTATTATAGTGTTATATTACGGCCATGTATATACAGTATTTAACCTAAGCTTGTTCCCAGCTGTAATTCGCAGGTTTCTTGCTCTCTATATGCAGTATACACCTTAAAAATTAATCTATATACTGATCTGTATGACACAAAAAGAGCACAGCGAGGTCAAAAAATACTCTGTTGAAAAGAAGTCACAGTAAATGAGCAAGTGCTAGTCAAAAAATGAAAAAAATACAGGGTATTTAGTTAATACGTTTTTTTGCAAAAAAATGTATATTAAGCTGCTCCACCAATCGTCAAGGTATACCCATAATAGAGCAGTCCTATCTCATGTATATAATCCCTATCTGATGTATTAAAAACCTGATCATCTGTATAGTACCTGTATAAACAGGGTTCAGAGAGAAAATATCCATGTGGACATCCAGGGTGGAACAGCTTCTATGCAAATGGCCCACAGAGGAGTGGTGGACTCCCTAGTCTTGTAGAAACAAGAGAACAATTATAGAACCAAAAAACACATGGGCTACTGTTTTTTGGTTCTATACTGATCTGTATGAATATTACACAGCTATTCTGATCAGCTATGATTTTCTTCCAACTATAGACATTGATGGCAGATCCATGACATTTGTCATTATCCTCTTTCTGATATCGGGCGTAATAGTACGTCCATGTCAGAATCCCTCCTGTTGATATGGGCTCCGGCGCAGAGCCCACATCTTTTCTGGCACATGTCAGCTGTTTTGAACAGCTGACATATGCCTCTAACAGCCGTGAGTAGAATCGCAATCCACCAGCAGCTGTTAACTAGTTAAATGCTGCAGTCAAGCTCTGACAACGGTATTTAACATGGGTTTCTGGCAAGTGCGCCGGAAATCCCGTCCATAGGTGCCCGTGTCACATGATTGCGGGTCGCCGATGGATTGGCATGACAACCAGAGGTCAGTAGACCTCTATGGTTATCACTACCGGATTGTTATGAGCGCCGCCCGGTGGACGGCACTCATAGCAAGTGGGCAATTCTGCCACATACAGGTGATCTGATCCCAAAATCACGTAAAATGGAGAAGCTACAGGTATCAAAAATATGGCGCAATTTTTTTAAAACAAACTTTGGAATTTTTTTCACCACTTAGAGAAAATAAGAACCTAGACATGTTTGGTGTCTATGAACTAGCAATGACATGGAGAATCATAATGGCAAGTCACTTTTAGCATTTAGTGAACATGGTAAAAAAAAATTAGAATTGCACTTTTTTTGCAATTTCACCACACTTTGATTTTTTTCCCATTTTCCAATACATGATAAGTTAAAGCAAATGGTGTCAAAAGTATAACTTGTCCCGCAAAAAACAAGCCCTCACATGACCATATTGACCGAAAAATCAAAAAGTTATGGCTCTGGCAAGAAGGGGAGCAAAATACGAAATCGGAAAAACTGAAATACCCCTGGTCATTACGGGGTTAAGCCACCGGCCAGGTTAAACACACAGACCAAGGGCGATAGCACATCAACGATGACCAGGACAACGGGTTATGCAGGATGTCAACAAACCATGCAGAGTAGAACACACCGGAAGCCACAGAACCAAGGCTGTAGCATACACTGGAGAGCAGGCGAAGAGTTAAATGGTAGAACCAGAATGTAGATTTTAGAACAGTTTCTAGGTAGCAGTTTGTAATGATTACAGCAGATGATGGATTATTATTATTTATTACCAGCTGAAGAGCCCGGAGTTGCCCGGGAATAGTAAATTAAGTGTGGTCAGATAAAACAAATTATAATGATTATATATATATATATATATATATATATATATATATATATAAAGCTGAGTGTATAGCCCCACCCATGCCGCATAGCCACACTCACTCTAAAATCCCACATCATCCCATCAGCCAGAGCCACAAGACTACTACCCCCAATATCCCACATCATCCCGTCAGCCAGAGCCACCGGACTACTACCCCTAATATCCCACATCATCCCGTCAGCCAGAGCCACCGGACTACTACCCCTAATATCCTACAGCATCTCGTCAGCCAGAGTCACCGGACTACTACCCCTAATATCCCACATCATCCTGTCAGCCAGAGCCACCAGACTACTACCCCTAATATCCCACATCATCCCGTCAGCCAGAGCCACCGGACTACTACTCCTAATATCCTACAGCATCTCATCAGCCAGAGCCACCGGACTACTACCCCCAATATCCCACATCATCCCGTCAGCCAGAGCCACCGGACTACTACCCCTAATATCCCACATCATCCTGTCAGCTCGAGCCACCGGACTACTACCCCTAATATCCTACAGCATCTCATCAGCCAGAGCCACCGGACTACTACCTCTAATATTGCACATCATCCCGTAAGCCAGAGCCACTGGACCACTACCCCTAATATCCCAATCATACCATCAGCCAGAACATTTAGAACCAACAGGTGCTTCACAGAATTGTATTATATCGCAACATGAATACAAAAAAATTGGTCATTTTTTTTCCAGTAAAATGTTTTAGCCTCAAATTTGTCATTTTCACAAGAGGAAGGAGTAATAGGAGAAAATGAAGACCACAATTTTGTTATACACTTTTCCCCCAATGCGTCATTCCACATGTGGTCACAAACTAATATACAGTAGGCCAAGGAAAGGAAATAGCTCTATTTAATTTTTGGAGCACAAATTTCACTGTAATTCATTGCTGACGCCATACTGCACTCCTGAATAAGTGCCAAAACAGTAAAAAATCCTCACAAATGACCTTATTTTCAAAAGTGATCCTTTCAGCGAATTCATCTAGGGGTGTAGTGAACCTTTTATCTCACGGTGCTGCACAAAATTTGTTGAGATTTGAGCATGTGAATGAATAATTAGTCTTTTTTCTGTTAAAATGTTACTTTAACCTGAAGTTTTTCATTCTCACATGGGGTAGTGGCAGAAAATGGACCCCACAATTTGTTATGCAACTTCATCCCAACTTGGCAATAGAATAGAATAAAAGGCCTCAGACTCTCCAATGTATCAAATCGTTTACAGAGAGGACACCCCTAATAGTTACGGTATATACCCAATCAACACAATTTTTTTTAACACTATGTGAATCCATTACCATGAAAGAAAAGAAATGGCCACCAATTACCAGCGATGGAAGGGAACATAAGGGTGATTCAATTGGTTCTGTGATGCTAGTTTCAGGGTGGGGCTGGTCCCTGCACTGTGTTATGTGCACAGTGACAGTGCCCGCTCTCTTGTTGACATAGATCTGCAGTAATGAGCCGGCAACATAGCAGTGATACAATATCCGGCAGAGACCACTGATGCCACCTGCAAGGGCAGTGCTAATCTCCTACGTGCCCCGTTTTGTAACACCTCTGTGTTGCCGAGTTATTACTGCAGATCTGAGCTGACAAGAGACCGGGCGCTGTCACTGTGCACCAGTGCTGTGGAGTCGAAGTGGTGGATCCATTCGGAATCAGAGTCCATTTTGGTGGAGTCGCCGTCAGAATCGGCATAAAATGAACTGACTCCAACTCCTAAATTATATGATAAATTGTGTACTGTAATTCAATGCAGGATATGCTGAATATTTTTTCATAAGAATTTTGGAAAGTTATAAAAATGTACTATAAAGGTCTGTTCTGTTCCTGATCTAAGCATCTAGACTTTTAGTTGAGGTGAATCTGGACAGTTAGTGTAGTTAGGGAAAATAGGGAATTTTTAAAGCATGTTTATTAGAAAATAGCTTAGATTATGGCATCAGATAGATAGGGATTTAGACAAAATTTACTTTCGCCTTCTGAACACCCCTTTAATAGAGAAGGCTTCAATGTCACTAACTCTACATTCCAAAGACAGAGCCACCATAATGATAGTTTTAGCGTTAAGACATTAATAAATGTTGACTCTATGGGTACAAAATAGGGTATAGTTAGAGCAGCAAGTACCAGGTTCAGATCCCAACATAGCATTTTTGGATTGGTAACCAGCCTCAACCTAAAGCTTGACTTTATGAACCGAGAGATCCATCAGTGACTGTCAGATCATAGTTGTATAGATTGCCCAGAGATACTTGGACCTTAAGAGTACTTGTGAAAATTCCTTGTTCTAGTCCATTTTGGAGGAATTCAAAATAGCTTTGGTCGATATTACACCCTCTAAACCTGCCCCTGAGCTAACCAAAACATTTTTGCCATGTCTTGCTGTAGCTTCTTGTTGTTACTGCTTTCCTACGATGCAGTAGTGTCATCAAATTTAGAAAAAATCCTCTATCTTCCAGTAGCTTACTTTCAAATTTCATGCTGTGAAATGTTGGTTGGACAATTGAGGATGTAGAATTGGACATTGAGACAGCAGATCTGATGTCTCTGGCAAGACCCACGGCTCGGTTACTGACATCATTCTCATCCACGAAAACCAAGACCACTTGAGCCAAAATGGGGAAATAATTAATACCCTTGCTTGATCTTCAATGATCTTCTTTAGATCAATGCCTGCCTGCAAAAAGATCTATGCCTGGGATGAGCCACCACAGGACCAGAATCTGATTGAACAATCTGTGATAGAGTCCACCCAACCCACCTGGACCTTGTTCCCCTTTGATGGTTTATGTAAGCGACAGTTACCTTGTTGTCTGACAGGACTCTGACATGGTAACTGTGGAGACACCTATGGGGGTCAGAGGATGCTCTTGTCCGCTAGCTGAAACCGCATGGACCAAAGATCATCCAGTCAAACGCCCACATTCATTTTACCGTGGGCGTAATACTACTCAGATAACACAGAGTGAGGGGAATGCAGTGCGGCAGTACTTTATTGAACCATAAAGACAGTCAAATAACATTTGAAACAGTCCCAGTATGATACCCAAGATGGTGAACAATTACTGAGTCTCACCCTTCTGCTGACTCAACTGGATACAGCTGTGACTTCAGAGCTTCTATGAGCCAACATCCCCAGCTGTGGCACGTACAGAGAAGAGGTAAAGACAAGCTTAGGAAGACGACAGTCCATTGAGGTACAAGGCCAGTTGACCGGAGGGTTACATCCTGACTTCTTCGAACCTCTGCATGGAGCTAGGTGACAGGTGGGTCCCATTCCCGTCTTTCCCAAACATATCCAAGGGGCTCAAGTAACCAGTGGGTCCATATCCTGACTACCCCATATATATCCATGGGTTCAGTGATGTTCAATAGAGCCGTTCTGTATTCTTCCAGCCGGGGCCGTGGTACCCTAAGCTGCTATTCTGTAGAATGACAAATCTGTGTCCCTCGTGCTGGAGCCATGATGTCTTGGATGTTGTTCTGTAGAGAATCTCTGGCTCTTTGGATCTCTTGGCTATCTGGAGGTATATCTGAATGGAGGTATCTATCCTTTTTATAATTAACACATGTCCTTCAAGCCAGCATTCAGAGGTAAAGGGGAAGAGTGGTGATGAGAGCAACTAGCATTGTTTGATTCTGTAATAAATTTGCATTGTTGTTCCTCCTCTGTTTTGCAACTCAACAAACTAGCTTGCCTGGACAATGTGTCATTAGCAAACATCATTGTTCAATGACCCTGCATGACAGTTAGTTGTAGGAGCTAATATTAGACGCAAACATTAGCCATTCAATAATATAATTCTAATTTACAAGAAGAGTCAACATTTCAGACTCTCGACCAACTGAAGAAAAAATGCATAAATTCAAAAGTCAACATATAGATAATAGTCTATTCCTCCTGATTTTCTGAAAATAGACATCTAGTTAATTAAGATAAAATGCTGTGTCGTCACAGTGACCTTCTATGGATGGAAGGTGCTTTCTTAGTAACTGACTGACTGCCAAGAGCATCTTTTAGGTGTTTTTTTCTTTCCTAGTTCATTGACCCTTGACCAGGAGATCTCCCAGATGTGTACCCCATCCCTGAGGGCTTGCGTCTGTTGAAATAACCCAAAATATTTGATTTGTCCAGGGAACTCCCCTGAACAGGTTTTCTGTCTCTAACCACCAGAAATGACAGAAAAACGACTGGCACATCCAAACTAGTGTGAATAGGTGCATACCAGGAGCAGCTACCTCCATATACAATATACAAAAAAAGGTTGCACTCTGTCGTGCCAAAGCATGTCTAATAGGAAATACATGAAATATGAATAGCAAAATGGCTTTTGAACATTAGGAAAAATATTTGAGAGACAGGCATACAGACATTAGCCTTCGGTAAGTGTTCACATTTGGACAGGGAGGTCAGGGACCCATCAGATTAGTGAGACCACCTTGACGATGGTTGATGGGCTCACACTATTTGATCAAATTCTGTGCAAAGCATCTCTCAAATATTTTTCCTAATGTTCAAAAGCCATTTTGCTATTCATATTTCATGAATTTCCTATTAGACATGTTTTGGCACGATAGAGTGCAACCTTTTTTTGTATATTGTATATCCAACCACCAGAAGAGGGACTGACTTGTTGTTGAAGATAATACATTTTTAGTGATGAGAGTAAGTGCTCGGATAAGTTGAGCATGCTCATGTGCTGAGTGTCTTCGGCATGCTCAAAAAATATGTGTCTGTGACATGCAGGTGCGGAGACTTCAACTTCACTTCGAGCAACCATGCTTGGATAGCACCTTATACAAGGACGTTCGCTCATTACTAGTTTTATATCTAACATTCCTTTCAATGCACACATGTTCGACTGGACATCCCAACACACGATTATGTACCTGAGCCCACGCTACTGCCGGAATGCAGGAGGTTAGTGTTCTTAACAACGACATTGCCTTCTTTAGAGTTGTGACTGGATTGCGCTATCAATTTTGACATTTGGCAGGACACCTTCTTCTTGTCCTCTGGGAGATAACTCTGATTCACTGAATCTAAGAGAAGACCAAGGAAAACCTGTACTCTCTTGGGTTCTAACCTTTATCTGTTTAAATTGAATAGTCAACCTAAATGTGTCAAGGTAGCTCGATTTCTGCCATCTTAGTTCTGCAGTGCTCAACAGATCTACCCACAATTATGAAATTGTCGATGTGAGGTATCACCAGTGCATTTTTCTCTTGCAACTGAGCAATCATCAATCTTCGTAAAGACTTGGGTTGCCCATTGACAACCCAAAGGGAAGGGCCCAAAACTGAAAATATTTGATGTCTCCCTTTATGCCGAGAGCTGCCCACGGGAATTTTTGGTGTTCTACATTAATTGGAATGAGGTAATATGTGTCGTTTGAATCCAAGACTACCATATAGCAATCTGGAAATAGAAGTTTTATGACTCATCTATTTGGGTAAAGTTTATGTAATAGAGAGGGGATATGATACCAAATTCTGAGTAGTTTATATTAATTTTCCCTATATGTGAAACATGTGGAGGATTTAGCTGCACTCCTCCAGACTCCTTGGCAGGTACCAGGTGGTAAGGATTCCCCCAGAAATCTCTCCCACTTACTCATATATGGGGGATTCGGGTGATCTTCTACATATGGGTTAAGTAATAATCGATAGATATCAGATATAAATCCAAATGATCTGATTCTTAAGAATCTGTTTAGCCTCTTCAGGATTATTATTGTCCTAAAAGTCTAATTTGTTTTTTTGCATTAAAAAGAGGGGCAAGTAGACCCCCTGTTCTCTCTCTTATCCTGGGTCCTCTCTGAGGATGGATTTTTTTCTTTACCAACTCCAGGGCTTCTTCCTCCAGAGCCAGCTGTTTCCTCGGCTAATTCCGGGTCTTTGTTACTACAAAATTCTGCAGGAGAACAGCCAGAACCTTGAACCTTAGGCCTGATTCTATAATGCTGAGAACCAGCTGTTTGATGAAATCTGTGTCCAGATGCTTTTGAAATGGCCACAACAATTTTTGAAGCTTTATCTCGTATAGACGAGGAGGCTTCTTCAAAGGGACATTTGCATTTTGAGTTTAACGGCAAGAACCCTTTCCTTTGAGGCATTTTTCACATGGTCATTAACAGGAAAAGTTCAAAGTTTACGTTGCTCCAACCCATCAAACATTATATCCTGAATGGATTTTGAGGCCTTGGGTTCTTCTACATTTACAGTACACCTAATAGCTTTCATCAACATTTTACTTCTGCTTTAATTAAAGATCTTATATCAGAAGAAAAGTTTGGGGATTCCTCATAGATCTTTTCTATGCAAGACTGACTGAATCTCTTCTCTCATGAACTTGTAACCTCCCCTTGCATAGGTCACATTCCCTGTACATTTCCTAGTTTTTTTCCTAAACAAGAAATATGACAAGAAAAACCGTATTACAAGGGGTACATTCACGGAGGTCACTCACCACTTAGGAAGGGTTTAGGTACTGTATTAGCAGGAGGAATCATTTCTCTTGAATGATGTCCGCTGGAGGCTGTGGTTTCATCCATCCTGATGACACGATCTGACCACCACCTTCTGGCGCTGCTGCTCAAGACGGCTTACACAGGTTGCTGGCTAGTTGCTCTTCTGTTGGGTTGACCACCACTATTACTAAGTGGTACGACACCCCACTAATGTGTAGCAGTTCTTTTTTAAATCAGGCGCCTCTCTAGCAATACCCAGAAATTGATTCATCACTTCTGGTGGGCACATCAATTAACCATGACGCCCGCCATTCCTCTGCACTACAGCCAATTTCCCCCAAGTCCCACTTTCTCCGGCTACTGCAGTACCAGACCGCTTCCCATGGTGACGAGGACAGGGCCTGGATAAGTAGTTTTCAATGTCCCATGACGATCATTCCCCTGGGTGAACTCTGGGGTGGAGTGTCCTCCTCCAAGCACAGGAAACCAACTGATGTGTTGGAGAGGCTCCACCCTTTTGTTCTGTAGGTTTCCTGTCCTTAAAGGTCGGATCCTCTCTCTTGGTGGTTGCTGTCATGTTCTGTAGGTTTCCTGTCTTGAAAGGTCGGATCCTCTCTCTTGGTGGTTGCTGTCATGTTCTGTAGGTTTCCTGTCCTTAAAGGTCGGATCCTCTCGGTGGTTGCTATCATGGGTGATAAATAAAAATAGTACGATTTGGCTTTTGGAATCCAGATTTTATTTCAATAGGTTGTGGACACCATTTCCAGAGCCCCAGAGGGACAAGAGCAGCAAAAACCCCATTTTGGAAGCTACCGTACTAAAGGAATTTATGTAAGGTTGTAGTGAGTGATGCATGTTCTATTAGCTACAAATTTTCCATTTTCACAAAGGGTACTAAGAGAAATACTGACACCAAATTTGTACTCCATTTCTCCGTAATGCGGAGATACCTCATATGTCGTCGGAAACGACTGGGCACAATGCAAGGCTTGGAAGTTAAGCAGTGACATTAAGATTTAGATTTCAGATTTTGCTGGAATAGTTTATGGACTCCATTTTTACAAAACTCCTAAGGTACCAGAAGAGCAGAAATTCCCAAAAGTGACCCCTTTTTGGAAACTTTTTCCTTGATGCTTTTTAGAAAAAAAAAAAATACCGAGGTAGATTGGCTTACTTGGGTGCACATAGAGGTAGACACAGGAACGCTGTCTCTTTAACCCCTTAGAGACCTTTAACCCCTTAGTGACCACCAATACGTCTTTTTACTGACCTCTGTTATAAGAGACTAGCATCCTCCTACGGGTGACAATCCAGCAGCTGTCGGCTGTACACTATAGCTGACAACTTGCTGCATCTGCCATGATTTGTGTTTGTACAGACTATAGCTATTTAACCCCTTAAATGCTGCAGTCAGTAATGACTACAGCATCTAGATGGTTAACAGAGTGTGGGGAGCTCCCTCTTCAACCACACCAGCACCCTGAGATCTTGATCGTGTGGTCCTGATGTTTGCCATTGCAATTCATGGCCAAATAATGGCCTTAAAGTTTGCCGGCTACAGTGACTTGTTCTGAGGATATCAACATTTAGTTGGCAAAAATCTGTTTCTTCATTCCTGTCACGCCAACTTGCATCAATTCCTGAAAAGCACCTGAAGGGTTATTAAACCACCTGTTAGCAGTTTTGAATATGTCGAGGGGCGTCGTTTTTAAAATGGTATCGCTTTTGGGGGTTTCCAAAACATAGGACCCCCCAAGTCACTTCAAAACTTAATAGGTCCCTAAAAAAATAAGTTTTGTAAATTTCCTTGAAAAATTGAAAAATGACTGCTACATTATTAGACCATATTTTACAAATGGTGCTGGTGTAAAGCAGACATGAGGGAAATTGTCACGGTCCAGTGGACGGCACAACAAACACCAACAACGGGATTTGAAAAAGGGGGAGGAAGGCCCTAATAGTAAGGTTCGAGGATGGGGCACCTCCTAACAACCTGTGCCTATCCCTAAGCTCCCCTAATGCCCTATGCGGGTCCACCCCCCTCCGCCGCCATGTACCTCAATTCCTAGCTGTCACCTCACTAAACCCTGGCTGGTGCACTGGCTGGCAAGGGCGCTAGCCTCACCACTGCAGATAGTACAAACACATGGGATTGTGACAAGCATGAGACAGACAAATATGTAAATAAACAAGCAACTTAGCTGTAGGCTCCACTGCCAAACTCCATACCGCAGAGGATACGGAAACAGGACTCCAAACTCCAGAATTAGCAGATTCAGCGCTGACACCAGAGAGCTGCAACTCCACGGCTGGTCTCCATGGCAAACTATCACCAACAGTCAGCTGATGCATCATGTGACTATTTAAAAAATGGTGGGAGTGGTCACCACCCATATCAGTTGACCTAGTAACACAGCAGCTGCCAGCAAGGAAACTGACATTAACCCTTGCTGGCACGAAAGCAAAAAACACCGTTTAAATTAAAGCAGAGCTGGAACTGTCACAAATCCAAAAGTGGATCGTAACTGTACCACCCTTTCAAAGAATAGGAAGAAAAAAGACCATGCAATATGGCACGCACACCTGGAAAATATAAGTATAAAAGATATATAACTTTATTACACCTAATGACAGACCATTAAAACCACTTTATATATATATCTATATATATAAGAGGCATTGTGATTACTCGCTAATCCCACCCCCTGCACAGTAGCTCCGCCCCCACCACATCACCACACACAATCCCGCCCCCACCACATTACCACACACAATTCCGCCCCCACCACATTATCACACAATCCCGCCCCCCACCACATTACACACAATCCCGCCCCATTACCACACAATCCCGCCCCCGCCACATTATCACACACAATCCCGCCCCCACCACATTGCCACACACAATCCCGCCCCCCACCACATTACCACACACAATCCCGCCCCTACCACATTACTACATTACTACACACAATCCCGCCCCCCACCACATTACCACACACAATCCCGCCCCCCGCCACATTACCACACACAATCCCGCCCCCCACCACATTATCACACACAATCCCGCCCCATTACCACACAATCCAGACCCCCGTCACATTACCACACACAATCCCGCCCCCCGCCACATTATCACACACAATCCCGCCCCCCACCACATTACCACACACAATCCCGCCCCATTACCACACAATCCCGCCCCCGCCACATTATCACACACAATCCCGCCACATTGCCACACACAATCCCGCCCCCCACCACATTATCACACACAATCCCGCCCCCCACCACATTACCACACACAATCCCGCCCCATTACCACAAAATCCCGCCCCCGCCACATTATCACACACAATCCCGCCACATTGCCACACACAATCCCGCCCCCCACCACATTACCACACACAATCCCGCCCCTACCACATTACTACACACAATCCCGCCCCCCACCACATTACCACACACAATCCCGCCCCCCGCCACATTACCACACACAATCCCGCCCCCCAACACATTATCACACACAATCTTGCCCCATTACCACACAATCCCGACCCCCGTCACATTACCACACACAATACCGCCCGCCCACCACATTACCACACATAATCCCGCCCGCCCACCACATTACCACACACAATATCGCCCCCCCACCACATTACCACACAAGGCTCCTTCCCCACACATTACCACACGAGGCTCCGTCCCCACACATTACCACACAAGGCTCCATCCTCACACATTACCACACGAGGCTCCGTCCCCACATATTACCACATGAGGCTCCATCCTCACACGTTACCACACAAGGCTCCGTCCTCACGCATTACCACATGAGGCTCCGTCCCCACACATTACCACACGAGGCTCCGTCCTCACATTACCACATGAGGCTCCATCCCCACACATTACCACACAAGGCTCCTTCCCCACACATTACCACACGAGGCTCCGTCCCCACAAATTACCACACGAGGCTCCGTCCTCACATTACCACTTGAGGCTCTGTCCCCACACATTGCCACACGAGGCTCCGTCCCCACACATTACCATATGAGGCTCCGTCCCCACACATTACCCCACGAGTCTCCGTCCCCACACATTACCACACGTTAATTTACCACCTGCGTAAGCGCTATTGAATGTTGTCATTATTTACTTTAGTTTAATCACCAGCAGCGTTAATTAGATAGCAATGGGCGTGCAGAGCGTTAGCTGGCTGCAAACACCTAATATATATATATGTGGGCATCCCCACATTCATATATAAAGTAGTAACCTGTTATGACCTGGTGGTTAGGAGCACCCGGAATGACCTGATAGTTAAACCTCATACAGGACGAGCTCTGGGATGTGGGAGCTCTGATGACCGCAAGCCCTAATCCTATCACACACGCTAGAAATAGCCGTGCAGCGCTCCTGACCAGACCTAGGCGCCTCATCACAGCCTAAGAACTATCTAGCCCTAGAGATAGAAAATAAAGCCTACCTTGCCTCAGAGAAATTCCCCAAAGGTAAAGGAAGCCCCCCACATATATTGACTGTGAGTAAAGATGAAAGTCACAAACGCAGAAATGAAACAGGTTTCAGCAAAGGAAGGCCAGACTTACTAAATAGACAGAGGATAGGAAAGGTAACTTTGCGATCAGCACAAAAACCTACAAAAGACCACGCAGAGTGTGCAAAAAAGACCTCCGCACCGACTCACGGTGCGGAGGGGCCACTCTGCATCCCAGAGCTTCCAGCTAGCAAGACAAAATCATGAAAACCAGCTGGACAAGAAAACAGTGAACAAATAATGACTATCAGGAACTTAGCTTCTGCAGGAGAAGGCAGGTCACCAGAGAGATCCAGGAGCGAACTGAACCAATGCAAAAACATTGACAGCTGGCCTGGAGTAACGATCTGAGAGGAGTTAAATAGAGCAGCCAACCAAAGGATAAACCACGTCACCTGTGTAAGGAACCTCAGAAGCAGCAGCTTCACTCATAGCCACCAGAGGGAGCCCATAGACAGAACTCGCCGAAGTACCATTCACGACCACAGGAGGGAGTTCGACAACAGAATTCACAACAGTACCCCCCCCTTGAGGAGGGGTCACCGAACCCTCACCAGAGCCCCCAGGCTGATCAGGATGAGCCAAATGAAAGGCACGAACAAGATCGGCAGCATGAACATCAGAGGCAAAAACCCAGGAATTATCCTCCTGACCATAACCCTTCCACTTGACCAGGTACTGGAGTTTCCGTCTCGAAACACGAGAATCCAAAATCTCCTCCACCACATACTCCAACTCCCCCTCGACCAACACCGGGGCAGGAGGATCAACGGAGGGAACCATAGGCGCCAAGTATCTCCGCAACAACGACCTATGGAACACATTATGGATGGCAAAAGAAGCTGGAAGGTCCAAACGAAATGACACAGGATTAAGAACTTCAGAAATCTTATATGGCCCAATGAAACGAGGCTTAAACTTAGGAGAGGAAACCTTCATAGGAACGTGACGAGATGACAACCAAACCAAATCCCCAACACGAAGTCGGGGACCAACACAACGCCGGCGGTTAGCGAAACGTTGAGCCTTTTCCTGGGACAATGTCAAATTGTCCACCACATGAGTCCAAATCTGCTGCAACCTGTCCACCACCGCATCCACACCAGGACAGTCCAAAGGCTCAACCTGCCCTGAAGAGAAACGAGGATGGAAACCAGAATTACAGAAAAAAGGAGAAACTAAAGTAGCCGAGCTGGCCCGATTATTAAGGGCGAACTCAGCCAAAGGCAAGAAGGACACCCAATCATCCTGATCAGCAGAATCAAAGCATCTCAGATATGTCTCCAAAATCTGATTAGTTCGTTCGGTTTGGCCATTAGTTTGAGGATGGAAAGCCGAAGAAAAAGACAAATCAATGCCCATCTTAGCGCAAAAGGACCGCCAAAACCTCGAAACAAACTGGGAACCTCTGTCCGAGACGATGTTCTCTGGAATGCCATGCAAACGAACCACATGCTGGAAAAACAATGGCACCAAATCAGAGGAGGAAGGCAATTTAGATAAGGGTACCAAATGGACCATCTTAGAGAAGCGATCACAAACCACCCAAATGACCGACATCTTTTGAGAAACAGGGAGATCAGAAATAAAATCCATGGAAATGTGCGTCCATGGCCTCTTCGGGATCGGCAAGGGCAAAAGCAACCCACTGGCACGAGAACAGCAGGGCTTAGCCCGAGCACAAGTCCCACAGGACTGCACAAAAGAACGCACATCCCGTGACAAAGAAGGCCACCAAAAGGATCTAGCCACCCAATCTCTGGTACCAAAGATTCCAGGATGACCAGCCAGCACTGAACAATGAATCTCAGAGATAACTCTACTAGTCCATCTATCAGGGACAAACAGTTTCTCCGTAGGACAATGGTCAGGTCTATCAGCCTGAAACTTTTGCAGCACACGCCGTAAATCAGGGGAAATGGCAGACAAAATTACCCCTTCTCTAAGAATACCCGCCGGCTCCGGAACACCCGGAGAGTCAGGCACAAAACTCCTTGACAGGGCGTCAGCCTTCACATTCTTAGATCCCGGAAGGTATGAAACCACAAAATCAAAACGGGAGAAATAGAGCGACCATCGAGCCTGTCTAGGATTCAACCATTTGGCAGACTCGAGATAAGTCAAATTCTTGTGATCCGTCAAGACCACCACGCGATGTTTAGCTCCTTCAAGCCAATGTCGCCACTCCTCGAATGCCCACTTCATGGCCAACAACTCCCGATTGCCCACATCATAATTGCGCTCAGCAGGCGAGAATTTTCTAGAAAAGAAGGCACAGGGTTTCATCACCGAGCCATCAGAACTTCTTTGTGACAAAACAGCCCCTGCTCCAATTTCAGAAGCATCAACCTCAACCTGAAAAGGGAGCGAAACATCTGGCTGGCACAACACAGGGGCAGAAGCAAAACGACGCTTCAACTCCTGAAAAGCCTCTACAGCCGCAGAGGACCAATTGACCACATCAGCACCTTTCTTGGTCAAATCCGTCAACGGTTTAGCAATACTGGAAAAATTAGCGATGAAGCGACGATAAAAATTAGCAAAGCCCAGGAACTTCTGCAAGCTCTTCACAGATGTCGGCTGAGTCCAATCGTAAATGGCCTGAACTTTAACAGGGTCCATCTCGATAGTAGAAGGGGAAAAAATGAAACCCAAAAATGAAACCTTCTGAACTCTAAAGAGACACTTTGACCCCTTCACAAACAAGGAATTCGCACGAAGGACCTGGAACACCATTCTGACCTGCTTCACATGAGACTCCCAATCATCCGAAAAGACCAAAATATCATCCAAATATACAATCATGAATCTATCCAGGTACTCTCGGAAGATGTCATGCATAAAGGACTGAAACACAGATGGAGCATTAGAAAGCCCGAATGGCATAACCAGGTACTCAAAATGGCCCTCGGGCGTATTAAATGCCATTTTCCATTCATCACCCTGTTTAATTCGCACAAGATTATACGCACCACGAAGATCTATCTTGGTGAACCAACTAGCCCCCTTAATCCGAGCAAATAAATCAGACAGCAGCGGCAAAGGATGCTGAAATTTGACTGTGATCTTATTAAGAAGGCGGTAATCAATACAAGGTCTCAAAGAACCATCCTTCTTGGCCACAAAAAAGAACCCTGCTCCCAATGGTGACGACGACGGATGAATATGACCCTTCTCCAAGGATTCCTTTATATAACTCCGCATAGCGGCGTGCTCTGGCACAGATAAATTAAACAGACGGCCCTTAGGAAACTTACTACCAGGAATCAAATTAATAGCACAGTCGCAATCCCTATGAGGAGGTAGGGCACCGGATTTGGGCTCTTCAAATACATCCCGGTAATCTGATAAAAACTAAGGGACTTCAGAAGGAGTGGAAGGCGAAATTGACAGCAATGGAACATCACCATGCACCCCCTGACAACCCCAGCTGGACACAGACATAGATTTCCAATCCAACACTGGATTATGGACCTGTAGCCATGGCAACCCCAAAACGACCACATCATGCAGATTATGCAACACCAAAAAGCGAATATCCTCCTGATGTGCAGGAGCCATGCACATGGTCAATTGAGTCCAGTACTGAGGCTTATTCTTGGCCAAAGGCGTAGCATCAATTCCTCTCAATGGAATAGGATACTGCAAGGGCTCCAAGAAAAAACCACAGCGCCTGGCAAACTCCAAGTCCATCAAATTCAGGGCAGCGCCTGAATCCACAAATGCCATTACAGAATAGGACGACAGAGAGCAAATCAGAGTAACGGACAAAATAAATTTAGACTGTACCGTACCAATGGTGGCAGACCTAGCGAACCGCTTAGTGCGCTTAGGACAATCGGAGATAGCATGAGTGGATTCACCACAGTAAAAACACAGCCCATTCCGACGTCTGTGTTCTTGCCGTTCAACTCTGGTCAAAGTCCTATCACACTGCATAGGCTCAGGCCTATGCTCAGAGAATACCGCCAGATGGTGCACAGCTTTGCGCTCACGCATGCGCCGATCGATCTGAATGGCCAAAGACATAGACTCATTCAGACCAGCAGGCGTGGGAAATCCCACCATGACATCCTTAAGGGCTTCAGAAAGACCCTTTCTGAAAATTGCCGCCAGGGCACATTCATTCCACTGAGTAAGCACAGACCACTTTCTAAACTTCTGACAGTACACCTCCGCTTCATCCTGACCCTGACACAAAGCCAGCAAGATTTTCTCTGCCTGATCCACTGAGTTTGGTTCATCATAAAGCAATCCAAGCGCCAGAAAAAACGCATCAACATCACGCAATGCAGGATCTCCTGGCGCAAGGGAAAATGCCCAGGCTTGAGGGTCACCACGCAACAAAGAAATAATGATTTTTACCTGTTGAACGGGGTCACCAGAGGAGCGGGGTTTCAAAGCTAGAAAGAGTTTACAATTATTTTTGAAATTCAAGAACTTAGATCTATCCCCAGAAAATAAGTCAGGAATAATAATTCTAGGCTCTAACATAGGATTCTGAACCACAAAATCTTGAATGTTTTGTACCCTTGCAGTGAGATTATCCACACAAAAGGACAGACCTTGAATGTCCATATCTACACCTGTGTCCTGAACCACCCAAAGGTCTAGGGGAAAAGAAAGACAAAACACAGTGCAAAGAAAAAAAAATGGTCTCAGAAGTTCTCTTATCCCTCTATTGAGATGCATTAATACTTTGGGCCAGCTGTACTGTTATGACCTGGTGGTTAGGAGCACCCGGAATGACCTGATAGTTAAACCTTATACAGGACGAGCTCTGGGATGTGGGAGCTCTGATGACCGCAAGCCCTAATCCTATCACACACACTAGAAATAGCCGTGGAGCGCTCCTGACCAGACCTAGGCGCCTCGTCACAGCCTAAGAACTATCTAGCCCTAGAGATAGAAAATAAAGCCTACCTTGCCTCAGAGAAATTCCCCAAAGGTAAAGGAAGCCCCCCACATATATTGACTGTGAGTAAAGATGAAAGTCACAAACGCAGAAATGAAACAGGTTTCAGCAAAGGGAGGCCAGACTTACTAAATAGACAGAGGATAGGAAAGGTAACTTTGCGATCAGCACAAAAACCTACAAAAGACCACGCAGTGTGTGCAAAAAAGACCTCCGCACCGACTCACGGTGCGGAGGGGCCACTCTGCATCCCAGAGCTTCCAGCTAGCAAGACAAAATCATGAAAACCAGCTGGACAAGAAAACAGTGAACAAATAATGACTATCAGGAACTTAGCTTCTGCAGGAGAAGGCAGGTCACCAGAGAGATCCAGGAGCGAACTGAACCAATGCAAAAACATTGACAGCTGGCCTGGAGTAACGATCTGAGAGGAGTTAAATAGAGCAGCCAACCAAAGGATAAACCACGTCACCTGTGTAAGGAACCTCAGAAGCAGCAGCTTCACTCATAGCCACCAGAGGGAGCCCATAGACAGAACGCGTCGAAGTACCATTCACGACCACAGGAGGGAGTTCGACAACAGAATTCACAACAGTAACCATAAGGCAATATCTGCTGTAAGTAAATTAAATAAAAGAACAGCAGAACAGGATAAGCGTAGAACTTTGTTAACATGTAAGCACTGAGCAAGCACAATACAAATAGAATGCTAAAACAGCAAGTCAAGCAAACACAACCTCAGAAATGTTGAAGGTAACCCATATGTGTTGTGGTAATTGCAGTGAAACAGCAAAGGGCTCCTATCTAATGGTAGAGCGGTAGATATAGCACAATGAGCCCAATGATAAGAGGCTTTAAGGTTGGTCTGCTTGGAAAGTGACCAAGTGCATGGTTGCCCTGCAGTTGGGCAATGGAATTGTCTTCCTCCCCTGGCAGGGTAACCATGCACTTGGGCATCCACTATCCACAAGAACCGATTCCGTCTCAGTCTAACCACCAACCACCACTTCAGCAGAAATGAAAAACTGAGACGCGAAGGTGGAGGAAATGTACACACCCTGGTCACCTCCCTCCCTCTATACAACCAGGGGAATGCGGCTTTGGTGAGAAGTACCAACTTTGGCACGAGATGGGCAGACATTAATGTAATGACCCATAAGATCACAGTAGAAACATGCCCCCTTCCACAGGCAACCTAGTTTCAGAAGAGACTCCTCCCATCTGCATGGGTTCGTCCATCTGCACCAGTATGTCCTCCTCCCTAGAAAGAACAACATGGGTAGATATGGTGTATGTCTCTCCACAAGGCGCCCATCCACCTGGATAGCAAGGGACATGGCGGCTTCCAACCACCCAGGAGTAGCGTACTGCACCAGAGTATCCTAAGGCCTAGCTGACAGACCCTGACAGAAATGGCTCCTAAGAGCAGGGTTATTCCACTGAGTGTCAGTGGCCCACCTCGTAAACTTTGAGCAGTACTACTCAGCTGGCTGACCCCCCCTGCTTGATCTTATGTAGTTGAAACTCAGCCAGGGAGACGCCATCAGGAGCCCCATACACCAACGCCAATGCCGCAAAAAGTCGTCCACCGAACGCAAAGATGGTGAATCGGTCGGCATGGAGAAGGCACAGGATTGGGGATTACCCTTGAGAAGGGAGACTATAATCCCCACACGCTATTCCTCACTCCCTGAGGAATGAGGGTGAAGCCTGAAATATAACTTACAGGCTTTCTTGAAGACCGAAAATGTATCTCTCCCTCCAGAGAACCTGTCATGGAGAGATATCTTGGGTTCCGGTTGAGCTGAGACCATGAACCCAGATACCTGCTGAAGCTGCTGTACCACCTGAGACCACAGCTACGTTAACTCATCTGTGACAGTCTGCTCAGGCGAGCCAAAGCCTCTGCTTGCATCATAGGTTCACCGGAAGAATCGTGGTCATGACATTATTACCCATTGTACAAGGGTCAGTTGAGCGGATAGCACAACAAACACCAAGAACGGGATGGGATAAGGGGGAGGAAGGCCCTAATAGTAGGGAATGAGGGATGGGGCACGTCCTAACTCAACCTGTGCCTATCTTTAAGCTCCCCTAGTGCCCTCTGCGGGTCCTTCCCCCCGCCATGTACCTCGATTCCTAGCTGTCACCTCACTTATACCCTGGCTAGTGCACTGGCAGGCAAGGAGGCTAGCCTCACCACTGCAGATAATACCAACACAGAGGATTGTGACAAGAGCGAGACAGACAAGGTAAATAAACAAGCAACTTAGCTCCAGGCTCCGCAGCCAAGTTCCACACCACAGGGGACATGGAAACAGGACCCTAAACCCAACAGAAGTAGCAGGTTCAGGACTGACACCAGAGTGCGCAACTCCACGGCTGTCCTACATAGTAAACTATTACCAATAGTCAGCTGATGCATCATGTGACAATTTAAAGGATGATGGGAGTGGTCACCACCCACAGCAACTGCGAGCAAGGAAACTTTCATTAACCCTTGCTGGCACGAAAGCAAAAAAAAACAACGTTTAAATTAAAGCAGAGCCAGAGCTGTCACAAATCTAAAAATGGATCTCGACAGAAATGCTATTTACCAATGTTTTTGTGTGGTATGACTATCTGGATAAAAGGGACAATCATTCAAAGTTTGAAAATTGATTTTTTTTTTTTAATTTTTGTAAAATTTCTGATATTTTTTTATAAATAAACGCAGAAAATATTAACATCAATTTACCATTATCGTAAAGTACAATACGTCACGAAAAAACTCAATGAGATAGGTTGAAGCGTTCCAGAGTTATTACGACATAAAGTGACACTGGTCAGATTTAAAAAACTTTTGCTCGGTCATTAAGGTCTTAAATCTCCCACTGGTTTAATAAAGGTACTACATAAACCAGTGCTGCTTTCCTGGGCTAACAGGTAAACAAAAACATAATGTATGGCACAGTCCGTGTTGCTGCGGGGAATCACCCGCTCAGGGACAAACAAAAAAAAATTCAGCTCTCCTTATCATGAAGACCCAGCTCTGGAGCCTGCACCTCCTGACACATCTAATACTGAATGAGCCAGAAGTCTGAGTATTTATCCTCTTTACTCTACAGCTGTTCATTCAACCTAGCCCTAAACATGGCAGATTAACCCCTCTCAGTACTTAGTATGCTGGAGCGTTTTCCTAGGTTTGTATCACTGAAGTCAACAACCGCAGTGACACATATCTCTCCTCACGCACTTTGCCAGTGACTTTGTCATAGTACCCAGTGGATGATGCAGAGTGAAAATTGTAAATATCTCAGCCTAGTGGCCATTTTGTGCTTCTAGAGACTCGCACCCCATCAGTTAGTAAAGTGCTTCCTGCTACAGTAATGGCAAACATGGAAGATAGCTGTGGTTTTGGCACACTGTGGGTTACAGAAGGATGGGGACAGCTGGATTCACTAGCACAATTTCTTTTTTTTCTTTTTTTTGGGGGGGGGAGCATGTCACATTTCCAGAGCTCTTATGATTCCAATAATGCGGAAATCCGCACTTTACTTTTGAAAGATGCAGCACCTGAGTGAAGGATTGTTTTTTTGTGGCATGAGTTGAAGTTTCAGTTGATACTATTGTATTTTGTGGTACAAAACATGTTTTAATCTCTTTAGAATCACATTTATCCTGTGCTCTATGCTGAGCCCTTACGTCGGAGGTTTCATTCCAAGTCCCCAAAAAAAGTGATCTAAACTAAACCCCCGATGCAACCATTCACTATAATGAGGGACGAACGAATCACTTGGACTCCCGTTTGTCTTCTGTTCCAGTGATGTCCCTTCCTCTTAGTCATGTACACAATGGTTGGTCGCACTTGTGTCCGTCGCGTTGATGAACCCCAATTAATCAGAGAGTAGACAGAGTTCACAGTTACTCCACTGTTGCCTCGTTATAATGAATCTGAGTTGCATTTTTTGGGGCTTTAGGCAGAAACTTTAAGATAAGAGCTCAGAATGTGAACCGAGCCTTATTCTGATATTTGGGGAAAAACTATTTACCCCCATTCACCCTGTGGTATAAGTGACTGATGACGGCTTCACTCTTCAGGTCAGCGACATTACAGCGATGACAGATTTCTATAAGGATTTATTTTATGTTTAGCTACCTTTGCACACTAAACGAAATTTTATCAAAATAAAATTATTTTTTTTTGTTGCCCTATTCTAAGAGCTGTAACTTTTTTTTGCCTGACATAATTGAATAAGGGCTTGGGTTTTTTTTTTGCAGGACTAGATAAAGTTTTTATCCATACCATTTTGGGGGACATAATATTATATTTACATTTTTCATTTTTTGGAGTCAAAACGATGTCCAGAATTTTTTTATGCCGGTCATTGTGCAGTAAATGTGATAAGACAGCTTTATTATTCAGGTCAGCACGATTACCCCGATATCACACATATACAGTTAGGGCCAAAAATATTTGGACAGTGACACAAGTTTTGTTATTTTAGCTGTTTACAAAAACATGTTCAGAAATACAATTATATATATAATATGAGCTGAAAGTGCACACTCCCAGCTGCAATATGATAGTTTCCACATCCAAATCGGAGAAAGGGTTTAGGAATCATAGCACTGTAATGCATAGCGTCCTCTTTTTCAAGGGACCAAAAGTAATTGGACAATGGACTCTAAGGGCTGCAATTAACTCTGAAGGCGTCTCCCTCGTTAACCTGTAATCAATGAAGTAGTTAAAAGGTCAGGGGTGGATTCCAGGTGTGTGGTTTTGCATTTGGAAGCTGTTGCTGTGAGCAGACAACATGCGGTCAAAGGAACTCTCAATTGAGGTGAAGCAGAACATCCTGAGGCTGAAAAAAAAGAAAAAATCCATCAGAGAGATAGCAGACATGCTTGGAGTAGCAAAATCAACAGTTGGGTACATTCTGAGAAAAAAGGAATTGACTGGTGAGCTTGGGAACTCAAAAAGGCCTGGGTGTCCACGGATGACAACAGTGGTGGATGATCGCCGCATACTTAATTTGGTGAAGAAGAACCCGTTCACAACATCAACTGAAGTCCAGAACACTCTCAGTGAAGTAGGTGTATCTGTCTCTAAGTCAACAGTAAAGAGAAGACTCCATGACAGTAAATACAAAGGGTTCACATCTAGATGCAAACCATTCATCAATACCAAAAATAGACAGGCCAGAGTTAAATTTGCAGAAAAACACCTCAAGAAGCCAGCTCAGTTCTGGAAAAGTATTCTATGGACAGATGAGACAAAGATCAACCTGTACCAGAATGATGGGAAGAAAAAAGTTTGGAGAAGAAAGGGAACGGCACATGATCCAAGGCACACCACATCCTCTGTAAAACATGGTGGAGGCAACGTGATGGCATGGGCATGCATGGATTTCAATGGCACTGGGTCACTTGTGTTTATTGATGACATAAGAGCAGACAAGAGTAGCCGGATGAATTCTGAAGTGTACCGGGATATACTTTCAGCCCAGATTCAGCCAAATGCTGCAAAGTTGATTGGACGGCGCTTCATAGTACAGATGGACAATGACCCCAAGCATACAGCCAAAGCTACCCAGGAGTTCATGAGTGCCAAAAAGTGGAACATTCTGCAATGGCCAAGTCAATCTCCAGATCTAAACCCAATTGAGCATGCATTTCACGTGCTCAAATCCAGACTTAAGACGGAAAGACCCACAAACAAGCAAGACCTGAAGGCTGCGGCTGTAAAGGCCTGGCAAAGCATTAAGAAGGAGGAAACCCAGCGTTTGGTGATGTCCATGGGTTCCAGACTTAAGGCAGTGATTGCCTCCAAAGGATTTGCAACAAAATATTGAAAATAAAAATATTTTGTTTGGGTTATGTTTATTTGTCCAATTACTTTTGACCTCCTAAAATGTGGAGTGTTTGTAAAGAAATGTGTACAATTCCTACATTTTCTATCAGATATTTTTGTTCAACCCTTCAAATTAAACGTTACAATCTGCACTTGAATTCTGTTGTAGAGGTTTCATTTCAAATCCAATGTGGTGGCATGCAGAGCCCAACTCGCGAAAATTGTGTCACTGTCCAAATATTTCTGTCCCTAACTGTAGGTTTTTTCTCCTTTGTTACTTTTGCACGCGAATAACAATATTTTGCAAACTATAATCTCCATATTCTGAGAACTGTAACTTTTTATTTTATTGCTGAAAGAGCCACAGGAAGCCTGCATTTTACAGATTTTTTTTTAACATACAAAAGCTTCTCGTTCCATTTTTTCTGGGTCGGTATAGTGAAAAAGTTACATTTTTGGAGAGTTTTTAATTTTTTTTTATGGTGTTTACAGTACTATTTTTCAAATTTTGATAATTAAACTGGAAATTTTGGAGGCAAAAGTTTTTTTTTTAAATGTTTTCTTTTACTAATTGTATTTTTTGAATTTTTCAAATGTTATTAAAACTTGTTTTTACATTATTATTTAGTACCACTTCAGGACTTGAATATTTTTCACCTTGAATGTCTAATACTTTGCAGTACTTCTGAATTGCAGTGCATGAGACCTATCCGTTTCACAATGACACAGCCTGTCTCACCCTGCCACCTTACCCAGAGCCCAGTACTCCACCTTGGGTTGTCATTACAACCATTGGGACCCGCAATCATGGGGCCCTGATAGGGTTAAAGAGAAAAGGCCTCTTCCTCTGTTAACCATCTAGATATCACTGTCGTCATTGCAACAGAATCTGGTGAACTAAACAGCCATGATTGGTGCTAAAACTGATGGTGGATGGTGCAGCAGGGTGTCGGCTATAATATACAACTCATGCCCGCTGCATTTTCTCCCATCTCGGGACACTAATTACTAGCATAAAAATCAGCATTGAGGAATAAGGCCCCTTAATGAAGGCCACTAAGAGGTTAAGATGGTTTCTCCAATTTGTGAGTTCTCTTACGTCTATCAAGATTAAACTTGTTGGCGAAACATTTCCCACATTCTGAACACGTGAATGGCTTCTCCCCTGTGTGACTTCTTAGATGTCCCAAAATATGTGATCTACTACTAAAACATTTCCCACATTCAGGACATGAAAACGGTTTCTCCCCCGTGTGACTTCTGAGATGGACCAAAATATGTGATTTGTGAATAAAACGTTTCCCACACTCTGTACATAAAAACGGCTTCTCTCCGATGTGGATTTTTAGATGAGTCACAAGATACGATTTCCGGCTAAAACATTTCCCACATTCCGAGCATGAAAATGGCTTCTCCCCTGTGTGTACTCTTAGATGGTCTATGGCACGGGATTTCTCACTATAACGCCTCCCACATTCGGGACATGAATACGGCATCTCTCCCGTGTGAGTTTTTTGATGTTTGTTAAGTTGAAATTCCTTGATGAAACATTTCCCACATTCTGAACAGGGGAATTGTCGCTCATCTGTCATTGTTCGCTGAGGCAAGGTAAGATTAGATTTCTTTTTTAAAATGTTTCCATCTCTCTCCAGTTCTTTGTTTGCCAATCAGCGATTGATCAGATGAAGGCATCCAGTGATCAGTGATGTCAGAGAATATACCTTTGCAATGAAGATCTGCCGATGCATCAGTCGTTATTGATGGGACTTGTATGATATTGTCATCTTCTACTTCATAACATGAGGAGAGATGGGGATATAGATGGGGATATCCCCGAGAGCCTCTTATCCCGTCTTCAACTGGAAAAAGAAACAAAACCTTGTATATTTTACTAAATAAAACAATCACATTACAGGCTACAGCTACACGCGACTTTGGCCTTAACACTGGACTTGTAGCAAACAATAGTTATGCATCACGGCACAATACAAACAAAATGGGGTTGAACTGTGCCCCGTAAGGTACCGCGGCCGCGATAAGCAAATTATGAAAAATCAGACACAGGTGGATTTTTTTACGACTTGCTTATTGCAATAATTGTACCCAGAGGTCCAACGGGATACTGACCATTTGTATCGTGCTGCGATGTAGCATATACACATAGCAATATTTGGCTGCGCAACATATGTCGCAGCCAAGGTCGCCGTGTAGCCCTAGCTTTATTGAGATGATAAAGTAAAATGGACGTGGAAGAAAATAACACACGGAAAGGTCCCATGATATAATCCCTTGTAGAGATTTGGGTAAATTATGCCCCTTTTTCATGTACACCCGGTTTTACAGATCACACCCCTCTACAAGGCCCTTGTTCACCTTAATATTATTGGAAAAGAGAAGGAACGTTACTAAAAATAATCACAAAGAAGACATTTTTGTGACCCTCCGATGAGTGAAATAAGATTTATAAGCCGATCTTACCGGTCACTGACACTGACGTGGGTTTTACAAATCCCTTTGTCGTTTTGCCAGAACTTTCCTGCAAGAATCCCACATTAAAGACATGAGAAAAATAAAACAGAACCCGTTTATCTTATATCCAGGTGAAGGTCATAATCCCAAAGAAGGCAAAACCGAAAACTGCCCTTGATGGTAAATGATAGTCCTAGTGTATTCAGTCTCCTCTCACCTAACTGACAGCTCCTCAGGGTCCCTCCTCCTCGCTACTGCTGAAATCTCACACTGATAAGTACAAGCTGCAGCTGTCACTCAAACAAGAGAGCAGAAACTGAACACACACAGGCTCAGATCGATTTAAAGGGACTCTGTCACCTGAATTTGGCGGGACTGGTTTTGGGTCATATGGGCGGAGTTTTTGGGTGTTTGATTCACCCTTTCCTTACCCGCTGGCTGCATGCTGGCTGCAATATTGGATTGAAGTTCATTCTCTGTCCTCCGTAGTACATGCCTGCGCAAAGCAATCTTGCCTTGTGCAGGCGTGTACTATGGAGGACAGAGAATAAACTTCAATCCAATATTGCAGCCAGCATTGTTATGGCTGGCAATCAGGCAACACAGCGTGCAGTAATCAGCGCACATACAGAGATCTGGCAATAACCAAAAACAATAGGACGAGCTCTGAGACGTGGAATCTCTGTAGACTGCAGAACCTGATCTATCCTCACACAACTATAAGCAGCAGTGGATTGCGCCTAACAACTACCTATGCAACTCGGCACTGCCTGAGGAGCTGACTAGCCTGAAGATAGAAATACAAGCCTGACTTACCTCAGAGAAATACCCCAAAGGAATAGGCAGCCCCCCACATATAATGACTGTTAGCAAGATGAAAAGACAAACGTAGGAATGAAATAGATTCAGCAAAGTGAGGCCCGATATTCTAGACAGAGCGAGGATAGCAAGAGAACTATGCAGTCTACAAAAAACCCTAAAACGAAAACCACGCAAAGGGGCAAAAAGACCCACCGTGCCGAACTAACAGCACGGCGGTGCACCCCTCTGCTTCTCAGAGCTTCCAGCAAAAGACAATAGCAAGCTGGACAGAAAAAAACAGAAAACAAACTAGAAGCACTTATCTAGCAGAGCAGCAGGCCCAAGGAAAGATGCAGTAGCTCAGATCCAACACTGGAACATTGACAAGGAGCAAGGAAGACAGACTCAGGTGGAGCTAAATAGCAAGGCAGCCAACGAGCTCACCAAAACACCTGAGGGAGGAAGCCCAGAGACTGCAATACCACTTGTGACCACAGAAGTGAACTCAGCCACAGAATTCACAACAGTACCCCCCCCTTGAGGAGGGGTCACCGAACCCTCACCAGAACCCCCAGGCCGACCAGGATGAGCCACATGAAAGGCACGAACAAGATCTGGGGCATGGACATCAGAGGCAAAAACCCAGGAATTATCTTCCTGAGCATAACCCTTCCATTTGACCAGATACTGGAGTTTCCGTCTAGAGACACGAGAATCCAAAATCTTCTCCACAATATACTCCAATTCCCCCTCCACCAAAACAGGGGCAGGAGGCTCCACAGATGGAACCATAGGTGCCACGTATCTCCTCAACAACGACCTATGGAATACATTATGTATGGAAAAGGAGTCTGGGAGGGTCAGACGAAAAGACACCGGATTGAGAATCTCAGAAATCCTATACGGACCAATAAAACGAGGTTTAAATTTAGGAGAGGAAACCTTCATAGGAATATGACGAGAAGATAACCAAACCAAATCCCCAACACGAAGTCGGGGTCCCACACGGCGTCTGCGATTAGCGAAAAGCTGAGCCTTCTCCTGGGACAAGGTCAAATTGTCCACTACCTGAGTCCAGATCTGCTGCAACCTGTCCACCACAGAATCCACACCAGGACAGTCCGAAGACTCAACCTGTCCTGAAGAGAAACGAGGATGGAACCCAGAATTGCAGAAAAATGGAGAGACCAAGGTAGCCGAGCTGGCCCGATTATTAAGGGCGAACTCAGCCAACGGCAAAAATGACACCCAATCATCCTGGTCAGCGGAAACAAAACATCTCAGATATGTTTCCAAGGTCTGATTGGTTCGTTCGGTCTGGCCATTAGTCTGAGGATGGAAGGCCGAGGAGAAAGATAGGTCAATGCCCATCCTACCACAAAAGGCTCGCCAGAACCTCGAGACAAACTGGGAACCTCTGTCAGAAACAATATTCTCAGGAATGCCATGTAAACGAACCACATGCTGGAAGAACAAAGGCACCAAATCAGAGGAGGAAGGCAATTTAACCAAGGGCACCAGATGGACCATTTTAGAAAAGCGATCACAGACCACCCAAATGACCGACATTTTTTGAGAAACGGGAAGGTCAGAAATGAAATCCATCGAAATATGTGTCCAAGGCCTCTTCGGGACCGGCAAGGGCAAAAGCAACCCACTGGCACGTGAACAGCAGGGCTTAGCCCTAGCACAAATCCCACAGGACTGCACAAAAGTACGTACATCCCGTGACAGAGATGGCCACCAGAAGGATCTAGCAACCAACTCCCTGGTACCAAAGATTCCTGGATGACCGGCCAGCACCGAACAATGAAGTTCAGAAATAACTTTACTAGTCCACCTATCAGGGACGAACAGTTTCTCGGCCGGACAACGATCAGGTTTATTAGCCTGAAATTTCTGCAACACTCTCCGCAAATCAGGGGAGATGGCAGACACAATGACTCCTTCCTTGAGGATACTCGCCGGCTCAGATAACCCCGGAGAGTCGGGCACAAAACTCCTAGACAGAGCATCCGCCTTCACATTTTTAGAGCCCGGAAGGTATGAAATCACAAAATCAAAACGAGCAAAAAATAACGACCAACGGGCCTGTCTAGGATTCAAGCGCTTGGCAGACTCGAGATAAGTCAAGTTCTTATGATCAGTCAATACCACCACGCGATGCTTAGCACCCTCAAGCCAATGACGCCACTCCTCGAATGCCCACTTCATGGCCAGCAACTCTCGGTTGCCCACATCATAATTACGCTCAGCAGCAGAAAATTTCCTGGAAAAGAAAGCACATGGTTTGAACACTGAGCAACCAGAACCTCTCTGTGACAAAACCGCCCCTGCACCAATCTCAGAAGCATCAACCTCGACCTGGAACGGAAGAGAAACATCAGGTTGACACAACACAGGGGCACAGCAAAAACGACGCTTCAACTCCTGAAAAGCTTCCACGGCAGCAGAAGACCAATTAACCAAATCAGCACCCTTCTTGGTCAAATCGGTCAATGGTCTGGCAATGCTAGAAAAATTACAGATGAAGCGACGATAAAAATTAGCAAAGCCCAGGAATTTCTGCAGACTTTTTAGAGATGTCGGCTGAGTCCAATCCTGGATGGCCTGAACCTTAACCGGATCCATCTCGATAGTAGAAGGGGAAAAGATGAACCCCAAAAATGAAACTTTCTGCACACCGAAGAGACACTTTGATCCCTTCACGAACAAGGAATTAGCACGCAGTACCTGGAAAACCATTCTGACTTGCTTCACATGAGACTCCCAATCATCTGAGAAGATCAAAATGTCATCCAAGTAAACAATCAAGAATTTATCCAGATACTCACGGAAAATGTCATGCATAAAAGACTGAAAAACAGATGGAGCATTGGCAAGTCCGAACGGCATCACCAGATACTCAAAATGACCCTCGGGCGTATTAAATGCCGTTTTCCATTCATCTCCCTGCCTGATTCTCACCAGATTATACGCACCACGAAGATCAATCTTAGTAAACCAACTAGCCCCCTTAATCCGAGCAAACAAGTCAGAAATCAATGGCAAGGGATACTGAAACTTAACAGTGATCTTATTAAGAAGGCGGTAATCAATACACGGTCTTAGCGAACCATCCTTCTTGGCTACAAAAAAGAACCCTGCTCCCAATGGTGACGACGATGGGCGAATATGTCCCTTCTCCAGGGACTCCTTCACATAACTGCGCATAGCGGTGTGTTCAGGTACGGACAAATTAAATAAACGACCCTTAGGGAATTTACTACCAGGAATCAAATCGATAGCACAATCACAATTCCTATGCGGAGGTAGGGCATCAGACTTGGACTCTTCAAATACATCCTGAAAGTCCGACAAGAACTCTGGGATGTCAGAAGGAATGGATGACGAAATAGACAAAAATGGAACATCACCATGTACTCCCTGACAACCCCAGCTGGTTACCGACATAGAGTTCCAATCCAATACTGGATTATGGGTTTGTAGCCATGGCAACCCCAACACGACCACATCATGCAAATTATGCAGTACCAGAAAGCGAATAACTTCCTGATGTGCAGGAGCCATGCACATGGTCAGCTGGGCCCAGTACTGAGGCTTATTCTTGGCCAAAGGTGTAGCATCAATTCCTCTCAACGGAATAGGACACCGCAAAGGCTCCAAGAAAAATCCACAACGTTTAGCATAATCCAAATCCATCAGATTCAGGGCAGCGCCTGAATCCACAAACGCCATGACAGAATACGATGACAAAGAGCACATTAAGGTAATGGACAAAAGGAATTTGGACTGTACAGTACCAATAACGGCAGAGCTATCGAACCGCCTAGTGCGTTTAGGACAATTAGAAATAGCATGAGTAGAATCACCACAATAGAAACACAGTCTGTTCAGACGTCTGTGTTCTTGCCGTTCTACTTTAGTCATAGTCCTGTCGCACTGCATAGGCTCAGGTTTACTCTCAGGCAGTACCGCCAGATGGTGCACAGATTTACGCTCGCGCAAGCGACGACCGATCTGAATGGCCAAGGACATAGACTCATTCAAACCAGCAGGCATAGGAAATCCCACCATTACATCCTTAAGAGCTTCAGAGAGACCCTTTCTGAACAAAGCCGCTAGTGCAGATTCATTCCACAGAGTGAGTACTGACCATTTCCTAAATTTCTGACAATATACTTCTACATCATCCTGACCCTGGCATAAAGCCAGCAGATTTTTCTCAGCCTGATCCACTGAATTAGGCTCATCGTAAAGCAATCCGAGCGCCAGGAAAAATGCATCAACATTACTCAATGCAGAATCTCCTGGTGCAAGAGAAAACGCCCAGTCCTGTGGGTCGCCGCGCAAAAAAAAAATAATAATCAAAACCTGTTGAATAGGATTACCAGAAGAATGAGGTTTCAAGGCCAAAAATAGCTTACAATTATTTCTGAAGCTCAGGAACTTAGTTCTGTCACCAAAAAACAAATCAGGAATCGGAATTCTTGGTTCTAGCATCGATTTCTGATCAATAGTATCTTGAATCTTTTGTACATTTACAACGAGATTATCCATTGAGGAGCACAGAGCCTGAATATCCATGTCCACAGCTGTGTCCTGAAGCACTCTAATGTCTAGGGGAAAAAAAAGACTGAAGACAGAGCTAAGAAAAAAAAATGATGTCAGGATTTCTTTTTTCCCTCTATTGGGAATCATTGGTGTGGCTCCTTGTACTGTTATGGCTGGCAATCAGGCAACACAGCGTGCAGTAATCAGCGCACATACAGAGATCTGGCAATAACCAAAAACAATAGGACGAGCTCTGAGACGTGGAATCTCTGTAGACTGCAGTACCTGATCTATCCTCACACAACTATAAGCAGCAGTGGATTGCGCCTATCACTACCTATGCAACTCGGCACTGCCTGAGGAGCTGACTAGCCTGAAGATAGAAATACAAGCCTGACTTACCTCAGAGAAATACCCCAAAGGAATAGGCAGCCCCCCACATATAATGACTGTTAGCAAGATGAAAAGACAAACGTAGGAATGAAATAGATTCAGCAAAGTGAGGCCCGATATTCTAGACAGAGCGAGGATAGCAAGAGAACTATGCAGTCTACAAAAAACCCTAAAACGAAAACCACGCAAAGGGGCAAAAAGACCCACCGTGCCGAACTAACAGCACGGCGGTGCACCCCTCTGCTTCTCAGAGCTTCCAGCAAAAGACAATAGCAAGCTGGACAGAAAAAAACAGAAAACAAACTAGAAGCACTTATCTAGCAGAGCAGCAGGCCCAAGGAAAGATGCAGTAGCTCAGATCCAACACTGGAACATTGACAAGGAGCAAGGAAGACAGACTCAGGTGGAGCTAAATAGCAAGGCAGCCAACGAGCTCACCAAAACACCTGAGGGAGGAAGCCCAGAGACTGCAATACCACTTGTGACCACAGAAGTGAACTCAGCCACAGAATTCACAACACAGCATGCAGCCAGCGGGTAAGGAAAGGGTGAATCAAACACCCAAAAACTCCGCCCATATGACCCAAAACCAGTCCCGCCAAATTCAGGTGACAGGTTCCCTTTAAGGATGTGTGCAGTTTCCCTTGTGAGTTTTTTTTTTTTTTTTTGCCCGGCAAGTTGTAGTTTTGAATTAAATTATTCATTTCACCATATAATGTACTGAACAATGAGAAAAAAAATTCCAAATGGGGAAAAAAAATTATTATTTTTTATTTTTGTGGTCACCAAAATTGACCCAGCAAGATGATTCTCCAGGCATGCCTCTTGACAGTATTCACCTTAACGGTTAAATAATGTTATATTTTCATAGATCTTACTTTTACAGATGCAGCAATACCAAATATGTGTTTTTTTCTTATTTTTTCTATTTATTTTTTTAACTGGGAAAAATGTGACTATATAGATATATACAGTACAGACCAAAAGTTTGGACACACCTTCTCACTCAAAGATTTTTCTGTATTTTCATGACTAAGAAAATTGGACATTCACACTGAAGGCATCAAAACTATGAATTCACACATGATGACATATATACCGTATATACTCGAGTATAAGCCGAGATTTTCAGCCCAAATTTTTGGGCTGAAAGTGCCCCTCTCAGCTTATACTCGAGTCACGGTCGGCGGTGGGGTCGGCGGGTGAGGGGGAGAGAGGTCTGAGGCATACTTACCTGCTCCCGGTGCTCCTGGCGCTCCACCTGCCCGTCCCACGGTCTTCGGTGCTGCAGCTCTTCCCCTGTACAGCGGTCACGTGGGACCGCTCATTAAACTTATGAATATGGACTCCACTCCCATAGGGGTGGAGCCACATATTCATTCCTCTAATGAGTGGTGCCAGTGACCGCTGACAGAGGAAGAAGCTGCGGCACCGAAGACCAGCTGTCCGGGAGAAGGAGCGGGACGCCGGGAGCAGGTAAGTATGTCATATTTACCTGTCCACGTTCCACACGCCGGGCGCCGCTCCATCTTCTCATCCTCTGGCTCTGACTGTGCAGGTCAGAGGGCGCGATGACGCATATAGTGTGCGCGCCGCGATCTGCCTGAACAGTCAGTGTGGAGAGACGCCAGGATGGGACGCTGAGGAGCTGCGGCAGCGAGAGGTGAGTATGGCATTTTTATTTTTTTTTTATTGCAGCAGCCGCAGCATTATATATACCGGTAGCACAGTTTTATATGGCACATCTATGGGGCAATAATGAACGGTGCAGAGCACTATATGGCAGAGCTTTCTATGGCACATCTATGGGGCAATAATGAACGGTGCAGAGCAATATATGGCAGAGCTTTCTATGGCACATCTATGGGGCAATAATGAACGGTGCAGAGCACTATATGGCACAGTTTTATATGGCACATGTATGGAGCAATAATGAACAGTATGGAGCATTATATATGGCACAGCTTTATATGGAGCATCTATGAGGCAATAAGGAACAATATGGAGCATCTATGGGGCAATAATGAACGGTATGGAGCATCTATTTTTATTTTTGAAATTCACCGGTAGCTGCTGCATTTCCTACCCCGAGTCAATAAGTTTCCCAGTTTTTTGTGGCAAAATTAGGGGGGTCGGCTTATACTCGGGTTGGCTTATACTCGAGTATATACGGTACTTAACAAAAAAGTGTGAAACAACTGAAAATATGTCTTATATTCTAGGTTCTTCCAAGTAGCCACCTTTTGCTTTGATACTGCTTTGCACACTCTTGGCATTCTCTTGATGAGTTTCAAGAGGTAGTCGCCGGGAATGGTCTTCCAACAATCTTGAAGGAGTTCCCAGAGATGCTTAGCACTTGTTGGCCCTTTTGCCTTCACTCTGCGGTCCAGCTCACCCCAAACCATCTCGATTGGGTTCAGGTCTGGTGACTGAGGAGGCCAGGTCATCTGGCGTAGCACCCATCACCCTCCTTCTTGGTCAAATAGCCCTTACACAGCCTGGAGGTGTGTTTGGGGTCATTGTCCTGTTGAAAAATAAATGCTGTGGTAGCCATGCTGGTTCAGTATGCCTTCAATTTTGAATAAATCCCCAACAGTGTCACCAGCAAAGCCCCCCCACACCATCACACCTCCTCCTCCATGCTTCACGGTAGGAACCAGGCATGTAGAGTCCATCCGTTCACCTTTTCTGCGTCGCACAAAGACACGGTGGTTGGGACCAAAGATCTCAAATTAGGACTCATCAGACCAAAGCACAGATTTCCACTGGTCTAATGTCCATTCCTTTAGCCCAAACAAGTCTCTCCTGCTTGTTGCCTGTCCTTAGCAGTGGTTTCCTAGCAGCTATTTTACCATGAATAGAAAGAGACATCGAAGGCAGAACTGTATTGCAGCGAGCGTGAAGGAAGTCGTAGCAAAGGAGAGGATACCAGAAGGGGACCAACCCTACACAGGCTGCCTCCGTCTGAGGCTCTGAATCCCGGTTGCCGGAACACAGAGGGAGTAACGACCTTTATGCCTTGCTCCAGAGACCGGCAGGACAGCTAATTTCACGTTACCTGTCCGCCCTACTCCCAGGAGGCACGGTGGCACCCGTTAGAGGCTGGGGCATGATAGAGTCCCTATAAACCGCCTCAAGCCACCAGTCATACGGGTTTGTCCTATCCTATATGGGGGGACAGAGAGAGACATTACATCTGTGAGGACTTTATGTGAAGCCTTAGGCAATAAGGAACTACAACACTGCAGCACAAGGGAAGGCTACTGATTTCCACCTGGACAAGGGAATTCTGGATTTGCCTCCAAATCGGCCGGACTCTGCCTGCCCTGTGATCTGGTGCCCTGAACTGTGGATGCTGAAGCCTTCAGTAAAGGTAAAGAGACTGCAACCTTGTGTCCTCGTTCTTCACTGCGCCTCTCACCATCCACTATCTACATCACTGGGAAGCCCTGGGGATCACCTGTAGGAAGGTATACCATCTAGCTGCCATAACATCACCCCAGCAGACCCCTTAAAGCAGTGTCGGTCATCCTGACCGAATACCACAGGTGGCGTCACGAACACAAACTTTATCCCTTTAAAGACCTTTCCCTTTTACACCCAGGGCCACGGACCGGGTCAGCCACCGTGACATCCCCCTGTGAACCGAAGGACCCGGTACCGAGGACCCCACGGCCCCATGGGGGTGATCCAGAAGCACTTCCCAAGTGTCTGTCACTCTGGCTCTCAGGTTGACTGCTCTTTTGCTGTCTGATTTTAACCCAGCAAGTTGGCATTTGGTAACAGGACCAGACTGTTTAACCTATAGGTATCAATGGACTTATCTTTGAAAGGGCTAAATGTGCGTATAGTTTAGGAGGTGAAATTCTGCTGAACAACTCTCTTTAAAAGGCATTGTATGTTCCATATACTTTGTATAAATCAATACTGCAAGTTCTGTAAGTTATCATCCATTCTGAGCAAAACAAACAGCTCTTGTTCTCGTGTGAAAAACTCCCAGCATAGTGGGGTATCACGTGACACACACAATTATACTCTATGGAGACAGGAATGGGAAAAAAGTAAGGAGTAGGGAGAGGAAACAAGCAGAGGGAGACATAGAAAGATCGTGCTGAGCTGTCTAACAAGTCTTTTAACTCACCCCTTGAGTCACATTCACACAGCTTAGGACTGCTGTGTAATGTTGATGCTGCTTCTAGCTATGAACTAAAAAAGATAAAAAAGCAGAAATCTATTATTGTGTGCGGTGTATGGAAGACATAGCAGCTAGACTACACCCACCGGAGTGGATATAAAGTCTGTAGAAGTGAAACCTAGTAAAATGACAGGATATAAGTCATATAATGGCCAGAAACAGATTATTCTGAAAAGTTACTTGACAATTTAATTTCCTTTTAATCTTTGAAGTGTGGATGACAGATATTAGTATTTAATATATAGGAGTATATTAGGATATCTGCTACATTAATACACATGGTATATTAGTATTTTGCTATACCGTGCAGAATGTAATGAGGAGCTAAACTTTTTATTAGCTAAGACCGGACAGGGAACAGGTGGTGAACTCATTTCTTTCATATAGTATGCATGTAAATTTATGTAAATATATGTAAATATGCCAGGCATGCCTCATTGCAGCACTCCTAGAGAGCGGCTCTATTGCAGAGAGCGTCTTACGAATGCTCTACTAGGAACTGAGAGAAGATGATTAGCTCCGCTCAGCTAATAATGAATGATTTCTGTAATTGCGATACCTTCGTCAAAAAATATTGCCCAATTTCCTTGTTGTAAAAGCATTTTGCCAAATGTATCCCTGTTTTCCTCCAAGTCAAAATTTCAAAAGAGCAAGAAATAGGGATGTTATTAACCTTGTGGCTAAAAAAAGGGATGTCCAAAGTTAAGATTAAAGTCTGCAATCACTGTATGTGAAGGCAAACATTTCAGCCCTCACAGAGCGCACACTGTGTGCTGTCAGGATTCTCCGATGCCAGGAGCCGGTAGTCACATGACCACAAGCATGTAATTTGCATAATGACAGCTACAGTCCGACTAGACTTGTCCAGACTCACTCATATCAATTGCATTAAGTGAGGCTGTGCACGTCTAGTTGGCACATGACAGCATTTATGCAAATCACGCGCACGTCCACTCCCAGCGCCAGCACCTTAGAAACTGGTGTGTCTTCCTGGTGGTGGGTCAATCCAGTCCGACACTTCTCTGTCACTCTTCTGGCATTTCTTGATTCAATTGCAGGGTACCATTGCAGTTAGGAGTCGGGGTCTTATAAACGCACCCAAGTTCCGCCTTATCCGAATTCCTTTACACGCCCGACAGGCGTAATACATTGCCATAAAATACAGCAGTGTATTATAGAAATGACTGAACATCCAATATTGAAACAAAAAATATATATACATATTTTTTTTTTAGAAAACAAATAAATCTTTTTTTTTTTTGTTCCAGTAGAAAATGTGTAAAACGGTGAAAATTGAAAAAAAAAAAATTGCTTTGTACTATAAATTGATTTATCCACCAAAAGAAAAGAAAAGTCTGTTCCTTTAGAAAAAAAATAGATTTTTTTTTTTTTGCACAAAAGGAGTGAAACGAATAAACCCCAGAACCCAAGCAATGGAGGAAATGCTGTTTTACAAAAAGTTAACAAAAGTTATTTAATACCTATATTAACATTTAATACCTTTAACAAAGCGATGATGGAAAAACGTAAGAAAAAAATGCGACATTTCTAAAGTTATGAACGGAAAATGTTCAGCTTCCCGCAGACAACAATTTGTGCTTTTTGCACCTTTTTTCCAATCCAGCATGAGGGCTGGTTATTTGCCAGGCAAGTTATATTGTGGATGACGGGATTTGTTTTATCATACGAGGCCCTAAAAGACGGAAAAGAAATTCTAAGTGCGGTGAAATGGTGAAAAAAAAAGCAATTCCACCGAGGGTTTTGTTTTTACATTATTCAGTGTGCGATAAAAAATGGCCTGACATCATAATTCTTCAGATCTGTGCGATCACAGCGACACCAAACTTGCAGAAAAATGTTATTAAGTGGTTAAAAAAAAATCAGAAATATGTAAAAAAAAAAAAAAAATGCTTTGTGTCGTTATTTTCCGAGACCAATAACTTTTTCATTTTTCTGATTTTGCTTGGAGAGTTGACATTTTCAATGATACAGTACAATGCTTTATTTTTTATTGCATTTTTTTTGCAAAATTGCAGTCGTGGACTTTTGTTTATTTTTCTCTTTATGGTGTTTCCCTTATGGGACTTTTCTGGCTGCAGTGACACCAAATATCTGCATTTTTTTTTATTTCTTTGATTTTAGGCTGGGAAAAGATGAAAGATTCAAATCTTTAGACTTAATTTAAAAAAATAAGAATTTAAAACTTTTTTTATTTGACTAAATAAATTTTTTGTAGTCCCCATTGGAACAAGATGGCAGCAGGGTAGATCCTTCAGCAGACTCCCGACCGCCCTGACAAATCATTGGCACGACGTAATCACATCATGGGGGAGTTGGTGGCTGAACAGAAGCTGCACTCGATTTAAGGTGTACTATTATTTTCTTTGTCAAGAAGGGAACAATACAGAGGAAAAAAAAAAACACAAAGTTGAGCTTAAATTGAGTTGGTACACGTGCAGAGGTTAAACGCATGTTCACATTGGCCACAAAACATTAAAACCTACAAGAGAAAAAAGTAAACGAAAACCCTGATGTAACTAAGTAAAAAAGCAAAAGTGCATTTAAATAACACAGAGTTTTTAGTAATACTGTTTTTTTATAAAAAAAATTGCACAAAAGCCATCCCACCGCGTTACGGTAACTCTGATCGGGACAGTCCTACACTGTCTAATATTAAAACCTTACATTGTGTCAATGTTGACCTCAGTGTGAATAAGGGCAGAGAAAAGGACTGGGCCCAACCAACATTTCTGGCCAATGTGAACATGCGTTTAACCTCTGCATGTGTATCAACTCAATTTAAGCTCAACTTTGTGTTTTATTTTGTTTTCTCTGTATTGTTGCATTCTGTGCAAGCCGGGGTGTGGCCTCCCTGTTTCTGAGCTGGAGACTTTATAAGGCTTCCCCAGTCTAGTGTTTCACTGGTTGGGCCCAGTCCTTTTCTCTGCCCTTATTCACACTGAGGTCAACATTGACACAATGTAAGGTTTTAATATTAGACAGTGTAGGACGATGTATCGCAGTGTATCACAATGTATCACAGTGTATAATAATGTATAACAATGTATCACAGTGTATAATAATGTATAACGAATACGATGTATCACAGTGTATAATAATGTATAACGAATACGATGTATCACAGTGTATAATAATGTATAACGATGTATCACAGTGTATAATAATGTATCTCAAAGTATAACAATGTATCACAGTGTAACACAATGCATAACAGTGTATAACAATGTAAAATGATGTATCACAGTGTTTAATATGTATAACGATGTATCACAGTGTATAATAATGTATAACAATGTATCACAGTGTATCACAGTGTATCACAGTGTATAATAATGTATCCGTGTATCACAGTGTATCACAATGTAGCACAGTGTATCATAATGTATCACAGTGTATCATAACGTATAGCAATGTATCACAATATATTGCAGTGTATCATAATGTATAACAATGTATCACAATATATTGCAGTGTATCATAATGTATAACAATGTATCACAGTGTATCACAATGTATCACAGTGTATCATAATGTATCACAGTGTATCACAATGTATCACAGTGTATCATAACGTATAGCAATGTATCACAATGTATCACAGTGTATCATAATGTATAACAATGTATAGCAATGTATCACAATGTATCACAGTGTATCACAATATATTGCAGTGTATCATAATGTATAACAATGTATCACAGTGTATCACAATGTATCACAGTGTATCATAATGTATAACAATGTATCACAGTGTATCACAATGTATCACAGTGTATCACAATGTATCACAGTGTATCATAACGTATCACAATGTATCACAGTGTATAACAATGTATCACAATGTATCACAATGTATAATAATGTATCCGTGTATCACAATGTATCACAATGTATCATGTGACTGGTTCCCACACTGTGATACTGAGATTAGTCGCAGCGCTTTGCTCCTCTCCTCGCGGTCTCCCGCCCCGGCCGCCCCTCATCTCATCTGTGTCTGTGATAGAAGAGGAATGGAAATTACCATAATATTCTCCTCCGCGCAGATTGATGTCGCCTCATTTCCGGAGACACGCAATCTATATTAATACATATTTTAACATTGCTTTTTATTTCCCACTGATCGTGTTAATTGAATTTTATGTAAATTCATTCTGAATGCTTATTTATACTAATGAGGAGGTTTTTTCTGCTGAATGCTGTCAGCGCCGACACAAGCTGCACGGGATCAGATGTACGGCCGCTCAGTACAGGATACCAAGACGTCTCTGCCCAGATCATAGCGTCCTGAGATGCTGCATCTAATCCTATCCAGTATGATACTGTCTGCCGAGCCAAGTATCTAATCCCATACTGTGTGATACTGTCTGCTGAGCTGTGTATCTAATCCTATCCTGTGTGACACTGTCTGCTGAGCCGTGTATCTAATCTTATCCTGTGTGATACTGTCTGCCGAGCCAAGTATCTAATCCCATACTGTGTGCTACTGTCTGCTGAGCTGTGTATCTAATCCTATCCTGTCTGATACTGTCTACTGAGCCGTGTATCTAATCCTATCCTGTGTGATACTGTCTGCTGAGCTGTGTATCTAATCCTATCCTGTGTGATACTGTCTGCTGAGCTGTGTATCTAATCCTATCCTGTGTGATACTGTCTGCTGAGCTGTGTATCTAATCCTATCCTGTGTGATACTGTCTGCTGAGCCGTGTATCTAATCCTATCCTGTGTGATACTGTCTGCTGAGCTGTGTATCTAATCCTATCCTGTGTGACACTGTCTGCTGAGCCGTGTATCTAATCCTATCCTGTGTGATACTGTCTGCTGAGCTGTGTATCTAATCCTATCCTGTGTGATACTGTCTGCTGAGCCGTGTATCTAATCCTATCCTGTGTGATACTGTTTGGTGAGCCATGTATCTAATCCTATCCTGTGTGATACTGTCTGCTGAGCTGTGTATCTAATCCTATCCTGTGTGACACTGTCTGCTGAGCCGTGTATCTAATCCTATCCTGTGTGATACTGTTTGGTGAGCCATGTATCTAATCCCATCCTGTGTGATACTGTCTGCTGAGCTGTGTATCTAATCCTATCCTGTGTGATACTGTCTGCTGAGCTGTGTATCTAATCCTATCCTGTGTGATACTGTCTGCTGAGCTGTGTATCTAATCCTATCCTGTGTGACACTGTCTGCTGAGCCGTGTATCTAATCTTATCCTGTGTGATACTGTCTGCCGAGCCAAGTATCTAATCCCATACTGTGTGATACTGTCTGCTGAGCTGTGTATCTAATCCCATCCTGTCTGATACTGTCTACTGAGCCGTGTATCTAATCCTATCCTGTGTGATACTGTCTGCTGAGCTGTGTATCTAATCCTATCCTGTGTGATACTGTCTGCTGAGCTGTGTATCTAATCCTATCCTGTGTGATACTGTCTGCTGAGCTGTGTATCTAATCCTATCCTGTGTGATACTGTCTGCTGAGCCGTGTATCTAATCCTATCCTGTGTGATACTGTCTGCTGAGCTGTGTATCTAATCCTATCCTGTGTGACACTGTCTGCTGAGCCGTGTATCTAATCCTATCCTGTGTGATACTGTCTGCTGAGCTGTGTATCTAATCCTATCCTGTGTGATACTGTCTGCTGAGCCGTGTATCTAATCCTATCCTGTGTGATACTGTTTGGTGAGCCATGTATCTAATCCTATCCTGTGTGATACTGTCTGCTGAGCTGTGTATCTAATCCTATCCTGTGTGACACTGTCTGCTGAGCCGTGTATCTAATCCTATCCTGTGTGATACTGTTTGGTGAGCCATGTATCTAATCCCATCCTGTGTGATACTGTCTGCTGAGCTGTGTATCTAATCCTATCCTGTGTGATACTGTCTGCTGAGCTGTGTATCTAATCCTATCCTGTGTGACACTGTCTGCTGAGCCGTGTATCTAATCTTATCCTGTGTGATACTGTCTGCTGAGCCGTGTATCTAATCCTATCCTGTGTGATACTGTTTGGTGAGCCGTGTATCTAATCCTATCCTGTGTGATACTGTCTGCTGAGCCGTGTATCTAATCCTATCCTGTGTGATACTGTTTGGTGAGCCATGTATCTAATCCCATCCTGTGTGATACTGTCTGCTGAGCCATGTATCTAATCCTATCCTGTGTGATAGTGTCTGCCGAGCCGTGTATCTAATCCTATTCTGTGTGATAGTGTCTGCTGAGCCGTGTATCTAATCCCATCCTGTGCGATACTGTCTGGTGAGCTGTGTATCTAATCCTGTCCTGTGTGATACTGTCTCCTGAGCCGTATATCTAATCCCATCCTGTGCGATACCGTCTGCTGAGCCATGTATCTAATCCTATCCTGTGTGATACTGTCTGCTGAGCTGTGTGTCTAATCCTATCCTGTGTGATACTGTCTTGTGAGCCATGTATCTAATCCTATCCTGTGTGATACTGTCTGCTGAGCTGTGTGTCTAATCCTATCCTGTGTGATACTGTCTTGTGAGCCATGTATCTAATCCTATCCTGTGTGATACTGTCTGGTGAGCCGTGTATCTAATCCCATCCTGTGTGATACTGTCTGGTGAGCCGTGTATCTAATCCCATCCTGTGTGATACTGTCTCCTGAGCCGTGTATCTAATCCCATCCTGTGTGATACTGTCTCCTGAGCCGTGTATCTAATCCCATCCTGTGTGATACCGTCTGCTGAGCCGGCCGGTCCCTGCACTGCGTCCTGATCTTGGTCTTATTCACACTTCCATCTGACTGCGCCCTATGAGGGGAGCCCAGGAGCGCTACAGGTAGCAGTGACGCGGAGAGCTGCCCTTCTCTCTCATCTGCCCTTCTCCTCTCTGATCTGCATTTCTACTCTCTGATCTGCCCTTCTTCTCTCTGATCTGCCCTTCTCCTCTCTGATCTGCCCTTCTCCTCTCTGATCTGCCCTTCTCCTCTCTGATCTGCCCTTCTCCTCTCTGATCTGCCCTTCTCTCTGATCTGCCCTTCTCCTCTCTGATCTGCATTTCTCCTCTCTGATCTGCCCTTCTCCTCTCTGATCTGCCCTTCTCCTCTCTGATCTGCCCTTCTCCTCTCTGATCTGCCCTTCTTCTCTCTGATCTGCCCTTCTCCTCTCTGATCTGTCCTTCTCTCTGATCTGCCCTTCTCTCTGATCTGCCCTTCTCCTCTCTGATCTGCCCTTCTCCTCTCTGATCTGCCCTTCTCCTCTCTGATCTGCCCTTCTCTCTGATCTGCCCTTCTCCTCTCTGATCTGCCCTTCTCTCTGATCTGCCCTTCTCCTCTCTGATCTGCCCTTCTTCTCTCTGATGTGCCCTTCTCTCTGATCTGCCCTTCTCCTCTCTGATCTGCCCTTCTCCTCTCTGATCTGCCCTTCTCTCTGATCTGCCCTTCTCTCTGATCTGCCCTTCTCCTCTCTGATCTGCCCTTCTCTCTGATCTGCCCTTCTCCTCTCTGATCTGCCCTTCTCCTCTCTGATCTGCCCTTCTCCTCTCTGATCTGCCCTTCTCTCTGATCTGCCCTTCTCCTCTCTGATCTGCCCTTCTTCTCTCTGATCTGCCCTTCTCCTCTCTGATCTGCCCTTTTCCTCTCTGATCTGCCCTTCTCCTCTCTGATCTGCCCTTCTCCTCTCTGATCTGCTCTTCTTCTCTCTGATCTGCCCTTCTCCTCTCTGATCTGCCCTTCTCCTCTCTGATCTGCCCTTCTCCTCTCTGATCTGCCCTTCTCCTCTCTGATCTGCCCTTCTCCTCTCTGATCTGCCCTTCTCCTCTCTGATCTGCCCTTCTCCTCTCTGATCTGCCCTTCTTCTCTCTGATCTGCCCTTCTCCTCTCTGATCTGTCCTTCTCCTCTCTGATCTGCCCTTCTCTCTGATCTGCTCTTCTCCTCTCTGATCTGCCCTTCTCCTCTCTGATCTGCCCTTCTCCTCTCTGATCTGCCCTTCTCTCTGATCTGCCCTTCTCCTCTCTGATCTGCCCTTCTTCTCTCTGATCTGCCCTTCTCCTCCCTGATCTGCCCTTCTCCTCTCTGATCTGCCCTTCTCCTCTCTGATCTGCCCTTCTCTCTGATCTGCCCTTCTCCTCTCTGATCTGCCCTTCTCTCTGATCTGCCCTTCTCCTCTCTGATCTGCCCTTCTTCTCTCTGATCTGCCCTTCTCTCTGATCTGCCCTTCTCCTCTCTGATCTGCCCTTCTCCTCTCTGATCTGCCCTTCTCTCTGATCTGCCCTTCTCTCTGATCTGCCCTTCTCCTCTCTGATCTGCCCTTCTCCTGTCTGATCTGCCCTTCTCTCTGATCTGCCCTTCTGCTCTCTGATCTGCCCTTCTCTCTGATCTGCCCTTCTTCTCTCTGATCTGCCCTTCTCCTCTCTGATCTGCCCTTCTTCTCTCTGATCTGCCCTTCTCCTCTCTGATCTGCCCTTCTCTCTGATCTGCCCTTCTCCTCTCTGATCTGCCCTTCTCCTCTCTGATCTGCCCTTCTCCTCTCTGATCTGCCCTTCTCCTCTCTGATCTGCCCTTCTCCTCCCTGATCTGCCCTTCTCCTCTCTGATCTGCCCTTCTCCTCCCTGATCTGCCCTTCTCCTCTCTGATCTGCCCTTCTCTCTGATCTGCCCTTCTCCTCTCTGATCTGCCCTTCTCTCTGATCTGCCCTTCTTCTCTCTGATCTGCCCTTCTCCTCTCTGATCTGCCCTTCTTCTCTCTGATCTGCCCTTCTCCTCTCTGATCTGCCCTTCTCCTCTCTGATCTGCCCTTCTCCTCTCTGATCTGCCCTTCTCCTCTCTGATCTGCCCTTCTCCTCTCTGATCTGCCCTTCTCCTCTCTGATCTGCCCTTCTCCTCCCTGATCTGCCCTTCTCCTCTCTGATCTGCCCTTCTCCTCCCTGATCTGCCCTTCTCCTCTCTGATCTGCCTGCTCTCTGTATGTAATGTCTGCCAGCTGTAATATTCACTTCTGACCAGTAGATGGCACACAGCATTATATGCAGTTTATAAAGCCCCAGTCCCAGGCTGCGTTTTTTTCTGCAGATATCGGCAACAAAATATACAATAGCAATCTGTTCTGATTATTTTACTTTTAGGGTATGTGTCCACTTTCAGGATGGCCGGCGGTATCGCCGGAGCGGCTTAGCCGCTTAGCGGTAAGCTCCGCCCCCTTTCTGGGACGCGATGATGCCAGATGTGTTCACAGCACACATCCGGCATCATCACTCCCCACCATAGGGCCCTGTGCTATATCTTGCGGTGACGCAGCGTCGCCGCAAGATATACGGACATGCTGCGATCTGAAAAGACGCGCAGCATGTCCAGAATCGCAGGGCCGCCGCGTGCGTGTTACCACGCATAGTGGAGACGGGATTTCATTAAATCCCCTCCACTATGCTGTAACATCTGGACGCTGCGTGTCTGACGCTGCGGCTCTATGCAGCGCCAGACACGCAGCGTTTCCTGCACGTGGACACATACCCTTAGACCTCGCTGTCATTAATGTATAAAAAATATTTCCGATGTTGTTCCTGAAAAGTTGAACGAGTGGAATCCGTATGTTTCAACTTCTGTCATGTGTGTGCGCAATTTTTTCCTAACATAACATCCGTATGCCATCAGTGTCTTATGCGTTTTTAGCATCAGCTTTTAGGCCGGGTTCACATTAGCGTATCTGAGCGCAGCGGACAGATCCGCATAGATCAGCATGCGTCTTGCGTACCTATATTTAACATGTGTACGCAGGGACATGCGTTGGCATCGGTTTGTATGCGGATGCGTCCGCACGCGTCGTTTCGCGGAGCCCACCGAATGCAACATGCGTCATTTTTTGTCGCGTAAAATATGCGCAGGCGGATGAGTGCGTCAAAGGAACGCATTACTGTCTATGGGAACGCATTGTTACACAAGGACATGCGTACGCCTGCCATCGATGCGCTTGCATACTTCGGACGGCGCATGTCCAGGAACACGCCCATTGAGACACTCCTGGAAATATCGAACGCATGCACATAATCAACGCAAACGCAGGAAAAAAACGCATATAAACACATGCACACGCAGTGTTTTTTTTTTTGTGCCATGCGTTAGCTGATGCGGATAAAAATTCAGTGCAAGAATGCGCTTAAATGTGTTTTGGCATGCGTTTACACATGCAGATGATAACGCTGCGCACAGATACACTAATGTGAACTTAGCCTAACATATGTAATTTAAAGCTTCTGTAGTTTACAAAATAATAAAGCAATCACATATACCGTACATAGATAAATAGCTAGATGGATGATAGATAGATAATAGATAGATAATAGATAGATAATAGATAGATAGATAGATAGATAGATAGATAGATAGATAGATAGATAGATAGATAGATAGATAGATAATAGATAAATAGATAGATAGATAGATAGATAATAGAAAGATAATAGATAGATAGATACAGTATATAATAGATAATAGATAGATAGAGAAAAGATAGATAGATGATAGATAGATAGATAATAGATAGATGATAGATAATAGAGAATAGATAATAGATAGATGATAGATAGATAGATAGATAGATAGATAGATAGATAGATAGATAGATAGATAGATAGATAGATAATAGATAGATAATATATAGATATATAATAGATAAATAGATAATAAGATAATATATAGATAGATAGATAGATAGATAGATAGATAGATAGATAGATAGATAGATAGATAGATAGATAGATACTGTAGATAGATGGATAGATAATAGATAGATATATAATAGATAGACAGATAGATAATAGATAGAAAATGTATATATATATATATATATATATATATATATATAATAGATAATAGATAGATAGATAACAGATAGATAATAGATAGATAGTAACATAGTAACATAGTTAGTAAGGCCGAAAAAAGACATTTGTCCATCCAGTTCAGCCTATATTCCATCATAATAAATCCCCAGATCTACGTCCTTCTACAGAACCTAATAATTGTATGATACAATATTGTTCTGCTCCAGGAAGACATCCAGGCCTCTCTTGAACCCTTCGACTGAGTTCGCCATCACCACCTCCTCAGGCAAGCAATTCCAGATTCTCACTGCCCTAACAGTAAAGAATCCTCTTCTATGTTGGTGGAAAAACCTTCTCTCCTCCAGACGCAAAGAATGCCCCCTTGTGCCCGTCACCTTCCTTGGTTTAAACAGATCCTCAGCGAGATATTTGTATTGTCCCCTTATATACTTATACATGGTTATTAGATCGCCCTATCGATAGATAGATAATAGATAGAAGATAGATACATAGATAATAGATAGACAATAGATAGATATATGATAGATAATAGATACATACATACACAGATAGGTAGATAGATAAATAGATAAAAAGGGAGACCCAAAAAACTAATGTGGGGTCCCCACTATTTTTAATGACCAGCAAAGGCTAAGCAGACAGCTGCGGGCTGATATTAATAGGCGAGGGCGGACCATGGATATTGGCCCCTTCCCAGACTAATAACACCAGCTCTCAGTTATCCCAGAAATAGTGCGTCCAATTCTGGAACTTAGCTTCGCTCTTCCCGATTGCCCTGGCGCGGTGGCAATCAGGGTAATGGTTTTGTGGGGTTGATGTCAACCATGTAATGTCCACTGACATCGAGTCCAGGGGTTAGTAATGGAGAGATGTCTGTCAGAAATCCCCATTACTAACCCAATAGTCAAAAGAAAGAAATAAACGCGTAAAAAAGTCTTTTAATTACAATTACCCTCTTTCATCCATTTATAAGTAAAAATAAATAATCTACGGGGGTCCGCCATAATCCATAATATGGACTTCTCATGACGATCTATGACTCTGCTACATTCGGAGGCTGTGATGAGCGTTACCACTGCCGCCGGAACACACTGCTAGGAGCATGAGGACCATCAGCAGTGACGAGCGGTGACGTCATTAAGTTACCGCAGGTCATAGCCGTCAGTTCTCAAGGTGACCTCTGTGTGAGTCGCAGAGGACAGTGCGTGAGCCGTCCATAAGGTAACCACAGTTCACACAGTAACCCCGGCTCACACTCCTAGTGGATGCACCATTTCTGGGGCGGCAGCAGAGGGATTGGCCCTTCCCAGCTTATTAATATCAGCCCACAGCTGTCTGCTTAGCCTTTGCTGGCTATTGAAAATAGGAAGTACCCCACTTAATTTTTGGGGGGTGCTCCCTTTTTAATAACCAGTAAAGACTAAGCAGACACCTGTGAGCTGTTATTAAAGGGAACCTGTCTCCTCCAAAATCGAAGGTGAGCTAAGCCCACCGGCATCAGGGGCTTATCTACAGCATTCTGGAATGCTGGAACTAAGCCCCCGATGTATCCTGAAAGATGAGAAAAAGAGGTTAGATTATACTCACCCAGGGGCGGTCCCGCTGAGGTCCGGTCCAATAGGCGTCGCGGTCCGGGGTCTCCCATCTTCTTACGATGACGTCCCCTTCTTGTAGTCACACTGCGGCTCCGGCGCAGGCGCACTTGGTCTTCCCTGTTGAGGGCAGAGCAAAGTACTGCAGTGCGCAGGCGCCAGGAATAATCAGAGCTGGAGTCACAGCGTGAATAGAAGAAGAGGACGTCATCGTAAGAAGATGGGAGGCCCTGGACCGGACCGTGACGCCCATGTACCGGGACCGCCCCGCAGGTGAGTCTAATCTAACCTCTTTTTCTCATCTTTCAGGATACATCGGGGGCTTATCTACAGCATTCCAGAATCCATTCCAGAATGCTGTAGATAAGCCCCTGATGCTGATGGGCTTAGCTCACCTTCGATTTTGGGGGTGACAGGTTCTCTTTAATAAGCTGGGAAGCCCTCAGCATAATAACACAAGCTCTCGACTGTCTGCTTTGCCTCAGCTGGTTAATAAAAATAAGGGGGACCCCGTGCCATTTTTAAAATTTATTTATTTATTAGCTAGAATAGAAGGACAGAAAAATACACTGATTATATATCTCACTGACATCTTTCCATCATGTACTTGGCTCATGAAATGTCGGGTTTTCTTCTGAGACGTGTGTGTAAAAATTTTACGGCGTACGCGTGGTCTGTGATTTTTTTTCTCGCACCCATTGACTTGCACTGGCGAGTGCAACACAATTTTCGCAGACAATCACAGCATGCTGCGAGATTTTCCTCGGTCCGATCTGAGTTGAGGAAAAAAAATTGAATGACTGTATAACTTTGGTCCGAGCGCAATACAATAATTCACTAACATTGCACTCGTCCGATTTACACGCCAGTGTGAGCGAGCCTTTACTGTGGTTTTTTATGCAATTTCCTTTTTTTTATGTTTTTGGCTTTCTTGCAGATTTGAGGCATTTTTTTCTAAATTACATTTTTTTTTAAAGCAAAATCACTTTTTTCTGCACTTAAATACCCAGTTGTGCTTTTTTCATGTATTTTTCAGGCTTCAAATAGAAGCCTATGAGCTAAACACGTAAAAAATGCACATCTCTGCATGGTCGTTAAACCTACACTGGCCATGAGTTTCCTTTAAATTACAGTCGGCGTGGTGGCTTAGTGGTTAGCCCTGTATGGTGGCTCAGTGGTCAGCACTGTAGGATGGCTCAGTGGTTAGCACTGTATGGTGGCTTAGTGGTCAGCACTGTATGGTGGCTGTGTTTAGCACTGTAGAATGGCTCAGTGGTTAGCACTATAGGGTGGCTCAGTGGTTAGCACTGTAGGATGGCTCATTGGTTAGCACTGTACGGTGGCTCAGTGGTTAGCACTGTACGGTGGCTCAGTGGTCAGCACTGTATGGTGGCTGTGTTTAGCACTGTAGAATGGCTCAGTGGTTAGCACTATAGGGTGGCTCAGTGGTTAGCACTGTAGGATGGCTCATTGGTTAGCACTGTACGGTGGCTCAGTGGTTAGCACTGTACGGTGGCTCAGTGGTCAGCACTGTATGGTGGCTGTGTTTAGCACTGTAGAATGGCTCAGTGGTTAGCACTATAGGGTGGCTCAGTGGTTAGCACTGTAGGATGGCTCAGTGGTCAGCACTGTACGGTGGCTCAGTGGTTAGCACTGTACGGTGGCTCAGTGGTTAGCACTGTAGGATGGCTCAGTGGTTAGCACTGTACGGTGGCTCAGTGGTCAGCACTGTACGGTGGCTCAGTGGTCAGCACTGTATGGTGGCTGTGTTTAGCACTGTAGAATGGCTCAGTGGTTAGCACTATAGGGTGGCTCAGTGGTTAGCACTGTAGGATGGCTCAGTGGTTAGCACTGTACGGTGGCTCAGTGGTCAGCACTGTACGGTGGCTCAGTGGTCAGCACTGTATGGTGCCTCAGTGTTTAGCACTGTAGGATGGCTCAGTGATTAGCACTGTATGGTGGCTCAGTAGTTAGCATGGTAGGGTGGCTCAGTGGTTAGCACTGTAGGATGGCTCAGTGGTTAGCACTATAGGGTGGCTCAGTGGTTAGCACTGTAGGATGGCTCAGTGGACAGCACTGTATGGTGGCTCAGTGTTTAGCACTGTAGGATGGCTCAGTGATTAGCACTGTATGGTGGCTCAGTAGTTAGCATGGTAGGGTGGCTCAGTGGTTAGCACTGTAGGATGGCTCAGTGGTTAGCACTATAGGGTGGCTCAGTGGTTAGCACTGTAGGATGGCTCAGTGGACAGCACTGTATGGTGGCTCAGTGTTTAGCACTGTAGGATGGCTCAGTGATTAGCACTGTATGGTGGCTCAGTAGTTAGCATGGTAGGGTGGCTTAGTGGTTAGCACTGTACGGTGGCTCAGTGGTCAGCACTGTATGGTGGCTGTGTTTAACACTGTAGAATGGCTCAGTGGTTAGCACTATAGGGTGGCTCAGTGGTTAGCACTGTAGGATGGCTCAGTGGTCAGCACTGTACGGTGGCTCAGTGGTCAGCACTGTATGGTGGCTCAGTGTTTAGCACTGTAGGATGGCTCAGTGGTTAGCACTATAGGGTGGCTCAGTGGTTAGCACTGTAGGATGGCTCAGTGGTTAGCACTATAGGGTGGCTCAGTGTTTAGCACTGTAGGATGGCTCAGTGGTTAGCACTGTATGGTGGCTCAGTGGTTAGCACTGTAGGATGGCTCAGTGGTTAGCACTGTACGGTGGCTCAGTGGTCAGCACTGTACGGTGGCTCAGTGGTCAGCACTGTATGGTGGCTCAGTGTTTAGCACTGTAGGATGGCTCAGTGGTTAGCACCATAGGGTGGCTCAGTGGTTAGCACTGTAGGATGGCTCAGTGGTTAGCACTGTACGGTGGCTCAGTGGTCAGCACTGTACGGTGGCTCAGTGGTCAGCACTGTATGGTGGCTCAGTGGTTAGCACTATACAATGGCTCAGTGGTTAGCATTGTACAATGGCTCAGTGGTCAGCACTGTCCTGATTGGCTTAGAGCACAGGTTACAGCTCTGACATCACTCCTGAGGAGCCCGTCGGCTCAGTAAGCATGGGGAGAGAAAACTTGAACTGAACTTGGGGTTTGGATATAATTTGAGGTCAATTCTGAGGTGGAACTTAGATTTAAGGTCTGAATTATTGGGATTACCGGTTAGCACTGTATGGTGGCTTAGTGGTCAGCACTGTATGGTGGCTGTGTTTAGCACTGTAGAATGGCTCAGTGGTTAGCACTATAGGGTGGCTCAGTGGTTAGCACTGTAGGATGGCTCATTGGTTAGCACTGTACGGTGGCTCAGTGGTTAGCACTGTACGGTGGCTCAGTGGTCAGCACTGTATGGTGGCTGTGTTTAGCACTGTAGAATGGCTCAGTGGTTAGCACTATAGGGTGGCTCAGTGGTTAGCACTGTAGGATGGCTCAGTGGTCAGCACTGTACGGTGGCTCAGTGGTTAGCACTGTACGGTGGCTCAGTGGTTAGCACTGTAGGATGGCTCAGTGGTTAGCACTGTACGGTGGCTCAGTGGTCAGCACTGTACGGTGGCTCAGTGGTCAGCACTGTATGGTGGCTGTGTTTAGCACTGTAGAATGGCTCAGTGGTTAGCACTATAGGGTGGCTCAGTGGTTAGCACTGTAGGATGGCTCAGTGGTTAGCACTGTACGGTGGCTCAGTGGTCAGCACTGTACGGTGGCTCAGTGGTCAGCACTGTATGGTGCCTCAGTGTTTAGCACTGTAGGATGGCTCAGTGATTAGCACTGTATGGTGGCTCAGTAGTTAGCATGGTAGGGTGGCTCAGTGGTTAGCACTGTAGGATGGCTCAGTGGTTAGCACTATAGGGTGGCTCAGTGGTTAGCACTGTAGGATGGCTCAGTGGACAGCACTGTATGGTGGCTCAGTGTTTAGCACTGTAGGATGGCTCAGTGATTAGCACTGTATGGTGGCTCAGTAGTTAGCATGGTAGGGTGGCTCAGTGGTTAGCACTATAGGGTGGCTCAGTGGTTAGCACTGTAGGATGGCTCAGTGGTCAGCACTGTACGGTGGCTCAGTGGTCAGCACTGTATGGTGGCTCAGTGTTTAGCACTGTAGGATGGCTCAGTGGTTAGCACTATAGGGTGGCTCAGTGGTTAGCACTGTAGGATGGCTCAATGGTTAGCACTATAGGGTGGCTCAGTGGTTAGCACTGTAGCATGGCTCAGTGGTTAGCACTGTATGGTGGCTCAGTGGTTAGCACTGTAGGATGGCTCAGTGGTTAGCACTGTACGGTGGCTCAGTGATCAGCACTGTACGGTGGCTCAGTGGTCAGCACTGTATGGTGGCTCAGTGTTTAGCACTGTAGGATGGCTCAGTGATTAGCACTGTATGGTAGCTCAGTAGTTAGCATGATAGGGTGGCTCAGTGGTTAGCACTGTAGGATGGCTCAGTGGTTAGCACTGTATGGTGGCTCAGTGGTCAGCACTGTACAGTGGCTCAGTGGTCAGCACTGTACGGTGGCTCAGTGGTCAGCACTGTATGGTGGCTCAGTGGTTAGCACTGTAGGATGGCTCAGTGGTTAGCACTATAGGGTGGCTCAGTGGTTAGCACTGTAGGATGGCTCAGTGGTTAGCACTATAGGGTGGCTCAGTGTTTAGCACTGTAGGATGGCTCAGTGGTTAGCACTATAGGGTGGCTCAGTGGTTAGCACTGTAGGATGGCTCAGTGGTTAGCACTGTATGGTGGCTCAGTGTTTAGCACTGTAGGATGGCTCAGTGGTTAGCACCATAGGGTGGCTCAGTGGTTAGCACTGTAGGATGGCTCAGTGGTTAGCACTGTACGGTGGCTCAGTGGTCAGCACTGTACGGTGGCTCAGTGGTCAGCACTGTATGGTGGCTCAGTGGTTAGCACTATACAATGGCTCAGTGGTTAGCATTGTACAATGGCTCAGTGGTCAGCACTGTCCTGATTGGCTTAGAGCACAGGTTACAGCTCTGACATCACTCCTGAGGAGCCCGTCGGCTCAGTAAGCATGGGGAGAGAAAACTTGAACTGAACTTGGGGTTTGGATATAATTTGAGGTCAATTCTGAGGTGGAACTTAGATTTAAGGTCTGAATTATTGGGATTACCGGACTTTATAAAAATTAAAATTCTCTCAGGAAATCAAAATTTCCCCTTCTAATCCCCAGTGGCTCCAGTGCAGCCAGTGCCCCGGTCCTCTGCTGTGACTGTCAGCAGTGGTCATCTGCTCCCTCACTGAGATCAGCGGCGCTGGCAGCCCCTTCTCTCCATGATGCCCACCTGTAAGGTTCTTATAAGAAGGAAAATGGATAAGAAATATTTAGGAAACCTGCCCGGAGCCATCCCACAGCCGCGCCCTGGGACCCGACTCCCCAGGAGATCTCCTCATGTCGTCCCCTCTGGATCTCCTGATGAGCGTCGTTCACTGTTTCACATCCTGTCACCGGGACACAATTGTCGAGGCGGCGCAGAAAACGAGACGTCCGGCGACCGCAGACGAGAGTATTTACCAGTGTAGATGTCTTCTCATGTGACAGGATAATTGTAAAGTCACCAAGGAAAAAATCCTGCATCACAAGAAAATAGAAACATGTCTTTTTCTGTTGTCGTTGTCAAGAATGTGATGAATGTGAGCGGAAATGTCGACAAAGCGAGGATTGTTTATTGTCAGATGGGGATAATAGAGAGAATCAGAAGATTCACCAACGTAGGCAAAATGATAAAGAGCTGGAGAGCAGCAAGAAACTCCCCAATAACATGAATTACTGTATCACCTCACAAATATTATGTATCCTGTACTGATCCTGAGTTACATCCTGTATTATACCCCAGAGCTGCACTCACTATTCTGCTGGTGCAGTCACTGTGTACATATATTACATTACTGATCCTGCGTTACACCCTGTATTATTCCCCAGAGCTGCACTCACTATTCTGCTGGTGCAGTCACTGTGTACATACATTACATTACTGATCCTGAGTTACATCCTGTATTATACCCCAGAGCTGCGCTCACTATTCTGCTGGTGCAGTCACTGTGTACATACATTACATTACTGATCCTGAGTTACATCCTGCATTATACCCCAGAGCTGCACTCACTATTCTGCTGGTGCAGTCACTGTGTACATACATTACTGATCCTGAGTTACATCCTGTATTATACTCCAGAGCTGCACTCACTATTCTGCTGGTGCAGTCACTGTGTACATACATTACATTACTGATCCTGAGTTACATCCTGCATTATACCCCAGAGCTGCACTCACTATTCTGCTGGTGCAGTCACTGTGTACATACATTACATTACTGATCCTGAGTTACATCCTGCATTATACCCCATAGCTGCACTCACTATTCTGCTGGTGCAGTCACTGTGTACATACATTACATTACTGATCCTGAGTTACATCCTGTATTATACCCCAGAGCTGCACTCACTATTCTGCTGGTGCAGTCACTGTGTACATACATTACATTACTGATCCTGAGTTACATCCTGCATTATACCCCAGAGCTGCACTCACTATTCTGCTGGTGCAGTCACTGTGTACATACATTACTGATCCTGAGTTACATCCTGTATTATGTCACCAAAAAAGAAAGAATATGCGGCACTCACCCTAGATTGGCAGTATGAATCGTGATTTATTTGAAGAAACTTTAACAGGAAAAGTCCATTAGAACGTGCGGTACAACAGAGGGTGCGGCATTGGAGTCAGGACGACGGCCGTTTCGCACTCGCAGGTGCTTCGACGGGTCCAGCTAGCTGGACCCGTCGAAGCACCTGCGAGTGCGAAACGGCCGTCGTCCTGACTCCAATGCCGCACCCTCTGTTGTACCGCACGTTCTAATGGACTTTTCCTGTTAAAGTTTCTTCAAATAAATCACGATTCATACTGCCAATCTAGGGTGAGTGCCGCATATTCTTTCTTTTTTGGTGACTTTGGACTGCTTGTTATTGCTTATTATGCTGAGCACCCGAATCTAGAGGCAATCGTGAGTACCTGGTCTCAGTCAGCCCGCTAACAGTTCCGCCTGGTGGAATCAGTATTCACTCTAGTGCCGTCCATTCTGCTCCTATGGTTTACGACATCCTGTATTATACTCCAGAGCTGCACTCACTATTCTGCTGGTGCAGTCACTGTGTACATACATTACTGATCCTGAGTTACATCCTGTATTATAACCCAGAGCTACACTCACTATTCTGCTGGTGCAGTCACTGTGTATATACATGACATTAGTGATCCTCTACTGATCCTGAGTAACATTTACTTATTTTACTTACTTATAATGTGCCAATAATTCCAAAGCACTTTACGGACATTATCTGCACTGTCCCTATTGTGATGTTCGTTCAAACTTACTTATGGCAAGTAACAGGTGTGGGCAATATGAAAATCACACCTAAAACCTTATAAAAATGGGAGAAGTTGACTCAATCATTCCATTGTGTGTCTGTGTGTGTCACGCTAAGCATGGAGAGCAGAAAGAGGAGAAGAGAACTGTCTGAGGACTTGAGAACCAAAATGATTGAAAAATATCAACAATCTCAATGTTACAAATCTATCTCCAGAAATCTTGATGTTCCTTTGTTCTCAGTACGTAACATGATCAAAATGTTTATAACCCATGTCACTGTAGCTGATCTCCCTGAACGTGGACAGCAGAGAAAAATTGATGAAAGGCTGTAATGCAGGATAATCCGGTTGATAAGCAGCCCCAATCAAGTCTCAAAGAAATTCAAGCCTGCCTGCAGGCTCAGGGGGCATCAGTATCAACATGAAATATTCATCCACATGTGAATGAAATGAAACGCTATGGCAGGAGACCCAGGAGGACCCCACTGCAGACACAGAGACATAAAAAGTAGACTGCATTGTGCCAAAATTTATGTGACTATGTCAAAATCCTTCTGGGAAAGCATCTTGTGGACAGATAAGACCAATATAGAGCTTTTTGGAAGAGCACATTATTCTACTGTTTACTGAAAACAGAATGAGACCTACAAAAACACAGTACCTACAGTCAAATATGGTGGAGGTTCAAAGATGTTTTGGGGTTGTTTTGCTGCTTCTGGCACTAGGGACTTGACTGTGTGCATCATGAAATCTGAAGATTACCAAAGGATTTTGGGTCGCAATGTAATCAGATAGCTGGATTTGTATCCTAGGTCAGGACAATGACCCCCAAACATATTTCAAGAAGCCCCCAGTAATGGATGGAAACAAAGCGCTGGAGATCTCAAGTGGCAGCAATGAGTCTGGATCTAAATCCCATTGATCACCTGTGGAGAGATCTTAACATTGCGGTTGGGAGAAGGCGCCTCCAAAAATCAGGGACCTGGAGCAGTGAAGCTTGTGGATGGTTATAGGAAGAGATTAATTGCAATTATTTATTCCAAAGGATGCAAACAAATATTAATTGGAGGGTGCCAACACTTTTGACAGGCCCACTTTGGCATTTTTGTGTCAAATGATGCCCAATACACACAAAGGAAATAAACCTGTGTATAACAAAACATGTGTAATTGTAATAATTTTCTGGGAGAAATATTTCATTTTCAAGGGTGCCAACACTTTTGGCCATGGCTGCATGTGTTACATGAGCAGCCCATTGATTTCAGAGAGAATTGTGTAATAATTAATGTCTCCTGTGGTGGCGCTATACAGCAATTAAACATTTAACGTCAGGTTAATCCAAAGATTGCAGCGACCACTGGGGAACCTTATGATAATCTTGATGATTCCCAAAGTGGACGATACCTTGAAATATTTCTCACCCGTCGTCTCCTGATGTTCCTCATCCTGATTAGTGACGTTTCGCTCTCGCTGTAATTAATGGAAACAATTTACATTTTTGGATGATCCGATGGCGGCCGCCAGTGGCGACGTCTTCCATCATTAGGCGACTGATATCTGGTCTCTGCGGATGGAGATTAAATTGATGCATTCTGGCTAAGTGAATGAGACTCCGGGAAGAACAATGGATCTATCAGAGAACCCGGTGAGATCCCTCCTGGCGGCTGAGCCGAGAGAGAACGCATTAAGGACCACGCGCTTTTGCCATTAAAATAATGCAAACATTTTCTACTCGGCAGAATCTTCCCCGGTAATTCACCTTGATGGAGCGGTTTAATATGAGCTCAGCCATTAGCTTTCTGAGAGAATGCAGAACACTTTTAGAACAATTTTTTATATGTAAATTTCTATTTTTTTCCGCCTTTTATTCTATGTTTCCTTGACTTAAAGGAGAACTTTTGACTGCTACTTTCACGGTTCTATTGTAGGGTCTTTAGGTCCCTATGAGTACTGGGACTCCTTGGGATCTGCAAGCTCTTCACTGTATGTCCGTGCAGGGGATTTGGAGCTTTGTATCAGAAATATTGAGCCTCAAATTCAGAAAAAGTTAAATCCAAGAAGTGTTAGAAAAATGCCTTAATAATAAGTTGCCCACAAAGAACCCAATACTTTGTTGCATTTTTGCCTTTTTTATATAGTTTTGGTTGTTTTTCACCTTTTTTTTTTCATTTGCACCCAATTTTTTCTATAAAATTTTTGCCTTTTTTAAGCCTAAGGCCGGCTTCACACTCAGCGTATGAAAATACGGTCCATATATTACGGCCGTAATACGCTGAAATGTCCCGAAAATAGTGGTCCGTAGCTCCTCCGTAGGCAGGGTGTGTCAGCGTTTTTTGCGCATGGCATCCTCCGTATGTAATCCGTATGGCATCCGTACTGCGTGGTTTTTTCGCAGGCTTGCAAAACCAACATACCGCTATAGAAATGATCCACGTGTCCCAAAAAGAAAAAAAATATATACCGTATATACTCGAGTATAAGCCGACCCGAGTATAAGCCGACCCCCCTAATTTTGCCACAAAAAACTGGGAAAACTTATTGACTCGAGTATAAGCCTAGGGTGGAAATGCAGCATTTACTGGTGAATTTCAAAAATAAAAATAGATCATTATTTCCCCATAGCTGTGCCATATACAGTGCTCTGCACCGTTCACTGTGCCCCATAGCTGTGCCTTATACGGTGCTCTGCACCGTTCATTGTGCCCCCTAGCTGTGCCTTATACGGTGCTCTGCACCGTTCATTGTGCCCCCTAGCTGTGCCTTATACGGTGCTCTGCACCGTTCACTGTGCCCCCTAGCTGTGCCTTATACGGTGCTCTGCACCGTTCATTGTGCCCCATTGCTGTGCCATATACGGTGCTCTGCACCGTTCATTGTGCCCCCTAGCTGTGCCTTATACGGTGCTCTGCACCGTTCACTGTGCCCCCTAGCTGTGCCTTATACGGTGCTCTGCACCGTTCATTGTGCCCCATTGCTGTGCCATATACGGTGCTCTGCACCGTTCACTGTGCCCCATAGCTGTGCCATATACGGTGCTCTGCACCGTTCACTGTGCCCCCTAGCTGTGCCATATACGGTGCTCTGCACCGTTCATTGTGCCCCCTAGCTGTGCCTTATACGGTGCTCTGCACCGTTCATTGTGCCCCATTGCTGTGCCATATACGGTGCTCTGCACCGTTCATTGTGCCCCCTAGCTGTGCCATATACGGTGCTCTGCACCGTTCACTGTGCCCCCTAGCTGTGCCTTATACGGTGCTCTGCACCGTTCATTGTGCCCCCTAGCTGTGCCTTATACAGTGCTCTGCACCGTTCACTGTGCCCCCTAGCTGTGCCTTATACGGTGCTCTGCACCGTTCATTGTGCCCCCTAGCTGTGCCTTATACAGTGCTCTGCACCGTTCATTGTGCCCCCTAGCTGTGCCTTATACGGTGCTCTGCACCGTTCATTGTGCCCCCTAGCTGTGCCTTATACGGTGCTCTGCACCGTTCACTGTGCCCCATAGATGCTCCACATTAATCTGTGCTGCCGCTGCTGCTGCTGCAATAAAAAAAAAAAAACACATACTCACCTCCCTTGATTGCAGCTCCCGGCGTCTCGTTCCGGCGCCTCCATCTTCCCGGCGTCTCTGCTCTGACTGATCAGGCAGAGGGCGCCGCGCACACTGTATGCGTCATCGCGCCCTCTGCCTGATCAGTCAGAGAGCGCAGACGCCGGGAAGATGGAGGCGCCGGCCGGGAAGATGGAGCGGCGCCCGGCGGCTGGAACGAGGACAGGTGAATATAACATACTCACCTAGTCCTGGCGATCCTCGCGCTGTCCCCTCCTGTCTTCGGCGCTGCAGCTTCTTTCTCTATCAGCGGTCACCGGCACCGCTGATTAGAGAAATGAATAAGCGGCTCCGCCCCTATGGGAGGTGGAGCCGCTTATTCATTTCTGTAATGAGCGGTCCCACGTGACCGCTGAAGAGAGGAAGAAGCTGCAGCGCCGAAGCCCGTGGGACGGCAGGGACAGCGCGAGGATCGCTGGGACTAGGTAAGTATACCCCAGCGCCCTCACCCCCTCACCTGCCGACCCCACCGCTACCGTGACTCGAGTATAAGCCGAGGGGGGCACTTTCAGCCCTAAAATTTGGGCTGAAAATCTCGGCTTATACTCGAGTATATACGGTATATACTGTCTATATATATATATATATATATATATATATATATATATATATATATATATATATATATATGTCATTAGACACATATATGTATATATATTAATATTTATTCCAGCGCTATACAGCTTGAAAGCCGGTAATTCAATTACCGGCTTTTTCTTTCTCCTTCCTAAAAGCCGACATGATTTGAGACATGGTTTACATACAGTTAACCATGTCTTCTCTCCATTTTTTTTGCAGATTCCACACTACTAATGTCAGTAGAGTGTATCTGCAAAATTTGGCCGTTCTAGCTCTTAAAATAAAGGGTTAAATGGCGGAAAAAATTGGCGTGGGCTCCCGCGCAATTTTCTCCGCCAGAGTAGTAAAGCCAGTGACTGAGGGCAGATATTAATAGCCTGGAGAGGGTCCATGGTTATTGGCCCCCCCCCTGGCTAAAAATATCTGCCCCCAGCCACCCCAGAAAAGGCACATCTGGAAGATGCGCCTATTCTGGCACTTGGCCACTCTCTTCCCATTCCCGTGTAGCGGTGGGATATGGGGTAATGAAGGGTTAATGCCACCTTGCTATTGTAAGGTGACATTAAGCCTAATTAATAATGGAGAGGCGTCAATTATGACACCTATCCATTATTAATCCAATTGAATGAAAGGGTTAAATAAAACACAAACACAATATTTAAAATTATTTTAATGAAATAAAAACAATGGTTGTTGGAGTATTTTATTCTACGCCCAATCCAATCACTGAAGACCCTCGTTCTGTGAAAGAAAAAACATAATAAACCAACAATATACTTACCCTCCGCAGATCTGTAACGTCCAACGATGTAAATCCTTCTGAAGGGGTTAAAACATTTTGCAGCAAGGAGCTTTGCTAATGCAGGCTGCTCCTCGCTGCAAAACCCCGGGGAATGAGTCTAAATATAGATCAATGAGCTATATTTAGCTTCATTTGCGGTGAGGCGCCCTCTGCTGGCTGTTTATAGATCGTGGGAACTTGCCTAGAAAGCCTGGGAGCTCTCAAGGAAAGTTCCCACGATCTATGAACAGCCAGCAGAGGGCGCCTCACCGCAAATGAAGCTAAATATAGCTCATTGATCTATTTTTAGACTCATTCCCCGGGGTTTTGCAGCGAGGAGCAGCCTGCATTAGCAAAGCTCCTTGCTGCAAAATGTTTTAACCCCTTCAGAAGGATTTACATCGTTGGACGTTACAGATCTGCGGAGGGTAAGTATATTGTTGGTTTATTATGTTTTTTTACTCACAGAACGAGGGTCTTCAGTGACTGGATTGGGCGTAGAATAAAATACTCCAACAACCATTGTTTTTATTTCATTAAAATAATTTTAAATATTGTGTTTGTGTTTTATTTAACCCTTTCATTCAATTGGATTAATAATGGATAGGTGTCATAATTGACGCCTCTCCATTATTAATTAGGCTTAATGTCACCTTACAATAGCAAGGTGGCATTAACCCTTCATTACCCCATATCCCACCTCTACACGGGAATGGGAAGAGAGTGGCCAAGTGCCAGAATAGGCGCATCTTCCAGATGTGCCTTTTCTGGGGTGGCTGGGGGCAGATATTTTTAGCCAGGGGGGGGCCAATAACCATGGACCCTCTCCAGGCTATTAATATCTGCCCTCAGTCACTGGCTTTACTACTCTGGCGGAGAAAATTGCGCGGGAGCCCACGCCAATTTTTTCCGCCATTTAACCCTTTATTTTAAGAGCTAGAACGGCCAAATTTTGCAGATACACACTACTGACATTAGTAGTGTGGAATCTGCAAAAAAAATGGAGAGAAGACATGGTTTACTGTATGTAAACCATGTCTCAAATCATGTCGGCTTTTAGGAAGGAGAAAGAAAAAGCCGGTAATTGAATTACCGGCTTTCAAGCTGTATAGCGCTGGAATAATAATATATATACATATATGTGTCTACTGACATGTATATATATATACCTATTCTATGTGTACACATTTATTCTACCTATTGGACTGTAAGCTGTCAGTGTGATTTTACTGTACACCGCACTGAATTACCGGCTTTTCTCTCTAACAGCGCTGCGTATTTCTCGCAAGTCACACTGCTTGTCCGTGTGTAATCCGTATTTTTCACGCTTCCATAGACTTTCATTGGCGTATTTCTTGCGCAGTACGGTGACAAAAGCAGCATGCTGCGATTTTGTACGGCCGTAGAAAGCCGTATAATACTGATCAGTAAAATACGGCAGATAGGAGCAGAGGCATAGAGAATAATTGTGCCGTATTTTTTGCGAGTTTTACGGACGTAGTTTCTGCGCTCTTACGTCCGTAAAACTCGCAAGTGTGAAGCCGGCCTAAGTGTTTGCATTTTTCTGTTGTTACATTTACCATTGTGAGAGGAGTTTGCAGATGTTTTCCTCTGATTCTTCAATTGCAACTTATTAAAAAGTCGCAACATTTTTGTGTAGGAGTACTCCAGTGTACCCTAAGGCCGGCGTCACACTCGGCGTAAGACATTACGGAACGTATTATACGTCCGTAATACGCGCGTAATACGCCAAAATGTCTCCGTAATCTCTTTCCGTAGTTCTTGCGTAGCCTAGGTGTGGTCGCGTATTTTGCGCATGTACTGGTCCGTGTGTAATCCGTATGTGATCCGTATTGCGTTTTTGACACGCACCATCACAAAATGGACATTTAACGGTTTTCAGGCCTGCAAATCATTTAAACCATCATTACCAACACTATTTAAGCCCTCGACAACAGGTGTACCCCTCCCATATGCCCTATATGTTCTCTAGCATATTTTGGCTGTGTTACTTTGACCTTACAAACATGTCTGACCATGTGTATTTAAGCACAACTCAGCGGGTGTTGCTTCACTGGGTGTTGTCTCGTCGCTTTGGCCAGCCATATCCGGTCAATGCAGATCCGCGAAGGAGGAGACGAAGATTGTGGGTGCATCCTCTATTGACACAACGCCAGAGTAAAGGACATTTCCAGAGACTCTATTCAGCTTTGAGGGCCCATCCAGACAAATTATACCTGTATACTCGCATGTCCATCAGGACTTTTGACATGTTGATGGAGATGTTACGTCCTGGCCTCACCTATCAGGACACCTGGATGAGAAAAGCCATCTCTGCTGAGGAGCGTCTGCTCCTAACCTTACGGTATGTATTTTGACCTTTTATATTTTTGTATGTTTGCCAATGTGTTTTGTCCTACTATGTTTCAGTTACTTTACTTAGACATGAAGCCACAAGCACATTTCTAAAAATGTGGGTAATATTAGAGTATAGTAATAATGTGAAATGACCCTTTTTGCTTAGTCAATAATGACTGCGAAAATTAAATAGACACTTGTGTTTCTTCCTGTTTTCATATTCCTCATGTTTTGTTTTTTTTCCTTGTTTTGCAGCTTCCTGTCCACAGGCTTGTCCTATGCGGGTCTACACCTGGAGTTTCTCATTGGGCGTTCTACCATTTCAGTCATTGTTAGGACAACCTGTTCCCAAATATGGCTGAAACTTAACGAAGTTGTGATGCCGGAGCCAAAAATGGAGGATTGGGTCAAAATCGCCACTGGTTTCCAAAATAATTGTGACTTCCCTAACTGCATTGGAGCTGTGGATGGGAAACATATCAGGGTGCGTAAGCCGCCGAACTCTGGTTCCCAATTCTACAATTATAAGCAGTTTTTCTCTGTAGTTCTGTTAGCAGTTGCTGACAGCAACTACAGGTTTATAATTGTAGACATTGGGGCCTATGGCCGAACTGGAGACTCTAGGGTCTTCAATTCGTCCATAATGGGTCGGCGGCTACGTGACAACCAGTTGAACCTCCCACCACCACAACAACTCCCAGGCTCCAATGCGGAAGCAGTGCCTTTTGTTTTGGTTGGAGATGAGGCCTTCCAACTGACGAGGCACGTCATGAGGCCTTACCCCAGGCGCAACCTTGACCACCGGCGGAGGGTGTTTAATTTGAGACTTTCCAGGGCACGGAGACTGGTTGAGTGCGCCTTTGGAATTCTTGTAGCCAAATGGCGGGTTCTTCAGTCTGCAATTCAGCTGAGTGAGGCTTCAATCAATGAAGTGATCAAAGCCTGTGTAATTCTACATAATTTCACCCGAATACATGATTGTTCGTCTACTAATTTGCATAATCACGTCATGAACAATCATAGTAGGCCTACCCCATATGTCCCTCCTCCGCGACGTCCCCTTTCTGGACTAAAAGTTCGTGATGTGTTCACAAATTATTTTGTGAGTCCTCAGGGTGCCACTCCCTGGCAAGACTAGGCAATTTTGCATGTGTAATTTGTTATTGGCTTAAATTTTGGCATTACCAATGTGGAAAATATGTCTGCTGTGTTTAATTTGTTCACATATGGTTATGATCATATCATGTGTGTGTGAGGTAATAAGAATGAACAGAGTGCATACATAGTTTTTTTGGTAGTAACGGCAAATTTACTTTTTAAACTTGTTTTTAGATTTTGTTTTTTTTTTGGCATAACAAATCTTTGGCCAAAAAAAGTGCAACATTTTTTTTTGGGAACCAAAACACAAAGTAAAATAAAAACATTACAGCTTGCTTTTTAAGCCCAATCCAAACCTAATTTTGGAAAAAAAAAAAAGGTGTACCCAAAATTACAAGTCCTGGTACGTAGGAAGTGGAGAAGTGGATTGGTCTGTGTCAGCATCAGGTGGCCTTTGTAGGCCCAATTGTCCAGCAGCCTGTGCGGATGTTATAGTGGCCTGCGGGAAATTCTGCCTGCTCTGATGCTGGCCACTTTGATGAGTGGGGCCAGGATTTGGGAGATAACCCTGATGTTGCTGCCCATATGTGCGGGAATCATACCCCAACCCAAAATGACCATATTGTCCAAACCCCGGTTGGGACCAGCCTCCAGCACTGGGTCTGGACAAGTGGCCATATTGGGATGGGTGCTGATATCCTGCAATATGGTGCTGAGGTTGCCATTGTTGGTTAGTTGTGGGTTGGGGTGGAGGTGTTGGCTGACGTAGAGGGGGTGCTTCAGATCCCAGATTGTTGCGCATGCAGGCCTTGTAATCTCTGAGGCCGCAGAATATTATCAGGTGACATCTGCCACTGTTCAATCATCTGCATCAGATTGTATGGGTTATTTGGGGGGGTGCATGCGTCAATAAGGATCTGAAAACACCCTCTCAAACGCAGCCTCAACTCCCGCTCTATGGAGCGTAAATACTGGGCAAGGCTCCGTGTGAATCCCTCCTCCCCATCATCCTCTCGAACCCGGGCCAAATAGTTCATGACCCCAGCATCCACATTTCTCCTGCTTTGGCGAAGCTCTCTCCTGCGTCGTGCACGCTGGGGTCTGACTGCAGCCTGTGGGGATTGGTCCAGGGCAACAGTTGGGCTGCTGCTATTCCCAGGACATCCTGGCTAGGTGCTGGTGCTGCTGCTGCAGAAGAGAACTGTGGGGCCTCTTGGTTTTCTTCAGCTGCAGCTGGAGCTGGGTGGCCAGATGAGGAAGATGCTGTAGGTCTTGCGCCGGAGGGAGCAGCAGATGGACCAGCCACCTCTTCACCTTCTCCAACTGGGTCAATGACCAGTTCTGAGTCAGACCCTGTCTCCCTGTCAGTGAGGTTAGACTGAGTTCTGCAAAAGATAAATTTGGACAGTTACTATGTTATTTGGAATTATCTCTCAGCATTAAAAAATTAACCCAGTTTGAGATGTTTTTACTTACGGCCTGAGGTCCATGCTGGGGTTGAGAAACGTAAGCCGATCAAAGTAAATGTATTTTTTTTTTTTAGGAGGTGCCCCGGCTCCACTTTTCTCCCGCTGCTGCCTCTCCCTCCTATACTGGTCACGTATACTCCGCCACCTTGTTGTTACATCATCCACTGAAACAACAAAAAATACACACATTGCTTAGACCATTATGCAGAGTGCTCACACAAGGTGTAATGGAGGACACAGATTTACGGGTAGCATAGAAAGAGGCTTTTGTGGCTCACATTAAGCAAGAAATTTAACAAAAAAACACAATTATGAAGCAAGGCCACAAGGACAGAGTCAGCTAACCTCTATCCCAGAAAAACAAATTACTGGAAAACAATGTTAGTAAGGGCACACCTGTTCTAAACCTTCATGAAATCCATTTATCATATCCAGCACCATGTATATACTGCTTGGATTTATATTACCGTATATACTCGAGTATAAGCCGACCCGAGTATAAGCCGACCCCCCTAATTTTGCCACAAAAAACTGGGAAAACTTATTGACTCGAGTATAAGCCTAGGGTGGAAATGCAGCAGCTACCGGTGAATTTCAAAAATAAAAATAGATCATTATTTCCCCATAGCTGTGCCATATAGTGCTCTGCACCGTTCATATTTCCCCATAGGTGTGAACCATATAGTGCTCTGCACCGTTCATTGTGCCCCCTAGCTGTGCCATATACGGTGCTCTGCACCGTTCATTGTGCCCCATAGATGTGCCATATACGGTGCTCTGCACCGTTCACTGTGCCCCATAGCTGTGCCATATACGGTGCTCTGCACCGTTCACTGTGCCCCATAGCTGTGCTGTGCCATATACGGTGCTCTGCACCGTTCACTGTGCCCCATAGCTGTGCCATATACGGTGCTCTGCACCGTTCACTGTGCCCCATAGCTGTGCTGTGCCATATACGGTGCTCTGCACCGTTCACTGTGCCCCATACATAGCTGTGCTGTGCCATATACGGTGCTCTGCACCGTTCACTGTGCCCCATACATAGCTGTGCTGTGCCATATACGGTGCTCTGCACCGTTCACTGTGCCCCATAGCTGTGCTGTGCCATATACGGTGCTCTGCACCGTTCACTGTGCCCCATAGCTGTGCTGTGCCATATACGGTGCTCTGCACCGTTCACTGTGCCCCATAGCTGTGCTGTGCCATATACGGTGCCCTGCACCGTTCACTGTGCCCCATAGCTGTGCTGTGCCATATACGGTGCTCTGCACCGTTCATTGTGCCCCCTAGCTGTGCCTTATACGGTGCTCTGCACCGTTCATTGTGCCCCCTAGCTGTGCCTTATACGGTGCTCTGCACCGTTCACTGTGCCCCATAGATGTTCCACATAAATTTGTGCCGCCGCTGCCGCAATAAAGAAAAAAAAACACATACTCACCTCCCTTGATTGCAGCTCCCGGCGTCTCGTTCCGGCGCCTCCATCTTCCCGGCGTCTCTGCTCTGACTGATCAGGCAGAGGGCGCCGCGCACACTGTATGCGTCATCGCGCCCTCTGCCTGAACAGTCAGAGAGCAGAGACGCCGGGAAGATGGAGGCGCCGGCCGGGAAGATGGATCGGCGCCCGGCGGCTGGAACGTGGACAGGTGAATATAACATACTCACCTAGTCCTGGCGATCCTCGCGCTGTCCCCTCCTGTCCCCTCCTGTCTTCGGTGCCGCAGCTTCTTTCTCTATCAGCGGTCACCGGCACCGCTGATTAGAGAAATGAATAAGCGGCTCCGCCCCTATGGGAGGTGGAGCCGCTTATTCATTTCTGTAATGAGCGGTCCCACGTGACCGCTGAAGAGAGGAAGAAGCTGCAGCACAGAAGCCCGTGGGACGGCAGGGACAGCGCGAGGATCGCTGGGACTAGGTAAGTATACCTCAGCGCCCTCAGCCCCTCACCCGCCGACCCCACCGCTACCGTGACTCGAGTATAAGCCGAGGGGGGCACTTTCAGCCCAAAAATTTGGGCTGAAAATCTCGGCTTATACTCGAGTATATACGGTACTTTCAGGAAGAATTAATAAATTAAGGTTTAGCAATTCAAAGTAGTAAGGGCCTGCTGTTTAGCAAGAACATTACATTGCAAACATGGGTGTACTTACTTATTTGTCGCTGGGCAGCACGTGGCTGCTGGTCATACTGGGGGAAGAGGGAGCCACACACGCTCCTCCATGCAGCTTGTTTTACTGCCCTGTTCGCATAGTTGTGGTCTCTTTGGTCCCAGATTTCTGGCCTCTCCTGTATCAAAATGATCAGCATGTCTACATTGATTATGCTGGCCATGCTCAATCTCTCACTCCGTGGAGGCGTGCAGCAGACTTCCGGGTTCACTGTCTGGCTTTTTCAGCTAATTAGCATGTCTCACCTGCCTGATTGAGGGCTTTAGACAGTTCAGGACATCTGCCAGTGAGTAGCGTATTTCTCGCAAGTCACACGCATGGTCCGTATGCATTCCGTATTATACGCTCTCCCATAGACTTGCATTGGCGTATTTTTTGCGCAATACGCTGACAAACGCAGCATGCTGCGATTTTGTACGGCCGTAGAACGACGTATATTACGGATCCGTAATATACGGCTGATAGGACTAGACCCATTGAGAATCATTGTGCCGTATGTTTTGCGAGTTTTACGGACGTAGATTCTGCGCTCTTACGTCCGTAAAACTCGCATGTGTGACGCCGGCCTAATACAGATATACTGTACGACTGAAAAAAAATAAAAAATTGGGAAGATAGGGGAAAATTTTGCAACATTTTAGCGGAACATTAGAATTTTTCTTCTACAAAAAGTTGCAAAAAAGGTTAAATACAAAAATAAAGAGCATTTTTGGATTTTGCAAGGAAAAAAAGGGACTAAAAATAAACTGCAAATGATAAATCCAGTGTAAAGTGTTCTCCTGCTGAAACCTCCAGGAATCAGTTGTAGAAACCAAACAGTAAATGGTTAGATTTCCTGCAGCGCCTCCAGAGGAGAAATGAAGCATTACATTGTGTCATTAATCACTTGCCTATGTAATACAGGGGAAGTTGGGCCCTCCAGAAAGAGAGAGACGCTTTTTACATTAGTCTGGCCAAGAAAAAAGGACCCCTTTAATAACTCAGAACTAACTAATAAGGTGTATGGAAATAGGTTTTCTAAATGGTAAAATCCCCTTAAATACGTTCTCCAACTTTGTTTTTAAACCAACAGAAAATAGTATAAAATGGTAAAAAAAAAAAAGAAAATACAGTTTAATTTTTCCTTTCCCCTAATTATGCAGCAGTCCGCTCAGTCTTTACTTATAAACACTCAGTATGTGACCACTGCAGCCAATCAGTAGCCACAGTAGTCACACAGCATCATGACTCCTACCGCTGACCACAAAGAAACAATAAACAGAAACATAATTTTTTTTATTTAGTTTAAACGATTTGCAATTTTGTATTTGATTTGTTTTTAATTGTAAACATCGTGAACCTAAAAACCTCATTATGGTAAAATGGTGAAGATCCCCGAAATATGGGTTCACTATGGGTGACTTGTCACTATAAGAGGGCAGAGCTGTGACTTGTCACTACTAGAGGGCAGAGCTGTGACTTGTCACTACTAGAGGGCGGAGCTGTGACTTGTCACTACTAGAGGGCGGAGCTGTGACTTGTCACTACTAGAGGGCGGAGCTGTGACTTGTCACTACTAGAGGGCAGAGCTGTGACTTGTCACTACTAGAGGGCAGAGCTGTGACTTGTCACTACTAGAGGGCAGAGCTGTGACTTGTCACTACTAGAGGGCGGAGCTGTGACTTGTCACTACTAGAGGGCTGAGCTGTGACTTGTCACTACTAGAGGGCGGAGCTGTGACTTGTCACTACTAGAGGGCGGAGCTGTGACTTATCACTACTAGAGGGCGGAGCTGTGACTTATCACTACTAGAGGGCGGAGCTGTGACTTATCACTATGTGGCACCCCTAGGGGTATTTGCCACAAAAATAGTTACTGACAGTAAATACAAATACTAAAATAGCAAGACTGCACTACCACCTCCGGCCAGAAGGGGGAGCTCCAGAGACTCCCCTTGATCCATTCTGGTCTGAGAGAAGAAATGGCAGTTGGGCTAAGGAGCTGAAAGTGAGAGGTCATACAGCTGAATTTCTAACAGTCCTGTGACTGTTTCCAGGCCTAAATCACCGGCCTGAGGAGAAGAGGGATAGAGAAAAAGGACATTGTGAGAACCGGGTAGCATTAATCACTACCCAGAACAGGCGCAAAGACGGATACCGGATCCGTGGCTGTATTCATTATATATAATACAGCAACCGGAAAAACGTGAGGTGATATCAGCTTCACTAGGGCCGGACGCAGCAACAGACACAGAGTTCAGTGGTACTCCCAGAGGGGGTAAACCGATAAAAGGACTCGGGTTGCCCGTCGAACCAGGACCCGGAGGGGACAGATTGGGCCGGCAGCCAGTTCACATACAGCAGCAGGGCCACACAGAAATTGCGCACAATAAGAGGCGAAGACCCCGGCAGGGTCAAAGTAACTCAGAGTTCCCATACAGACTCCGGTGACAGGACTGGTTGTAAATCCTTTTATGTTAAAGTAAACTGGTTAAACGTTTCAGTGCCTCAGTCTTTCATTTGGACAATAGCCATCTATCCAGGATCGGGATCGTCACCGCTGGGAGAATCTGCTGCTGATCAAGTAAGTGCCTGTCCCCTCATGATACCCCTTACACTGTGCATTGCCTGAGGCCACAGCACCGGGTCAAGCCACCCGTGACATCCCCCTCAAGAGACAGACTCCATTGGTCCGGTGCTGGGTATCCCGGTCTCCTGGGCGTCACAATTGGCGTCACGAACAGGATCTAGCCAGCCCTTATACCGGGTATTGTGTGCCGTGATTGGAGCCCAAAACTGTGAAAACTGGGATGAAAAATCTTGAAAATTGACTTTATTAAAGAAAAATCCATTCCCCATTGAAAACTATTGAAAGTGACTTTCCCCATTGGTTATAATGGAGTAAAGATGGCCGCCATCCTCTGAGGTAATCACTTCATAACCGTTAGGCACGAGACTGTTAATTGAGCTACGCCATCACCTGAGCCCCAGTCTAACTGAAAAACTTCAGAATCCGCCATTACAGAGCGCGGTGGGTGGGAGCAGCAGGGGGCGTGTCATTGTGGGCGGCACCAAGCTGAGCGCTCTGACATCAGAGCAAGGGGAAAATCGATCCTGCTGCACAGCGGAACGAATCTACACTATCCCGACGGAAGCGGAGGACCGGAAGGGTCCGGATTAACTAAGGGGGCACAGTATGTCGCAGCACGGAGACGCCGCAGCACCCGGCAACGCTAATGCAGCTAAAAGACAGAGTGTCAATAGAGAGTCCGGCAGCGCAGCGGTGCAAGGAGTGGCGCCCATCATGCCGGTGCTGATGCCATATACCCCGGGTGGCCCGTGGCTTCCAATGTATGAAGGTGAGCCTAATACCCTTGACGATTTCAGAGAAAAGATGCTGGCCCATTTTGACATGTTCCCTGTGGGTGAAGTTCAGCGTGTTAGTCTCCTGATGATGCAGTTAAGTGGCCATGCTAAGCGAGAAGTCACAGCATGGGCAGCTGATCTAAAAGGCACTGTTGAACGCATATTTGCTGGATTAAAAGCTACATTTGAAACCACGGCCAGCAGCAAAGCTAAAATACGATTCTTTAGTTGCAAACAAAAAGCTAATGAGGGCGTGAGAGACTTTGCCTTAAACCTGCAGGAAGCCCTTAAATCACTTACACTGGCTGAACCCATTTTTAACACCGGAGCGGATAAACTGCTAAGAGATCAATTTATTGAGGGACTCTACACCCCTTCTCACCGGGGGCATGTGAGCATGCTTGTTTTTAAGAACCCTGAATTGACATTTGCCCAATTAAAGGAGAGCGCTATACGTCTCCAGCTGGCAGAGGCACCTCGGGATCAGGATCCAGCGCAACCCATGGCAGAGGCACCTCAACAACAGGGAGTGCCAGTGACATCAGCTATGTCTGGGGCCATTGCAAAGCCCCTGGGGCCCAGTACTAATGAGGCTCTTCAACAAAAGCTTGACTCTTTAGCTGATGTTGTTGCTTCAATGGCTAAAACCATGCAGGAGATGAGAGGACACAAGATGGAGTTGGCAAACTGTAGAGAGGATGTTCCATGGATGGGACCCCGGAGATACCCGACATGGAGAGGACGACCCCGCGACCGCTACCAACCGGATGGACAGCCCATTTGCCGCCGTTGCCAGCAGCCGGGCCACTTTGCACGAGATTATGATTTAAACGGGAATCCCCTGGGAATGCGGGCCGCTTCGCAGGAATGAACTTTCAAGGCCCAACACCCTGGCACGACAGGTACATCGGAGGACGACCCATTATCCCTATCGTGCTGGACGGAATTCCCCTCAACGCTTTGCTGGACACAGGTTCCCAGATTTCATCTATACCGTATATCCTTTATAAGAGGTACTGGGCTGATGCAGATATTGATAAAGGGCCCTCTGATGTTGAACTAGATATATGGGCCAGTAATGGTAAGTTGGTACCGAAACTAGGATTCAGGGAGATGACCATAAAGATTGGTAAAGTAGAACTGAAGAAACAGGGTATAATTGTTGTTGATGTTGACCGGCGGAACTGTGAACCAACTGTATTGATAGGAATGAATGTGTTAGAGAACTGCTTTTCCGAAGTAATTTCTGTCTTACAGCAAATTGCTGAAACTGCCCAATCCTGCCAGCAGAGAGTTCTCCGGAGGGAAATAAAAGTATTGATGTTAAGGCAACAGGTAGAAGTTGCAGGTGGAGAAATCGGCAGTGTGAGGGTAAGTGATCCAACATCTATTGTAATCCCACCAAAAACAGAAATGCTGGTATGGTGTAGAGCAGCCATTGGTACTAAGGGACGAGATTATCAAGCCTTAATAGAACCAGTGTACACCGACAGCAGGCCCACTATACTCACAGCACGAGGGATAGTCGAGGTACACCGGGGACGAGTGCCGGTACGACTTTTGAACTGTGGAGAGGAAGAGGTCACTTTGCCAAGGTATGCTACAATGGCAAAGCTATATACTGTTGACAACAATGCCATCACAACCATTGAGCCCTTAGAACCAACCTGTCAGGTGGAAGGCAATGGCTCAGATGGAGAAATGGAGGATTGGTGCCAACAGCTACACGTGGGCATAAATTCAACACCTACCCATCAAAAACAAGGGGTGTATAGGCTAGTGACGGAATATGAACAAGTCTTCAGTAAACACCCATTGGACTTCGGACGGATAGAAGGGGTAGAACACACAATCCCCACAGGTGACCATCCCCCAATAAAAGAAAGATATAGACCCATACCGCCCGCTCACTATCAATGTGCAAAAGATATGCTGAGGGAAATGAAACAGGCCGGGGTAATAAGAGACAGCTGTAGCCCCTGGGCGGCCCCTCTAGTGATTGTCAAAAAAAAGGACGGAACCATGAGAATGTGCGTAGACTACCGGAAGATTAATAACATCACCCATAAAGACGCCTACTCCTTGCCTAGGATAGAAGAGTCCTTAACTGCTTTGAAATCTGCTAATTATTTTTCCACCTTAGACTTAACAAGCGGGTATTGGCAAGTCCCTGTGGCTGAGAGAGATAAGGAAAAGACGGCATTCACCACACCAATGAGTCTATGTGAATTTAATCGCATGCCGTTCGGACTCTGCAACGCATCCGGTACCTTCCAGCGGCTGATGGAATGCTGCCTCGGACACAAGAACTTCGAGACCGTCCTCCTGTACCTAGATGATGTGATCGTCTACTCAAAGACTTACGAACAACACTTAATAGACCTGGCAGAAGTGTTCGAAGCCTTATCCAGGTATGGCATGAAAGTCAAGCCATCCAAATGTCACCTTCTCAAGCCAAAGGTACAGTACCTGGGACACATCGTGAGTTCGGAGGGAGTAGCACCAGATCCCGAGAAAATAAGCGCCATAAGGGATTGGCCAAGACCTACCAGCGCAAAAGAAGTGAGACAATTCCTGGGATTGGTGGGTTACTATCGCAGATTTATAAAAGGATTTACCAAGTTGGCAGCACCCTTGCAAGACACCTTGGTAGGGCAGACGAAGAAACCTTCAAACCGAAACCCTCCTTTTCAGTGGAACGACGAAAGGGAAGACTCCTTTGAACAACTAAAGAAGGCACTAACTGGAGAAGAGGTTCTGGCATACCCAGATTACCATCAACCTTTCATCCTCTACACCGATGCCAGTAATGTGGGACTAGGAGCGGTGCTGTCACAAAAGCAAGAAGGTCGGGAGAAAGTCATCGCCTTTGCAAGTAGAAAGCTCCGGCCTACTGAAAGAAATTCAGAAAATTACAGCTCCTTCAAATTGGAACTACTGGCAGTAGTTTGGGCTGTGACGGAGCGTTTCAAACACTATCTGGCCGCTGCAGAATTTATTGTCTATACTGACAACAATCCGTTGACCCACCTGGACACAGCCAAATTAGGTGCGTTAGAACAGCGATGGATAGCCCGGTTATCTAATTACAACTTCATAATCAAGTATCGAGCAGGTCGCAAGAATGGAAATGCCGATGCCCTATCCCGGATGCCACACTTGAGAGATGTAGAAGAGGAAACGGGGGAGCTTGAAGAAATTGAACTACCAGCCTTCCATCGTCCCAAGGCAAAACATCATCAGTCAAGTACCTATCAGAAACAACAAGAGGTGAATTTTAATCCATTAGCACACCATAGATGGGCTGACACCCAAGACAGCAATCTGGCTGTGAAGTTGGTGAAGGAACTGTTAACTGAGCAAAGTGCATATCCCGATGAGGATGCCCCAGAAGAGACGCATCAACTCTGGAAAGAGAGAGGCAAAATGTTCCTGTATCAAGGGAAGCTCTGTAGAAGGTACACCAATCCGAAAACACATGAATTGGTTTGGCAGATTATTGTGCCTAAACAAGATGTGAAGATGGTCCTCGAAGCTTACCATAATGGTGCTGGTCACTTCGGTTGGAAAAAGTTAGAAGTACTTCTAAGAGAAAGATTTTATTGGGTCGGGATGAGAAAATCAATCGAACAGTGGTGCAGAAATTGTGGCCCGTGTAACCTCAGAAGAAACGATCAAAAGAACCAAAGAGCACCACTGCAGCCCATAATCACCAAACAACCACTTGAACTTGTAGCCATGGACCACGTGAAGTTGACACCAAGCCGGTCCGGCTATGTCTATGCCTTGACCATCGTGGACCATTATTCACGTTTCTTGGTAGTAGTACCCGTAAAAGATCTGACAGCAAAAACAGCAGCCAAAGCGTTCCAAACGTACTTTTGTAGACCCCATGGATATCCGGAACAGGTTCTCACCGACCAAGGCACAGCCTTTGAATCAGAGATCTTCAGAGAATTCTGTAATATGTATGGTTGCAAAAAGATCCGGACGACGGCCTATCATCCACAAACAAACGGCTTATGCGAGAAGATGAACCATATTGTAATAGACCTACTAAAGACTTTACCTGAGACAGAAAGGAATCAATGGCCAGAGAAATTGCCTGACTTGGTGGATCTGTATAATCATGTCCCGGTGAGCTCCACCAACTGCACCCCAGCTTACCTTATGCGTGCAAGACCCGGCCAATTACCAATCGATCTAGAAATGGGAATTCTGAAACCAGACGCAGAAGTTCAAGACTCCAATTGGGATATCATACGGCAAAAGCAGTATCGCCAAGTGCAAGAGAGTGTGGAAAGAAGCCTTCAGCAAACTAGAGAAAGACAAGAGCGAACTTTCAACCAGAATGCTCTAGCGACCCCATTAAGACCGGGTGACCAAGTGCTCAAGAGAAATCGTCGAACCAATAAACTGGACAATCAGTGGGAAGCCGTACCCTACACAGTTTTACCAACAAGAATGGATAATCCTAAAATGTGTCTCATTAGCAAAAACGGAGGCTTAACATCTGTATTAGTGTCAAGAGACAATCTTAAATTGTGTCCGGAAGCATTGAAAGAGCCAGAAGTTGTCCAGCCAGAATCAGAAGTTATTCAACCCATACAGGTTCAACCAGTAAAGGAAAAAGAAGAGGAAATGTATCACACCTGTATAGGAGACTTTCCCAAAACCCTACTAACATACCATAGTGCAGTAGTGGTTCCCATGGTGGCCTTTTACCCAACACCGAACCCAATACCAGAAGTCCCAAGACAGGAAGAGGCTGACCCCGTACTACAGGAGGTTCCAGGCCAGGAAGAACAGATTCCTGATCAGAGTAATCCCATTCACGGTGGACTTGCCAACTCCATAGTCGTGGAATTATCTTTAGCAGAGCGGGCAGATACTACATCCGCAGTAGACAGTAGTACACCACATGAAGAGATACCGCTATTACGTAGATCACAGCGTAGTACCTAGGGTCAATTACCGGCCAGGTATGCAGATTACCAATTATAAAACTATAGTCATTGTTATCATTCTGCAACGTTTAAGCCCAGTACCTACAGAGACTTGTCTGTATGAACTTCTTGCATATTCTTGAACTTGTTATCAGCCCGGAGGCACTAAATCAAAGCTCCGGAAAGACTGCTTTTTGAACTTTGCTTTTTGCTCTTTTTGAACTTTCTTTAGACTTTATATTGACAACTTCGTTGGAAAAATGGAACTAAATTCCTGGACACAAAGTGCAGTGCCTTTCCTAGTACCTTCAAGGATAGGACTGTATTAATGGACACTATTTGAAGTGACTTTTTACAGAACTCTATTTTTGTTTCCTTGAGTGGTTTTTGTAACTTTTCATTTTTAAGACTCTGTACATATTAATTGTTATTTCAAAATGTTATTGTCCCACAGTCCCGGAGTACTGTTCTTAACTAAGGGGGAATGTGGCACCCCTAGGGGTATTTGCCACAAAAATAGTTACTGACAGTAAATACAAATACTAAATTAGCAAGACTGCACTACCACCTCCGGCCAGAAGGGGGAGCTCCAGAGACTCCCCTTGATCCATTCTGGTCTGAGAGAAGAAATGGCAGTTGGGCTAAGGAGCTGAAAGTGAGAGGTCATACAGCTGAATTTCTAACAGTCCTGTGACTGTTTCCAGGCCTAAATCACCGGCCTGAGGAGAAGAGGGATAGAGAAAAAGGACATTGTGAGAACCGGGTAGCATTAATCACTACCCAGAACAGGCGCAAAGACGGATACCGGATCCGTGGCTGTATTCATTATATATAATACAGCAACCGGAAAAACGTGAGGTGATATCAGCTTCACTAGGGCCGGACGCAGCAACAGACACAGAGTTCAGTGGTACTCCCAGAGGGGGTAAACCGATAAAAGGACTCGGGTTGCCCGTCGAACCAGGACCCGGAGGGGACAGATTGGGCCGGCAGCCAGTTCACATACAGCAGCAGGGCCACACAGAAATTGCGCACAATAAGAGGCGAAGACCCCGGCAGGGTCAAAGTAACTCAGAGTTCCCATACAGACTCCGGTGACAGGACTGGTTGTAAATCCTTTTATGTTAAAGTAAACTGGTTAAACGTTTCAGTGCCTCAGTCTTTCATTTGGACAATAGCCATCTATCCAGGATCGGGATCGTCACCGCTGGGAGAATCTGCTGCTGATCAAGTAAGTGCCTGTCCCCTCATGATACCCCTTACACTGTGCATTGCCTGAGGCCACAGCACCGGGTCAAGCCACCCGTGACATCCCCCTCAAGAGACAGACTCCATTGGTCCGGTGCTGGGTATCCCGGTCTCCTGGGCGTCACAACTACTAGAGGGCGGAGCTGTGACTTGTCACTACTAGAGGGCGGAGCTGTGACTTGTCACTACTAGAGGGCGGAGCTGTGACTTGTCACTACTAGAGGGCGGAGCTGTGACTTATCATTACTAGAGGGCGGAGCTGTGACTTATCACTACTAGAGGGCAGAGCTGTGACTTGTCACTACTAGAGGGCGGAGCTGTAACTTATCACTACTAGAGGGCGGAGCTGTGACTTGTCACTACTAGAGGGCGGAGCTGTGACTTGTCACTACTAGAGGGCGGAGCTGTGACTTGTCACTACTAGAGGGCAGAGCTGTGACTTGTCACTACTAGAGGGCTGAGCTGTGACTTGTCACTACTAGAGGGCGGAGCTGTGACTTGTCACTACTAGAGGGCAGAGCTGTGACTTATCACTACTAGAGGGCGGAGCTGTGACTTGTCACTACTAGAGGGCGGAGCTGTGACCTGTCACTACTAGAGGGCGGAGCTGTGACTTGTCACTACTAGAGGGCGGAGCTGTGACCTGTCACTACTAGAGGGCAGAGCTGTGACTTATCACTACTAGAGGGCAGAGCTGTGACTTATCACTACTAGAGGGCGGAGCTGTGACTTGTCACTAATAGTGAGTGGAGCTGTGACTTGTCACTACTAGAGGGCAGAGCTGTGACTTATCACTACTAGAGGGCGGAGCTGTGACTTGTCACTACTAGAGGGCAGAGCTGTGACTTGTCACTACTAGAGGGCGGAGCTGTGACTTGTCACTACTAGAGGGCAGAGCTGTGACTTATCACTACTAGAGGGCGGAGCTGTGACTTGTCACTACTAGAGGGCAGAACTGTGACTTGTCACTACTAGAGGGCGGAGCTGTGACTTATCACTACTAGAGGGCGGAGCTGTGACTTGTCACTACTAGAGGGCTGAGCTGTGACTTGTCACTACTAGAGGGCAGAGCTGTGACTTGTCAGTACTAGAGGGCGGAGCTGTGACTTGTCAGTACTAGAGGGCGGAGCTGTGACTTGTCACTACTAGAGGGCGGAGCTGTGACTTGTCACTACTAGAGGGTAGAGCTGTGACTTGTCAGTACTAGAGGGCAGAGCTGTGACTTGTCACTACTAGAGGGTGGACCTGTGACTTGTCACTACTAGAGGGCGGAGCTGTGACTTGTCACTAGAGGGCAGAGCTGTGACTTGTCAGTACTAGAGGGTGGACCTGTGACTTGTCACTACTAGAGGGCTGAGCTGTGACTTGTCACTAGAGGGCTGAGCTGTGACTTGTCACTACTAGAGGGCAGAGCTGTGACTTGTCACTACTAGAGGGCGGAGCTGTGACTTGTCACTAGAGGGCTGAGCTGTGACTTGTCACTACTAGAGGGCAGAGCTGTGACTTGTCACTAGAGGGCAGAGCTGTGACTTGTCACTACTAGAGGGCTGAGCTGTGAATTGTCACTACTAGAGGGCTGAGCTGTGACTTGTCACTACTAGAGGGCAGAGCTGTGACTTGTCACTAGAGGGCTGAGCTGTGACTTGTCACTACTAGAGGGCGGAGCTGTGACTTGTCACTAGAGGGCTGAGCTGTGACTTGTCACTACTAGAGGGCTGAGCTGTGAATTGTCACTACTAGAGGGCAGAGCTGTGACTTGTCACTAATAGTGGGCGGAGCTGTGACTACCTGTTATTTATTTTCATGAGAAGGAAGCTGGTTGTCACCCTAAATATGGAAACTTTGCAAATGTAGAATTTACTGGCTGGATCTCTTCATTGTGTAATGAGCATCTGCTCCGACCCCCAGCGGTAAACCAAGGATTCTATAACAAATAGTAAAAGCTTTGGAGACTTTATGATAGAGTTGCGCTTTAAGGATTTTTCCTATTTCTCCATACAAGCCTGCACTTGCCATCAAAGCCCTCGGAGATGTTCTTTTTCCAGCTCCTGTCATCCCTTTGTACAGTAAATTGCAGTTTAGTTGCATCTTCTACCCGGTAACCTATAATCTACTGCGGAGACGCACTGAGTAAGGACATTATTTCGGTTTTATCCTAGGCGATTTGTCCAAATCCACCACATCAATCATCCTGGTGGTGTCCCGTGTCACTGTCAGAATGGCCTGTGACTGACGGCAAAGGGAAAGGTTCAGACGCGCAGAAACCTCTCTACAGATGTAGCAGGGCTGAGTTTGTCACGGGAATGCAGGTCGGATCACATCATATTCTTATCTCACTCCGCTATCTCAATACATACCATACATCACGTAGTTCGATGAATTAACCCTTTAATTTTTGTGCTTCCATTTTTTCTCCCCTTCTTCCAAGAGCCATAACTTTTATTTAGCCATATCGGGGCTTGTTTTACTGCATGACAAGTTGCGGTTTTGAGTGACCTCATTCAGGCGATCTAATAACCATGTATAAGTATATAAGGGGACAATACAAATATCTCGCTGAGGATCTGTTTATACCAAGGAAGGTGACGGGCACAAGGGGGCATTCTTTGCGTCTGGAGGAGAGAAGGTTTTTCCACCAACATAGAAGAGGATTCTTTACTGTTAGGGCAGTGAGAATCTGGAATTGCTCGCCTGAGGAGGTGGTGATGGCGAACTCAGTCGAGGGGTTCAAGAGAGGCCTGGATGTCTTCCTGGAGCAGAACAATATTGTATCATACAATTATTAGGTTCTGTAGAAGGACGTAGATCTGGGGATTTATTATGATGGAATATAGGCTGAACTGGATGGACAAATGTCTTTTTTCGGCCTTACTATGTTACTATGTTACTATTTTACTGTATAATGTATTAAATCCAAATAAAAAAAATTAAATTCAAGTTAGGGGGAAATGGGAAAAAATATGTAGGTCTGCACTTGTTTTTTTGGATTCTGCCGTTATGTTGTCTGCAGTAGCGTAACTAAAGTACAATGAGCTCTGATGCAAAATTTGGACCTGGGCCCCCACCTGCATGTTGGTCACATGTCTGGGCCCTTGTAGCTTTCTAGATCCTATAAAGTCATGCATGTTCATCTGTCGTCCCTGTTACAGAACCCCCAGCACCAAGAATATGTTATGCAGTATATATTATGTATAATAGGTTCCATGTGAAATGCATCAGTCCACTGGCTGCGCCCCTGGTCAGAGGGGACAAGATATTCTCCTTCTGACCTCCCCCACCTTTGTAATTCCCACAGTAAATAGCGGCAGGCTCCGGCCCCCTGCGGCTATTGTAATGTATATCTGGCCTGCTTTTCCTATTGGCCTGTCCTGTGTATCTGTGTTATATATTCTGTGTGCTGTGAATAAAGTGTGTTCTTTTAGACTGGAAATACGTGGAGTAGCAGTCAGCTTTTATATGCTCTCACGTAATCAAGGAATTCGAGCCAGCGTCCTTCATTCAGAATCCAGCAAAAGCAGAGTGGACCTCCTGAAGCACGGGGGGTGCTGAAAGAGGTACTACAGCACAGTAGACCCCTTACACTGGTGGCAGACAGCGGGATATGATACCCCTTCTACAGGAGGAAAGGAATGAATGGAAAACAACTACCAGAAGTTAAAGAGGACTACATTAAAAGATCTGGTGGAAGCCTGAGGGTTAATCGCCAGCAACAAAACAAAAGCGGATTTGATAGCAGCCATGATGGAACACGACAGTGCAGCGCCCCCCAATGTGAACGTGGAGGAGACTGAATTCCAGAGGGATGTAAAGAACAGACTGGCGTTCTATGGCCCAAACCCTGCAGTAGAGATCATACGAGAGGTGATGGCTGATGTGCGTACTGATCTGAAGGAAGAGATGGCCGAGCGGACCAGGATAGAGCTAACCAAGATGGAGATGGCAGAGCGGACCAAAGTGGAGCTGGCCAAGATGGAGATGGCAGAGCGGAGAGAGGAGAGTCAGCGAGCAAAGGGAGCTCTGGCCTCCGCCCAGGTACCTTCAACCGTAAGCCACAAAAAGATCCAGTATAATGCCTTCCGACAGTTGGGGGAGGCAGAGGAAGACATTGATGGCTTTCTGCAGGACTTTGAGCGGCAGTGTGCCCTTCATCAAGTGAAGCCGGAGGAACGGGTTCAGATTCTGGCCAGCAAGCTGACAGGCCGGGCAGCGGACGCCTATCGCACGGTACCTGATGAGGACTGTATGGACTATGAGCGGATCAAAGAAGTGATCTTGGCCCGGTATGCGCTGACATCAGAGGCATACCGAAAAAAGTTCCGCGGACTTATAAAACGAGTAACCGATACTCACGCTGAATGGGCCTGTAAATTACGGCGGTCACTGCTACAGTGGGTACAAGGGAGCCAAGCAACCACTAAGGAGGACGTCCTCCAGCTCTTCTTGTTAGAACGATTCTTTAATGGACTAAACCCCGAGACACAGGAATGGCTTCGGGACAGGCGGCCAATGACTCTTGAGGAAGCCGCTCGTCTGGCCGATGAACATCATGACGCCAGGAGGCCTCAGTTGTCCGGATCAAAGATGGTCACTAGGGGTCCGCCCATGAACCTGGAGGGCCCCAAACCACCGAAGATTGTAGGGGGACCAGCTAGAAACCCGGCCTACCACAGTCCCCCTGGGGCGCGATGCCACACCTGCCGTCAGCTGGGCCACCTGCAAAGACAATGTCCCAACCGGACTCAGCATACCCAGTGGCCAAAGGCGGGAACAGCTACCTTCCGCCGGGCCGCTGTACACTGCTACCAAGGCGAAGCTGACCCGGCATTGGGGGCTACAACTAACCAAGGGGTGGAAGACATGGAGGAAGTGCTGCATGAAGTAGACCCCGTACAGGCAGCCTGGGCAGATAATCGACAACAGCATCAACAGGTCGTGTGGGTTAATGGGAAACGCATGCAGGGACTAAGAGATTCCGGAGCAACTTTGACCCTTGTGAAGCCTCATCTCGTCCGGGACCAAGAGAAGACGGACCAGACAGTGGCAGTCCGTGTAACAGGGGGAGCCATACATCGACTACCCACTGCCAGGATTCACCTGAACTGGGGAGTTGGGGATGGCCTTGTTGAGGTCGGCTTGATGAAGGATTTGCCTGCAGACGTTTTGCTGGGAAATGACTTGGGGCCCATGTTCTCTGCCTTTTCGGTTGCCCCTCTGGCTGAGACATATCCTGTGACCACCCGGAGACAAGCTCGAGCTGCAGAGGCGGAATCACACTCAGAGGAGGCCCAGGTAAGACATCCCAGCCCTACATGTATGCCCATAGCCAGACACATTTCTTGGGCCACCCCAGATGAATTTAAGAGGGAGTTACTTGAGGATCCTTCATTGGAGGGATATCGTGGGAAGGCACAGGAGGGGAGAGGGGTACTGGAAGGGGAACAGTTTATATGGAAGCAGAGACTCCTCTACCGGATCACAGAGCAGCACCACACAGGGACGAGCCCCACTATAAAACGACAGCTGGTAGTTCCAAGAAGTATAAGCAGGAATTACTGCGAATCTCTCATGACATACCCTTCGCCGGGCACTTCGGCGTCAGTCGCACCAGGCGTCGTCTGACATAAAACTTCTTTTGGCCGGGGGTAACCTATGATGTTCGTCAATACTGCCAGACCTGTGACAGTTGCCAGCGCATTGGCAAGAGGGGAGATCGATGCACGGCCAAATTACGCCCCCTCCCTATTGTGGAGGAACCATTTAGCCGAGTAGCGGTCGATCTGATAGGGCCGTTAGCCAAACCCAGTCCGTCAGGGAAAAGGTATATATTGACAGTGGTAGATTATGCCACACGGTATCCAGAGGCGGTTGCGTTACCTAACATACTGGCAGAGACGGTGGTGGCTGCCCTGCTCCAGGTTTTCTCACGGGTTGGATTTCCACGGGAGATTATCTCAGACCAGGGTACCCAGTTTACAGCAGAGGTGACCAACCAACTGTGGAAACTGTGCGGCGTAAAGTCCATTAGAAGCGCCCCGTACCACCCGCAAACCAATGGGTTGTGTGAACGCTTTAACGGGACATTAAAACAACTCATTGGGACTTTTACCAGGACCTACAGGGACTGGGAGAAATTCTTGCCTCACCTCCTGTTTGCCTATCGAGAGGTGCCCCAAGAGTCCACGGGGTTCTCCCCATTCGAACTGGTATACAGGAGACGGGTAAGGGGACCCCTAGACTTAGTGCTAGAACACTGGGAAGAGGAGGGCATCATAGAAGGGGTACCTATTGTACCCTATGTGCTGGAATTCTGGGACCGCCTACAGGAGCTGACCCAGGCTGTACGTGGGAACATGCAGGTGGCCCAGCGGCGCCAGCGCGTATGGTACGATCGGAGGGCCAGAGAGCGCACCTTGGAAATTGGGCAGAAGGTCCTGGTGTTAGAGCCCACTAGGCAGAACAAGTTCCAAGCTGCATGGCAGGGGCCCTACCAGGTAGTGGGGAAAATAGCCGACACCACCGATAATGTCGCCGATTGTGACGACCCCAGGGTTATCCGCATGTTCCACGTGAATATGCTGACGCCCTATCGGGAGCGCCCTGAAGAGGTAGTGGCCATCTGTGCACCTGAAGCAGAGGATTTAGCTGGACTTCCCTTGCCTGATGTCTTAGGGGAGAGGACTCAGTCTAAAACATGGGACCAGGTACACTGGGGTGAAGACTTAGGTCCCCGGGAGAGACAGCAGGCGGAGGAGTTGTTGAGGCAGCGACAGAGGATGTTTTCGGGGAAACCGGGGTACACTCACCTGGCACAACACAAGGTTGAGACCCAGGATCAGACCCCCCTGCGACAACCCCCCTTCTGCGTCCCTGAGTCTGTACGAGAAGGGATGCGACAAGAGATACAAGAGATGTTGCGTTTAGGGGTCATTGAAGAGTCAGATAGTCCCTGGGCATCCCCCGTAGTGTTAGTGCCCAAGAAGGATGGGACTACACGGTTTTGTGTAGACTATCGTAAGCTCAATGAGAAAACAGTGACGGATGCGTATCCCATGCCACGTGTGGATGACTTGTTAGACCGGCTGGCAGGGGCAAAGTATTTGATCACCATCGATCTATGCAAAGGCTACTGGCAGATTTCCCTTAATCCTGATGCTATTCCCAAGTCGGCATTTGTCACCCCGTTTGGCTTATTCCAGTTTCGAGTTATGCCATTCGGGATGAAGAATGCCCCGGCGACCTTCCAGAGGCTGGCTGACCGGCATCTGGATGGTCTCCAGGACCATGGGTGTGCCTACCTGGATGACATCGCCATCTACAGCGCGACATGGGAAGAGCATCTAAATCACCTAGAGACAGTATTAGACAGGATCCACAAGACCGGAGTCACCCTGAACCCAAACAAGTGTCACATGGGCAAAGCAGAGGTTCAGTATTTAGGGCATTGGGTGGGAAGTGGGAAACAGAGACCAGAACCAGCCATGATTGAGGCCAAAGCCAAATGGCCCACCCCACGCACTAAAACCCAGGTCATGGCGTTTCTAGGGACAGCGGGGTATTACAGGGAATTCGTTCCCAATTACAGCAGCATGGCCAAGCCCCTCACTGATCTGACCCGTAAGAACCAACCCCGCCAGTTAACCTGGACCCCAGAGTGTGAGGAAGCCTTCCGCCAGCTAAAGGACGCCCTCACCAATACCCCCGTGAAGTGAGCTATGCGGCCATCGAGAAGGAGTGCCTGGCAATAGTATGGGCACTCAAAAAGTTACAACCATATTTGTATGGACGACAGTTTTCCCTCCTAACGGACCATAATCCCCTAGTCTGGCTTAATCAGGTCTCCGGAGACAACGCCAGATTACTGCGGTGGAGTTAAGCACTACAACCTCTGGACTTCACCATCCACTACAGACCCGGCAAACAAAACAGTAACGCCGATGGACTAAGTCGACAAACAGAACTTGTAGCAACCCCATAAACTTCGGTCATCCCCAAACCGATCCATTAAGGATCAGACAGTGTATGCCGATCGCGTCGCTGAAAAGGGGAGCCGTGTTACAGAACCCCCAGCACCAAGAATATGTTATGCAGTATATATTATGTATAATAGGTTCCATGTGAAATGCATCAGTCCACAGGCTGCGCCCCTGGTTAGAGGGGACAAGATATTCTCCTTCTGACCTCCCCCACCTTTGTAATTCCCACAGTAAATATCAGCAGGCTCCAGCTCCCTGCGGCTATTGTAATGTATGTCTGGCCTGCTTTTTCTATTGGCCTGCCCTGTGTATCTGTGTTATATATTCTGTGTGCTGTGAATAAAGTGTGTTCTTTTAGACTGGAAATACGTGGAGTAGCAGTCAGCTTTTATATGCTCTCACGTAATCAAGGAATTCCAGCCAGTGTCCTTCATTCAGAATCCAGCAAAAGCAGAGTGGACCTCCTGAAACACAGGGGGTGCTGAAAGAGGTACTACAGCACAGTAGACCCTGTTACAGTCCCCATGTAATAATGTCCCCATCCTATAATAATGACCCCCATCCTGTAATTATGTCCCCATCCTGTTCATTTCCTGTCACAATGTCCCCATGCTGTAATAATGTCAACTATCAAGGGTAGGAGACCTTATTACCCCACCCAATAATATTAACTGTCCTGTAATAATATTCCCCATCCTTGGCCCCTTCAGATAATAGTGTTCCCCATCTTTGGCCCCTGCCATTAATAATGTCCCTCGTCTGGTCCCCTTACACTAATAATGTCCCTCATCCTGAGTCCCTTCCAGTAATAATGTCCCACATCTTTGGCCCTTTCCAGTAATAATGTCCCTCCTCCTGTCCCCTTTCAATAATATTGTTCTTCATGCAGGCCTCTTCCAGTAATAATGTCCCCATCCTGGGCGTCTTCCAGTAATAATGTCCCCTGTCCTCACCCCTTCCAGTAATAATGTCCCCCATTCTGAGTCTCTTTCTGTAATAATGTTTCTTATAGTTGCCCCATCCTATAATAATGTCTCCCATTCTGGGCCCCTTCCAGTAATAATGCCCCCCATCCTGACCCCTTCCTGCAACAATGTGCCCATGCTGTAATAATGTCCCCTATCCTGAGCTCCTTCCTGTAATAATGTCCCCCATCCTGGTCTCCTTTGTATTATAATGTCCTCCATCCCGGCCCCTTCTAGTAATAATGTCCTCCATCCTGGTACCTTCCTGTAACTATGTGCCCATGCTGTAATAATGTCCCCCATCCTGAGCTCCTTCCTGTAACTATGTGCCCATGCTGTAATAATGTCCCACATCCTGAGCTCCTTCCTGTAACTATGTGCCCATGCTGTAATAATGTCCCCCATCCTGAGCTCCATTCCTGTAATAATGTCCCCCATCCTGAGCTCCTTCCTGTAATAATGTCCCCCATCCTGAGCTCCTTCCTGTAATAATGTCCCCCATCCTGAGCTCCTTCCTGTAATAATGTCCCCCATCCTGAGCTCCTTCCTGTAATAATGTCCCCCATCCTGAGCTCCTTCCTGTAATAATGTCCCCCATCCTGAGCTCCTTCCTGTAATAATGTCCCCCATCCTGAGCTCCTTCCTGTAATAATGTCCCCCATCCTGAGCTCCTTCCTGTAATAATGTCCCCCAACCTGAGCTCCTTCCTGTAATAATGTCCCCCATCATGAGATCCTTCCTGTAATAGCGTCCCCCATTCTGAGCTCCTTCCTGTAATAATGTCCCCCATCCTGAGCTCCTTCCTGTAATAATGTCCCCCATCCTGAGCTCCTCCTGTAATAATGTCCCCCATCCTGAGCTCCTTCCTGTAATAATGTCCCCAACCTGAGCTCCTTCCTGTAATAATGTCCCCCAACCTGAGCTCCTTCCTGTAATAATGTCCCCCATCATGAGATCCTTCCTATAATAGCGTCCCCCATTCTGAGCTCCTTCCTGTAATAATGTCCCCCATCCTGAGCTCCTTCCTGTAATAATGTCCTCCATCCTGAGCTCCTTCCTGTAATAATGTCCCCCATCCTGAGCTCCTTCCTGTAATAATGTCCCCAACCTGAGCTCCTTCCTGTAATAATGTCCCCCATCATGAGATCCTTCCTGTAATAGCGTCCCCCATTCTGAGCTCCTTCCTGTAATAATGTCCCCCATCCTGAGCTCCTTCCTGTAATAATGTCCCCCATCCTGAGCTCCTTCCTGTAATAATGTCCCCCATCATGAGATCCTTCCTGTAATAATGTCCCCCATCATGAGATCCTTCCTGTAATAGCGTCCCCCATTCTGAGCTCCTTCCTGTAATAATGTCCCCCATCCTGAGCTCCTTCCTGTAATAATGTCCTCCATCCTGAGCTCCTTCCTGTAATAATGTCCCCCATCCTGAGCTCCTTCCTGTAATAATGTCCCCAACCTGAGCTCCTTCCTGTAATAATGTCCCCCATCATGAGATCCTTCCTGTAATAGCGTCCCCCATTCTGAGCTCCTTCCTGTAATAATGTCCCCCATCCTGAGCTCCTTCCTGTAATAATGTCCCCCATCCTGAGCTCCTTCCTGTAATAATGTCCCCCATCCTGAGCTCCTCCTGTAATAATGTCCCCCATCCTGAGCTCCTTCCTGTAATAATGTCCCCAACCTGAGCTCCTTCCTGTAATAATGTCCCCCAACCTGAGCTCCTTCCTGTAATAATGTCCCCCATCATGAGATCCTTCCTGTAATAGCGTCCCCCATTCTGAGCTCCTTCCTGTAATAATGTCCCCCATCCTGAGCTCCTTCCTGTAATAATGTCCTCCATCCTGAGCTCCTTCCTGTAATAATGTCCCCCATCCTGAGCTCCTTCCTGTAATAATGTCCCCAACCTGAGCTCCTTCCTGTAATAATGTCCCCCATCATGAGATCCTTCCTGTAATAGCGTCCCCCATTCTGAGCTCCTTCCTGTAATAATGTCCCCCATCCTGAGCTCCTTCCTGTAATAATGTCCCCCATCCTGAGCTCCTTCCTGTAATAATGTCCCCCATCATGAGATCCTTCCTGTAATAATGTCCCCCATCATGAGATCCTTCCTGTAATAGCGTCCCCCATTCTGAGCTCCTTCCTGTAATAATGTCCCCCATCCTGAGCTCCTTCCTGTAATAATGTCCCCCATCCTGAGCTCCTTCCTGTAATAATGTCCCCCATCCTGAGCTCCTTCCTGTAATAATGTCCCCAACCTGAGCTCCTTCCTGTAATAATGTCCCCCATCATGAGATCCTTCCTGTAATAGCGTCCCCCATTCTGAGCTCCTTCCTGTAATAATGTCCCCCATCCTGAGCTCCTTCCTGTAATAATGTCCCCCATCCTGAGCTCCTTCCTGTAATAATGTCCTCCATCATGAGATCCTTCCTGTAATAATGTCCTCCATCATGAGATCCTTCCTGTAATAGCGTCCCCCATTCTGAACCCACTCCAGTACTAGTGTCCCCCATCCTTTCCACTTCCAGTAATAATATCTGTTATCCTGAGCCCCTTCCTAGTTTAATGTCCTCCATTCTGCAGCTCTTAAAAAAAGAATATAAAAAAAAAATAAACAAAATAAACATTTCTTCTCACCTTCCTGCACTCTCACAATGTGCAGTTCTGCTTCCTCTATCCGGTGGAGATGGCTGCAGCTGACGTCGACGTGCCAGCCGTGGGCAATGCATGATGTCACTGCCTTGCGCCATCCATCCGTGATGTGCGCGCCCACGTCAGCTGTCAGCTTTGTATAGGCTGGTCTCGTGTATTGTTGTGCGGGGAGCTGGCGGATCTCTGTGCCGCAATACATTTCAGCTGAATGTGTGTCCTTGGACCTCGGCTCTGCTGCATTGGTATTAGATCCATTATACAGTAAATAATATAGTTATTATGCCTCCGCTGATTACTTGGTGTCTGACCCTTTGTGCAGGGTCAGGACACAGGAAATATCGCTCGGCTCCTACCGTTTTGCAGTTCATAGCTTTAAGTGCCGCACTAAAATATTTACAGATACCTGGGAGCATCGTCTCCGTAGATGGCGGCGTCCTACGGAACTTACACAGGGTTTAGGACGCATATTTTATTTTTAATGAGGTCAGTTATTCTTTCTGCCCTGAGCTATGAAATAATTGTCCAAGGAAACAGCTGTATGCAGTGCAGAGGGCGCCGGAGACGTGTCCGAGGGTCCGGGAGGAGAGAAATCAGCGCAAATGATTCATTATAGACCTGGGGGGAATATAAGTTAAATGGAAATGAAAAACATTGAAAATAATTCTCTAAACAAAATCAGCAGATGATCAGCGAAGAAACATCCTGGATCCCTCTTTATACCACCCTGCATCAGTTCCTGCAGTATTAGACGCCGGCCATTGAAACGAATGGCCAACCATGTAAGACATTGAGGGGGGTCCTGAGCAGGACAAAATCTGTAACAGGACCCTCAATTACCTTGTTTCCTTAAAGGGTTCGTCCTATCTTCATTCTTCAGGACCTCCCCGCATCCTGCTTGCCCGGGGCGGTTACTACTGATGATTGACACTTCAGACCATTGACATTGTTGCGTTGCTGACCCGAACTATGTGCTCCTCCCATATGAGGCAGCTTGGCCGCAGAACCATTGGAGGAGTGCACTGACACTGTAGCTGGCTGAACCCTGCTATCTAAGAGCAGCACTTGCAAGCTCTTTTTAGCAAAGGAGCTTGTAAGCGCTGCACTTCTTGCCTAGATGACTGTCCACCTCTGATAGACTGCGGAGGTGGCCGATAACCTGGGCAATAAGTAGTAAACTACAACATTAAAAATACAGAGAAGAGGATTTTTAATAAGAGGCAAATTGCTAAGTTGTTTGTTCTTACAAGCGCTTTGCAATTTTACTATTACTAAAGATAAGACAACACCTTTAACAATATTGTTGCCTTCTTAAGTGATAAAAGGGATCAGAGCCCATTTGTGATTTCTCCTCTAGACCCTGGCGTCTGTGGTGTAGCTTGAGGTGAATGGTCCTCAGTGCATAGGAACCGGAAGGACATTTGCCCTCTCTTGGCTCCAAGGCACATGTGTGACTGCAACCCTGCACCCCAAGGCCCCTGCCTGAAGCGGAGTGGCGAGGTCACAAAGGAAAGAAGAAGGATTATCTGGGGTAGGGTAATGATGTCACAAAGTGAAGGGTAAGGGTTATTTGGAGAGGATTGATGATGTCATGGAGTAAAATGGAGGATTTTTTTCTAAATGGACTGATGATGTCACATTTAAAGGGGCAGCATCTTATGGTGAGGTCACATAGTGGAGGGGTGGGGTTATCTGGAGAGGACTGGTGAAGTCACATAGTGAAGGGGTGGGGGTATCTGGAGAGGACTGGTGAGATCATATAGTGGAGGGTAGGATTATCTGGAGAGGACTGGTGAGATCACATAGTGTAGGGGTGGGGTTATCTGGAGAGGACTGGTGAGGTCACAAAGTGGAGGGGTGGCGTTATCTGGAGAGGACTGGTGAGGTCACATAGTGAAGGGGTGGGGTTATCTGGAGTGGACTGGTGAAGTCATAGAGTGAAGGGGTGGGGTTATCTAGAGAGGACTGGTGAGGTCATAGAGTGGAGGGGTGGGGTTATCTGGAGAGGACTGGTGAGGTCATAGAGTGGAGGGGTGGGGTTATCTGGAGAGGACTGGTGAGGTCACAAAGTGGAGGGGTGGGGTTATCTGGAGAGGACTGGGAGGTCACATAGTGAAGGGGTGGGGTTATCTGGAGAGGACTGGTGAGGTCACAGTGGAGGGGAGGGATTATCTGGAGAGGACTGGTGAGGTCACAAAGTGGAGGGGTGGCGTTATCTGGAGAGGACTGGTGAGGTCACATAGTGAAGGGGTGGGGTGATCTGGAGTGGACTGGTGAAGTCATAGAGTGAAGGGGTGGGGTTATCTAGAGAGGACTGGTGAGGTCATAGAGTGGAGGGGTGGGGTTATCTGGAGAGGACTGGTGAGGGCACATAGTGGAGGGGTGGGGTTATCTAGAGAGGACTGGTGAGGTCATAGAGTGGAGGGGTGGGGTTATCTGGAGAGGACTGGTGAGGTCACAGTGGAGGGGAGGGATTATCTGGAGAGGACTGGTGAGGTCACAGAGTGGAGGGGTGGGGTTATCTGGAGAGGACTGGTGAGGTCACATAGTGAAGGGGTGGGGTTATCTGGAGAGGACTGGGAGGTCACATAGTGAAGGGGTGGGGTTATCTGGAGAGGACTGGTGAGGTCACAGATTGGAGGGTGAGGTTATCTGGAGAGGACTGGTGAGGTCACATAGTGGAGAGGAGGGGTTATCTGGAGAGGACTGGTGAGGTCACATAGTGGAGGGGTCGGGTTATCTGGAGAGGACTGGTGAGGTCACATAGTGGAGGGGTGGGGTTATTTGGAGAGGACTGGTGAGGGCCCATAGTGGAGAGGAGGGGTTATCTGGAGAGGACTGGTGAGGTCACAGAGTGAAGGGTGAGGTTATCTGGAGAGGACTGGTGAGGGCACATAGTGGAGTGGAGGGGTTATCTGGAGAGGACTGGTGAGGTCACAGAGTGAAGGGTGAGGTTATCTGGAGAGGACTGGTGAGGGCACATAGTGAAGGGTGAGGTTATCTGGAGAGGACTGGTGAGGGCACATAGTGGAGTGGAGGGGTTATCTGGAGAGGACTGGTGAGATCACAGAGTGAAGGGTGAGGTTATCTGGAGAGGACTGGTGAGGTCACATAGTGAAGGGTGAGGTTATCTGGAGAGGACTGGTGAGGTCACAGAGTGGAGGGGTGGGGTTATCTGGAGAGGACTGGTGAGGGCACATAGTGGAGAGGAGGGGTTATCTGGAGAGGACTGGTGAGGGCACATAGTGGAGAGGAGGGGTTATCTGGAGAGGACTGGTGAGGTCACAGAGTGGAGGGGTGGGGTTATCTGGAGAGGACTGGTGAGGGCACATAGTGGAGAGGAGGGGTTATCTGGAGAGGACTGGTGAGGGCACATAGTGGAGAGGAGGGGTTATCTGGAGAGGACTGGTGAGGTCACAGAGTGGAGGGTGAGGTTATCTGGAGAGGACTGGTGAGGGCACATAGTGGAGTGGAGGGGTTATCTGGAGAGGACTGGTGAGATCACATAGTGGAGAGGAGGGGTTATCTGGAGAGGACTGGTGAGGTCATAGAGTGAAGGGTGAGGTTATCTGGAGAGGACTGGTGAGGGCACATAGTGGAGTGGAGGGGTTATCTGGAGAGGACTGGTGAGGTCACAGAGTGAAGGGTGAGGTTATCTGGAGAGGACTGGTGAGGGCACATAGTGAAGGGTGAGGTTATCTGGAGAGGACTGGTGAGGTCACAGAGTGGAGGGGTGGGGTTATCTGGAGAGGACTGGTGAGGGCACATAGTGGAGAGGAGGGGTTATCTGGAGAGGACTGGTGAGGTCACAGAGTGGAGGGTGAGGTTATCTGGAGAGGACTGGTGAGGGCACATAGTGGAGTGGAGGGGTTATCTGGAGAGGACTGGTGAGATCACATAGTGGAGAGGAGGGGTTATCTGGAGAGGACTGGTGAGGTCACAGAGTGAAGGGTGAGGTTATCTGGAGAGGACTGGTGAGGGCACATAGTGAAGTGGAGGGGTTTTCTGGAGAGGACTGGTGAGGTCATAGATTAAACAAGCAGGGTTATCTAGAAAAAGCTTGTGATGTCATTGTCCATGTCAAGTTCATCTTAAGCTGTGAAATGAGAGAAGGAGGCAGATCCATTAAAGACAACCAACGAAAAGTGAAAAATAAAAATATGTAAAAAATAAATATTTAGAAAAATAATGACATAATTCAATCAATTTTTTCAATGTAAAGCAATAAAATGAATTAGATTTTTAGAAATACATTTCTGGGGTTATGCCCCATCACACCTCAATACTATGAAGCATACGGAGGTCCTTATAACCATGGAGTGACGTTTGTCGCTGGGTCCCGCCAGCATTACGTGACACTCACTCGCATTTTTTTAGCGTATTCAGCATTTTGCAACAAAATCATCTGTAATCACGGCAGGAAAAAGTTTCCGAGATGGATTAAAAGCTTCTTGGCATCTTAGAAATGAGATATTTTTTTTCTCGCCTTTTTTTATTTTTCATAAGCAGAAAACAGCATTAAAATCCCTTATTTGTGCCAGCAGTCTCTAGTCATACGGCTGTTTTCTGGATGCAGATAGCTCATGAATATTCATGAGATTGTATAATTATAATCTGTAAGGCCCGGAAGATTTTTTTTCCGTTTTTTTGAGCTCCGCTGTAATTAACAGGCAGAAAATCCTTCCTCAGGGTGCAGAAGTATGTCAGGTCTGCTCCGCCGGTAACTGAGAGCGCTCCGTCCTCAGGAAGATGTTTATATTAACGCCATGTCACCCGCGCCGCCATGGATGCCGCTGAGTATACGGATCTGACGACTTCTCACATATCATCTTCCCCGCTGATTTACAAGGCTGTAAATATATACTGTAAACAGGATGTAATTAAGGAATATTATTGTCTATGGGGGCCGCAGACGAGGAGGCTCATTTGCACATGAATTGTAGATTTGCATTTGCAATGATCCAGAATTTCTATGGTTATTTTTTTTTTCTTGTCTCAAAATACGAGTAATGTATTTGTTATTCTGTAAAATATTCATTATTTAATTGCTGCAATTTCTATGTACTTGTTTAGAGGGAATGTCCACTTTTACTTCAGAGCTGATTAATAGTGTTTGCGGCATAGACCAAGAACTGATGGAGTGAATTCTTTCTTTAGCCACCACTAGGGGGAGTTTTCTACATTCAATGTTATCATTGAGCTCAATGTACTTACAGTATACAGTGAGCTCCCCCTAGTGATGGCAGTAGGAAGTCAGATTTTTTACTTTATGACTATGCTATTGATGTGAAGTGATGCTGAACTTCTAAATTCCTATTTTGCATCTGTGTTCTCTAAGAAAGAGGAAATACAAGAACCACTAGCCAGAATCTTTAAAAAAATCATGGAAAACAAGAGAAGTCCCAGACGATTGGAGAAGGGCAAATGTTGTCCCTATTTTCAAAATAGGAAAGAAGACGAAGCCAGGAAATTACAGGCCAGTGAGCCTTACTTCTATATCAGGAAAGATCTGTGAACAAATTATTAAACAGCATGTAAGTACTTGGATAAGAATGCAGTAATTAACCAGAGCCAGCATGGGTTTGTAGTAAACACTACATGAAAGGATAAACTAATTTCCTTCTTTGATGGAATCACTGGCTGGATGGATCAGGGAAATGCAGTTGATGTAACATAGTAACATAGTAACATAGTTAGTAAGGCCGAAAAAAGACATTTGTCCATCCAGTTCAGCCTATATTCCATCATAATAAATTCCCAGATCTACGTCCTTCTACAGAACCTAATTGTATGATACAATATTGCTCTGCTCCAGGAAGACATCCAGGCCTCTCTTGAACCCCTCGACTGAGATCGCCATCACCACCTCCTCAGGCAAGCAATTCCAGATTCTCACTGCCCTAACAGTAAAGAATCCTCTTCTATGTTGGTGGAAAAACCTTCTCTCCTCCAGACGCAAAGAATGCCCCCTTGTGCCCGTCACCTTCCTTGGTATAAACAGATCCTCAGCGAGATATTTGTATTGTCCCCTTATATACTTATACATGGTTATTAGATCGCCCCTCAGTCGTCTTTTTTCTAGACTAAATAATCCTAATTTCGCTAATCTATCCGGGTATTGTAGTTCTCCCATCCCCTTTATTAATTTTGTTGCCCTCGTTTGTACTCTCTCTAGTTCCATTATATCCTTCCTGAGCACCGGTGCCCAAAACTGGACACAGTACTCCATGTGCGGTCTAACTAGGGATTTGTACAGAGGCAGTATAATGCTCTCATCATGTGTATCCAGACCTCTTTTAATGCACCCCATGATCCTGTTTGCCTTGGCAGCTGCTGCCTGGCACTGGCTGCTCCAGGTAAGTTTATCATTAACTAGGATCCCCAAGTCCTTCTCCCTGTCAGATTTACCCAGTGGTTTCCCGTTCAGTGTGTAATGGTGATATTGATTCCCTCTTCCCATGTGTATAACCTTACATTTATCATTGTTAAACCTCATCTGCCACCTTTCAGCCCAAGTTTCCAACTTATCCAGATCCATCTGTAGCAGAATACTATCTTCTCTTGTATTAACTGCTTTACATAGTTTTGTATCATCTGCAAATATCGATATTTTACTGTGTAAACCTTCTACCAGATCATTAATGAATATGTTGAAGAGAACAGGTCCCAATACTGACCCCTGCGGTACCCCACTGGTCACAGCGACCCAGTTAGAGACTATACCATTTATAACCACCCTCTGCTTTCTATCACTAAGCCAGTTACTAACCCATTTACACACATTTTCCCCCAGACCAAGCATTCTCATTTTGTGTACCAACCTCTTGTGCGGCACGGTATCAAACGCTTTGGAAAAATCGAGATATACCACGTCCAATGACTCACCGTGGTCCAGCCTATAGCTTACCTCTTCATAAAAACTGATTAGATTGGTTTGACAGGAGCGATTTCTCATAAACCCATGCTGATATGGAGTTAAACAGTTATTCTCATTGAGATAATCCAGAATAACATCCCTCAGAAACCCTTCAAATATTTTACCAACAATAGAGGTTAGACTTACTGGCCTATAATTTCCAGGTTCACTTTTAGAGCCCTTTTTGAATATTGGCACCACATTTGCTATGCGCCAATCCTGCGGAACAGACCCTGTCGCTATAGAGTCCCTAAAAATAAGAAATAATGGTTTATCTATTACATTACTTAGTTCTCTTAGTACTCGTGGGTGTATGCCATCCGGACCCGGAGATTTATCTATTTTAATCTTATTTAGCCGGTTTCGCACCTCTTCTTGGGTTAGATTGGTGACCCTTAATATAGGGTTTTCATTGTTTCTTGGGATTTCACCTAGCATTTCATTTTCCACCGTGAATACCGTGGAGAAGAAGGTGTTTAATATGTTAGCTTTTTCCTCGTCATCTACAACCATTCTTTCCTCACTATTTTTTAAGGGGCCTACATTTTCAGTTTTTATTCTTTTACTATTGATATAGTTGAAGAACAGTTTGGGATTAGTTTTACTCTCCTTAGCAATGTGCTTCTCTGTTTCCTTTTTGGCAGCTTTAATTAGTTTTTTAGATAAAGTATTTTTCTCCCTATAGTTTTTTAGAGCTTCAATGGTGCCATCCTGCTTTAGTAGTGCAAATGCTTTCTTTTTACTGTTAATTGCCTGTCTTACTTCTTTGTTTAGCCACATTGGCTTTTTCCTATTTCTAGTCCTTTTATTCCCACAAGGTATAAACCGCTTACAGTGCCTATTTAGGATGTTCTTAAACATTTCCCATTTATTATCTGTATTCTTATTTCTGAGGATATTGTCCCAGTCTACCAGATTAAGGGCATCTCTAAGCTGGTCAAACTTTGCCTTCCTAAAGTTCAGTGTTTTTGTGACTCCCTGACAAGTCCCCCTAGTGAAAGACAGGTGAAACTGTACAATATTGTGGTCGCTATTTCCTAGATGCCCGACCACCTGCAGATTTGTTATTCTGTCAGGTCTATTAGATAGTATTAGGTCTAAAAGTGCTGCTCCTCTGGTTGGATTCTGCACCAATTGTGAAAGATAATTTTTCTTGGTTATTAGCAGAAACCTGTTGCCTTTATGGGTTTCACAGGTTTCTGTTTCCCAGTTAATATCCGGGTAGTTAAAGTCCCCCATAACCAGGACCTCATTATGGGTTGCAGCTTCATCTATCTGCTTTAGAAGTAGACTTTCCATGGTTTCTGTTATATTTGGGGGTTTGTAACAGACCCCAATGAGAATTTTGTTACCATTTTTCCCTCCATGAATTTCGACCCATATGGACTCGACATCCTCATTTCCTTCGCTAATATCCTCCCTTAAAGTGGACTTTAGACAAGACTTTACATAGAGACAAACCCCTCCTCCTCTCCGATTTTTACGATCCTTTCTAAACAGACTGTAACCCTGTAAGTTAACTGCCCAGTCATAGCTTTCATCTAACCATGTCTCGGTTATTCCCACTATGTCAAAGTTACCTGTAGATATTTCTGCTTCTAGTTCTTCCATCTTGTTTGTCAGGCTTCTGGCGTTTGCGAGCATGCAGTTGAGAGGATTTTGTTTTGTTCCAATCTCCTCGCTGTGGATTGTTTTGAAAATGTTCTTACCTCCCTTCTGAGTATGTTTTCCTGGATCTTCTTTGTTCAAGTCTAATGTTTTTCTTCCCGTCCCCTCTTCTTCTAGTTTAAGATATAGTATATCTTGACTTCAGCAAAGCATTTGATAACGAATGTCATACTATACTTATTGAAAAAATGACCAAGTATGGGATTGACAAGTCTCCAGTTAGGTGGATTCATAACTGGCTCAGCAATCGTACTCAAAGAGTGGTAATAAATGGTTGCACTTCCAATTGGAAAAGTGTTTCAAGTGGGGTACCACAAGGCTCTGTTCTGATTACAGTGTTGTTCAACATTTTTATAAATGATCTAGATAAGGGAACTGAAGGTAATCTAATCACATTTGCAGATGATGTAAAGCTAGGAGGGATAGCTAATACTAGAGAAGATGGAGAAAGGATTCAGAAGGATCTAGATAAACCTGAACAACGGGCAGCAAATAATAGAATGGTATTTATCAGGGAGAAATGCAAGATTGTACATATGGGCAAGAAAAACGAAAATTACATCTATAGAATGGGAGGAATAGAACTAAGCAACAGAACGTGTGAAAAAAGACTTGGGTATACTAATAGATCACAGACTGCACATGAGTCAACAGTGTGATGCAGCAGCAACAGTTCTAGGTGTATTAAAAGAAGCATAGAGTGTAGATCACATGAATTAATTATCCCCCTTCTACTCATCCTCGGTCAGGCCTCATATTGAATCCTGTGTCCAGTTCTGGGCACCACATTTTAAAATAGACATTGAACAACTGGAACAAGTTCAGAAAAGAGCCACCAGGATGGTGAGTGCACTGCAGAGTATGTCCTGTGGGATTTGAGACCTGAGGATTGTCTGCAGAAAAGTCCAGATCACTTCCATTATAGCCATTTCATGTGCAGGAATTCCCTCTTTGTCCTGTGCAGAGGACACAGTGCAGGAAGGAGGGAGGAAAATGTGCCTACAGCCAGTTCTTCATTATTTTATAGTACAAGCAGAAATTCCCTCTTGAACCATGCAGAGGATGTCTCTACTGACATGTGCAAAGGATGCTTTACAGAGAGAGGGAAGTAGAGTTATTGACATCCAAATCTTCATTAATCCATGGTATTATTATTATTATTACCGTATTTATTATTATGGCACCATTTATTCCATGGCGCTTTACATGTGAGGAGGGGTATGCATAATAAAAACAAGTACAATAATCTTGAACAATACAAGTCATAACTGGTACAGGAGGAGAGAGGACCCTGCCCGCGAGGGCTCACAATCTACAAGGGGTATAAGCTGTAATTCTCTCTTTGACCTGTGCAGAGAACACTGCGTAGGGAGGGTTGAGGATGAAGAGGAGCTCTCCTCAGACAGATTTTCATTTTGTCATGGTATAATCAGGAATTCCCTCTTTGACCTGTGCAAAGGGCACTGTGCAAGGAGAAAAAGAAGGAGCGGAGGTCACCTCAACAAGATTTTCATTATATCGTGGTGTAATGCCTAAAGTTTTTGTGCATGTGCCTTTAAGATGTAGCAGATCTGGCAGCTACCTCATTATGTTTGCTTCATGTTAACATTTTCCTTTACAGATAATGTACGGGACATGAGATATCAGTCTGTATAAGTGGTTTATATCTGTATACTGTGATGTACTTATTATGTTCTGCTATCAGGATGTTAAGGGTTTTGTGGCCATAAGTTCACATGGTTAAACCAAATGACCAGGTCTTGGACTTAGCAGTGAAGGAGAGAGTGGTCCTAGCAGAAGCTGAAGGAGCAGGTGAGGGAGCAGCCATAGCTCCTGTATATGAGAAATCACTGCTTCAGTGCATATGAGCAGAAGTTGGAGCTCAGGAATCATTGCACCATTTATATATCTGCATTACTGTACTGGAAAGTAACTGAAATTGCTGCATAGGAATTGAATATCTGTTCAATTTTATTTTATCTGGATACACCTGTCTATTTGTGCAACAAGTAAAGGTTTTCAACAGCCCCTCTGGCCTCCCTGTTTTCTGGACTATTTGGAGTGCACCACATTACATCACACTACCAGAATGCAGAGGATAATTAAGTGCACCCTGGTGTTATGAACTTTCTCATATTTTCTTTGTCACTGCTATGTCAGAGTGATAACTTCCACACACCACATGGTATATTGCATGATAATGGTATAAGCAGGGATTCTCATCTCTCATGTGCAGAGGACACTGTGCGTGGAGAGGTAGCAGGGAGGAGGATGTCATCTATTCTCTGCAAGATTTTCATTATGTCATGATCTATGTAGGAATTTCCTCCTAGACCTGCCTGTGCAGAGAACATCGCGCAGGGAGAGGGATGATGAAGCTGAAGATGAACCTTCCTCAACCAGATATTTTCATATCATAGAACATGCTGGAGATTTCTCTTGGACACTGAGAACAATGTGCAAGGAGCAAGGAGAGGGAAGCTAAAGAAGGAGCTGAATCCTCCTCAACCAGATTTTCATTATGACATATGTAGGTATTTCCTCCTAGACCTGTGCAGAGAACACCGTGCAGGGAGAGGGATGATGAAGCAGGATCTGAACCCTCCTCAACCAAATTTTCATTACGACATGATGATATATGTAGGAATTTGTTATGACCTAGTGGTCAGGACACAATGGACCTAGTGGTTAAGAGCACACGGAATGACCTGATAGTTTCTGATAATAAGGACGAGCTCTGGGACGTGGGAACTCTGCTGACCGCAATCCCTAATCCTATCAAACACACTAGAAATAGCCGTGGATTGCGCCTAACGCTCCCTATGCAACTCGCTCAGCCTAAGAAACTAGCTAGCCCTGAAGATAGAAAAATAAAGCCTACCTTGCCTCAGAGAAATTCCCCAAAGGAAAAGGCAGCCCCCCACATATAATGACTGTGAGTAAAGATGAAAATACAAACATAGAGATGAAATAGATTTAGCAAAGTGAGGCCCGACTTACTGAACAGACCGAGGATAGGAAAGGTTACTTTGCGGTCAGCACAAAAACCTTCAAAAAGACCACGCAGAGGGCGCAAAAAGACCCTCCGCACCGACTCACGGTGCGGAGTCGCTCCCTCTGCGTCCCAGAGCTTCCAGCACGCAAGACGACAGTAAAAATAGCAAGCTGGACAGAAAAATAGCAAACCCAAGAAATACAAGCTGGAACTTAGCTTGAGCTGGGAAGACAGGTCACAAGAACGATCCAGGAGTGAACTAGACCAATACTGGAACACTGACAGGTGGCGTGGAGCAAAGATCTAAGTGGAGTTAAATAGAGCGGCAGCTAACGAATTAACCTCGTCACCTGTGGAAGGAAACTCAGAAACACCCACCAGAGGAAGTCCATGGACAGAACCAGCCGAAGTACCATTCATGACCACAGGAGGGAGCCCGACAACAGGATTCACAACAGTACTCCCCCCTTGAGGAGGGGTCACCGAACCCTCACCAGAGCCCCCAGGCCGACCAGGATGAGCCAAATGAAAGGCACGAACCAGATCGGCAGCATGAACATCAGAGGCAAAAACCCAGGAATTATCTTCCTGACCATAACCCTTCCACTTGACCAGGTACTGGAGTTTCCGTCTCGAAACACGAGAATCCAATATCTTCTCCACCACATACTCCAACTCCCCCTCAACCAACACCGGGGCAGGAGGATCAACGGATGGAACCACAGGCGTATCTCCGCAATAACGACCTATGGAACACATTATGGATGGCAAAAGAAGCAGGAACATAACGAGACGACAACCAAACCAAATCCCCAACACGAAGTCGGGGACCCATACAGCGCCGGCGATTAGCAAAACGTTGAGCTTTCTCCTGGGACAATGTCAAATTGTCCACCACATGAGTCCAAATCTGCTGCAACCTGTCCACCACAGTATCTACACCAGGACAGTCCGAAGACTCAACCTGCCCTGACGAGAAACGAGGATGGAAACCAGAATTGCAGATTCTGGCCCGATTATTAAGGGCGAACTCAGCCAACGGCAAAAAGGACACCCAATCATCCTGATCAGCAGAAACAAAGCATCTCAGATATGTTTCCAAAGTTTGATTAGTTCGTTCGGTTTGGCCATTTGTCTGAGGATGGAAAGCCGAGGAAAAAGACAAATCAATGCCCATCCTAGCACAAAAGGATCGCCAAAACCTCGAAACAAACTGGGAACCTCTGTCAAAAACGATGTTCTCCGGAATACCATGTAAACGAACCACATGCTGGAAAAATAATGGCACCAAATCAGAGGAGGAAGGCAATTTAGACAAAGGTACCAAATGGAACATCTTAGAAAAGCGATCACAAACCACTCAAATGACCGACATCTTTTGAGAGACGGGGAGATCCGAAATAAAATCCATAGAGATATGCGTCGAGGGCCTCTTCGGGACCGGCAAGGGCAAAAGCAACCCACTGGCACGAGAACAGCAGGGCTTAGCCCGAGCACAAGTCCCACAGGACTGCACAAAAGAACGCACATCCCGTGACAAAGATGGCCACCAGAAGGATCGAGCCACCAAATCTATGGTACCAAAGATTCCAGGATGCCCAGCCAACACTGAACAATGAATCTCAGAGATAACTCTACTAGTCCATTTATCAGGGACAAACAGTTTCTCCGCTGGGCAACGGTCAGGTCTATCAGCCTGAAATTTTTGCAGCACCCGCCGCAAATCAGGAGAGATGGCAGACAAAATTACCCCCTCTTTGAGAATACCCGCCGCCTCAGGAACACCCGGAGAGTCAGGCACAAAACTCCTTGACAGGGCATCAGCCTTCACATTCCTAGAGCCCGGAAGGTACGAAACCACAAAATCAAAACGGGAGAAAAATAATGACCATCTAGCCTGTCTCGGATTCAACCGTTTGGCAGACTCCAGATAAGTCAAATTCTTGTGATCTGTCAAGACCACCACACGATGCTTGGCTCCTTCCAGCCAATGACGCCACTCCTCGAATGCCCACTTCATGGCCAACAACTCACGATTACCAACATCATAGTTACGCTCAGCAGGTGAAAACTTTCTAGAAAAGAAAGCACATGGCTTCATCACCGAGCCATCAGAACTTCTTTGCGACAAAACAGCCCCTGCTCCAATCTCAGAAGTATCGACCTCAACCTGAAAAGGGAGCGAAACATCTGGCTGGCACAACACAGGGGCAGAAGAAAAATGACGCTTCAACTCCTGAAAAGCCTCTACAGCTGCAGAAGACCAATTGACCACATCAGCACCCTTCTTGGTCAAATCAGTCAACGGTTTAGCAACAGTAGAAAAATTAGCGATGAAGCGCCGATAAAAATTAGCAAAGCCCAGGAACTTTTGCAGGCTCTTCACGGATGTCGGCTGAGTCCAATCGTAAATGGCCTGGACTTTAACAGGGTCCATCTCGATAGTAGAAGGGGAAAAAATGAACCCCAAAAATGAAACCTTCTGAACTCCAAAGAGAAACTTTGACCCCTTCACAAACAAGGAATTCGCACGAAGGACCTGGAACACCATTCTGACCTGCTTCACATGAGACTCCCAATCATCCGAAAAGACCAAACTATCATCCAAATACACAATCAGGAATTTATCCAGGTACTCTCGGAAGATGTCATGCATAAAGGACTGAAATACTGATGGAGCATTGGAAAGCCCGAATGGCATAACCAGGTACTCAAAATGGCCCTCGGGCATATTAGATGCTGTTTTCCATTCATCACCTTGTTTAATACGCACAAGATTATACGCCCCTCGAAGATCTATCTTGGTGAACCAACTAGCCCCTTTAATACGAGCAAACAAATCAGACAGCAACGGCAAAGGATACTGAAATTTGACTGTAATTTTATTAAGAAGGCGGTAATCAATACAAGGTCTCAAAGAACCATCCTTCTTGGCCACAAAAAAGAACCCTGCTCCTAACGGTGATGACGACGTGCGAATATGGCCTTTCTCCAAGGACTCCTTTATATAACTGCGCATAGCGGCGTGCTCTGGCACAGATAAATTGAACAATCGGCCCTTAGGAAACTTACTACCAGGAATCAAATTAATTGCACAATCGCAATCCCTATGAGGAGGTAGGGCACTGGCTTTGGACTCATCAAATACATCCCGATAATCCGACAAAAACTCTGGGACTTCAGAAGGAGTGGAAGATGAAATAGACAAAAATGGAACATCACCATGTACCCCCTGGCAACCCCATCTGGACACAGACATAGATTTCCAGTCCAATACTGGATTATGAACCTGTAGCCATGGCAACCCCAAAACGACCACATCATGCAGATTATGCAATACCAGAAAGCGGATATCCTCCTGATGTGCAGGAGCCATGCACATGGTCAATTGGGTCCAGTACTGAGGCTTATTCTTGGCCAAAGGCGTAGCATCAATTCCTCTCAATGGAATAGGATACTGCAAGGACTCCAAGGAAAAACCACAGCGCCTAGCATACTCCAAGTCCATCAAATTCAGGGCAGCGCCTGAATCCACAAATGCCATAACAGAATAGGATGACAAAGAGCAAATCAGAGTAACGGACAACAGAAATTTAGACTGTACCATACCAATGGTGGCAGACCTAGCGAACCGCTTAGTGCGCTTAGGACAATCGGAGATAGCATGAGTGGAATCACCACAGTAAAAACATAGCCCATTCCGACGTCTGTGTTCTTGCCGTTCAGCTCTGGTCAAAGTCCTATCACATTGCATAGGCTCAGGCCCATGCTCAGATAGTACCGCCAAATGGTGCACAGCTTTACGCTCACGCAAGCGTCGATCGATCTGAATGGCCAAGGACATAGACTCATTCAGACCAGCAGGCATGAGAAACCCCACCATGACATCCTTAAGGGCTTCAGAGAGACCCTTTCTGAAGATTGCTGCCAGGGCACATTCATTCCACTGAGTGAGCACAGACCACTTTCTAAACTTCTGACAATATATCTCCGCTTCATCCTGACACAGAGCCAACAAGATTTTCTCTGCCTGATCCACTGAATTAGGTTCGTCATAAAGCAATCCAAGAGCCAGGAAAAACGCATCAAAATCACGCAATGCCGGATCTCCTGGCGCAAGGGAAAATGCCCAGTCTTGAGGGTCACCACGTAACAAAGAAATAATGATCTTTACTTGTTGAACGGGGTCACCAGAGGAGCGGGGTTTCAAGGCAAGAAACAATTTACAATTATTTTTGAAATTCAAGAACTTAGATCTATCACCAAAAAACAAATCAGGAATTGGAATCCTAGGCTCTAACATCGGATTCTGAACCACAAAATCTTGAATATTTTGTACCCTTGTAGTGATATTATCCATCCAAGAGGACAGACCTTGAATGTCCATGTTTACACCAGTGTCCTGAATCACCCAGAGGTAAAGGGGAAAAGGGAGCCAAAACAAACTGCAAAGAAAAAAAAATGGTCTCAGAACTTCTCTTATCCCTCTATTGAGATGCATTAGTACTTTGGGCCACCTGTACTGTTATGACCTAGTGGTCAGGACACAATGGACCTAGTGGTTAAGAGCACACGGAATGACCTGATAGTTTCTGATAATAAGGACGAGCTGTGGGACGTGGGAACTCTGCTGACCGCAATCCCTAATCCTATCAAACACACTAGAAATAGTCGTGGATTGCGCCTAACGCTCCCTATGCAACTCGGCACAGCCTAAGAAACTAGCTAGCCCTGAAGATAGAAAAATAAAGCCTACCTTGCCTCAGAGAAATTCCCCAAAGGAAAAGGCAGCCCCCCACATATAATGACTGGGAGTAAAGATGAAAATACAAACATAGAGATGAAATAGATTTAGCAAAGTGAGGCCCGACTTACTGAACAGACCGAGGATAGGAACGGTTACTTTGCGGTCAGCACAAAAACCTTCAAAAAGACCACGCAGAGGGCGCAAAAAGACCCTCCGCACCGACTCACGGTGCGGAGTCGCTCCCTCTGCGTCCCAGAGCTTCCAGCACGCAAGACGACAGTAAAAATAGCAAGCTAGACAGAAAAATAGCAAACCCAAGAAATACAAGCTGGAACTTAGCTTGAGCTGGGAAGACAGGTCACAAGAACGATCCAGGAGAGAACTAGACCAATACTGGAACATTGACAGGTGGCGTGGAGCAAAGATCTAAGTGGAGTTAAATAGAGCGGCAGCTAACGAATTAACCTCGTCACCTGTGGAAGGAAACTCAGAAACACCCACCAGAGGAATTCCATGGACAGAACCAGCCGAAGTACCATTCATGACCACAGGAGGGAGCCCGACAACAGAATTCACAACAGGAATTTCCCTTAGACCTGTGCAGAGAACACCGCGCAGGGAGAGGAAGGACGAAGTAGGAGCTGAACCCTAATCAACCAGATTTTCATTATCACATGATGGTATATATGTAGGAATTTCCTTTAGACCTGTGCAGAGGACACTGTGCAGGGAGAGAGAGAGGAAATAGGAGGAGATTGCTATGTGGCATAAAATCTATAAGATGTCATATTTTTTCATTTTAAATCTTCAAATAAGAATTCCAATCCAAAAAGAAAAGACTTAATTTTTTTTTTTTTTGCCAGTCCAACTCTGAGATACGACATAAAAGCCCGATGGATTTCATCAAAGAAGGAATTGTTCCAGAACAAAGACAGTCAGGATAATTAGTACACAGCACACACGTCCTGAAGAATTAAAATCCTATCTACATCAAATCCTCCTTATGCCTCTGTCTACATGATGTCAAAAAGAAGTTAACAACCTTCCTCGGAAGAAGAAAGGTCCTTTGAATAGAAGCAATTTAATCAAAATGATTACACTTGAAAGCCAAGTAATTGCAATTATTTACCAAAATTTTTGCAAAAGTTTTTAAGCCCATTTATCACAAGGAGAAGATGGAATTTAGGCGGAGATACATTGGCGACCTTAAGATTATAAGAGCAAATAAAGCAGAAGATGAGACAATTAAGTCGGAGGAAGTGGTCAAAACGCGTTTCTCTATTATATAATATCTTGCATTCAGTAAAGGGTCAATAGATCATGTTTGCCTTCACTCAATATTTCCTCCGGCAAGAGTCAGCCCAACGTATAATTCTTGCAGCGAAAATTAAACATAAAGGATGTGAGCGAAACCTGTGATTTATACAATATCGGGGTTTCAGCGCTGTGAAATGATAGGATTCATTTTAGAGGCAGTAAAAAATTGTAATATCAAATATTTTTACGATCATTTTTCTTTTCTTTCAGTTTTTTTCTTATAAGACGTTAGCTGATTTTGACCTAGAATTTCATTAAGACGATCGCTTTTGCATAACTTGCCCTTGAAATAATTCTTATAGCTGGGAGAACGTGATTGAAGAATGATACAAAGGGTTGCAAAACATTGTTCAGTTAAAGAGGTTGCCTTTTCTCAGACAACTCCATTTTTATGCCTTAGAACCTTGGGGGTGGGGCTAAATAACTCATGGGTGGTGTTATGTAAATTCACAAAAGTCATGGGTGGAGTTCATTAGAGAAATTCACCTGCTATTTAATGCAGTTGTCCAGGATTACTATATTTTTTCACCCTGGCTATTTTAGTTGACTTTACAGTATATACTGTATGTTAGTAATTGAAGTTTACTTGAAAGGATCCTGCGCATGATAACTCCCAGGTGATGGAAATGATCATATGCAAATATTGTAACAAAAAATAAGGCTTATCTTCGAATTTTAAGAGCTCCCCTGGTGAGATGGATTATTTAAGCTGTATGCCTGGATGATCAGCACACACCAGAGACATTGCTGCAGGATGGCATAGCTGAGATCCTAGAACAGAAAGGAATAGCAAAACTGGATATATACAGGAGAATGCCTGAGACTTGCAAAGGTAGAGAATGCTACAAGGCACCTTGTTTGGAGAAAGATAGAGCTGGGAATGTTAGATCATACCTTCGTTATATAATGGCAGAGATAGCTATGCTTCATGGCACTTTGGTCGTGGAATAGAAGGAATAAGTATATTAAATGGTACCATAGTCGTAGAGCTGCAGAGGTGAGTATGCAGGACTGTACCTTTGAATAGCAGAAATGAGTATGCAGAGAGGCACATTGGAACACAGGTGAGTATGCAGTAAAAAAAAAAAAATTTGAATAGCAGAGTTGATCATTCAGTCAGGCACTTGGAACAGCAGAGGTGAATATGCAGACAGGTCAATTGGAAAATCAGAGCCGAACATGCAGACATGCACATTAGAACAGCAGAGCTGAGTATGCAGATAATCAAATTGAAACAGCAAGGTCTTGCAACAGCAGAATCCAGTATGTAGACAGGCATATTGAAACAGCAGAACCGAGCATGTAGATAGGCATTCTGGAGCAGCAGATCCGAATATGAAGACAGTTACCTTGGAGCAGCAGAATTGAGTTTGTAAAAAATCCAACACCAAGAAGGTTGCACTCCAATAAGCTTTATTCCAAAATCTTCTTATAAAAGCATAGACAACCAACAGTAGAAAAAATGGCATAAATAGCAGGGGTCCCAGACACCGGTTTACGAGTTTCAGGGCCAAATATGCCCCTTAGTCATAACCTAGTGTTACACCAGTGAGTCAGGATAGCAGCCATGATGGACAGGTGATAAAAACGTTTTTTATTTGCTGAGAATTGAGTTTGTCATGAAACTCAGTTTGGGGAACAGGCAGCAGAGCCCACCAGTCAGGCTATGTTCACACGTTGCGGATTCTCTGCGGATCCGCAGCGCTTTTTGAGGTGCAGAAACGCTGCAGATCCGCAATCGATTTGCAGTACAATGTAAATCAATGAGAAAAAAAAAAAATGTTGTATACACTTTGCGGAAAATCCGCTGCGGAAACCCTGCGGTTTAAAAGAAGTAGCATGTCGCTTCTTTTTTTGTGAATCTGCAGCGTTTTTGTACCCATTCCATTATAGAAAACCGCAGGGGTAAAAACCGCAGCAAATCCGCAAGAAAACCCGCAGCAAAAACGCACAAAAAACGCTGCGGAACCGCACAAAAAACGCTTCGGAACTGCAGGTGCGTTTTCTGCCAGGAGAGGCAGAATCTGCACCAGAAATTCCTAAGCCTAATCCACAACGTGTGCACATAGCCTTAAAGCTGATTTGGGTTTGACATCCGACACACAGGTGGCAGAATCCAGAACAGTGCTAACAGCAAGGACACCAAACTACCTGAATACTCAAGTGGTGTGTCACCACCTGAACCAGCATAAAAGGCCTACATGTGTGACATCAGAGATGCTCTGCAGGTTACAATAGTAGTTCAAGGAGCTGACCATTAGGGAGGACTCGAGGAGGATGTAGAGCCTGCTGAGCTGGGACAGATGAGTCACAAAGCGAATGTCCATATTGGAGGATGTGCACCAACTTCTGAATCAATGCCCCAATATTTACATTCTGACTTTTATGGCTAATGCAAAAAGTGATGTCCACTAGGGAGTAATCTGGCTCCAATGCAAAATCTGTAAGACCGGCATCACACACAGCGTAAAACAATACGGTCCGTATATTACGGCCGTAATACGCTGAAAAGTCCCCAAAATAGTGATCCGTAGCTCCTCCGTAGGCAGGGTGTGTCAGCGTTTTTTGTGCATGGCATCCTCCGTATGTAATCCGTATGGCATCCGTACTGCGTGTTTTTCTCGCAGGCTTGCAAAACCAACATACCGCTATAGAAGGGATCCATGTGTCACCAAAAAAAAAAAAAAATATATATATATATACTGTCTATATATATATATATATATATATATATATATATATAATATATAAAGCTGAATGTGTGTATGTGTGTATGTGTGTATGTCCGGGATTGGCATCTGCACCGTCGCAGCTACAGCCACAAAATTTTGCACAGTCACACGTCTGGAACCCAAGAGCGTCATAGGCTATGTTGTGAGGCGAAATTTTAACCCCGCGCGTTCCAATTCACCAAACAATTTTGACCCTATCTACATAATGGGGAAAAAAGTGAAAGGAAAAGTGTTGGAGGCGTCGCAGCTACAGCCACAAAATTTTGCACGGTCACACGTCTGGACCCTGAGAGCATCATAGGCTATGTTGTGAGGTGAAATTTTAACCCCACGCTTTCCAATTCACCAAACAATTTTGCCCCTATCTACATAATGTTGAAAAAGTGAAAGGAAAAGTGTTGGAGGCGTCGCAGCTACAGCCACAAAATTTTGCACAGTCACACGTCTGGACCCTGAGAGCGTCATAGGCTATGTTGTGAGGTGAAATTTTCACCCCGCGCTTTCCAATTCACCAAACAATTTTGCCCCTATCTACATAATGGGGAAAAGTGAAAGGAAAAGTGTTGGAGGCAAATTGACAGCTGCCAGATGTGAACAAGGGGGACTTAAAGAATGAGAGCGATGGCGCCAAAGAGTATATACCGTACAGTTGCTAAGGTGGGGCCCCGACATGGGATACTCACCAAACACGGGGATATGAACACACACACAAAATGCGCCACACACTACCACGTGCTTGAACACATATTACCCTCAGCACACATTTCACCACACATACATCAACCTCGCCACATAAAAGTCGAAACACAAAAGTTGCCGCTCAAAACTCGCCACGCGCAAAACTCGCCACATGCAAAAACTAGGCTCACGCAAAACTCGCCACAAGTGCAAAACTCACCTCATTGAAAACGCGCCACACGCAAAACATGCACACGCGGAAAAATTGCCACATGCACAAAAGTTGCAACAGAGGCAAAAGTTGCCTCACACAAAACTTGCACATACTCAAAAGGCACCACACATAAAACTCGCCATGCGCAAAACTCGCCATGCGCAATACTTGCTGCACACAACTTGCTACACTAACCTGTCACATGCAACTCGACACACAAAAAGTTGCTACACGCATGTTGCCACACAAAACTCATCTCACAAAAGTCGCTACATGCATGTCGCCACACGCAACTCAACACACACAGCTTGACAAACGAAACTCGCCCTAAAACACACACAAGTCTGGTATTATCCTTCAAAAATAAAAATCAGATTAATAAGCAGACAAACTACAAGAGCAACAAATGTACCATATAGGAAATACGGCAGCTGTCAGTCACATGACCTGTCTATTATGTGTATATGTGAGCTAATATATACTGCCAGGGGGAGGGCTTCCTGTTGGCTGGGGATTTATCAGGCTGCCAATTTAGCTTACAAATACTGAGGTAAAAATATTGAGCAAATAACGTGTGAACGAGGTCTAATACAGGAGGAGATGACACACAGGTATATACTATATACAGGGGAGATGCCACACAGATATATACTATAAACAGGAGAGATGACACACAGGTATATACTATATAGAGGAGGAGATGACATACAGGTACATACTATATACAGGAGGAGATGACATACAGGTATATACTATATACAGGAGGAGATGACACACAGGTATATACTATTTACAGGAGCAGATGACCTACAGGTCATATATGCTATATATAGAAGATGACATACAGGTATATACTATATACAGGAGGAGATGACACACAGATATATACTATATACAGGGGAGATGACACACAGGTATATACTATATACAGGAGGAGATGACATACAGGTATATACTATATATAGAAGGAGATGACATACAGGTATATACTATATATAGGAGGAGATGACATACAGGTATATACTATATACAGGGGAGATGACAGCAGGTATATACTATATACAGGGGAGATGACATACAGGTATATACTATATACAGGAGATGACATACAGGTGTATACTATATATAAGGGAGATGACAAACATGTATATACTGAGGTGAAAATGAGAGGTGTGAGGTGAAAATGAAAAGGTGTGAGTGCAAAATGAGAGGAGTGAGGGAAAATAGTGGAGTGATCGGAAAATGACTGATGTGAGGTCGAAATGACAAGTGTTAGGGGGGAATGAGAGGAGTGAGGGAGAAAATGAGAGGTGTGAGGGAGAAAATGAGAGATGTGAGGGGGAAAATGAAAGATGTGATTGGGAAAATGAGAGGCGTGATGGGAAAATAAGAGAAGTTAGGTGCTATAACTAACCACAGATATTTACTATGCCCAGGCAACGCCGGGCTCTTCAGCGTGTATATATATATATATATGTCAGTGAGACACATATACAGTGGGGCAAAAAAGTATTTAGTCAGTCAGCAATAGTGCAAGTTCCACCACTTAAAAAGATGTGAGGCGTCTGTAATTTACATCATAGGTAGACCTCAACTATGGGAGACAAACTGAGAAAAAAAAATCCAGAAAATCACATTGTCTGTTTTTTTATCATTTTTTTTGCATTTTATGGTGGAAAATAAGTATTTGGTCAGAAACAAACAATCAAGATTTCTGGCTCTCACAGACCTGTAACTTCTTCTTTAAGAGTCTCCTCTTTCCTCCACTCATTACCTGTAGTAATGGCACCTGTTTAAACTTGTTATCAGTATAAAAAGACACCTGTGCACACCCTCAAACAGTCTGACTCCAAACTCCACTATGGTGAAGACCAAAGAGCTGTCAAAGGACACCAGAAACAAAATTGTAGCCCTGCACCAGGCTGGAAAGACTGAATCTGCAATAGCCAACCAGCTTGGAGTGAAGAAATCAACAGTGGGAGCAATAATTAGAAAATGGAAGACATACAAGACCACTGATAATCTCCCTCGATCTGGGGCTCCACGCAAAATCCCACCCCGTGGGGTCAGAATGATCACAAGAACGGTGAGCAAAAATCCCAGAACCACGCGGGGGGACCTAGTGAATGAACTGCAGAGAGCTGGGACCAATGTAACAAGGCCTACCATAAGTAACACACTACGCCACCATGGACTCAGATCCTGCAGTGCCAGACGTGTCCCACTGCTTAAGCCAGTACATGTCCGGGCCCGTCTGAAGTTTGCTAGAGAGCATTTGGATGATCCAGAGGAGTTTTGGGAGAATGTCCTATGGTCTGATGAAACCAAACTGGAACTGTTTGGTAGAAACACAACTTGTTGTGTTTGGAGGAAAAAGAATACTGAGTTGCATCCATCAAACACCATACCTACTGTAAAGCATGGTGGTGGAAACATCATACTTTGGGACTGTTTCTCTGCAAAGGGGCCAGGACGACTGATCCGGGTACATGAAAGAATGAATGGGGCCATGTATCGTGAGATTTTGAGTGCAAACCTCCTTCCATCAGCAAGGGCATTGAATATGAAACGTGGCTGGGTCTTTCAACATGACAATGATCCAAAGCACACCGCCAGGGCAACGAAGGAGTGACTTCGTAAGAACAACCAGCAGAGGGCGCCTCACCGCAAATGAAGGTAAATATAGGTCATTGACCTACTTTACCTTCATTCCCCGGGGTTTTGCAGCCACGAACAACGCTGCATTAGCAAAGCTCGTGGCTGCAAAATATTTTAACCCCTTCAGATGGATTTACATCGTTGGACTTTACAGATCTGCGGAAGGTAAGGATATTGTTGGTTTATTATGTTTTTTTTGTTACAGAACGAGGGTCTTCAGTGATTGGATTGGGTGTTGAATAAAATATTACAACAACCTTTGTTTTTATTTCATTAAAATAATTTTTAATAATGTGTTTGTGTATTTTTTTTAACCCTTTACTAGTATTGGATTAATAATGGATAGGTGTCATAATTGACGCCTCTCCATTATTAATCTGGCTTAATGTCACCTTACAATAGCAAGGTGGCATTAACCCTTCATTACCCCATATCCCACCGCTACACGGGAATGGGAAGAGAGTGGCCAAGTGCCAGAATAGGCGCATCTTCCAGATGTGCCTTTTCTGGGGTGGCTGGGGGCAGGTGTTTTTAGCCAGGGGGGCCAATAACCATGGACCCTCTCCAGGCTATTAATATCTGCCCTCAGTCACTGGCTTTACTACTCTGGTAGAGAAAATTGCGCGGGAGCCCACGCCAATTTTTTCCGCCATTTAACCCTTTAGTTTAGTAGATAGAACGGCCAAATTTTGCACATACATACTACTAACATTAGTAGTGTGGAATATGCAAAAAAAAGGGGGATATGACATGGTTTACTGTATGTAATCATGTCTCATATCATGTCGGGTTTAGGAAGGAGATAGCAAAAGCCGGCAATTGAATTACCGGCTTTAAAGCGATCTCGCGCTGGAAGAAATATTAATATATATATGTGTTTCACTGACATATATATACCTATTCTATGTGTACACATTTATTCTACCTATTCTTCTGTAAGCTGTCAGTGTGATTTTACTGTACACCGCAATGAACTTCCGGCTTTTCTATAGAACACCGCTGCGTATTTCTCGCAAGTCACACTGCTGGTCCGTGTGTAATCCGTATTTTTCAGGCTTCCATAGACTTTCATTGGCGTATTTCTTGCGCAGTACGGTGACAAACGCAGCATGCTGCGATTTTCTACGGCCGTAGAAAGCCGTATAATACTGATCAGTAAAATACGGCAGATAGGAGCAGGGGCATAGAGAATAATTGGGCCGTTTGTTTTGCGAGTTTTACGGACGTATTTTCTGCGCTCATACGTCCGTAAAACTCGCAAGTGTGACGGCGGCCTAACAGGTATCAACTCCACCTGTCATTTATAGCATTAGTGGATTCTCATATAGCCCCTCAGTCACCCGTGCTGCGTGTATCTGACACATTAATGGATGTCCATGTCTGGATTCTGATCAGCTTGGCATCCCTTTAAGAATTCCGTGTAGACTTTATCATGATTTATTGTACAGGTGATATTTCTATATCAGCTATAACAGTGCCCTCTCTATAAGCCCCATATATAACACAATGGTCCTCCTCCCTCCACTATTCCTATTCTAGGTGCCATATTGCATACATTTCTCCTCTCTGATTTTATACACAATGGCGTACTCTGAACCGCCCGTATTTTGTTACATCGGCTCTCGGTTCTCATTGAAAGTCCTTGACACCATTTCGTACTGTTCTCCTATTCATTAATCTAATTCTGCTGTTTTTACATGAAATTATGCAAGAGCAGAATTGTATTCTCTCCTGAAATATTGATGTTTCTCCAGCACTTGTTTTCTAATGTGTAACAAATGTAGACTGTCTGCTAATACCAGCCACGGAGAAAGTGCAGCTCACGTAACAAAGCTACAAAGGCAAAACTGATGTAGGAATTGTCTGCCGCAAAGCTAAAAAGAATATATATTATCGAAGACCAATTCACAGGACATATAGAACAACGCTGGAGAAAAAGTGCAGCCATCAGCCACACTCATTACATTATCTATTCTGCATTATACTCCAGAGCGGCGCTCACTATTCTGCTGGTGCAGTCAGAGCTACTATGGTAGATTGACCCATGTAGCTGCTTCCCAGGGTAGATACAGGGACACTTGATATTAAAGTTTCTGGGCAGTTTATTGCTTCATAAACCACAAAACAAAAGTAATAACACAAAAACAGCCTTTCTGGCACAAATAAAAATAAAAAGCCCATGCAAACAGTTCTTCTCAGTATGGCTCCAGCCCTCTAGGATGCAACACAGCTTGCGCCTGGAGACTTCCTTCCTTCAAAACATACAACAGAGAAAAAAACACAGTCCCTGGACATTTAACTCTGCCAACCACACCCTAGAGGTGGAGATATGGTGAGTAGGCGTCCTGCCCATCTCTCACCTACTCACCAAAAACCCAGACCCTTGTAACGACTGATTGAACTCCTTCAGCACATAGCATGCTGGAGAGAAACTTATGAGTTTTAGATCACAGAAGAAAGTAATCTTCGTAATATATATCTCCCCTCACACACAGCACCAGTGACCCTTCACATATCCCCTCCCTCCTACCCAAAGCCGGGGCTTTGGCACCTTCAGACACCAAACAGGGAATTCGGGAGAGAGCATCCACGTTACCGTGTAACTTCCCTGGTCTATGCAATACGTGGATACTGAAATCTTGGAGGCCTAAGAACCACCTAGTCACACGGGCATACTTACCCTTTTTCTCCCTTAACTTATCTCAGAGGGGCATGATCGGACATGAGTTTGAACTTCCGGCCTAGTAGATAATACCTTAATGCATACACGGCCCATTTAATGGCTAAGCACTCCTTCTCAACGATTGCATAGTTTCTCTCGCATGAAGAGAGCTTCTGGCTCAGATACAGTGGGAAAAAAAAGCATTTAGTCAGCCACCAATTGTGCAAGTTCTCCCATTTAAAAAGATGAGAGAGGCCTGTAATTGACATCATAGGTAGACCACAACCATGAGAGTCAAAATGAGAAAACAAATCCAGAAAATCACCTTGTCTGGTTTGGCAAGATTTTTTTTGCAAATTATGGTGGAAAATAAGTATTTGGTTATCAACAAAAGTTCATCTCAATATTTTGTTATATATCCTTTGTTGGCAATGACAAAGGTCAAATGTTTTCTGTAAGTTTTCACAAGGTTGGCACACACTGTTATAAACAGAGAACAAATGGAGTTCAAGTCCATAAATATGTTTTTATTGTTTATAAAAATGGCATCCATAGCCAAAAAGACATACAAAAAGTCATAATTCAAATAGACATAACATATGAATCAAAAGGAGGGTAGGTGGTAGCAAAAGATGGAAAACGACACAGTGTGGGCACTCCTGATACCAGATTTAGTATTTGTAAAGTGCATAGTGCAACAAAAGATAAAACATACCCGGGAAAGGGGAACATAAATGTAAGGCTCCTCTATAAGTCTGTACAGCTGGCTCTTATCTAGGTATAACAAGCCCTGCGCACAGGCTGAATATCCACAAGTACTAATCAATCATCTAAAGCCAGAACACAAATAGGGAGAAACTGCTATGAATATGCCCTATTGATCCTTACCCAGGTACTGGTGATCAGGAAAACCCACACGGTGGGTCCAACGTGCGTTTCGCGTCAGCTTCGTCAGAGGGCAGTTCTGGCTTTAGATGATTGATTAGTACTTGTGGATATTCAGCCTGTGCGCAGGGCTTGTTATACCTAGATAAGAGCCAGCTGTACAGACTTATAGAGGAGCCTTACATTTATGTTCCCCTTTCCCGGGTATGTTTTATCTTTTGTTGCACTATGCACTTTACAAATACTAAATCTGGTATCAGGAGTGCCCACACTGTGTCGTTTTCCATCTTTTGCTACCACCTACCCTCCTTTTGATTCATATGTTATGTCTATTTGAATTATGACTTTTTGTATGTCTTTTTGGCTATGGATGCCATTTTTATAAACAATAAAAACATATTTATGGACTTGAACTCCATTTGTTCTCTGTTTATTGCTGTATTGAGGAGTGTCCATCTTGATAAAGTGTAAATATCTCCCTTAGTGACTCTCCCATTTGGGGTTGAGTATGGTGAGAATATTAGTTACACTATCTTCTTATTTGACTTTCTTTGGCACACACTGTTGTTGGTATGTTGGCCCATTCCTCCATGCAGATCTCTAGAGCAGTGATGTTTTGGGCCTGTCGCTGGACAACATGGACTTTCAACTCCCTCCAAAGGTTTTCTATGGGGTTGAGATCTGGAGACTGGTAGGCCACTCCAGGACCTTCATATGCTTCTTACGAAGCCACTCTTTCGTTGCCCTGGTGGTGTGTTTGGGATCATTATCATGCTGAAAGACCCATCCACGTCTCATCTTCAATGCTCTTGCTGATGGAAGGAGGTTTGCACTCACAATCTCACGATACATGGCCCCATTCATTCTTTCATGTACATGGATCAGTCGTCCTGGTCCCTTTGCAGAGAAACAGCCCCAAAGCATGATGTTGCCACCCCCATGCTTCACAGTAGGTATGGTGTTCTTTGGATACAACTCAGCATTCTGTCTCCTCCAATCACGATGAGTTTTGTTTCTACCAGTTTTACTTTGGTATCATCAGACCATAGGATACTCTCCCAATACTCTTCTGGATAATAAAAAATGCTATCTAGCAAACTTCAGACGGACCCGGACATGTACTGGCTTAAGCAAGTGGACATGTCTGGCACTGCAGGATCTGAGTCCCTGGCGGTGTAGTGTATTACTGATGGTAGCCTTTGCTACGGTGGTCCCAGCTCTATGCAGGTCATTCACTAGGTCCCCCCGCGTGGTTCTGGGATTTTTGCTCACCGTTCTTGTGATCATTTTGACCCTACAGGGTGAGATCTTACATGGAGCCCCAGATCGAGGGAGATTATCAGTGGTCTTGTATGTCTTCCATTTTCTTATTATTGCTCCCACAGTTGATTTCATCACACCAAGCTGCTCGCCTATTGCAGATTCAGTCTTCCCAGCCTGGTGCAGGGCTACAATTTTGTTTCTGGTGTCCTTCGACTGCTCTTTGGTCTTCACCATAGTGGAGTTTGGAGTGTGACTGAGGTTGTGGACAGGTGTCTATTATACTGGTAACAAGTTCAGACACAAGCCACTACTACAGGTAATGAGTGGAGGACAGAGGAGCCTCTTAAAAAAGAAGTTACAGGTCTGTGAGAGCCAGAAATCTTGCATGTTTTTAGGTGACCAAATACTTATTTTCCACCATAATTTGCTAAATCAATCTTGCCAAATCAGACAAGGTGATTTTCTGGATTTGTTTTCTTATTTTGACTTTCACAGTTGTGGTCTACCTATGATGTCAATTACAGGCCTCTCTCATCTTTTTAAGTGGGAGAACTTGCACAATTGGTAGCTGACTACTTTTTTTCCCCACTGTAAAAGATGACGCCCAGTATAAAAAATGCCCCCAATTTCTGTGGGTTAAAAACATTTTTTCCTTCTTGACGTTTATGACAATTCCACAGTTTCTGAAATAAATGTTAATAAATGGGATCCCCACCAATGTGAAGATTTCTGCACTTGACTCCCAGCTGGTGTGGAAATTGCACTAGAACTGTTCTGGGGGGGAATGAGAACGCCCTGAGGATATTGTGGTGCTGGTGTCAGGCAGCTGCTGAAAGGTGTCTAATTTTTATCGTTGCTGCAGGATCCACTATATCAGCTGTTAAATTCTACTTAAGACTAGTGCAGCGCCCCAGAGATCTGGTCGTTGCAGTATGACACTCTGCCGCTAAGGGGAGTGATGGTACGTCTGATGGCACTAATAGGAGTTCTGACCAGGTATCACAAACACACATGACACTTCACACTCCGGCCACCAGGGGGAGTGGTTCTATCTAGTAGGCCACTCTTCACACTCTGGTAAAACTGGGGGTTGGACAGGAAATTAGACAGAAAGAGCCCGGGAGAATTCGGGAGAGGACCTGTCAGGGGTGGGATCCTGACAGCGGTCTAGAAAGAGAACAGATCGTTACGGAGCCGTGCCTGCACTACCTTGCGGCGGTATTCTAAGAAAGGACACGAAGTGAAGTTGATTGTGGAGAAGTGAGAAGCGGGATCACAGTGTAAAGGAGATAGAGCCAGTAGGAGTCGTGCCGTGAGACCGAGGCAACATCCTTCTGAGGCGCATAGCGGTGGCCGGAGCACCGAGAAAGTAAGAGACTTTACGCATTACTTCAACACGGCAGGACAGTTAATTATAGGTTGGCTGTCTCACCTAAATCACCTAAGCAGACAAGGAAGGAAACTGTGGGAGAGGGGCATCTCTAGGGTCCCAGAATAACTCCAGGCCTATCCGTCATACGGGTGCGTCCTAGCCATAACACCTGGGGGACGAAGAGAGAGAGAAAGAACAACGAACACAGACACAACAGTTGTGAGGACTATCCCGTGGTGCTCAGCAGGGAAGGACTACAACACACAGGCGCTAGTGGGTAGGCACTGATTTCCACTTGCAAAGGAAACTGTGGATGTGCCTTCGGACCGGCCGGTCTCAGCCAGCCCTGTTAGCAGTGCTCTGGATTGCGGATCCCAAAGCCTTCAGTAAAGAGGTAAAGAGACTGCAACCCTGTGTCCTTGTTATTCATCGCGCCTCGCACCACGCATCACACCATCACCTTTCATTGGGCGCCCCTTAGCAGGGTCACGGACCGGGTCTAGCCACCGTGACGACCCCAATACAGAGACTGAGGGGCCCGGTATCGAGAACCCGTGGCCCTGTGTCTGGGGGCGCTCCAACTTACGTCTCCTTACACCCTCCATACACTTGAACTATTGTACACGTCCCTCACTCCGGTGTTTCGGCACAGTCCTAATCATGTCCCATCACTATGGGATTAATCGTCTGTCTTATTAGGTGCAGATATTAGACACTCATGTGTGATACTCTAAGTGACAGCCTGATACACTCACAGTCTCTGAGACTCCCTTATATTACCCGCTGAAGGGATGACTTAAGCGTAATAAGATACAAGTAGCTTCTCCGTCTTGGGATAAATCAATGTCCTCCCATAATGCACTTCTGCCCAGCCGGTGTGGTAGCACTCACCGCCATGCGCCGTCTCCAGCCCGTCAATACTGGATGTGCTGAGGCATGTTAACTAACAAACCAGTCAATGAACGTAAGTGCACGCAGCGCTCCGCTCCGGCCGCCCGCTGCCTCAGCCCAGTAATCTCCCTCGGTTTTACAGCGTGTTTATTTTAACTCCTCGGAAAAGCGCGGTCTAAGCTTAATTCTGCTGGGCGAAGATCGATACTAGGAGCTGAGGCCGCCGATCTTCTCTGTAGAGTCAGCACAAATGCTGGAAAGAAATGAATCCGCCTTCATCTCAGCTTCTACAGATCTCTCTTTCTTGAAAATTGCAAAAGGTTCTGGGAAAGCAAAGATGGGTCTGAAATCCTCCGCCGGAGCGGTGGTGGCTCGTGGTGCTGGGGGTGACCTCGGGGGCCCAGAACTTATGGGTGCACTGATGCCTCACAATGCTGGTAGCTACTTATCGGGAACTCACAACCCCACAGTTCCCGAGAGCGGGACGCTAACATGCTCCACTAGGATGGAGCCGTGGTCGTGCACGTGTGAACCCGCGCCATTCATTGCCAAGGAGCCGCCGGAGATTACCGGATGCCATACCTTAGTCCCATAGACCAGGCAGAACCCCATTCTTAGAATCGGGAGAGTTCAGACAGCATCTATTTTTGGGTAGGTGACAACGTCACCAGATGGCTTTGTCTACCCTTTGGATACATTTTTTTTCTTCCTGGACCCTTTTTGTATTTTTGCATTGTTTTTAGTTTTTTTTCTTCCTCTTTTTCCAAGACCCATAATTTTTTTTTAATATTCTGTCAATTATAGTCGATTACGTCTTTTCATTTTTTTTTTTTACAGATTGTACTTTTGAAGGCCTCCCTCCATGAGATGTGCCCGAAAATGGGGGGGACAAAAAATACAGGTGCGGCAAAATTGTCCTCCAGAAATAATAAAAAGCAAATTTTGTAAAAGTTGTTTTTGTTCTGTTTCTATACCATTCACTATACAGTACGATGGTTCTCCACATCGGTACAATTAAGTCGATACCAAACATTTGTAGCTTTATTTTTAATTTAACCCCTTCACCCCAGGGTGATTTTCTTTTTTTTTTTTTTCATTTCATCCATTCCTCCCCTCCTTTCAAAAGCCATAACTTTTTTTTAATGCTTTGTCCATACAAGGCTTGTTTTTAGCGGGATGTGTTGTACTTTTCAATGACATGTAAAGAAGCTGCGGAGACACCATCACGTGTTTCTCAACGCAGTGATTCCAGAACACTGCCCCCATCCCTTATGGGAAATATGCAGATGCATGTAAAGAAGCTGCGGAGACACCATCACGTGTTTCTCGACGCAAGCAGTGAATAGCCAGGCCTTTCCCCGGGAAGGAACAACCACGGGAAGGGCAGCATCCTATGAAGGAAAGCCACCTATACCAAGCATGGTATCCATCCACAGACAGCTGTTTCGGGGTTTTTGCCCCTCATCAGTGTGGAGTAGGAATCTGGCTATTAGGAGCAGTGCCTAGTAAAAAGGCTATAAAGGCACAGATGATTGGCCTCGGGGAGACCAAAACATCCAACACCGCGGAGACACCATCACGTGTTTCTGAACGCAGTGATTCCAGAACACTGCCCCCATCCCTTATGGGAAATATGCAGATGCATGTAAAGAAGCTGCGGAGACACCATCACGTGTTTCTCGACGCAAGCAGTGAATAGCCAGGCCTTTCCCCGGGAAGGAACAACCACGGGAAGGGCAGCATCCTATGAAGGAAAGCCACCTATGCAAAGCATGGTATCCATCCACAGACAGCTGTTTCGGGGTTTTTGCCCCTCATCAGTGTGGAGTAGGAATCTGGCTATTAGGAGCAGTGCCTAGTAAAATGATGAGGGGCAAAAACCCCGAAACAGCTGTCTGTGGATGGATACCATGCTTGGCATAGGTGGCTTTCCTTCATAGGATGCTGCCCTTCCCGTGGTTGTTCCTTCCTGGGGAAAGGCCTGGCTATTCACTGCTTGCGTCGAGAAACACGTGATGGTGTCTCCGCAGCTTCTTTACATGCATCTGCATATTTCCCATTAGGGATGGGGGCAGTGTTCTGGAATCACTGCGTTGAGAAACACGTGATGGTGTCTCCGCAGTGTTGGATGTTTTGGTCTCCCCGAGGCCAATCATCTGTGCCTTTATGTACTTTTCAATGACAGCATCCATTTTATCATGTGATGCGCTGGAAAGCAGGAAAAAAATCCAAGTACGTTGAAATTGCAAAAAAAGTACAATCCCACAATTGTTTTTTTGGGTTCTTTAATTATCACGATCACTATATGATAAAATGGATATGATTCTGCAAGTCAGTATGAGCACGCAGATACCTAATATGTATGGATTTTTTTAAAGTGGTAAAAAAAATTGGGGACATTTTTAAGAAAAAAAACATCCATTTTTGTCACATAACGTTTTCATTTTTCATTACCAAGGGCTGTGTAAGGGTATGTGCACACGTATCTGCGAGGGCTGCGGATTTGATAAATCCGCAGTGCAAAACCACTGCGGTTTTTCCTGCGGATTTATCGCGGTTTCTATTGCAGATTCCGCTGTGGGTTTACATCTGCAGTTTTCTATTGGAGCAGGTGTAAACCTGCAGCGGAATCTGCACAAAGAATTGACATGCTGCGGAATGTAAACCGCTGCGTTCCCGCGCGTTTTTTTCTGCAGCATGTGCACTGCGGATTTCATTATACTGTAAACGCATGGGAAACCGCTGCGGACCCGCAGCACATACTCTAAGGACTTATTTTTGTACCCTGAGCTGACGTTTTTACTGATACCATTTTGCAGTAGGTACGATGTTATGATTGCCTCTTATTGTAAAAAAAAAACCTTAATTCTGACAGTTTTTTTTCTTGTTATGTTGTTTACTGATCAGATTAATTTATTTTATATTTTGATTGATTCTGCAAAAGGGGGGTGATTTGAACTTTTATGGGTTTTTTAAATTTTTTTAAATAAAAACAATTTACTTTTTTTTTTTAAACTTTTTACTGGATTTTTATAATTTTTTTGTGGACTTGAAGCTGCGATCGGCTTGTGCCGTCAAAGCAGCGGTATAGTACCGCTATGTATAGAGAAAATCTGTTATGAACGCCAGCTAACCCTGATTGTCCAGAAAAACTATCGGCGCCCTTTGATCACGTCATGGGCACAGCTATGGGAGTGTGCAATGACGCACTCCCTACCGGCACGTGCTAAATGCCGCTGTCTGAGATTGAGGTGCGGTGTCGCTGGCAGAAAAGACTGAAATTCTGATTTTTTTTTTTCTCGTTACGCCATTTACTGATTGAGTTAATTAATTTTATGCTTTGATATCTCTGACTTTTTCAGACGTTACAATACCAAATATGTGTATTTGTATTCTTCTTCTTATTGTTCTTCTTTCTTTGAACAAACACAAAAAAATACCGCGCGGTATTTTTTTGTGTTTGTTCATTGCTATTTAGTTTATTGACAGAGGTCGGCACAACCCCTGCCTAAGTACCAGCTGCTTTCCTGTAATTTTTATTTATTTGTTCTTTCCCTCTCTCCTCTTGGATTCATAGCAGTGCAGCGCCAGTGTGGTCATTGGTTGAGAATATATTTTATTTTTCTTCTTTCTTTATTTTTAATAGGGGCAAAGAAGTGTGATTCTAATTCTTATTTTTTATGTTTTTCATATTTAAAAAAAAAAAAAAAGTTTTTATTTAATTTTTACTGTGTCTCCTTAGGTGTCTTGTACCTGTGATCATCACAACAATGCCACAATATTATTGTATATAGGAAAAATCACTGTCCCCTGTGAACAGCGTGCTGCATAGGAAACCAGTCATGATAGACACGGGGGTCCTTCAGCAGACACCCAACCGTCATTGTGACCCATCAGTGCCCCGCGATCATGTTGTGAGCACGGGAGTGGGGGGAAGTTGCTCTGTTTGGCTCGTATATCCTACATGTTGCAAAGTTTGTTGCTGGATGCAGAATGAGTTAACTGAGCACTCGTCAAGGAGCTTATTGTGACAGTCCAATAGGAGAGTTTGTACCTGTTACAAACGTCTTTTTCTTGATGGAGCCATGGTGTTGTGGTTGCTGTTCTGTAGAGTGTGTCCTTGAAACAGAGGCAGATCCCCCTTTTATAATTCACTGCTCTTATTCAGACATTTTTCCACAAGATCGGAGAAAGTAGGCAGAAAGGCAACTCTCATTGTTTGAGTATTTAATCAATCTGCATAGTTTATCCTTCACTGTTTGTGCAGCGCCCCAGAGTCCTGGTCGTTGCAGTAATGTCGTTCTTCTACCAGGGGGAGCGATGTTACGTCTGATGGCACCGAAGGAGTTCACCCTGCCAGGTATCACAGCCACACACACACTTCACACGCCGGCCACCAGGGGGAGCAAAAGGTTCTATCTATTAGGCCACTCCTCACACTTGGGTAAAACTGGGGGTTGGTTAGGAAGTGAGAGCAGTTGGAGTCGAGAGAAGCTGACTGGAGGGAGAAGGAGATAGTCAGGAAGAGAGAAGAGGAGCAGACTGGGCTCAGCCCAGGAAAGGGAAAGAAGGACACGGAGATGCGCCTGCAACCCATGCGGCAGCCTCCTAAGAAAGGACAAGAAAGGAAGTGTGCCGTAGTGAGTGAGCACAGAAGTCGTAGCAACAGGAGTAAAACACCAGTGGGAGATCAGCTAGAAGCAGGCTGCCTCCCACTGAGCGCAGATCCGGTGGCCGGAACACTGAGGGAGTAATAGACTCTACGCTATACTTCAGAGACCGGCAGGACAGTCGATTCCAAGTTGGCTGTTCGACCTAAGAACCTAAGCAGACAAGGTGGCAACGTGGAGGAGGAGCGACGCTAGGGTCCCTATAAAATAGCCTCAGGCCACCACCGTCATACGGGTTTGTCGTATCCATCTGGGGGACAGAGAGAGAAGAGTAACAAGAGTGAGGACCTTATGGTAGCTAATGCAAGTAAGGACCTACTACGTTACTGTGCGCAAGGGGAAGGCTACTGATTTCCACCTGGATAAGGGGACTCTGGAATTGCCATCAGACCGGCCAGACTCTGCCTACCCTGTCATCTGGCACCCTGGACTGTGGATGCTGAAGCCTTCAGTAAAGGTAAAGAGACTGCACCCATTGTGTCCTCGTTATTCACCGCACCTTGCACCATCCACCAACATCTACTCTTCTGGGAAGCCCTGGGGAGATACTTCACCTGTGGGAAGGTATACCATCTAGCTGCCATTCCATCACCCCAGCGGACCCCTAAGCAGCGTCAGTCACTCTGACCGAATACCACAGGTGGCGTCACGAACACTACCGTTATCTACAAACTTTACCCTTTTATTAGGCACCCCTCATAGGGCCACAGTCCGGTCGGGCCACCGTGACATCCCAGCTGAGGGAACAGAAGGACCCGGTACCGAGTACCCCATTGCCCTTACGTGGGGGCGATCCATTTGCAGGTCAAGAAACTGCGTGACCTGGTACAATGGATAATCAACATACAGTGGGGCAAAAAAAGTATTTAGTCAGTCAGCAATAGTGCAAGTTCCACCACTTAAAAAGATGAGAGGCATCTGTAATTTACATCATAGGTAGACCTCAACTATGGGAGACAAACTGAGAAAAAAAATCCAGAAAATCACATTGTCTGTTTTTTTAACATTTTATTTGCATATTATGGTGGAAAATAAGCATTTGGTCAGAAACAAAATTTCATCTCAATACTTTGTAATATATCCTTTGTTGGCAATGACAGAGGTCAAACGTTTTCTGTAAGTCTTCACAAGGTTGCCACACACTGTTGTTGGTATGTTGGCCCATTCCTCCATTCAGATCTCCTCTAGAGCAGTGATGTTTTTGGCTTTTTGCTTGGCAACACGGACTTTCAACTCCCTCCAAAGGTTTTCTATAGGGTTGAGATCTGGAGACTGGCTAGGCCACTCCAGGACCTTGAAATGCTTCTTACGAAGCCACTCCTTCGTTGCCCTGGCGGTGTGCTTTGGATCATTGTCATGTTGAAAGACCCAGCCACGTTTCATCTTCAATGCCCTTGCTGATGGAAGGAGGTTTGCACTCAAAATCTCACGATACATGGCCCCATTCATTCTTTCATGTACCCGGATCAGTCGTCCTGGCCCCTTTGCAGAGAAACAGCCCCAAAGCATGATGTTTCCACCACCATGCTTTACAGTAGGTATGGTGTTTGATGGATGCAACTCAGTATTCTTTTTCCTCCAAACACGACAAGTTGTGTTTCTACCAAACAGTTCCAGTTTGGTTTCATCAGACCATAGGACATTCTCCCAAAACTCCTCTGGATCATCCAAATGCTCTCTAGCAAACTTCAGACGGGCCCGGACATGTACTGGCTTAAGCAGTGGGACATGTCTGGCACTGCAGGATCTGAGTCCATGGTGGCGTAGTGTGTTACTTATGGTAGGCCTTGTTACATTGGTCCCAGCTCTCTACAGTTCATTCACTAGGTCCCCCCGCGTGGTTCTGGGATTTTTGCTCACCGTTCTTGTGATCATTCTGACCCCACGGGGTGGGATTTTGCGTGGAGCCCCAGATCGAGGGAGATTATCAGTGGTCTTGTATGTCTTCCATTTTCTAATTATTGCTCCCACTGTTGATTTCTTCACTCCAAGCTGGTTGGCTATTGCAGATTCAGTCTTCCCAGCCTGGTGCAGGGCTACAATTTTGTTTCTGGTGTCCTTTGACAGCTCTTTGGTCTTCACCATAGTGGAGTTTGGAGTCAGACTGTTTGAGGGTGTGCACAGGTGTCTTTTTATACTGATAACAAGTTTAAACACGTGCCATTACTACAGGTAATGAGTGGAGGAAAGAGGAGACTCTTAAAGAAGAAGTTACAGGTCTGTGAGAGCCAGAAAACTTGATTGTTTGTTTCTGACCAAATACTTATTTTCCACCATAATATGCAAAAAAAAAATGATAAAAAAAACAGACAATGTGATTTTCTGGATTTTTTTTTCTCAGTTTGTCTCCCATAGTTGAGGTCTACCTATGATGTAAATTACAGATGCCTCTCATCTTTTTAAGTGGTGGAACTTGCACTATTGCTGACTGACTAAATACTTTTTTGCCCCACTGTATTAGCAAACATCAATTGTTTAATGACCCTGAGTCCCTGTCTTCCAAGGATAGCAACACAATAACTTGTAGGAGCTGATATAAGAGGTAAGCAGCAGCCATTCAGCGATTCACAAACATCAATTTTACCTACAAGAAGAGTCAATGTTCACATTCATATGAACAATAGTCTATGATTCTTTATCATCTGAAGAAAAACACATAAATTCAATGGTTAACATTCAGACAATAGCCAATGTGTCCTGGCCTACTGAAAATAGACGTCGGACATAATTAAGATTAAATGCTGCGGTGTCACAGACTACATCAACAGTATTTGGTGACCGCCCTTCGCCTACATCATCAGTATCTGGTGACTGTCCGTCACCTCCATCATCAGTATCTTGTGAACACCCATCGCCTCCATCATGAGTATCTGGTGACCACCCGTTGCCTCCTTCATCCGTATCTGGTGATCGCCTGACTCCTGCATCATCAGTATCTGGTGACCACCTGTTGCCTGCATCATCAGTATCTGTAGACTGTGTCACCTCCATCATCAGTATCTAGTGACCACCTGTCGCCTCCATCATCAGTATCTGTAGACTGTGTCACCTACATCATCAGTATCTGGTAACCACCTGTCGCCTCCATCATCAGTATCTAGTGATCGCCCATCGCCTCCATCATCAGTATCTGTAGACTGTGTCACCTATGCAGCGCCCCAGAGATCTGGTCGTATGACACTCTGCCGCTAAGGGGAGTGATGGTACGTCTGATGGCACTGAAGGAATTCTACTGACCAGGTATCACCAGCACACATTACACTTCACACTCCGGCCACTAGGGGGAGAAAAAAGGCTTTATTTCTTGGGCCACTCCTCACACTGGTAAAACTAGGGGTTGGGTAGGAAGTTGGGCAGAAGCTGACTGGGTTGGATTCAGGCAACATCCCGTGGCAGGGGGTGCTGCAGGGAGAAGACACAGGGGGGTCCCTGTTGGGCGTGGGAACCTGGCAGGTACCTAGCGAACAGAGCAGAACGTTACGGAACCGCGTCTGCACTACCTTGCGGTGGTATCCTAAGAAAGAGACACGAAGCGAAGGATATTGTGGAACAGTGAGAAACGAGATCAAGCACAAAGGAGAACCAGTAGGAGTCATGCCGTGAGACCGAGGCAACATCCTACTGAGGCACGTAGCCGGTGGCCGGAACACCGCGGAAGTAACTGACTCTAGGCTTTACTTCAAACTCCGCAGGACAGTTAATTATAGGTTGGCTGTCTACCTTAAATTTCCTACGAAGACATAGGGGGCAACGCGTGGAGAGAGGCGTCTCTAGGGTCCTGGAAGAGCTCCGAGCCTTCCCGTCATACGGGTGCGTCCTAGCCATAACATATCTGGGGGACGAGAAACTAGTAACATCTGGAACAAGAGAGAGAGAGAATTAGAAAGAACGAACAAACGAGAACAGAAGTTGTGAGGACTATTCCGAATGCTCAGCAGGGTAGCACTACAACACACAGGCACTAGTGGTAGGCACTGATTTCCACCTGTAAAGGGAACTCTGGAAGTGCCCATCGGACCGGCCGGTCTCAGATTGCCCTGTTAAACGTGCTCTGTATTGCGGATCCTGAAGTCTTCAGTAAAGAGGTAAAGAGACTGCAACCTTGTGTCCTCGTTATTGACTGCACCTCACACCATTACCATCCACCTTACTGGGAAGCCCTGGGGACATACTTCACCTGTGGGAAGGTATACCATCTAGCTGCCATAACATCACCCCAGCGGACCCCAAGCAGCATCGGTCATCCTGACCGAACACCACAGGTGGCTGTTACGTACGCTGCGCATACTTACCCGGCTTCTCCCATCCCTCGGCGCACTCGCGATCCTGTCCAGCGCCGCTCTGCTTCCTCCTTCTCCTGCTCACGGCGTCTGGTCCCTCTGCGCATGCGCGGTCGCGTCTCCTCCATCGCAGAGCCTTCTGGGAGGTCGCGACCCGGTGGCTCCGCCCCAACATGGCGGCGCCCATCGGGTATTTCTTCCCGGCGTCTCCCTAGGTAAGACGCCTTTGCTTTGTAGGTGCACTGCCTGTTGTCAGTGTCCCTATGCCCTAGGCTCCCTTGCTCCAGAGTCTTCTCTCAGCCCAGTCTTTACTTTGTCTTAGTGTCCGTGTTCCTGCTGTGTCTTGCCTGTCCGTGTTCCTGCTGTGTCCTGCCTGTCCGTGTTCCTGCTGTATCCTGCCAGTCCGTGTTCCTGCTGTATCCTGCCTGTCCGTGTTCCTGCTGTATCCTGCCAGTCCGTGTTCCTGCTGTATCCTGCCAGTCCGTGTTCCTGCTGTATCCTGCCAGTCCGTGTTCCTGCTGTATCCTGCCAGTCCGTGTTCCTGCTGTATCCTGCCAGCCCGTGTTCCTGCTGTGTTCTGCCAGTCCGTGATTCCCGCTGAGTCCTACCGGTCCGTGTTCCTGCTGAGTCCTGCCAGTCCGTGTTCCTGCTGTGTTCTGCCATTCCGTGTTCCAGTCATTTTCAGTTAAGTCTTGTTTTCCTATTATTCCCTGCCATCCCCGTAGCCTGTGGTTTCCTTCTTTGTCTTGGGTCGCCCCTTTGGCTCTAGCTGTCGTGTCTCCATTCCCCCGAGGTCCTGCTCCTAACGCTCCCTGTATAGGGGGTGATTCCATCTGGTCCGCTCGACCCCGGGGGCTCTAGAGTCACGACCCAGAGGGTCCACTCTCGGATTTCTTCCCGAGTACTTACAGTGGCGTTACGAAACCTTGACAGACTCCTATCTCCCTTTATTGGACGCCCCTTAGCAGGGTCACGGACCGGGTCCAGCCACCGTGACAACCCCAGAACTGAGACAGAAAGGACCGGTACCGAGTATCCTGTGGTCCTGTGTCTGGGGGCGCTCCACCTACATCATCAGTATCTGGTAACCACCTGTCGCACCAATCATCAGTATCTAGTGATCGCCCGTCACCTCCATCATCAGTATGTCGTGACCACCTGTCGCCTTCAGTATCTGGTGACTGCCTGTCACCTCCTTCTCATCTCTTGTAAACAGGTTATGGAGGATCTCTGCAGGAGGTTATACCAAACATCTTGGAGACCTTACCCCAGATCTTCTGTGTATGAGGCTTGTGCGGATCCTTCTGTCTCTTCATGTGACCTCAGACAGAAGGGATGAGGTGAGATCAGGTCTCTGTGAGGCTGGATCACACATTTAGTGCGTTCTTTGTTCTTTCATCGTCCATCTGACCGGGATGTGACTGTATGGCGTTTGTATAACTGTATACAGCCGACTGCTGTTTCCTGCAAAGAAACATAAACCAAGCGGTAAACATTTCTCTACAGGGGTCCTTATGGTTGAAGGTTTCTCTGCATCTATCCTGTCAGTGGGCACAGTTGCAGTGTGGATTGAGCCTTACATTTCAGTATTTTTCTGACACCCGCCTAAACCTTTTGCACATTACTGTATATAAATATTCTATATATACATAATATTCTATATATACATTTATCCCACATTGCGACCACCGCGTTCTGCAACTTCCTCCATCCCCATTGGTTTTGCACTTAGTCATCATTTGTATTGCAACAGGACATTGACCCAAGACACCTCTATGCGATGTAATGACTCTGTGGCCATGGAGAGATATGGCGGCCGTGTCACAGGACATGGCCACCACAATCACCGACCTCAACCCAATTCTATGGTTTGGGATGGGCTGGACACAAAATGAAGGCGAAGCAGCCGACCAGTGCTCGGCGCCTCCGGGAAATCCATCTCGACTGTTGGAAAAATAGATTCCAGGTGATGACTGATGAAGCTGTCTAGAGAATGCCAAGGGGTATAAAGCTGTCATCTGAATAAAAAGGGGGTACATGAGGAATTTGATGTGTAACACATAGTATATTATGGTTTCTGTCATGAGTTTCTTTACTCTTCTTTTCCACAATTGTTATTCTTTGCATGAACATCTATCCAAACTTTATATATATATATATATATATATATATATATATATATATATATATATATATATACATATACACAGTATATGTATTGCATTATATTATGCATTGTGTTAATATCACACGTACCACAAAGCGTTGCTGTTTTTCAGCCTTCTGGCATTGGTTGCACTATGACGTCTCCCTCCCGAGGTTTACTAGTCAGATCCTAAACTGAAATTTTCCAAATTTTCTGAAAATAACACTTAAAAATAAATCAAAGCGTGAGCGGGTGCCGCTGAGCAGTATCGCCCTTTGTGCGATCGTTACTGTTTCAATCATACACCAATAAATGTGCAGGGCCATTAAATTTAAATAAATTGAATTTGTGCTATCGGATTAAATTCTGAGCGCACGCTGTGATATAGATCACTCGCGGTTCTTATTCCTTATGTATTACTGACATAAAAGTGATTTTTTTTCTTTCCCTCCCGTTAATGAATCAGGGCGCGGGAATAAACAATTCTCTTTTAAGTGCATCTTACACAGCTCCGCTTAATAAATCATAATTAGCTATAAAAAGAATAAAGAATCAGTTTTCTATAAAAAGACAATATATTCAGTAACTTTATTAAACGATATATATATATACCGTATATATATATATATATATATAATATATATTTATTTATTTATTTATACTGTATATAAAAAATAGAACATCTCCAAAGAAAGAGAAGCTCCTAAAGCAAGGCCCAGGCTTCCAGGCCTACACTGGGAACTAACTCCCAGGCTCAGTTTGTGGAAGAAAATCCTAAAGTTGTTTTGGAAGGGCAGAGGGAACTTTGTGGCAGCGGTTCCTGTGTGATGACAAGCGATGATGGAAAGAAAATGATTGCAGAATAAAGAATGAAGAAACTGTTGCAGCAAAAAGTAAAGGTTTGGTGAAAGCAGCTGCAGCTGATCAGTGCAGCCTTTCCCCGTGCAGGCAGAGAACGTCTCCTGAGAAGCAGACCATGCAGGATAACCCGTAGCAGATTGCGGTGATACTGGCCAACCGCATACGATCTGGGAGCAACCAGAAAGATGTAAAGACCAAGGGAGAAGCATCAGCACAGGTCGCCTTGTACGTCAGACAGCAGTCATACCTGCCAGGCCTTTGAGAGGAGAAATGTCGTACGGTTCTGACTCCAAGGTGCCAAAGATGAGCTTCCTGACCAGAGGCTTGTCATCAGAAAGATCCTGTGTAGCCAAATGAGCTTCCTGCCCACAAACATCATGGTGGTGATAAACCTGCCAGACCGACAGGGCTGCGCTGCCAGCTCCAAGCTTACGTCTGACCTGGACCAGTTCTGGGCGAATGTCTCCCAGTACAGTGAACATGACCGTCATCTTCTGGAATGAAGCAATGACTCCTCAGGACATCGTGATCTGGTTGAGGAGACAGTGTGACCTAGTAACAGACCTTACTAAGGACAGGGATCCGGATGGTAAGTCAAATGACAGCGCCTCAAACAATGGTGAAAAGCAAGTCTTACATTTTATTCTGCCTCCTGTGGCGACGTTTTTCAAGCAGGTCTTTGGACCGAAACGTCGCCACAGGAGTCAGAATAAAATGTAAGACTTGCTTTTCACCATTGTTTGAGGCGCTGTCATTTGACTTATTATGATGGAATGTACTCTGGGATGGACTCCCTGGTTATGACATGCTCCTCTTTGTCTTAATAGACTTGGAATTTTTTTTGGGGTGCGGTTTAACCCTTCACCTTTTGATATCAGGGACGCGGATGGTGTCTGGACTAGGGGGTGGAGGGTCCTGTTTAAACTACGGTAGATCCAAAATGTCACCCATCATCTGCCCAATTCCTTTTTCACTGGTAGAGAGAAAGGTGTCTGTTCCTTTGCTGGTCAGCCGAGCAAATCCTATAAGTGTGGTCATGTCGGCCACCTGGCGAGCACCTGCTCCGTGGTGAAGTCAGGCCTGTATAGTAAGATTGGACATTTGAGTGCCACAAGCCAGACCATCAGGTGTAATTTGTGTGACCAGACTGGTCACCCCAACAGGGATTGTCATACAGCCTGGCATAACATCTGTAGGGTCTCCCCGATGAGGACCTGCAGGGGCGCTGCTACCATGTGGCAAGTTGAGTGCTTTGCCTCAAGCGGCACTGCCTTCAATGGAGAGAGGGGGCGGCAGATTCTGCTGCTGTAGTAACTGAATTAGCGTCCTGAATCCTTCCTTCCAGCCCTCCCCGCCTCAGGTGACCGGTCACGTGATCGTGACATCATCACAGGTCCTGAAGCAGAAGTTGCTCCTCTCCTGCATCTGTTTGGGCTGCTCATAGAAGGCTGTACTGTGCACACAGGACCTGGGATGAGGTCACAGGAGGGGAGGAGTCAGGGGTCACATGATCAGGTGCCTCCATGTATGCAAGACTCTGCTGTGCTGGTTGTCTTGGTGCTGGATGAGGTGAAGTTTATGTGTGGGGTCAGGAGGGGTTTACAGCGTGGATGTAGCGGAGCCGTGTGTGTCCAAGGTGTATGGAGTGGAGCCGCGTGTGTACGAGGTGTACGGAGCGGAGCCACGTGTGTACGAGGTGTACGGAGCGGAGCCGTGTGTGTACGAGGTGTACGGAGCGGAGCTGTGTGTGTACAAGGTGTACGGAGCGGAGCTATGTGTGTACAAGGTGTACGGAGCGGAGCCGCGTGTGTACGAGATGTATGGAGCGGAGCCGTGTGTCTACGACGTGTACGGAACGGAGCCGCGTGTGTACGAGGTGTACGGAGCGGAGCTGTGTGTGTACGAGATGTACGGAGTGGAGCCGCATGTGTATGAGGTGTAAGGAGTGGAGCCGCGTGTGTATGGATCGGAGCCGCATGTACAAGGTGTACGGAGCGGAGCCATGTGTGTACGAGATGTACAGAGCTGAGCCGTGTGTGTACAAGGTGTGCAGAGCGGAGCCGTGTGTGTACAAGGTGTGCGGAGCAGAGCCGTGTGTGTACAAGGTGTGCGGAGCAGAGCCGTGTGTGTACAAGGTGTGCGGAGCCGCGTGTGTACAACCTGATAGTGGAAGCAGAGGACCTGGAGGAGGCGCTGCTGTCAGGGTTTGTACTTACATGGCCCAACATCCACAGTGACAATAGTGATGCAACGCAGTCGGTACTTACAGGGCTAGACCCCCAGAGCGACAATAGTGATTCAACAAAGTTGGGACTTACAGGGCTAGACCCCCAGAGCAACAATAATGATTCAACAAAGTCGGTACTTACAAGGCTAGACCCCCAGAGCAACAATAATGATTCAACAAAGTCGGTACTTACAAGGCTGGACCCCTAGAGTGACAATAGTGATTCAATGAAGTCGGTACTTACAGGGCTGGACCCCCAGAGCGACAATAGTGATTGAGCAAAGTCGGTACTTACAGGTCCTAGACCACCAGACCGACATTAATGACTCACTGCAGTCAGTACTTACAGGGATTAGACCCCCAGAGCGACAATAGTGATTCAATGAAGTTGGTACTTACAGGGATGGACCACCTTAGCGACAATAGTGATTTAATGAAGTTGGTACTTAAAAGCCAGACCCCTAGAGCGACAATAGTGATTCAACGAAGTCGGTACTTACAGGGCCGGACCCCCAGAGCGACAATAGTGATTCAACGAAGTCGGTACTTACAGGGCGAGACGCCCAGAGCAACAATAGTGATTCAACGCAGATGGTACTTACAGAGCTAGACCCCCAAAGCGACATTAGTGATTCACTGCAGTCAGTACTTACAGGGCTTAGACCCCCATAGCCACATTAGAGATTTAGTGCAGTCGGTACTTACAGGACAGAACCCCCAGAGCGACAATAGCATAGCTCCCAACCGTCCCTCATTGTGCGGGATTGTCCTAAGCCTGTGTGTGTGGACACTGAAATGTCATTTGCCTTGAGAAAGACACCACGAGGGTCGGAACGCGTGGGTCCGGGTATCCTAGAGGCTGGACTTCTGACTGGGGCGACTCTCTGACTGTATTTGAGCCAGGTTTAAGTATTGTTTATCGCCTCACCCAAACTTATCCCTGGGTGCTCACAGCCAGGGCATGTGTGTGGGGGGGACTCCCCGTATTGTCTGTCACTCTACTTAAGCCATTGAAGATGTTTCAGTGTCCACACACACAGGCTTAGGAGTGACAGCATCTACTCATTGTTTACACACATTTAGCTTAGATTGCTGCGGCCTTTATGCTGTGATTCGGCATTCAGTAGTATTTATTGGAATTTATGTATGCTTCGTCGCTGTAATCTGTGAAATTGTTACATTTGTCACTTCCAGCTCAGGATTACCCCTTCTTTTGGGTACTTTACCCTTTATCTATGGATCTGCATTCATGTGTATTATCCTTTGAGGATTTTTAATTGTTTTTATGTGTGCTCCTTGTTGTTCTATAATAAAGCTTTTTTGACACTCTTATCGGTTTGGGTGATCCCTGTTATATGCATGTACCGTACTTTTTCTTCATGTTTTCTGGTTCTTGTTTCCTGACATGCATTAGGTGATCCCCAGGATATATATTACAACCATATCATTTAGTATTGTTAGTGGATGGTGCCCGCTTATTTGTCTATTTTGATGTACAGGATTTCTGTTATGTATTAAAGTGAGAAAGTTGTTTACTTTACTTGTTCTTGTGAGGTTTTTACAATAAAACTTGCCTCCTATGTACAAGAATATAACTACCGTACTATAATACTGCTCCTATGTACAAGAATATAACTACTATAATACTGCCCCTATGTGCAAGAATATAACTACTATAATTCTGCTCCTATGTACAAGACTATAACTACTATAATACTGCTCCTGTGTACAAGAATATAACCACTATAATACTGCTCCTATGTACAAGAATATAACTACTATAATACTGCCCCTATGTACAAGAATATAACTACTATAATACTGCCCCTATGTACAAGAATATAACTACTATAATACTGCCCCTATGTACAAGAATATAACTACTATAATACTGCCCCTATGTACAAGAATATAACTACTATAATACTGCTCCTACGTACAAGAATATAACTACTATAATACTGCTCCTACGTACAAGAATATAACTACTATAATACTGTCCCTATGTACAAGAATATAACTACTATAATACTGCCTGTTGTGAATTCTGTGGCTGAGTTCACTTCTGTGGTCACAAGTGGTATTGCAGTCTCTGGGCTTCCTCCCTCAGGTGTTTTGGTGAGCTCGTTGGCTGCCTTGCTATTTAGCTCCACCTGAGTCTGTCTTCCTTGCTCCTTGTCATTGTTCCAGTGTTGGATCTGAGCTACTGCATCTTTCCTTGGGCCTGCTGCTCTGCTAGATAAGTGCTTCTAGTTTGTTTTCTGTTTTTTTCTGTCCAGCTTGCTATTTACTTTTGCTGGAAGCTCTGAGAAGCAAAGGGGTGCACCGCCGTGCTGTTAGTTCGGCACGGTGGGTCTTTTTGCCCCTTTGCGTGGTTTTCGTTTTAGGGTTTTTTGTAGACTGCATAGTTCTCTTTGCTATCCTCGCTCTGTCTAGAATATCGGGCCTCACTTTGCTGAATCTATTTCATTCCTACGTTTTGTCTTTTCATCTTGCTAACAGTCATTATATGTGGGGGGCTGCCTATTCCTTTGGGGTATTTCTCTGAGGTAAGTCAGGCTTGTATTTCTATCTTCAGGCCAGTCAGCTCCTCAGGCAGTGCCGAGTTGCATAGGTAGTTGTTAGGCGCAATCCACTGCTGCTTATAGTTGTGTGAGGATAGATCAGGTACTGCAGTCTACAGAGATTCCACGTCTCAGAGCTCGTCCTATTGTTTTTGGTTATTGCCAGATCTCTGTATGTGCGCTGATTACTGCACGCTGTGTTGCCTGATTGCCAGCCATAACAGTACAAGGAGCCACACCAATGATTCCCAATAGAGGGAAAAAAGAAATCCTGACATCATTTTTTTTTCTTAGCTCTGTCTTCAGTCTTTTTTTTCCCCTAGACATTAGAGTGCTTCAGGACACAGCTGTGGACATGGATATTCAGGCTCTGTGCTCCTCAATGGATAATCTCGTTGTAAATGTACAAAAGATTCAAGATACTATTGATCAGAAATCGATGCTAGAACCAAGAATTCCGATTCCTGATTTGTTTTTTGGTGACAGAACTAAGTTCCTGAGCTTCAGAAATAATTGTAAGCTATTTTTGGCCTTGAAACCTCATTCTTCTGGTAATCCTATTCAACAGGTTTTGATTATTATTTCTTTTTTGCGCGGCGACCCTCAGGACTGGGCATTTTCTCTTGCGCCAGGAGATTCTGCATTGAGTAATGTTGATGCGTTTTTCCAGGCGCTGGGATTGCTTTACGATGAGCCTAATTCAGTGGATCATGCTGAGAAAAATCTGCTGGCTTTATGCCAGGGTCAGGATGATGTAGAAGTATATTGTCAGAAATTTAGGAAGTGGTCAGTACTCACTCTGTGGAATGAATCTGCACTAGCGGCTTTGTTCAGAAAGGGTCTCTCTGAAGCTCTTAAGGATGTAATGGTGGGATTTCCTATGCCTGCTGGTTTGAATGAGTCTATGTCCTTGGCCATTCAGATCGGTCGTCGCTTGCGCGAGCGTAAATCTGTGCACCATCTGGCGGTATTGTCTGAGAGTAAACCTGAGCCTATGCGGTGCGACAGGACTATGACTAAAGTAGAACGGCAAGAACACAGACGTCTGAACAGACTGTGTTTCTATTGTGGTGATTCTACTCATGCTATTTCTAATTGTCCTAAACGCACTAGGCGGTTTGATAGCTCTGCCGTTATTGGTACTGTACAGTCCAAATTCCTTTTGTCCATTACCTTAATGTGCTCTTTGTCATCGTATTCTGTCATGGCGTTTGTGGATTCAGGCGCTGCCCTGAATCTGATGGACTTGGAGTATGCTAAACGTTGTGGATTTTTCTTGGAGCCTTTGCGGTGTCCTATTCCGTTGAGAGGAATTGATGCTACACCTTTGGCCAAGAATAAGCCTCAGTACTGGGCCCAGCTGACCATGTGCATGGCTCCTGCACATCAGGAAGTTATTCGCTTTCTGGTACTGCATAATTTGCATGATGTGGTCGTGTTGGGGTTGCCATGGCTACAAATCCATAATCCAGTATTGGATTGGAACTCTATGTCGGTAACCAGCTGGGGTTGTCAGGGAGTACATGGTGATGTTCCATTTTTGTCTATTTCGTCATCCATTCCTTCTGACATCCCAGAGTTCTTGTCGGACTTTCAGGATGTATTTGAAGAGTCCAAATCTGATGCCCTACCTCCGCATAGGAATTGTGATTGTGCTATCGATTTGATTCCTGGTAGTAAATTCCCTAAGGGTCGTTTATTTAATTTTTCCGTACCTGAACACACCGCTATGCGCAGTTATGTGAAGGAGTCCCTGGAGAAGGGACATATTCGCCCATCGTCGTCACCATTGGGAGCAGGGTTCTTTTTTGTAGCCAAGAAGGATGGTTCGCTAAGACCGTGTATTGATTACCGCCTTCTTAATAAGATCACTGTTAAGTTTCAGTATCCCTTGCCATTGATTTCTGACTTGTTTGCTCGGATTAAGGGGGCTAGTTGGTTTACTAAGATTGATCTTCGTGGTGCGTATAATCTGGTGAGAATCAGGCAGGGAGATGAATGGAAAACGGCATTTAATACGCCCGAGGGTCATTTTGAGTATCTGGTGATGCCGTTTGGACTTGCCAATGCTCCATCTGTTTTTCAGTCTTTTATGCATGACATCTTCCGAGAGTACCTGGATAAATTCCTGATTGTGTACTTGGATGACATTTTGATCTCAGATGATTGGGAGTCTCATGTGAAGCAGGTCAGAATGGTTTTCCAGGTACTGCGTGCTAATTCCTTGTTCGTGAAGGGATCAAAGTGTCTCTTCGGTGTGCAGAAAGTTTCATTTTTGGGGTTCATCTTTTCCCCTTCTACTATCGAGATGGATCCGGTTAAGGTTCAGGCCATCCAGGATTGGACTCAGCCGACATCTCTAAAAAGTCTGCAGATATTCCTGGGCTTTGCTAATTTTTATCGTCGCTTCATCTGTAATTTTTCTAGCATTGCCAGACCATTGACCGATTTGACCAAGAAGGGTGCTGATTTGGTTAATTGGTCTTTTGCTGCCGTGGAAGCTTTTCAGGAGTTGAAGCGTCGTTTTTGCTGTGCCCCTGTGTTGTGTCAACCTGATGTTTCTCTTCCGTTCCAGGTCGAGGTTGATGCTTCTGAGATTGGTGCAGGGGCGGTTTTGTCACAGAGAGGTTCTGGTTGCTCAGTGTTCAAACCATGTGCTTTCTTTTCCAGGAAATTTTCTGCTGCTGAGCGTAATTATGATGTGGGCAACCGAGAGTTGCTGGCCATGAAGTGGGCATTCGAGGAGTGGCGTCATTGGCTTGAGGGTGCTAAGCATCGCGTGGTGGTTTTGACTGATCATAAGAACCTTACTTATCTTGAGTCTGCCAAGCGCTTGAATCCTAGACAGGCCCGTTGGTCGTTATTTTTTGCTCGTTTTGATTTTGTGATTTCATACCTTCCGGGCTCTAAAAATGTGAAGGCGGATGCTCTGTCTAGGAGTTTTGTGCCCGACTCTCCGGGGTTATCTGAGCCGGCGAGTATCCTCAAGGAAGGAGTCATTGTGTCTGCCATCTCCCCTGATTTGCGGAGAGTGTTGCAGAAATTTCAGGCTAATAAACCTGATCGTTGTCCGGCCGAGAAACTGTTCGTCCCTGATAGGTGGACTAGTAAAGTTATCTCTGAACTTCATTGTTCGGTGCTGGCCGGTCATCCAGGAATCTTTGGTACCAGGGAGTTGGTTGCTAGATCCTTCTGGTGGCCATCTCTGTCACGGGATGTGCGTGCTTTTGTGCAGTCCTGTGGAATTTGTGCTAGGGCTAAGCCCTGCTGTTCACGTGCCAGTGGGTTGCTTTTGCCCTTGCCGGTCCCGAAGAGGCCTTGGACACATATTTCGATGGATTTCATTTCTGACCTTCCCGTTTCTCAAAAAATGTCGGTCATTTGGGTGGTCTGTGATCGCTTTTCTAAAATGGTCCATCTGGTGCCCTTGGTTAAATTGCCTTCCTCCTCTGATTTGGTGCCTTTGTTCTTCCAGCATGTGGTTCGTTTACATGGCATTCCTGAGAATATTGTTTCTGACAGAGGTTCCCAGTTTGTCTCGAGGTTCTGGCGAGCCTTTTGTGGTAGGATGGGCATTGACCTATCTTTCTCCTCGGCCTTCCATCCTCAGACTAATGGCCAGACCGAACGAACCAATCAGACCTTGGAAACATATCTGAGATGTTTTGTTTCCGCTGACCAGGATGATTGGGTGTCATTTTTGCCGTTGGCTGAGTTCGCCCTTAATAATCGGGCCAGCTCGGCTACCTTGGTCTCTCCATTTTTCTGCAATTCTGGGTTCCATCCTCGTTTCTCTTCAGGACAGGTTGAGTCTTCGGACTGTCCTGGTGTGGATTCTGTGGTGGACAGGTTGCAGCAGATCTGGACTCAGGTAGTGGACAATTTGACCTTGTCCCAGGAGAAGGCTCAGCTTTTCGCTAATCGCAGACGCCGTGTGGGACCCCGACTTCGTGTTGGGGATCTGGTTTGGTTATCTTCTCGTCATATTCCTATGAAGGTTTCCTCTCCTAAATTTAAACCTCGTTTTATTGGTCCGTATAGGATTTCTGAGATTCTCAATCCGGTGTCTTTTCGTCTGATCCTCCCAGACTCCTTTTCCATACATAATGTATTCCATAGGTCGTTGTTGAGGAGATACGTGGCACCTATGGTTCCATCTGTTGAGCCTCCTGCCCCTGTTTTGGTGGAGGGGGAATTGGAGTATATTGTGGAGAAGATTTTGGATTCTCGTGTCTCTAGACGGAAACTCCAGTATCTGGTCAAATGGAAGGGTTATGCTCAGGAAGATAATTCCTGGGTTTTTGCCTCTGATGTCCATGCCCCAGATCTTGTTCGTGCCTTTCATGTGGCTCATCCTGGTCGGCCTGGGGGTTCTGGTGAGGGTTCGGTGACCCCTCCTCAAGGGGGGGGTACTGTTGTGAATTCTGTGGCTGAGTTCACTTCTGTGGTCACAAGTGGTATTGCAGTCTCTGGGCTTCCTCCCTCAGGTGTTTTGGTGAGCTCGTTGGCTGCCTTGCTATTTAGCTCCACCTGAGTCTGTCTTCCTTGCTCCTTGTCATTGTTCCAGTGTTGGATCTGAGCTACTGCATCTTTCCTTGGGCCTGCTGCTCTGCTAGATAAGTGCTTCTAGTTTGTTTTCTGTTTTTTCTGTCCAGCTTGCTATTTACTTTTGCTGGAAGCTCTGAGAAGCAAAGGGGTGCACCGCCGTGCTGTTAGTTCGGCACGGTGGGTCTTTTTGCCCCTTTGCGTGGTTTTCGTTTTAGGGTTTTTTGTAGACTGCATAGTTCTCTTTGCTATCCTCACTCTGTCTAGAATATCGGGCCTCACTTTGCTGAATCTATTTCATTCCTACGTTTTGTCTTTTCATCTTGCTAACAGTCATTATATGTGGGGGGCTGCCTATTCCTTTGGGGTATTTCTCTGAGGTAAGTCAGGCTTGTATTTCTATCTTCAGGCCAGTCAGCTCCTCAGGCAGTGCCGAGTTGCATAGGTAGTGATAGGCGCAATGCACTGCTGCTTATAGTTGTGTGAGGATAGATCAGGTACTGCAGTCTACAGAGATTCCACGTCTCAGAGCTCGTCCTATTGTTTTTGGTTATTGCCAGATCTCTGTATGTGCGCTGATTACTGCACGCTGTGTTGCCTGATTGCCAGCCATAACAACTGCCCCTATGTACAAGAATATAACTACTATAATACTGCCCCTATGTACAAGAATATAACTACTATAATACTGCCCCTATGTACAAGAATATAACTACTATAATACTGCTCCTATGTACAAGAATATAACTACTATAATACTGCTCCTATGTACAAGAATATAACTACTATAATACTGCTCCTATGTACAAGAATATAGCTACTATTATACTGTCCCTATGTACAAGAATATAACTACTATAATACTGCCCCATGTACAAAAATATAACTACTATAAAACGGTCCCTATGTACAACAAGAATATAACTACTATAATACTGCCCCTATGTACAAGAATATAACTACTATAATACTGCTCCTATGTACAAGAATATAACTTCTATAATACTGCTCTTATGTACAAGAATATAACTACTATAATACTGCCCCTATATACAAGAATATAACTACTATAATACTGCCCCTATGTACAAGAATATAACTACTATAATACTGCCCCATGTACAAAAATATAACTACTATAAAACGGTCCCTATGTACAACAAGAATATAACTACTATAATACTGCTCCTATGTACAAGAATATAACTACTATAATACTGCTCCTATGTACAAGAATATAACTACTATAATACTGCCCCTGTGTACAAGAATATAACTACTATAATACTGCTCCTGTGTACAAGAATATAACCACTATAATACTGCTCCTATGTACAAGAATATAACTACTATAATACTGCCCCTATGTACAAGAATACAACTACTATAATACTGCCCCTATGTACAAGAATATAACTACTATAATACTGCCCCTATGTACAAGAATATAACTACTATAATACTGCCCCTATGTACTAGAATATAACTACTATAATACTGCCCCTATGTACAAGAATATAACTACTATAATACTGCTCCTACGTACAAGAATATAACTACTATAATACTGCCCCTATGTACAAGAATACAACTACTATAATACTGCCCCTATGTACAAGAATATAACTACTATAATACTGCCCCTATGTACAAGAATATAACTACTATAATACTGCCCCTATGTACAAGAATATAACTACTATAATACTGCCCCTATGTACAAGAATATAACTACTATAATACTGCCCCTATGTACAAGAATATAACTACTATAATACTGCCCCTATGTACAAGAATATAACTACTATAATACTGCTCCTATGTACAAGAATATAACTACTATAATACTGCTCCTATGTACAAGAATATAACTACTATAATACTGCTCCTATGTACAAGAATATAGCTACTATTATACTGTCCCTATGTACAAGAATATAACTTCTATAATACTGCTCCTATGTACAAGAATATAACTACTATAATACTGCTCCTATGTACAAGAATATATCTACTATAATACTGCCCCTATGTACAAGAATATAACTACTATAATACTGCTCCTATGTACAAGAATATAACTGCTATAATACTGCTCTTATGTACAAGAATATAACTACTATAATACTGCCCCTATATACAAGAATATAACTACTATAATACTGCCCCTATGTACAAGAATATAACTACTATAATACTGCCCCATGTACAAAAATATAACTACTATAAAACGGTCCCTATGTACAAAAAGAATATAACTACTATAATACTGCTCCTATGTACAAGAATATAACTACTATAATACTGCTCCTATGTACAAGAATATAACTACTATAATACTGCTCCTATGTACAAGAATATAACTACTATAATACTGCTCCTATGTACAAGAATATAACTACTATAATACTGCTCCTATGTACAAGAATATAACTACTATAATACGGCCCCTATGTACAAGAATATAACTACTATAATACTGCTCCTATGTACAAGAATATAACTACTATAATACTGTCCCTATGTACAAGAATATAACTACTATAATACTGCTCCTATGTACAAGAATATAGCTACTATTATACTGTCCCTATGTACAAGAATATAACTTCTATAATACTGCCTCTATGTACAAGAATATAACTACTATATTACTACCACTTATATACAAGAATATAACTACTATAATACTGCTCTTATGTACAAGAATATAACTACTATAATACTGCCCCTATATACAAGAATATAACTACTATAATACTGCCCCTATGTACAAGAATATAACTACTATAATACTGCCCCATGTACAAAAATATAACTACTATAAAACGGTCCCTATGTACAAGAATATAACTACTATAATACTGCTCCTATGTACAAGAATATAACTACTATAATACTGCTCCTATGTACAAGAATATAACTACTATAATACTGCTCCTATGTACAAGAATATAACTACTATAATACTGCTCCTATGTACAAGAATATAACTACTATAATACTGCCCCATGTACAAAAATATAACTACTATAAAATGGTCCCTATGTACAAGAATATAACTACTATAATACTGCTCCTATGTACAAGAATATAACTACTATAATACTGCTCCTATGTACAAGAATATAACTACTATAATACTGCTCCTATGTACAAGAATATAACTACTATAATACTGCTCCTATGTACAAGAATATAGCTACTATTATACTGTCCCTATGTACAAGAATATAACTTCTATAATACTGCCTCTATGTACAAGAATATAACTACTATAATACTGCTCTTATGTACAAGAATATAACTACTATAATACTGCCCCTATATACAAGAATATAACTACTATAATACTGCCCCTATGTACAAGAATATAACTACTATAATACTGCCCCATGTACAAAAATATAACTACTATAATACTGCCCCATGTACAAAAATATAACTACTATAAAACGGTCCCTATGTACAAGAATATAACTACTATAATACTGCTCCTATGTACAAGAATATAACTACTATAATACTGCCCCTATGTACAAGAATATAACTACTATAATACTGCTCCTGTGTACAAGAATATAACCACTATAATACTGCTCCTATGTACAAGAATATAACTACTATAATACTGCCCCTATGTACAAGAATACAACTACTATAATACTGCCCCTATGTACAAGAATATAACTACTATAATACTGCCCCTATGTACAAGAATATAACTACTATAATACTGCCCCTATGTACAAGAATATAACTACTATAATACTGCCCCTATGTACTAGAATATAACTACTATAATACTGCCCCTATGTACAAGAATATAACTACTATAATACTGCTCCTACGTACAAGAATATAACTACTATAATACTGCCCCTATGTACAAGAATACAACTACTATAATACTGCCCCTATGTACAAGAATATAACTACTATAATACTGCCCCTATGTACAAGAATATAACTACTATAATACTGCCCCTATGTACAAGAATATAACTACTATAATACTGCCCCTATGTACAAGAATATAACTACTATAATACTGCCCCTATGTACAAGAATATAACTACTATAATACTGCCCCTATGTACAAGAATATAGCTACTATTATACTGTCCCTATGTACAAGAATATAACTTCTATAATACTGCTCCTATGTACAAGAATATAACTACTATAATACTGCTCTTATGTACAAGAATATAACTACTATAATACTGCTCCTATGTACAAGAATATAACTACTATAATACTGCCCCTATGTACAAGAATATAACTACTATAATACTGCTCCTATGTACAAGAATATAACTACTATAATACTGCTCTTATGTACAAGAATATAACTACTATAATACTGCCCCTATGTACAAGAATATAACTACTATAATACTGCCCCATGTACAAAAATATAACTACTATAAAACGGTCCCTATGTACAACAAGAATATAACTACTATAATACTGCTCCTATGTACAAGAATATAACTACTATAATACTGCTCCTATGTACAAGAATATAACTACTATAATACTGCTCCTATGTACAAGAATATAACTACTATAATACTGCTCCTATGTACAAGAATATAGCTACTATTATACTGTCCCTATGTACAAGAATATAACTTCTATAATACTGCCTCTATGTACAAGAATATAACTACTATATTACTACCACTTATATACAAGAATATAACTACTATAATACTGCTCTTATGTACAAGAATATAACTACTATAATACTGCCCCTATATACAAGAATATAACTACTATAATACTGCCCCTATGTACAAGAATATAACTACTATAATACTGCCCCATGTACAAAAATATAACTACTATAAAACGGTCCCTATGTACAAGAATATAACTACTATAATACTGCTCCTATGTACAAGAATATAACTACTATAATACTGCTCCTATGTACAAGAATATAACTACTATAATACTGCTCCTATGTACAAGAATATAACTACTATAATACTGCTCCTATGTACAAGAATATAACTACTATAATACTGCTCCCTATGTACAAGAATATAACTACTATAATACTGCTCCTATGTACAAGAATATAACTACTATAATACTGTCCCTATGTACAAGAATATAACTGCTATAATACTGCCACTATGTACAGGAATATAATTACTATAATACTGCCTCTATGTACAAGAATATAACTACTATAATACCGCCCCCTAAGTACAAGAATATATCTACTATAATACTTCCCCTATGTACAATAATATACCGTAACTACTATAATACTGCCCCGTGTACAAAAATATAACTACGGTACTATAAAACGGTCCCTATGTACAATTATATAACTACTATAATACTGCCCCCTATGTACAAGAATGAAACTACTATAATACTGCTCCTATGTACAAGAATATAACTACTATAACACTGCCCTTATGTACAAGAATATAACTACTATAATACTGCCCCTATGTACAAGAATATAACTACTATAATACTGCCCTTATGTACAAGAATATAACTACTATAATGCTGCTCCTATGTACAAGAATATAACTACTATAATACTGCCCCTATGTAAAAGAATATAACTACTATAATACTGCTCCTATGTACAAGAATATAACTACTATAATACTGCCCCTATGTACAAGAATATAACTACTATAATACTGCCCTTATGTACAAGAATATAACTACTATAATGCTGCTCCTATGTACAAGAATATAACTACTATAATACTGCCCCTATGTAAAAGATTATAGTTTGGCTGTGTAGGTTGTTTTGATTGCTTTTTGCCAGAATTGCACGTGTAATTGTTTCTTTGTGCAGGTCACTGTTGATGGTCGGATTTTGCACTTACTGTTATGTTCTCATAGGTTTTTTTTTTCACATTGTTACAAGGATCTGGATTATTGGAGATTTACTTAAACATCACTAGAGACTTTGTACAATTCTCAATAACAAACTTCCTACACGCTTTATAATATCATGGGGAAGCACAAAGCACATCTTAAATATTTGTAATTGTACCGCCATGCGGCAATAACAGCTGAGAAGCCGAGTTGACGTGACATTTATAATGAGAGACCTAATAATCAAAACACCAAACAATGAGGAATCCTTAGCAACAAAATGTAAAGAGCAGCTAAAGCTAAAATCAAGTCATGCGATTTATTCCAGAGCTGCCGAGGATAATAAGGGGTTCACTTACTTAATATTAGCATGTACTAGCATCGGGCATGGCTGCTCAACATCACTAATCCAGCGTCTCCACATGTGTTTAATATCATCTAATCTGCAAAGTTTGAAAATTTGGTGCAAAACTTGACTTTGAACATATTTCTTTCTCAAAATGAGTAAAAGTGCCCCAATAATACATGATCTTTTTTTATTTGTGTCTATCTACATATTGCATCTATGTGTCTGTCTATTTCTCTTTCTGTGTGTATTCACAAATCTTTCTTACTTTTCTTCATTTCCTTTTTAGCTTCCTTCTTTTTTCCTTCCTTTTCTTCCTTTATGTTTTTCTTTCCTTGTTTCTTACCTTATCTTCACTCTTTTCCTTCATTCTTGCAGTCTCTTCTTCCTTACCTTCCGTATTTTCATTCCTTCCCTCTTTTATTCCTTCTTTTGCTTCCTTTCTTTTTTCCTTACATCATTTCCTTCTCTTTTCTTCCCTTATTTCTTTCCCTCCTTTCTTTACCATTCTTCCCTCCTCCCTTTGCTCATTTTCTTCTTTCCTTCTCTTTTTTTTTTATTTTTTTCACTTCCTTCATTCCTTCCCTCTTTTCTTTCCTTTCGATCTTCCATTATTTATTTTCGTTCCTTCTTTCCTTTCCTACCTTCCCTCCCTTTTTCTTCTTTCCTTTCTCTCCCTTTTTTCATTTCCTTCTTTTCCTTCCTTCCTTTCTTTCCCTCTTTTCTTTCCCGTCTTTATTCACTTCTTTCGTTTCCTCCTTTCCTTCATTTTTCCTTTCCTTCCATTGTTTCCTTCCCTATGGTTTGAGATTTTTATTTATTTATTTCTGCTTCCTCCCTTTGCTTACGAATTCCCCTTGAATATGTTGGGATTTTTGTATACGGCACTTTGTAGCAGTAGAATATGCAGCAGCGACGGTCTTTTGTGAAACAGCAAACATGGACAGAGTGTGCGGAGTTCTGTGTCCATGAGAAAACCCCACATTCTGCATACAGAGAAGTGGGATGTCTATTAAGGAGCAGTCATACACTGCTCAAAAAAGTAAAGGGAGCACTAATACACTTAGTTGCTGAAAAAAAAATCACCGGGAAAAGTATATGAGAAAGATAGAAGTCATGGAAAAAATGGTCCAAAAGGTCAATTGTATGGTCTAGTACATATATATACATATTTGGCTTGCAACGCTGGGCCCATGAGTCACCCCCTTGTATTGAGCAATTGTTGTGGGTGTATTATACTGTATGGAGCACTATGTGGGGCCATTATACTGTATGGACCACAATCACAATATAGAGCCATTATACTGTATGGAGCACTATGTGGAGCTGTTATATTGTATAGAGCTCTATGTAGAGCCATTATACAGTATGGAGCACTATGTGGAGCTATTATACTGTATGGAGCACTATGTGGAGCTGTTATATTGTATAGAGCTCTATGTAGAGCCATTATACAGTATGGAGCACTATGTGGAGCTATTATACTGTATGGAGCACTATGTGGAGCTGTTATATTGTACAGAGCTCTATGTAGAGCCATTATACAGTATGGAGCACTATGTAGAGCTGTTATACTGTATGGAGCACTATGTGGGGCCATTATACAGTATGGAGCACTATGTGGAGCTATTATACTATATGGAGCACTATGTGGAGCTGTTATATTGTATAGAGCTCTATGTAGAGCCATTATACAGTATGGAGCACTATGTGGAGCTATTATACTGTATGGAGTACTATGTGGAGCCATTATACTATATGAAGCATTATGTGGAGCCATTATACTGTATGGAGCACTATGTAGAGCTGTTATACTGTATGGAGCACTATGTGGGGCCATTATACCGCATGGAGCACTATGTGGAGCTATTATACTATATGGAGCACTATGTGGAGCTGTTATATTGTATAGAGCTCTATGTAGAGCCATTATACAGTATGGAGCACTATGTGGAGCTATTATACTGTATGGAGCACTATGTGGAGCTGTTATATTGTATAGAGCTCTATGTAGAGCCATTATACAGTATGGAGCACTATGTGGAGCTATTATACTGTATGGAGCACTATGTGGAGCTGTTATATTGTATAGAGCTCTATGTAGAGCCATTATACAGTATGGAGCACTATGTGGAGCTATTATACTGTATGGAGCACTATGTGGAGCTGTTATATTGTATAGAGCTCTATGTAGAGCCATTATACAGTATGGAGCACTATGTAGAGCTGTTATACTGTATGGAGCACTATGTGGGGCCATTATACAGTATGGAGCACTATGTGGAGCTATTATACTATATGGAGCACTATGTGGAGCTGTTATATTGTATAGAGCTCTATGTAGAGCCATTATACAGTATGGAGCACTATGTGGAGCTATTATACTGTATGGAGTACTATGTGGAGCCATTATACTATATGAAGCATTATGTGGAGCCATTATACTGTATGGAGCACTATGTAGAGCTGTTATACTGTATGGAGCACTATGTGGGGCCATTATACAGCATGGAGCACTATGTGGAGCTATTATACTATATGGAGCACTATGTGGAGCTGTTATATTGTATAGAGCTCTATGTAGAGCCATTATACAGTATGGAGCACTATGTGGAGCTATTATACTGTATGGAGCACTATGTGGAGCTGTTATATTGTATAGAGCTCTATGTAGAGCCATTATACAGTATGGAGGAGTATGTGGAGCTATTATACTGTATGGAGTACTATGTGGAGCCATTATACTATATGAAGCATTATGTGGAGCCATTATACTGTATGGAGCACTATGTAGAGCTGTTATACTGTATGGAGCACTATGTGGAGCCATTATACTGTATGTAGCACTATGTGGGGGCAATTATACTGTATGTAGCACTATGTGGGGCCAATTATACTGTATGTTTGTGTTATTTAATGTTTTGATTTTTTTTATTACATATTGACTGTAAACTAGGCCATTGGGACATATGCTTTTTCCTGTTCTTACATAACATTATTCCAATATTTTTTTCTAAGATCTATTAATTAAACTTTACTTTGTTTGTGAGACAACCTGTTTAGGTTTGCTTCCAAATGAAAAAGTTCATCGCTATATTTGTTGATAAGGAAAAACTTCCTCAACTGTAGATATTTTTTTTAATAAATACCAGGGTTTGCCCTCGACTTTGTTCAAGCTTTTAATTTTGGCACTTTATGTATTTGAGTTTGACATCCCTGGTCTAGTAGGATTCCTCATCTTGACATCTCTGGGACCATTGGGCAACGGCTTTTAATATCAGCCCCATCTACATCATCTGCTCCACAGTGTAATCAATGGGGACATCCAAGCATCCTGCAAAGAACACATATGCATTTATTCTTAGGTTTCTTTAAGGTTTCCAAGATTTCGTGTATTTCAGAACATTAAGTGTTTTATCCTACAGCCAACAATTTCAAGTCTTCCTCGCACGCCCCCATCCTTTCTAATTCCTATATATAATTTATGACATTTCCATTTTGAAGACTACATAGTACAGACAATGAATATGTGAGCAGCTATTTCAGTGACTTTCTATAGTCCAGTCTAACATGTATATAATATATATATAAAAATATATAGATAGCAGGACCTGTCACTTTCTCTAAAAAATTGAGTATACCTTATAAAAAAAATCCATGAGCTCCTGTACATCTGCAACTCTTTTCAAATTTGCACTGCTTCGCTAAATTGCTGAGATATTCACATTTGTAGCTTTTGAAGTGCAGTATGTGAAATCTTTGCTTGTAAACCAACTGGGCATTTCTTCAGGGTCATCTCCAGCAGCGTGCGCTTTCACCCTTTCTTCTCAAATGCACAGCTCGGCAGCTGATCTAGGAGTCTATCAATCTCAAGCGCTGCTGAGCTATGACTGGCAGCACCTGGGACAGAGGGGTGAAAGCGTGTGCCTCCAAAAAAGACAGTGAAGAAACACCCAGTTGCATTACAAGCAGAGATTTCACAAACTGCGCTCCACACAAGCAACAAATGTGAATATTTCAGCAATGAAGTGGACCAGTGCCAGTTTTAGACAAAATGGGGACCTGGGCAAAACTTTGATGTGGGGCCCAAAATGCTGACCTTTTGCACCATCAGACAGAAACATTTCAGTTGTATTTATATGCGCTGAGTTCAGGCTGCTAAATGAGCGCGATCGACAATATTGAAGTCCTTTGACGCTTGTTTACCGGCCTCTTTACACTGGCTGAAGAACAATGATGGGCACAGTACACTAGTAGATCAATCTGTAGCTGGAGTTGTGATACATTGTTCTACTGTTCAGAGACACCTGCACAAATATGGCCTTCATAGAAAAGTCATCAGAAGAAAACCTCTCCATGTGTCCTCTCCATAAAATTCAGCGTCAAAATATGGAAAAGAACATCTAAAGAAGCCTGATGCATTTTGGAAACAAGTCCTGTGGACCAATGAGATTAAAATAGAAATCTTTGGCCACAATGGTCAAAGGTAAGTGTGGAGAAAAAAGGGCACAGAATTTCAGGAAAAGAACATCTCGCCAACCATTAAGCATGGGGGTGGATCAATCATGCTTTGGGGTTGTGTGCCAACGGCACAGGGAACATTTCACGGTGTGAGGCAGTGACCGGTGTTACAGTATATGCGAGGGTCACTATGTGTCTCCCAGGATGCGTACAAAAGCGTATTGAGGCCACTGGAGTGCATTGCAGTCACAGGCATAGCTGTGATTGCAATGCAAAATAAAAGTAAGTGTTGGTCTTGGGCAAGCTTTTTGTCCAAGGCAGGTTAACCCTGCTGTTCTGTTGGTCAAAAATGACCGACTTTGAACTTCAATATTCTTTAAAATATTCAAGATGCGGCTCTGAAACCCGTGGCCGACCGACCCATCCTCATTTAAGTCAATCAACCACAAGTTTCAGAACCGCATCTTGAACACCCCAAAAAATACCAAAGTTCAAAATAGGTCTCCCCAGACCGAACAGAACAGCAGGGTTAAAGAAAACCTGCCCTGGGCTTTTATTTTTTACGTGAACTACAGGATGGTAGTGGGGCGGTCCGTTTACTCCCGGCCAGGTCTTCCATGTGGTCTGCGGCCACAGGTTCCTTGTAAAAACCCTGCAGCTGAGTATTGGGTACGTCAGTTTTGGTTTACACTTGTGCAGAGCAGGAGGCTCTGCAGGGCTTGGCCTGTGTGAAGCAACATGGAGCCAAAAGGCCTGGCACCACGGAGCGTACACGGCGGTGCAGTCGCCCGCCGCAACCGGTTTTGGTTGCGGACGGTCTTGTTTTCCTGGCTGCAATCCGGAGGATATCTTTGAGTTCCAGTTGTAAGTTTTCTTTGGACATAAAAAGACATTTGTTTTGAACTTTCCTGTGGTCACTGCCTGTTTGTCAAACTGCACCATAAAGGGTAGAGGGAAGAATGGATTCAATGAAATTGCAACAAATTCTTGATGTAAACGTAACACCATCTGTAAAAAATCTGAAGTTGAAAAGAAGATGGCTTCTACAAATGGATAATGATGCTAAACACACATCAAAGTCCACAATAGACTACAACAAAAGGAGCAAGCTGAAAGTTTTAAAATGGCCCTCAAATTCCCCTGATCTGAATATCATTGACAATCTGTGGCCAGACCGCAAAATAGCAGAGGATGCAAGACGCCCCAGGAATCTCAGAGAACTGGAAGAATTCTCCAAAGAATAGAGGAAAATCCCCCAAACAAGAAATTAAATTCTCTTGTCTGGCTACAAAAAGCGTTTACAAGCTGTGATACTTGCAAAAGGCGGTGCTACTACTAGGTACTAACCATGCAGGGTGCCCAAACTCCTGCATCAGCACATTTTCCATTTTGGAATTTTTAAAATGTAAAAGATGAATATATATATACCGTATATTTTTTTCGTAAAATACTGGTAATCTAGTGGTAACAGTGCTTAGCATCCTCTAATGTAAGCACTATAATGTTCCTATCTATAATATATAGTATAACTCATTTACCTATTATAAAATCTTATCACTGATGATTTATCAACGTTCAGTTCTTGGCATTAATAGTATAATCCCTGGTAATCTAGAGGTCACAGTGATCAGCTTCTCACAATGTTAATACTATTTCTCAAGCTAAAATGGAACCTGTCAGCAGGATTGTGCACAGTAACCTACAGACAGTGTCAGGTCGGCACAGTTGTACTCATTACAATGACACCTGGTGATTGTCACGGTTCCACCCCTCAGGGTGTCTGGGATTCAGTTAATGACAACTCGGCCATCCAATCTGGTATAGGGTTGTGGAGAAGCTGTCAGTACTTTGATTGACAACTTGGCCATCCAATCTGATACAGGGGCGTCCTGAGCTGTCAGTGTGTTGATTGACAGCTCGACTATCCAATTTGAGATTGTGAGGCATCGGCGGTCTCCAGGTGTTCATTATTCCAGGTAATTGCCATGCTTCTTAACTGAGCTGTGTCTCCCAGACGTACATTCAGCTTGTGAGGTTTGTTTGCCTGTTCCTTGAGTTCTGTATGCTTGATCTGTTGCCTGACCTTGGACTTCATTCTGACCATCCGTCTGTTTAACCCCTTCAGCTCTGATCCATTATCCTCCCGGTACTCTGACCTCGGAACGTTACCTGACTGCGCTTTTGTCTCTTCCTTCTGTTTATGACGCACCCTTCTGGCTTCTGACCTTGGACTCCTTGACCACTCTGACTTACAACTTGGCTGTGAGAAGTGACTAGTACCACAGGGATGAAATGCGTCTTGTGGTTGTTGTTTAATCTGTATTTGTAGTCTTCAGTTAATGAGATTCTTGTGCTCTGGGGTGGGCCCGTGGGTGTGGCTGTGGGTGCGGCTGTATGTGGTGCTCTGCTTACATATGCATCTGTTTGGGCTTATGACAGGTCACTGATCTTTCAGTGACATGCCTACTATTTTACATAATGCATGAAATATTGTGGGGTTAGAACAAAAAATTTACATCCAGCAAAATGGCACCGTGGGCGGCTAGAGGAAAAGAAAATGTGGCAGCTGCAAAATAGCGCTGGCGGCAGTGCCTAAGCAGCATCTATTGGCAAGCAAGCGCTAGGCACAGGCCACCCCGAATCATGAGAATCTCATTAACTCAAAACTGCAAATAAAGATTAAACAAGTGCAGCGCCCCAGGGCCCTGGTCGTTGCAGTGTCATTCTTCCACCACGGGGAGTGATGTTACGTCTGAAGGCAATAAAGGAGATCACTTTACGAGGTAAACTATTCAACACACTTCACACTCCAGCCCACCAGGGGGAGCTATGCTCCTATTTAGTAGAGCACTCTTCACAATTAGGTAAAACTGGTGGTCTGGATAGGAAGTTAGGCATTTTGAAGGCAGAAGCGAGCTGAGATTCACCCAGTGAGCTGCTATCTGAGCTCCGCTCAGGTAGTGGGTCCCTGACAGGGGTGGGATCCTGTCAGAGGCCTAGACAAAAGACCACGGAGCTGCGTCGGCCCGACGTGTGGCAGCATCCTAAGAAAGAGACATTGAAGGAGAATTGTGTTGCAGAGAGTGAGAAACAAAGTCATAGCAAAAGGAGAGGAGACCAGAAGGAGTTCTGCCCTGTAAAAGGCTGCCTCCTTTCTGAGGCGCCGGATCCGGTAGCAGGAACACCAAGGGAGTAATCATCTCCAAGCCTGGCTCCAGAGACCAGCAGGACAGTTAATTCCATATTAGTTGCCCGACCTTTACCCAGGAGGCACGGTGGCAACAATGGGAGGCTGGGGTATCCTAGAGCTCCTGTAAAAAGCCTCAAGCCACCATACGGGTTGTTCCTATCCATCTGGGGGACAGAGAGAAAGACATAACATCTAGAACACCAACATCAGTTGTGAGGACCTTATGAGAAGCTTAGCAGTAAGGTACTACAACATCCAGGAGCTAGAGGAAGGCTACTGATTTCCACCTGGATAAGGGGACTCTGGATTTGCCTTTAGACCGGCCAGACTCTGCCTGCCCTGTGATCTGGTGCTCTGGACTGTGGATGCTGAAGCCTTCAGTAAAAAGGTAAAGAGACTGCAACCTTGTGTCCTCATTCTTCACTGCACCTCACACCATCACCATCTATACACTGGGAAGCCCTGGGGATGCACTTCACCTGTGGGAAGGTATACCAACTAGCTGCCATAACATCACCCCAGCGGACCCCTAAGCAGCGTCGGTCACCCTGACCGAATACCACAGGTGGCATCACAAACATTATCCCTTTAAAGACCTTTCCCCCATTTACAACGGACCTCCCGAGGGCCACGGACCGGGACAGCCACCGTGACATCCCCCTTGAGAACCGAAGGACCCGGTACCGAGTACCCCGCCGCCCTACGGGGGCGATCCACAACAACCACAAGACGGATTTCATCACCAGGTATCATTGTAATCAGTATAACAGCACCGATCTGACACTGTCTGAAGGTTACTGTGCACAATCCTGCTGACAGGTTCCCTTCATTATATAGTACATACATTAATTATAAACATTCTGATAAATGGTGGCTTAAAGCGTTTGTCCACTACTGAACAACCCCTAATTAATGACCCCAAGTGGCTTCATAAATTAAAAAAATCTATACTTACATCCTCAACTGGCGTGGCTTTTCTGCTCGCTTCCCTGTGTACCCAGTCAGTCTCCTGACATAGACAATGTCACAATACTGCCCACTGATTATCAGTAGCCTTAACTTTTTTTTCTGGATTCCTGGCATGAATGCAATGTCCCTGGTAATGTAGTGCTAACAATACTAAACCCCTGCAAATGTTAACAATACCCATTCACTTTTTGGTTGTTTACACCTGAAGCAGGTGTTTTCATTTGTCTGCCCTTTCACCTTTCAGGTGCGGCTATATATACTTTCCCCCTGCTGGTATTTCCTGCTGGTGATAGTCTCCTTTGGATGTCCAGCCATACTGCTGTAGTTTATGCCAGTCAGTGAAAGACCAGCTAGGGTTTATCTCTTTGCTGTTTTTGTTCTTTAACCTGCATTTATGTTTTGTTTTTGTTTAGGAAGTAGGCAGCATATTCTCTAACAGTATGTATTTAATCCTTCATTTTGTATTTCGCTGTTTGCTTTACTCATTTTGGGATTTTTTTTATTTTAGTATTTTCCCTACTGTACTTAATTTACACTCTTCTCTGCCCTACTGTCCTTTAGGTGGAACGTGACGAGCTTGACCGCCTTTCAGGAGGTCTGAGTTACCATTTTCTAGTCTTAGGGCTATCTCAGCAGATGCAGGAACTACTAGGGACTGTGGGTCAGGATCTCTAGTCTGTACAGGAATTGACATGGTCAGTTCCAGTTTTTAGGGTGTTACCTATTTTCCTGAGTGAGTTGCTACACTATCATAGCACCATAATTATCAACATCCAGTTCCTGGAGATCTCCAAGCATAAATGTATTGTCCCTGGTGATCTAGTGATAATAAGCTATTTGCTGATCTAAGTATGTGTCCAGTCCATAGTAATTTTCGATAACTGTTGGCCAATCACTCGTTCAGCCGACAGCTATCTTTACCTCCCTTCTTGCACATGAACGCTCGATTTGGCGGAGTGTGTATGTGCTTTCAATGGAGAGAGAACATGCGTACCTACCTTGTGGACAAAAGGATCAACTGCATAAATTCACCATGCCCAAATCCTGTCGATGGTGATGCCCAAGCCTGTCAAAGGTGATGCCCAATTCTGTCAATGGTAATGCCCAATGCTGTCGATGGTGATGACCAAGCATGTCGATGGTGATGCCCAATCCTGTCAATGGTGATACCCAAGCCTGTCGATGGTAATGCCCAAGTCTGTTGAAGGGGATGCCCAAGCCTGTCAATCGTGATGCCCATTCCTGTCAATGGTGATGCCCAAGCCTGACAATAGTGATGTCCAATCCTCTCGATGGTGATGCCCAATCCTGTCAATGGTGATGCCCAAGTCTGTTGAAGGGGATGCCCAAGCCTGTCGATGGTGATGCCCAAGCCTGTCGATGGTGATGCCCATTCCTGTCAATGGTGATGGCCAATCCTGTTGAAGGTGATGCCCAAGCCTGTCGAAGGTGATACCCAAGCCTGTCGATGGTGATGCCCAATCCTGTCGATGGTGATGCCCAAGCCTTTCGATGGTAATGCCCAAGCCTTTCGATGGTAATGCCCAAGCCTGTCGATGGTGATGCCCAATCCTGTCGAAGGTGATGCCCAATCCTCTCGATGGTGATGCCTGATTCTGCTGATGATCATCTCCGGGGAGAGTTGGAGGGTGCTGAAGCACATAAGCTAGTTGGCCGGTCATGCCAAAATCAGCAGGTTTGTCTGGCTATGCTCCCATGTGGTTCACCTTCGCCACCATTACCTTTTGCTGGTATTACATTAACAAGACTCAGGAGTCATTTATCACATGGAGATTCTCACTTAGTTAATGAGATACCTAGTAGCTGACAAGTGTCACTTCTATCTGCAGATCATGTAACTTCTACGTAGTCCCCAAATACTGATAGTGAGCGTCAGTCACCAGCCCCCACCCATCCTGTATCATCCTCATTATTGTCTCCCGAAGATTTTGTTTTGATTCTTTAATTAATAAACAGCAAGGAAAATCCAAAACTTTAATGATTTCAGCTTCAATTTTAATTAAAAATAATCCAAAAGGATAAAGATCTTATCAAATGTGAATTTTAATTCCAACTGACATGAAATCTTCATTTCCTGTGAGCGACTCATTTCTGTTTCTCTTTTAACCCCTTTCTGACATCGGACGTACTATCCCGTCCATGTGGGGTGGGCCCCTATGACCATGGACGGGATAGTACGTCCAGCGCGATCGGCGGCGCTCACGGGGGGAGCGCCGCCGATCGCGGCCGGGTGTCAGCTGCCTATCGCAGCTGACATCCGGCACTATGTGCCAGGAGCGGTCACGGACCGCCCCCGGCACATTAACCCCTGACACATCGCGATCAAAGATGATCGCGATGTGCCGGCGGTGCAGGGAAGCACCGCGCAGGGAGGGGGCTCCCTGCGGGCTTCCCTGAGCCCCCCGCAGCCCCCCTCCCTGCTCGAGCCCCGGATCCAAGATGGCCGCGGATCCGGGTCCTGCAGGGAGGGAGGTGGCTTCACAGATCCTGCTCAGAGCAGGCACTGTGAAGGCTGCAGCGCTGCATGTCAGATCAGTGATCTGACAGAGTGCTGTGCAAACTGTCAGATCATTGATCTGTGATGTCCCCCCCTGGGACAAAGTAAAAAAGTTAAAAAAAAAATTTTCAAATGTGTAAAAAAAAATAAAAAAAAATATTCCAAAATAATGAAAAAAAAAAAAAATATTATTCCCATAAATACATTTCTTTATCTAAATAAAAAAAAAAAAAAACAATAAAAGTACACATATTTAGTATCGCCGCGTCCGTAACGGCCCGACCTATAAAACTGGCCCACTAGTTAACCCCTTCAGTAAACACCGTAAGAAAAAAAAAAAAAAAACGAGGCAAAAAACAACGCTTTATTATCATACCGCCGAACAAAAAGTGGAATAACACGCGATCAAAAAGACAGATATAAATAACCATGGTACCGCTGAAAACGTCATCTTGTCCCGCAAAAAACGAGCTGCCATATAGCATCATCAGCAAAAAAATAAAAAAGTTATAGTCCTGAGAATAATGCGATGCCAAAATAATTATTTTTTCTATAAAATAGTTTTTATCGTATAAAAGCGCCAAAACATAAAAAAATGATATAAATGAGGTGTCGCTGTAATCGTACTGACCGGAAGAATAAAACTGCTTTATCAATTTTACCAAACGCGGAACGGTATAAACGCCTCCCCCAAAAGAAATTCTTGAATAGCTGGTTTTTGGTCATTCTGCCTCACAAAAATCGGAATAAAAAGCGATCAAAAAATGTCACGTGCCCGAAAATGTTACCAATAAAAACGTCAACTCGTCCCGCAAAAAACAAGACCTCACATGACTCTGTGGACCAAAATATAGAAAAATTATAGCTCTCAAAATGTGGTAACGCAAAAAATATTTTTTGCAATAAAAAGCGTCTTTCAGTGTGTGACGGCTGCCAATCATAAAAATCCGCTAAAAAACCCGCTATAAAAGTAAATCAAACCCCCCTTCATCACCCCCTTAGTTAGGAAAAAATTAAAAAAATGTATTTATTTCCATTTTACCATTAGGGCTAGGGTTAGAGTTAGGGCTAGGGTTAGGGCTAGGGTTAGGGCTACGGTTAGGGCTAGGGTTAGGGCTAGGGTTAGGGCTAGGGTTAGGGTTAGGGTTAGGGCTAGGGTTAGGGCTAGGGCTAGGGTTAGGGCTAGGGTTAGGGCTAGGGTTAGGGCTAGGGCTACAGTTTGGGTTGGGGCTAAAGTTGCAGTTAGGGTTTAGATTACATTTACGGTTGGGAATAGGGTTGGGATTAGGGTTAGGGGTGTGTCTGGGTTAGAGGTGTGGTTAGGGTTACTGTTGGGATTAGGGTTAGGGATGTGTTTGGATTAGGGTTTCAGTTATAATTGTGGGGTTTCCACTGTTTAGGCACATCAGGGGCTCTCCAAACGCGACATGGCGTCCGATCTCAATTCCAGCCAATTCTGCGTTGAAAAAGTAAAACAGTGCTTCTTCCCTTCCGAGCTCTCCCGTGTGCCCAAACAGTGGTTCCCCCCCAACATATGGGGTATCAGCGTACTCAGGACAAATAGGACAACAACTTTTGGGGTCCAATTTCTCCTGTTACCCTTGGGAAAATACAAAACTCGGGGCTAAAACATATTTTTTGTGGGAAAAAAAAAGATTTTTTATTTTCACGGCTCTGCGTTATAAACTGTAGTGAAACACTTGGGGGTTCAAAGTTCTCACAACACATCTAGATTAGTTCCCTGGGGGGTCTAGTTTCCAATATGGGGTCACTTGTGGGGGGTTTCTACTGTTTAGGTACATTAGGGGTTCTGCAAACACAATGTGACGTCTGCAGACCATTCCATCTAAGTCTGCATTCCAAATGGCGCTCCTTCCCTTCCGAGCTTTGCCATGCGCTCAAACGGTGGTTTCCCCCAACTTACGGGGTATCAGCGTACTCAGGACAAATTGGACAACAACTTTTGGGGTCGAATTTCTCCTCTTACCCTCGGGAAAATACAAAACTGGGGGCTAAAAAATAATTTTGGGGGGAAAGATTTTTTTTTTTAATTTTCACGGCTCTGCGTTACAAACTGTAGTGAAACACTTGGGGGTTCAAAGCTATCACAACACATCTAGATGAGTTCCTTAGGGGGTCTAGTTTCCAAAATGGTGTCACTTGTGGGAGGTTTCTACTGTTTAGGTACATTAGGGGCTCTGCAAATGCAATGTGACACCTGCAGACCATTCCATCTAAGTCCTCATTCCAAATGGAGCTCCTTCCCTTCCGAGTCCTCCCATGCGCCCAAACAGTGGTTCCCCCCCACATATGGGGTATCAGCGCACTCAGGACAAATTGGACAACAAATTGTGGGGTCGAATTTCTCCTGTTACCCTCGGGAAAATACAAAACTGGGGGCTAAAAAATAATTTTTGTGGGAAAAAATGTTTGTTTTATTTTTACGGCTCTGCATTATAAACTTCTGTGAAGCCCTTGGTGGGTCAAAGCGCTCAGCACACATCTAGATAAGTTCCTAAGGGGGTCTACTTTCCAAAATGGTGTCACTTGTGGGGGGTTTCTACTGTTTAGGTACATTAGGGGCTCTGCAAACGCAATGTGACACCTGCAGACCATTCCATCTAAGTCTGCATTCAAATGGCACTCCTTCCCTTCTGAGCCCTCCCATGTGCCCAAACAGTGGTTCCCCCCACATATGGTGTATCATCGCACTCAGGACAAATTGGGCAACAAATTTTGGGGTCCAATTTCTCCTGTTACCCTCAGGAAAATACAAAACTGGGGACTAAAAAAATTTTGTTTTATTTTTACGGCTCTGCATTATAAACTTCTGTGAAGCACTTGGTGGGTCAAAGTGCTCACCACACCTCTAGATAAGTTCCTTAGGGGGTCTACTTTCCAAAATGGTGTCACTTGTGGGGGGTTTCAATGTTTAGGCACATCAGTGGCTCTTCAAACGCAACATGGCGTCCCATCTCAATTCCTGTCAATTTTGCATTGAAAAGTCAAACGGCGCTCCTTCACTTCCGAGCTCTCCCATCCGCCCAAACAGTGGTTTACCCCCACATATGGGTATCAGCGTACTCAGGACAAATTGTACAACAACTTTTGGGGTCCAATTTCTTCTCTTACCCTTGGGAAAATAAAAAATTGGGGGCGAAAAGATAATTTTTGTGAAAAAATATGATTTTTTATTTTTACGGTTCTACATTATAAACTTCTGTGAAGCACTTGGTGGGTCAAAGTGCTCACCACACCTCTAGATAAGTTCCTTAGGGGGTCTACTTTCCAAAATGGTGTCACTTGTGGGGGGTTTCAATGTTTAGCCACATCAGTGGCTCTCCAAACGAAACATGGCGTCCCATCTCAATTCCAGTCAATTTTGCATTGAAAAGTCAAATGGCACTCCTTCGCTTCCGAGCTCTGCCATGCGCCCAAACAGTGGTTTACCCCCACATGTGGGGTATTGGCATACTCAGGACAAATTGTACAACAATGTTTGGGGTCCATTTTCTCCTGTTACCCTTGGTAAAATAAAACAAATTGGAGCTGAATTAAATTTTTTGTGAAAAAAAGTTAAATGTTCATTTTTATTTAAACATTCAAAAAATTCCTGTGAAGCACCAGAAGGGTTAATAAACTTCTTGAATATGGTTTTGAGCACCTTGAGGGGTGTAGTTTTTAGAATGGTGTCACACTTGGGTATTTTCTATCATATAGACCCCTCAAAATGACTTCAAATGAGATGTGGTCCCTAAAATAAAATGGTGTTGTAGAAATGAGAAATTGCTGGTCAACTTTTAACCCTTATAACTCCCTAACAAAAAAAAATTTTGGTTCCAAAATTGTGCTGATGTAAAGTAGACATGTGGGAAATGTTACTTATTAAGTATTTTGTGTGACATATCTCTGTGATTTAATTGCATAAAAATTCAAAGTTGGAAAATTGCGAAATTTTCAAAATTTTCGCCAAATTTCCGTTTTTTTTTAACAAATAAACGCAGGTACTATCAAAGAATTTTTACCATTGTCATGAAGTACAATATGTCACGAGAAAACAATGTCAGAATCACCAGGATCCATTGAAGCGTTCCAGAGTTATAACCTCATAAAGGGACAGTGGTCAGAATTGTAAAAATTGGCCCGGTCATTAACGTGCAAACCACCCTTGGGGGTAAAGGGGTTAATCCTATTTTATGTTCTCATATATAATTATGTACCGGAATACTCCCAGGTTGTACTGCATGCCCCATATCACTATATAAATGAAAATGTATACTGTAACTTATACCTCCTGTGCAAATACAGTTGCGTGAAAAAGTGTTTGCCCCCTTCCTGATTTCCTTTTCTTTTGCATGTTTGTCACACTTAAATGTTTCAGATCACCAAATTGAAATATTAGACAAAGATAACACAAGTAATCACAAAATTACACAAAAGTTTTTAAATGAAGGTCTTTATTATTAAGGGAAAAAGGAAGCCAAACCTACAGGGCCATGCGTTAAAAGTGATTCCCATCTACCCATTAAAACATAAATTAACTGTGGTTTATCACATTTTTAGGAAGCTGAGTTCAAATTCCCTAGCCACACCCAGGCCTAATTACTGCTACACCTGTTCTCAATCAAGAAACCACTTAAATAGGACCTGCCTGACAAAGTGAAGTAGACCAAAAGCTTTTCAAAAGCTAGACAGAATGCCGCAATCCAAAGAAATTCTGGAACAAATGAGGAACAAAGTAATTGAGATCTATCAGTCTGGAAATTGTTATAAAGCCATTTCCAATGCTCTTAGACTCCGGCGAACCATAGTGAGAGCCATTATCCACAAATGCAAAAACATGGAACAGTGGTGAACCTTCCTAGGAGTGGCCCTTAGACCAAAATTACCCCAAAAGTGCAGCGACCACTCATCCAAGAGGTCACAAAAGATCCCACCACAACATCCAAAGAACTGCAAGCCTCACTTGCTTCAGTTAAGGTCAATGTTCATGACTCAACCATAAGAAATAAAATGGGCAGAAATGGCAGAATTCTAAGAATAAAATCACTGCTGAGCAATAAAAACATAAAGGCTCGTCTCAGTTCTGCCAGAAAATATCTTGATGCTCCCGAAGACTTTTGGGAGAATACTCTGTGGACTGAAGAGACAAAAGTTGAACTTTTTGGAAGGTGTATGTCCCATTATATCTGGCGGAGAAGTAACCCAGCATTTCAGAAAATAAACATCATACCAACAGGAAAATATGGTGGTGGTAGTGTGATTGTCTCGGGCTATTTTGCTGCTTTAGGACTTGGAAAACTTTCTGTGGTAAATGGAACCATGAATTCTGCTGTCTACCAAAAATCCTGAAGGAGAATATCCAGCCATCTGTTCGTGACCTCAAGCTGAAGCTCACTTGGGTTATGTAGCAGGACAATGATCCAAAACACACAAGCAAGTCCCCCTCTGAATTGCTTAAAAAAAAAAAAATTAAGACTTTGGAGTGGCCTAGTCAATCCTGAGCTTAATCTGGTTGAGATGCTGTGGCATGACCGTAAAAAAGGTGGTTCATCCTCCAATGTGGCTGAATGAAAACAATTCTGAAAAGATGAGTAGTCAAAATTCCTCCAGAGCATTGTAAAAGACTAATTGCCAGTTATCGCAAATGCTTGATTGCAGTTGTTGATGCTAAGAGTTGTCCAATCAGGTATTAGGTTTAGGGGGCAATCATTTTTTTTCACACAGGGCCCTGTAGGTTTGGATTTCTTTTTCCCTTACTAATAAAGACCTTCATTTGTAATTACTTGTGTTATCTTTGTCTAATATGTACATTTGTTTGGTGTTCTGAAACATTTACAGTATTCTTAGGCTACTTACACACATTAAGTTTTCGCCGTCAGCCTGAATCCGTCAACTTTTGAAAAAAACGGATCCATTGCAAATTGTGAAAAACTGATGCATCGGATCCATTTTTTTGCCGGATCCGACTAGCTGATATCGGGGCACCAACTGGTCCGGGGAGGAGAGAGAGAGAGAGACTCCAGAATGGAAAATGCAGCTACAGGGCATGCTCAGTGTAAAAAAAACGGAATCGGTAGCCAGAATCACTCATTTCACCTCACATTTCATCTGTTTATTGCCGGAACCGTCGCTGTGCGTTTTTTCGCCAGACAGAAAAAACGTTCCTTTGTACGTTTTTTCCGGCCTGCCGGAAAACTAATTTTCGACGGATCCAGCAAAAAATGGATGAAATGTTAGGCCATCCAGCGCTAATGCAAGTCTATGAGAAAAAAAACGGATCCGGCACAAAAAAAGGATCGTTTTTTTTCAAAAATCACTGGATTGTGCCTGACGGCAAAAACCTGATGTGTGAAAGTAGCCTAAGACACACCGGACCATAAGACGCACCTAGGTTTTAGAGGAGGAAATTAGAAAAAAACTGAAGCAAAAAATGTAGTCAATTCTGTACTGATATCCCCTATCCTGGTATATATATCTCCCCAATCTAGGAATACATGACCCCCTCATCGCTATAATGTTATGCATGGCCCCCTCATTTCTATCCTGGTAAACATGGCCTCCTCATCCCATCCTGGTATGCATTTCCCCCACATCCCCATCGTGATATGCATGGTCCCCTCATCCCCCTCCTGGAATGCATGGCCCCCTCATCCCCATCCTGATATGCATGGCCCCCTCATCCCCATCCTGGTATGCATGGCCCCCTCATCCCCATGCTGATATGCATGGTGGCCCCCTCATCCACATCCTGATATGCATGGCCCCCTCATCCCCATCCTGGTATGCATGGCCCCCTCATCCCCATGCTGATATGCATGGTGGCCCCCTCATCCACATCCTGATATGCATGGCCCCCTCATCCCCATCCTGGTATGCATGGCCCCCTCAACCCCATCCTGGTATGCATTGCCCCCTCATCCACATCCTGATATGCATGGCCCCCTCATCCCCATCCTGGTATGCATGGCCCCCTCATCCACATCCTGATATGCATGGCCCCCTCAACCCCATCCTGGTATGCATGGCCCCCTCAACCCCATCCTGGTATGCATGGCCCCCTCATCCACATCCTGATATGCATGGCCCCCTCATCCCCATCCTGGTATGCATTGCCCCCTCATCCCCATCCTGGTAGACATGGTCCCCCTCATCCCTATCCTGATATGCATGGCCCCCTCAACCCCATCCTGGTATGCATTGCCCCCTCATCCACATCCTGATATGCATGGCCCCCTCATCCCCATCCTGGTATGCATGGCCCCCTCATCCACATCCTGATATGCATGGCCCCCTCATCCCCATCCTGATATGCATGGCCCCCTCATCCCCATCCTGGTATGCATGGCCCCCTCATCCACAACCTGATATGCATGGCCCCCTCAACCCCATCCTGGTATGCATTGCCCCCTCATCCACATCCTGATATGCATGGCCCCCTCATCCCCATCCTGGTATGCATTGCCCCTCATCCCCATCCTGGTAGACATGGTCCCCCTCATCCCTATCCTGGTATGCATGGTCCCCTCATCCCCATCCTGGTATGCATGGCCTCCTCATCCCCATCCTGGTATGCACTGCCCCCTCATCCCCATCCTGGTATGCATGGTCCCCCTCACCCCATCCTGGTATGCATGGTCTCCTCATCCCCATCCTGGTATGCATGGTCCCCTCATCCCTATCCTGGTATGCATGGCCTCCTCATCCCCATCCTGGTATGCATGGCACCCATCCCCATCCTGGTATGCATGGCCCCCTCATCCCTATCCTGGTATGCATGGCCTCCTCATCCCCATCCTGGTATGCATGGCACCCATCCCCATCCTGGTATGCATGAGCCCCTCATCCCTATCCTGGTATGCATGGCCCCCTCATCCCTAACCTGGTATGCATGTACCCTTCATCCCTAGCCTGGTATGCATGGACCCTTCATCCCCATCCTAGTATGCATTGCCCCCTCATCCACCTCCTGATATGCATGGCCCCCTCATCCCCATCCTGGTATGCATGGCCCCCTCAGCCACATCCTGATATGCATGGCCCCCTCATCCCCATCCTGGTATGCATGGTCTCCTCATCCCCATCCTGGTATGCATGGTCCCCTCATCCCCATCCTGGTATGCATGGCCTCCTCATCCCCATCCTGGTATGCATTGCCCCCTCATCCCCATCCTGGTATGCATGGTCCCCCTCACCCCATCCTGGTATGCATGGTCTCCTCATCCCCATCCTGGTATGCATGGTCCCCTCATCCCTATCCTGGTATGCATGGCCTCCTCATCCCCATCCTGGTATGCATGGCACCCATCCACATCCTGGTATGCATGGCCCCCTCATCCCTATCCTGGTATGCATGGCCTCCTCATCCCCATCCTGGTATGCATGGCACCCATCCCCATCCTGGTATGCATGGCCCCCTCATCCCTAGCCTGGTATGCATGTACCCTTCATCCCTAGCCTGGTATGCATGGACCCTTCATCCCTAGCCTGGAATGCATGGACCCCTCATCCCTAGCCTGGTATGCATGGCCCCCTCATCCCCATCCTGGTAGGCATGGACCATTCATCCCTATCCTGGTAGGCATGGCCCCCTCATCCCCATCCTGGTAGGCATGGACCCTTCATCCCTATCCTTGTAGGCATGGCTCCCTCATCCCCATCCTGGTATGCATGGCTCCCTCATCCCCATCCTGGTAGGCATGGCCCCTATCAGAAAAACATAAAAAAACATAAATCATTCTACTTACCTTCCCTGCGCTCCCTCACAGCTTTCTGTTCCATTGCCAGCAGCAGATTTATGCTTGTAAGCAGCGCATGGCAGTGACGTCATGCGCATCCTACAAGTCTAGGACAGCTGCCGAAATACTCACTGCTCCCCATGCTGGGACCATACCCCTGTGGAGCACTGACTATTCACTGATCTTTAATAGCGTGCGTGCACAGTGTTTGCCACAGCCGCCAGCTTCCTGCAGCTTCCAGGCCATCATGTGTGCCCACTACTAAAGGAAATTATTATTCACTGAGAGCAGTGAATATTCATTTTGTTTAATAGTGGGCACATGTGATCGCCTGGAAGCTGCAGGAAGCCGGCGGCTGCTGATCCTGTGCCCGCTATTAAAGGTCAATGAATATTCACTGTACTCCACACCTATGGGAGTGGAGAGCAGTGAAGGGCAGCACGGTGGCGCAGTGGATAGCACTGGATGGCAGCGCTGGAGTCCTGGGTTCAAGCCCCACTAAGGACAACATCTGCAAAGAGTTTGTATGTTCTCTCCGTGTTTGCGTGGGTTTCCTCCGGGCACTCCGGTTTCCTCCCACATTCCAAAGACATACTGATAGGGAATTTAGATTGTGAGCCCCAATGGGGACAGCGATGATAATGTGTGCAACCTGTAAAGCGCTGCGGAATACGTTAGCGCTATATAAAGATTATTATTATTATTATATTCATTCCCTTAAGTAGCAGGCACACGTGAAAGCCCGGAAGCTGCAGCTAACAGCATGTTCCGCTAGTAAAGACAAATGAATATTCACTGCTCTCCACGACCATGGATGTGGAGAGCAGTGAATACTCATTTCTCTTTAGCAGCTGGCACAGGAATTAGCCGCAGCCGCCGGCTTCTGTCTCCTGTGACCTGCTGTTTGGCCGCTGCCGCTCCCCCACTTCCCTATTCATGGCCAGAGCAGGTACATACAGACTATAAGATGCACCCCCCCATTTTCATCCACATTTTTGGAGGAAAAAAGTGCATGTTATACTCCGAAAAGTACAGTGTGACAAACGTAAAAGAATAGGAAATCAGGAAGGGGACAAAAACTTTTCATACAACTGTATAATACATCACATACCCAGGTTATAGCAGCAGCACATACATAATTATATACATGAGATACCCAGATTATACCAGCTGTCTACTATATAATTGTCTAAGGGTCACTTCCATCTGTCCTTCTGTCTGGCTCGGATATTCATTGGTTGCGGCCTCTGTCTGTCATGGAAATGCAAGTCGCTGATTGGTCTCGCCAGCTGCCTGTCATGGCTGCCGCGACCAATCAGCGATGGCCACAGTCTGATTAGTCCCTCCCTACTCCCCTGCAGTCAGTGCCCGGCGCCCGCTCCATACTCCCCGCAGTCAGCGCCCGCTCCATACTCCCCTCCAGTCACTGCTCACACAGGGTTAATGCCAGCGGTAACGGACCGCGTTATGCCGCGGGTAATTCACTCCGTTACCGCCGCTATTAACCCTGTTTGACCAAGTTTTTACTATTGATGCTGTGTATGCAGCATCAATAGTAAAAATATCTAATGTTACAAATAATAATAATTAAAAAAAACACGTTATTCTCACCCTCCGACGTGGCGTCCTGTCCTCGGCAGTGCAAGCGGCAGGTTCCGGTGCCAAAGATGCTATGCGAGAAGGACCTGCCATGACGTCACGGTCATGTGACTGCGACGTCATCACAGGTCCTGCACTCATACCAACCCTGGGACCGGAAGCTGCCGCGTGCCCCGCACACAAGCGCCAGGGGCCCTTGGAAGGTGAGTATATGTTTATTTTTTATTTTAAGTGTTTTTTAACCTGTTACATACGTGGCTGGGCAATATACTACGTGGCTGGGCAATATACTACGTGGCTGGGCAATATACTACGTGACTGGGCAATATACTACGTGGCTGGGCAATATACTACATGGCTGGGCAATATACTACGTGGCTGGGCAATATACTATGTGGCTGGGCAATATACTACGGCGCTGGGCAATATACTACGTAGCTGGGCAATATAGTATGTGACTGGGCAATATACTACGTGGCTGGGCAACATACTACATGGCTGGGCAATATACTACGTGGCTGGGCAATATACTACGTGGCTGGGCAATATACTACATCGCTGGGCAATATACTACGTAGCTGGGCAATATAGTACGTGGCTGGGCAATATACTACGTGGCTGGGCAATATACTACGTGGCTGGGCAATATACTAAGTGGCTCTGTGCTGTATACTAAATGGCTGGGCAATATATTACGTGGCTGGGCAATATACTACGTGGCTGGGCAATATACTACGTGACTGGGCAAAATACTACGTGGGTTGTGCAATATACTACGTGGGTTGTGCAATATACTACGTGGACATGCATATTCTAGAATAGCCGATGCATTAGAATCGGGCCACCATCCAGTACATATATAATTATATACAGGAGACATCCAGGTTATACTAGCTGTATATATATATATTTATATGCAGAAGATGCCCAGGTTATACCAGCTGTACATATATATTTATATGCAGAAGATGCCCAGGTTATACCGGCTGTACCTAGTTTCTTGAATACATTAGGTGGTAAGAACCTGACAGGTAAATTGACTCTGATTTGCAGGTTATTTTCAGTCTTCTTTCTTTGTTCTGTTGTGGTTTTTGTTGCTGATTTTTGCACCTAATACTTGGTGGAATCTGTGAGACGCGGGTTGATGATTTTTTTGCCTCCCAAGGGTAACGAGTCTGATTCAGTTTTTGCATTTGCTCCTTCTTTTGTCTAGTTTTGGTGTTTTCAGTCTGTTTTTTTCAGCTGTATCAGATTCTTATTTTAATTTGCGCTTTATTGTACTCTACTTTATGTGTTTGCCTGTTCTTTTTTATGTTCCCCCTTATGGATGTGGTTTTTGTCTTTCAGATGATTACTGACAACTGGCGATTTATTAACTTTTTAAAAAGTCACTAAATGTTTGCGCAAATGTATTTCATTCCTGCCCTTCCCAACCCCGCAGTAATTTGGGCCGATTCATCATTTATGGTCTTTTTTAGCTCCCTTTTCTTTTTCGTTTTATGGCATTCACTGACATGTTTTTTGTCAAATTTTTCGAAATGGCGCATGTAGATCATTTGTCTACAACCTTTTTGCTTATTTTTAGAGCCAAAAGTCGCATTCCCTCACCTCCCTAAACTGTTACAAAATAAAAAATCAGGCAGCGACTGGAGAACATTTCTGCAAAAAATTTGTCACGATTGATGCGTTGACAGCAAACATCTGAAAAATAAAAGTGCGCCCATAATGCCACAATCGCGAACAGAAAAATACAACAAACACAAAAAAAACCTAAAAAATAATTCTGCACAAAAGAAAAACAGGCAAAAAAAAAACAATCAAAAACTAAACAAAAAGCAATGCGGAGACCCCAGAGATCGCAACATGAGAAATTGATGAATAATCTCAGCTCTGCTACATCGTACGGTGTATCGCGTTCTTCCTCCTGCACCGTGATGGGGTCCGCTGGTGAATGCAGGGAAGGTGACATGTCCGTTCTTCAGATCTAATCATCTCTGGCTTAAATATATTCTCTCTAATCCCAAGAATCAGAGATGTGGGAGGTATAAATCCTCTCTCCGCACTACACGTCTCAGACATGATTAAAGACATCAGTCACCTCTGACAGCCAAGATGTCACCTACTGACCCCTCACCCATAACTGCAGCGCTGCTGGGGTCTGTACTGCACTGGGAGGTGGTTTCAGTTCTGCGGAGACTGGTGGTCTCAGTACTGGTGTGGGTGGTGGTCTCAGTACTGGTGTGGGTGGTGGTCTCAGTACTGGTGTGGGTGGTGGTCTCAGTACTGTGTAGAGTGGTGGTGGTCTCAGTACTTGTGTGGGTAGTGGTCTCAGTACTGTGGAGTGGTGGTGGTCTCAGTACTGTAGAGAGTGGTGGTCTCAGTACTGTAGAGTGGTGGTCTCAGTACTGTAGAGAGTGGTGGTCTCAGTACTGTAGAGTGGTGGTGGGCTCAGTACTTGTGTGGGTGGTGGTCTCAGTACTGGTGTGGGTGGTGGTCTCAGTACTGTGTAGAGTGGTGGTGGTCTCAGTACTGGTGTGGGTAGTGGTCTCAGTACTGTGGAGTGGTGGTGGTCTCAGTACTGTAGAGAGTGGTGGTCTCAGTACTGTAGAGTGGTGGTCTCAGTACTGTAGAGAGTGGTGGTCTCAGTACTGTAGAGTGGTGGTGGGCTCAGTACTTGTGTGGGTGGTGGTCTCAGTACTGTAGAGTGGTGGTGGTCTCAGTACTGGTGTGGGTGGTGGTCTCAGTACTTGTGTGGGTGGTGGTCTCAGTAATGTAGAGTGGTGGTGGTCTCAGTACTGTAGAGTGGTGGTCTCAGTACTGGTGTGGGTGGTGGTCTCAGTACTGTAGAGTGGTGGTGGTCTCAGTACTGTAGAGTGGTGGTCTCAGTACTGGTGTGGGTGGTGGTCTCAGTACTTGTGTGGGTGGTGGTCTCAGTACTGTAGAGTGGTGGTCTCAGTACTGGTGTGGGTGGTGGTCTCAGTACTGTAGAGAGAGGTGGTCTCAGTACTGGTGTGGGTGGTGGTCTCAGTACTGGTGTGGGTGGTGGTCTCAGTACTGTAGAGTGGTGGTGGGCTCAGTACTTGTGTGGGTGGTGGTCTCAGTACTGTAGAGTGGTGGTGGTCTCAGTACTGGTGTGGGTGGTGGTCTCAGTACTTGTGTGGGTGGTGGTCTCAGTAATGTAGAGTGGTGGTGGTCTCAGTACTGTAGAGTGGTGGTCTCAGTACTGGTGTGGGTGGTGGTCTCAGTACTGTAGAGTGGTGGTGGTCTCAGTACTGTAGAGTGGTGGTCTCAGTACTGGTGTGGGTGGTGGTCTCAGTACTTGTGTGGGTGGTGGTCTCAGTACTGTAGAGTGGTGGTCTCAGTACTGGTGTGGGTGGTGGTCTCAGTACTGTAGAGAGAGGTGGTCTCAGTACTGGTGTGGGTGGTGGTCTCAGTACTGGTGTGGGTGGTGGTCTCAGTACTGTAGAGTGGTGGTCTCAGTATTGGTGTGGGTGGTGGTCTCAGTATTGTAGAGTGGTGGTCTCAGTACTGGTGTGGGTGGTGGTCTCAGTACTGGTGTGGGTGGTGGTCTCAGTACTGGTGTGGGTGGTGGTCTCAGTACTGTAGAGTGGTGGTCTCAGTACTGGTGTGGGTGGTGGTCTCAGTACTGTAGAGTGGTGGTGGTCTCAGTACTGGTGTGGGTGGTGGTCTCAGTACTGTAGATCGTGGTGGTCTCAGTACTGGGGTGGGTGGTGGTCTCAGTACTGTAGAGAGTGGTAGTCTCAATACTGGTGTGGGTGGTGGTCTCAGTACTGTAGAGTGGTGGTCTCAGTACTGGTGTGGGTGGTGGTCTCAGTACTGGTGTGGGTGGTGGTCTCAGTACTGTAGAGTGGTGGTGGTCTCAGTACTGTAGAGTGGTGGTCTCAGTGCTGGTGTGGGTGGTGGTCTCAGTACTGGTGTGGGTGGTGGTCTCAGTACTGTAGAGTGGTTGTGGTCTCAGTACTGGTGTGGGTGGTGGTCTCAGTACTGTAGAGTGGTGGTCTGAGTACTGGTGTGGGTGGTGGTCTCAGTACTGTAGAGTGGTGGTGGTCTCAGTACTGGTGTGGGTGGTGGTCTCAGTACTGGTGTGGGTGGTGGTCTCAGTAATGTAGAGAGTGGTGGTTTCAGTACTGGTGTGGGTGGTGGTCTCAGTAATGTAGAGAGTGGTGGTTTCAATACTGGTGTGGGTGGTGGTCTCAGTACTGTAGAGTGGTGGTCTCAGTACTGGTGTGGGTGGTGGTCTCAGTACTGTAGAGTGGTGGTGGTCTCAGTACTGGTGTGGGTGGTGGTCTCAGTACTGTAGAGAGTGGTGGACTCAGTACTGGTGTGGGTGGTGGTCTCAGTACTGGTGTGGGTGGTGGTCTCAGTACTGTAGAGAGTGGTGATCTCAGTACTGGTGTGGGTGGAGGTCTCAGTACTGTAGAGTGGTGGTGGTCTCAGTACTGGTGTGGGTGGTGGTCTCAGTACTGTAGAGAGTGGTGATCTAACTACTGGTGTGGGTGGTGGTCTCAGTACTGTAGAGTGGTGGTGGTCTCAGTACTGGTGTGGGTGGTGGTCTCAGTACTGTAGAGTGGTGGTCTCAGTAATGGTGTGGGTGGAGATCTCAATACTGTAGAGTGGTGGTGGTCTCAGTACTGGTGTGGGTGGTGGTCTCAGTGCTGTAGAGTGGTGGTGGTCTCAGTACCGGTGTGGGTGGTGGTCTCAGTACTGTAGAGTGGTGGTGGTCTCAGTACTGTAGAGAGTGGTGGTCTCAGTACTGGTGTGGCTGGTGGTCTCAGTACTGTAGAGTGGTGGTGGTCTCAGTACCCATGTGGGTGGTGGTCTCAGTACTGTAGAGTGGTGGTGGTCTCAGTACTGTAGAGAGTGGTGGTCTCAGTACCGGTGTGGGTGGTGGTCTCAGTACTGTAGAGTGGTGGTGGTCTCAGTACTGGTGTGGGTGGTGGTCTCAGTACCGGTGTGGGTGGTGGTCTCAGTACTGTAGAGTGGTGGTGGTCTCAGTACTGTAGAGAGTGGTGGTCTCAGTACCGGTGTGGGTGGTGGTTTCAGTACTGTAGAGAGTGGTGGTCTCAGTACTGGTGTGGGTGGTGGTCTCAGTACTGTAGAGTGGTGGTGGTCTCAGTACTGGTGTGGGTGGTGGTCTCAGTACTGTAGAGTGGTGGTGGTCTCAGTACTGGTGTGGGTGGTGGTCTCAGTACTGTAGAGTGGTGGTGGTCTCGGTACTGGTGTGTGTGGTGGTCTCAGTACTGTAGAGAGTGGTGGTCTCAGTACTGCACAGAGTGGTAGCCTCAGTACTGCAGCAGGCGGTGGTCTCAGTTCTCCATGAGTGGTAGTCTCAATAGTGCTGCAGTGGGTGGTGGTCTCAGTACTCTGTGCGCAGCTTGTATGGCCTGAATCTTCCACCATGGCTGCAGCTCCTCCGATTGTGCACATTGAGCATGTCATTGGTCGATGATTACACAGGAGCTGCCAGCAGCGGATCCTGATGATTAATCAAACAATCCCTTAATAAACCATGATGTACTATTATGTCATGCAGTATGCCATGGTATTTGGCGCGGGCTCAGGAGCTGCTCCACATGGGGCAGGTGAGTGCTGTACTACATAAATGACATCCGCCTTTAACAGCAGCGATCACCGCTGCCATTGATCACTGATGCTAACCTCTTAAATGCAGCTGAGAATCACTGACATTTATGTACTGCAGCACAAATCATATAAAACCAGACTGGAAGTCAAAACAATAAAATAGTACATATAAAATATATTAAAATTAAAAGCCAAAATATATTAATATATATAAAAGAATGCCTTTATTTATATTTTTGGCAGATGGCACTTAGTAATGTGCCTGTACTTGGAGGAATAATAACAAAATATATTTTTATAACAATAAATTAATAACAGAACGGACAGAAGATAGTAAAAATTCATAAAAATTCATACAAATTCATATAGGACTTGGACCATAATGGACATAAGACACCCTCAATAAACATAAAGCACCCTTAACGTATATACATGTATCTGATGTATAGGTATGTAACCTGTGTATAACAAGGGGGGAATACCGTGCGGAAAGTGCAAAAAAGGTGCAAATGTGTGGAAAAAATATATATACTGTATATGTGTATATATAATGAAGTTCAAATGCAATAAAGTGAATAAATACAAACCAATAATCCAAATAATAAAATGTAGATGTATATACCAATCAAACACATACTATATACTAGGAGTAAGGTATATAAATGCTATTGGGAGTAAGAAAGGGGGGCTTATATGTATATTATACCAATAAGGATGAAACCTTAATCACAAATGAGGTGGTAATACATGTGCCAATGTCCACCATGATAAGCACACAATATAGCAAGGAAATAAAAATAGTAGTATATACCTGCAGCGTCCGTTCCTCCAAGTACAGCGCACCCCGACGCGCGTTTTGGACAAATCCTTCGACAAATCCTTGATGAATTAATTTTTACTATCTTCTGCCCGTTCTGTTATTAATTTATTGTTATAAAAAATATATTTTGTTATTATTGCTCCAAGTACAGGCACATTACTAAGTGCCATCTGCCAAAAATATAAATAAAGGCATTCTTTTATATACATTAATATATTTTGGCTTTAATTTTAATATATTTTATATATACTCTTTTATTGTTTTGACTTCCAGTCTGGTTTTATATGATTAGTATTCCTAATGGTCTGCCTTTCATTTTTCTGTGTAGCAGCTACCTTGTTTTGTATATTTATTTAATATGTCTATTTAGTATATATATATATATACATAATTGTCTAAGGGTCACTTCCGTCTGTCTGTCTGTCCTTCTGTCACGATGCCTATGCAGCATCAATAGTAAAAATAGGTCATGTTAAGAATAATAATAATGAAAAAAAACCTGCTATACTCACCCTCCGCCGCCTTTGCCGCTCCTCGCCACGCTCCGGTGACCGCTCCATTGCAAGCGGCAGCTTCCGGTCCCAGGGCTGGTGTGCGACAAGGACCTGCCGTGACGTCACGGTCATGTGACCACAACGTCATCATAGGTCCTGCTCACACCAGCCCTGGGACGGGACTGGAAGCTGCCGCTTGCAATGGAGCGGTCACCGGAGCGTGGCGAGGAGCGGGAAAGGCGGCGGAGGGTGAGTATAGCGGGACTTCAACAGGCCTTCGGAAGGTGAGTATATGTTTTTTTTTTTTTTTTTTTTAAGTCTCTATACTACGTGGCTCTGTGCTGGGCAATATACTACGTGACTGGGCAATATACCGTACTACGTGGCTCTGCTATATACTATGTGGCTGGGCACTATACTATATGGCTGGGCAATATACTATGTGGCTGGGCAATATACTACGTGACTGGGCAATATACTACGTGGCTGGGCAATATACTACGTAGCTGGGCAATATATACTACGTGGCTGGGCAATATACTATGTGGCTGGGCAATATACTACGTGACTGGGCAATATACTACGTAGCTGGGCAATATACTACGTGGACTGTGCAATATACTACGTGGCTGGGCAATATACTACCTGACTGGGCAATATACTACGTGACTGGGCAATATACTACGTAGCTGGGCAATATACTACGTGGACTGTGCAATATACTACGTGGCTGGGCAATATACTACGTGGCTGGGCAATATACTACGTGACTGGGCAATATACTACGTGGCTGGGCAATATACTACGTAGCTGGGCAATATACTATGTGGCTGGGCAATATACTACGTGACTGGGCAATATACTACGTAGCTGGGCAATATACTACGTAGCTGGGCAATATACTACGTGGCTGGACAATATACTATGTGGCTGGGCAATATACTACGTGACTGGGCAATATACTACGTAGCTGGGCAATATACTACGTAGCTGGGCAATATACTCCGTCGCTGGGCAATATACTATGTGGCTGGGCAATATACTACGTGGCTCTGCTATATACTATGTGGCTGGCCAATATACTACGTGAACTGTGCAATATACTACGTGGCTGGGCAATATACTACGTGACTGGGCAATATACCGTACTACGTGGCTCTGCTATATACTATGTGGCTGGGCAATATACTATGTGGCTGGGCAATATACTACGTGACTGGGCAATATACTACGTAACTGGGCAATATACTACGTTAATTGGCAATATACTACGTGACTGGGCAATATACTACGTGAACTGTGCAATATACTACGTGGCTGGGCAATATACTACGTGACTGGGCAATATACCGTACTACGTGGCTCTGCTATATACTATGTGGCTGGGCACTATACTATATGGCTGGGCAATATACTACGTGACTGGGCAATATACTACGTAGCTGGGCAATATATACTACGTCGCTGGGCAATATACTACGTGACTGGGCAATATACTACGTGGCTGGGCAATATACTACGTGACTGGGCAATATACTACGTGGCTGGGCAATATACTAAGTGGCTGGGCAATATACTACGTGGCTGGGCAATATACTACGTGGCTGGGCAATATACTAAGTGGCTGGGCAATATATTACGTGACTGGGCAATATACTACGTGGCTGGGCAATATACTATGTGGCTGGGCAATATACTAAGTGGCTGGGCAATATACTACGTGGCTGGGCAATATACTACGTGGCTGGGCAATATACTAAGTGGCTGGGCAATATACTACGTGGCTGGGCAATATACTACGTGGCTGGGCAATATACTAAGTGGCTGGGCAATATACTACGTGGCTGGGCAATATACTAAGTGGCTGGGCAATATACTACGTGGCTGGGCAATATACTACGTGGCTGGGCAATATACTACGTGGCTGGGCAATATACTAAGTGGCTGGGCAATATACTACGTGGCTGGGCAATATACTACGTGGCTGGGCAATATACTAAGTGGCTGGGCAATATACTACGTGACTGGGCAATATACTACGTGACTGGGCAATATACTACGTGGCTGGGCAATATACTACGTGGCTGGGCAATATACTACGTGGCTGGGCAATATACTAAGTGGCTGGGCAATATATTACGTGACTGGGCAATATACTACGTGACTGGGCAATATACTACGTGGCTCTGTGCTGTATACTAAATGGCTGGGCAATATACTACGTGACTGGGCAATATACTACATGACTGGGCAATATACTACGTCGCTGGGCAATATACTACGTGGCTGGGCAATATACTACGTGACTGGGCAATATACTACGTGACTGGGCAATATACTATGTGGCTGGGCAATATATTACGTGACTGGGCAATATACTACGTGACTGGGCAATATACTACGTAGCTGGGCAATATACTACGTGGCTGGGCAATATACTACGTGACTGGGCAATATACTACGTGGCTGGGCAATATACTACGTGACTGGGCAATATACTACATGACTGGGCAATATACTACGTCGCTGGGCAATATACTACGTGGCTGGGCAATATACTACGTGGCTGGGCAATATACTACGTGGCTGGGTAATATACTACGTGGCTGGGCAATATACTAAGTGGCTCTGTGCTGTATACTAAATGGCTGGGCAATATACTACATGACTGGGCAATATACTACGTCGCTGGGCAATATACTACGTGACTGGGCAATATACTACGTGGTTTGGCAATATACTACGTCGCTGTGCAATATACTACATGGACATGCATATTCTAGAATACCCGATGCGTTAGAATCGGGTCACCATCTAGTATATATATATATTCTTTTAGTCAGAAAATAGGTCTGTTGCATACACTGTTCTTTAGTGCTGGAAGCCCAGGCAGACGGTGAGCTGCAGAGACAGCTGAAGGTCATCTGAAGTTCCTGTTGTGACTTGTCCTGCGATGCCCAGCAACAAACTGGTCACCAGAATGGTGACAAACAAGGCACCAAAGCAGTGACAAACTGGGCACCAGAGTGGCAACAAAAACGGGCACCAAAGCAGCAACAAACTGGGCACCAGAGCAGTGACAAACCGGGCATCGGAGCAGCGACCAACCGGGCATCAGAGGAAAGACCAACCGGGCATCGGAGCAGCGACCAACCGGGCATCAGAGGAAAGACCAACCGGGCATCGGTGGAGCGACCAACCGGGCATCGGAGGAAAGACCAACCGGGCATCGGTGGAGCGACCAACCGGGCATCGGAGGAAAGACCAACCGGGCATCGGAGCAGCGACCAACCGGGCATCAGAGGAAAGACCAACCGGGCATCGGTGGAGCGACCAACCGGGCATCGGAGGAAAGACCAACCGGGCATCGGTGGAGCGACCAACCGGGCATCGGTGGAGCGACCAACCGGGCATCGGTGGAGCGACCAACCGGGCATCGGAGGAAAGACCAACCGGGCATCGGAGCAGCGACCAACCGGGCATCAGAGGAAAGACCAACCGGGCATCGGTGGAGCGACCAACCGGGCATCGGAGGAAAGACCAACCGGGCATCGGTGGAGCGACCAACCGGGCATCGGAGGAAAGACCAACCGGGCATCGGTGGAGCGACCAACCGGGCATCGGTGGAGCGACCAACCGGGCATCGGTGGAGCGACCAACCGGGCATCGGAGGAAAGACCAACCGGGCATCGGAGCAGCGACCAACCGGGCATCAGAGGAAAGACCAACCGGGCATCGGTGGAGCGACCAACCGGGCATCGGAGGAAAGACCAACCGGGCATCGGTGGAGCGACCAACCGGGCATCGGAGGAAAGACCAACCGGGCATCGGAGCAGCGACCAACCGGGCATCAGAGGAAAGACCAACCGGGCATCGGTGGAGCGACCAACCGGGCATCGGAGGAAAGACCAACCGGGCATCGGTGGAGCGACCAACCGGGCATCGGTGGAGCGACCAACCGGGCATCGGTGGAGCGACCAACCGGGCATCGGAGGAAAGACCAACCGGGCATCGGAGCAGCGACCAACCGGGCATCAGAGGAAAGACCAACCGGGCATCGGTGGAGCGACCAACCGGGCATCGGAGGAAAGACCAACCGGGCATCGGTGGAGCGACCAACCGGGCATCGGAGGAAAGACCAACCGGGCATCGGTGGAGCGACCAACCGGGCATCGGTGGAGCGACCAACCGGGCATCGGTGGAGCGACCAACCGGGCATCGGAGGAAAGACCAACCGGGCATCGGAGCAGCGACCAACCGGGCATCAGAGGAAAGACCAACCGGGCATCGGTGGAGCGACCAACCGGGCATCGGAGGAAAGACCAACCGGGCATCGGTGGAGCGACCAACCGGGCATCGGAGGAAAGACCAACCGGGCATCGGTGGAGCGACCAACCGGGCATCGGAGGAGCGACCAACCGGGCATTGGAGGAGCGACAAACCGGGCATTGGAGGAGCCAGCCATTACTATATACAACAGTATCACGGTATTGCTGTACATAGAAGACGTAATTACATTATCGCAGGTTCAAGTCCTCTAAGGGCGCTAGGAAAAAAGTGAAAAGAAATTAATAATAAAATTAAACATTAAAATAATACAAAAAATAATAATTAATAATAAATGATAAATGATAAAAATGTGAATTGCCGTCTTTTCCGAGGATACAAATAAAAACATTTAAATATTACAGAGAAAAAATTAATAACTCAGCATCCATAAATATTTGATTTATCAAAATATAAAATTAACCCAATCAGTAAACGCTGTATAAAAGAAAAAAAAAATCCAGACACCAGAATTTAGTTTTTTAAGTCATCGCAGCAAAAAATGCGAACGAAAAACGTTGTATGTGCCCCACAGTGATATCAAGAAAAAACTCCTCTCACCATGGAAAAAAGAAAGAAAAATAAGAACTAAGTCATGGGTCTAGGAAAATGGAGGCAGAAAGATAATTTTATTTTTTACACATTTCTGAATATTTTTAAAACAATTAAAAATAGTAAAAAAAAAAAAAAAAAAACCTTATGTTCGGTATCGCTGTGGTCATACTGATGAGGAGAATCGTGTCGTCACGTCATTTTACCGCACATACACATTGGGCGGAAATGCGTTTTTTTTAACCATTTCACTGCACTTGGAGTTTTTTTTTTTTTTCATTTTCCAGCTCTCTCTCCTCGGATGCGCCCGTTCACCTCCGGCAGTAAATGTCGCCTCTGCCCCCGGCCGGCGCTCACCTCCGGCAGTAAATGTCGCCTCTGCCCCCGGCCGGCGCTCACCTCCGGCAGTAAATGTCGCCTCTGCCCCCGGCCGGCGCTCACCTGGGCAGGTGTACAGAGGGCCGTCCGTCCGTCCTGCAGCGCCAGGTGTCGGCCAGCAGGGGGCGCGCTGCTCCTCTCTTCTCTCCCTCCGCCGCTGTCTCCGGTGCTGAGCGCGGGATCGCATCGCTGCTGCTCCGGTGTCCGGGCTCCGCCGGTGGAGACCTCGCAGAGCAGAGCGCGGCCGGCGGCGGACAGTGCACAGGACACATGCGGAGGACTGTGGCTCCGGGGCAGCGGCTGCAGCTCCTATGACCCCCCAGACTATGAGGCGCACGGCGCGCAGGCTGCTCCTGACTCTCATCGGACTGGTGTGGATCGCCATCCTCATCTTCCTCCTGGGGGGCAGACGGAAGTTAGAGGCAGAAGATGAAGCCGAGGGGGAGCAGACGAAGGTAAGAGCCGACCCCACTAATCCCACAAAGTCCGGGGGCTGCTGCGCCCGCCATACCCGGGGATATCACCTCCTCCGCCGGCACCGGAGACCGGGAAAGTTCCTCCTGTGACCGAGCAGCACGTGGGAGACACCCGGGACCCCCAGTGTGTGTCCGGGGGGCTCACCTGCTCCGGTTATAGGAGGGGACCCCGAATCTGTGTGTCCGGGGGGCTCACCTGCTCCGGTTATAGGAGGGGACCCCGAATCTGTGTGTCCGGGGGGCTCACCTGCTCCGGTTATAGGAGGGGACCCCGAATCTGTGTGTCCGGGGGGCTCACCTGCTCCGGTTATAGGAGGGCACCCCGAATCTGTGTATCCGGGGGGCTCACCTACTCCTGTTATAGGAGGGCACCCCGAATCTGTGTGTCCGGGGGGCTCACCTGCTCCGGTTATAGGAGGGGACCCCGAATCTGTGTGTCCGGGGGGCTCACCTGCTCCGGTTATAGGAGGGGACCCCGAATCTGTGTGTCCGGGGGGCTCACCTGCTCCGGTTATAGGAGGGGACCCCGAATCTGTGTGTCCGGGGGGCTCACCTGCTCCGGTTATAGGAGGGGACCCCGAATCTGTGTGTCCGGGGGGCTCACCTGCTCCGGTTATAGGAGGGCACCCCGAATCTGTGTATCCGGGGGGCTCACCTGCTCCGGTTATAGGAGGGGACCCCGAATCTGTGTGTCCGGGGGGCTCACCTGCTCCGGTTATAGGAGGGGACCCCGAATCTGTGTGTCCGGGGGGCTCACCTGCTCCTCTTATAGGAGGGGACCCCGAATCTGTGTGTCCGGGGGGCTCACCTGCTCCGGTTATAAGAGGGGACCCCGAATCTGTGTGTCCGGGGGGCTCACCTGCTCCGGTTATAGGAGGGGACCCCGAATCTGTGTGTCCGGGGGGCTCACCTGCTCCGGTTATAGGAGGGCACCCCGAATCTGTGTGTCCGGGGGGCTCACCTGCTCCGGTTATAGGAGGGGACCCCGAATCTGTGTGTCCGGGGGGCTCACCTGCTCCGGTTATAGGAGGGCACCCCGAATCTGTGTATCCGGGGGGCTCACCTACTCCTGTTATAGGAGGGCACCCCGAATCTGTGTGTCCGGGGGGCTCACCTGCTCCGGTTATAGGAGGGGACCCCGAATCTGTGTGTCCGGGGGGCTCACCTGCTCCGGTTATAGGAGGGGACCCCGAATCTGTGTGTCCGGGGGGCTCACCTGCTCCGGTTATAGGAGGGGACCCCGAATCTGTGTGTCCGGGGGGCTCACCTGCTCCGGTTATAGGAGGGGACCCCGAATCTGTGTGTCCGGGGGGCTCACCTGCTCCGGTTATAGGAGGGCACCCCGAATCTGTGTATCCGGGGGGCTCACCTGCTCCGGTTATAGGAGGGGACCCCGAATCTGTGTGTCCGGGGGGCTCACCTGCTCCGGTTATAGGAGGGGACCCCGAATCTGTGTGTCCGGGGGGCTCACCTGCTCCTCTTATAGGAGGGGACCCCGAATCTGTGTGTCCGGGGGGCTCACCTGCTCCGGTTATAAGAGGGGACCCCGAATCTGTGTGTCCGGGGGGCTCACCTGCTCCGGTTATAGGAGGGGACCCCGAATCTGTGTGTCCGGGGGGCTCACCTGCTCCGGTTATAGGAGGGGACCCCGAATCTGTGTGTCCGGGGGGCTCACCTGCTCCGGTTATAGGAGGGCACCCCGAATCTGTGTATCCGGGGGGCTCACCTACTCCTGTTATAGGAGGGCACCCCGAATCTGTGTGTCCGGGGGGCTCACCTGCTCCGGTTATAGGAGGGGACCCCGAATCTGTGTGTCCGGGGGGCTCACCTGCTCCGGTTATAGGAGGGGACCCCGAATCTGTGTGTCCGGGGGGCTCACCTGCTCCGGTTATAGGAGGGGACCCCGAATCTGTGTGTCCGGGGGGCTCACCTGCTCCGGTTATAGGAGGGGACCCCGAATCTGTGTGTCCGGGGGGCTCACCTGCTCCGGTTATAGGAGGGCACCCCGAATCTGTGTATCCGGGGGGCTCACCTGCTCCGGTTATAGGAGGGGACCCCGAATCTGTGTGTCCGGGGGGCTCACCTGCTCCGGTTATAGGAGGGGACCCCGAATCTGTGTGTCCGGGGGGCTCACCTGCTCCTCTTATAGGAGGGGACCCCGAATCTGTGTGTCCGGGGGGCTCACCTGCTCCGGTTATAAGAGGGGACCCCGAATCTGTGTGTCCGGGGGGCTCACCTGCTCCGGTTATAGGAGGGGACCCCGAATCTGTGTGTCCGGGGGGCTCACCTGCTCCTCTTATAGGAGGGGACCCCGAATCTGTGTGTCCGGGGGGCTCACCTGCTCCGGTTATAGGAGGGGACCCCGAATCTGTGTGTCCGGGGGGCTCACCTGCTCCGGTTATAGGAGGGGACCCCGAATCTGTGTGTCCGGGGGGCTCACCTGCTCCGGTTATAGGAGGGGACCCCGAATCTGTGTGTCCGGGGGGCTCACCTGCTCCTCTTATAGGAGGGGACCCCGAATCTGTGTGTCCGGGGGGCTCACCTGCTCCGGTTATAGGAGGGGACCCCGAATCTGTGTGTCCGGGGGGCTCACCTGCTCCTGTTATAGGAGGGGACCCCGAATCTGTGTGTCCGGGGGGCTCACCTGCTCCTGTTATAGGAGGGGACCCCGAATCTGTGTGTCCGGGGGGCTCACCTGCTCCGGTTATAGGAGGGGACCCCGAATCTGTGTGTCCGGGGGGCTCACCTGCTCCTCTTATAGGAGGGGACCCCGAATCTGTGTGTCCGGGGGGCTCACCTACTCCTGTTATAGGAGGGGACCCCGAATCTGTGTGTCCGGGGGGCTCACCTACTCCTGTTATAGGAGGGGACCCCGAATCTGTGTGTCCGGGGGGCTCACCTACTCCTGTTATAGGAGGGGACCACGAATCTGTGTGTCCGGGGGGCTCACCTACTCCTCTTATAGGAGGGGACCCCGAATCTGTGTCCGGGGGGCTCACCTGCTCCTGTTATAGGAGGGGACCCCCAGTGTCATCCTGTACCCCGAGTGTCAGTGTCATTATCCTGTACCCCGAGTGTCAGTGTCATCATCCTGTACCCCGAGTGTCAGCGTCATTATCCTGTACCCCGAGTGTCAGTGTCATTATCCCGTACCCCGAGTGTCAGTGTCATCATCCTGTACCCCGAGTGTCAGTGTCATTATCCTGTACCCCGAGTGTCAGTGTCATCATCCTGTACCCCGAGTGTCAGTGTCATTATCCTGTACCCCCAGTGTCAGTGTCATTATCCTGTACCCCGAGTGTCAGTGTCATTATCCTGTACCCCGAGTGTCAGTGTCATTATCCTGTACCCCCAGTGTCAGTGCCATTATCCTGTACCCCGAGTGTCAGCGTCATTATCCTGTACCCCGAGTGTCAGTGTCATTATCCTGTACCCCGAGTGTCAGTGTCATTATCCTGTTCCCCGAGTGTCAGTGTCATTATCCTGTACCCCCAGTGTCAGCGTCATTATCCTGTACCCCGAGTGTCAGTGTCATTATCCTGTACCCCCAGTGACAGTGTCATTATCCTGTACCCCCAGTGTCAGCGTCATTATTCTGTACCCCGAGTGTCAGTGTCATTATCCTGTACCCCAGTGTCAGTGTCATTATCCTGTACCCCAGTGTCAGTGTCATTATCCTGTACCCCGAGTGTCAGTGTCATTATCCTGTACCCCCAGTGTCAGCGTCATTATTCTGTACCCCGAGTGTCAGTGTCATTATCCTGTACCCCAGTGTCAGTGTCATTATCCTGTACCTCTATTGTCAGTGTCATTATCCTGTACCCCGAGTGTCAGCGTCATTATCCTGTACCCCCAGTGTCAGTGTCATTATCCTGTACCTCTATTGTCAGTGTCATTATCCTGTACCCCGAGTGTCAGTGTCATTATCCTGTACCCCGAGTGTCAGCGTCATTATCCTGTACCCCCAGTGTCAGTGTCATTATCCTGTACCTCTATTGTCAGTGTCATTATCCTGTACCCCGAGTGTCAGTGTCATTATCCTGTACCCCGAGTGTCAGCGTCATTATCCTGTACCCCAGTGTCAGCGTCATTATCCTGTACCCCCAGTGTCAGTGTCATTATCCTGTACCTCGATTGTCAGTGTCATTATCCTGTACCCCGAGTGTCAGTGTCATTATCCTGTACCCCAGTGTCAGCGTCATTATCCTGTACCCCCAGTGTCAGTGTCATTATCCTGTACCTCGATTGTCAGTGTCATTATCCTGTACCCCGAGTGTCAGCGTCATTATCCTGTACCCCCAGTGTCAGTGTCATTATCCTGTACCCCAGTGTCAGTGTCATTATCCTGTACCCCGAGTGTCAGTGCCATTATCCTGTACCCCCAGTGTCAGCGTCATTATCCTGTACCCCAGTGTCAGTGTCATTATCCTGTACCCCGAGTGTCAGTGTCATTATCCTGTACCCCAGTGTCAGCGTCATTATCCTGTACCCCCAGTGTCAGTGTCATTATCCTGTACCTCGATTGTCAGTGTCATTATCCTGTACCCCGAGTGTCAGCGTCATTATCCTGTACCCCCAGTGTCAGTGTCATTATCCTGTACCCCAGTGTCAGTGTCATTATCCTGTACCCCGAGTGTCAGTGCCATTATCCTGTACCCCCAGTGTCAGCGTCATTATCCTGTACCCCAGTGTCAGCGTCATTATCCTGTACCCCCAGTGTCAGTGTCATTATCCTGTACCCCGAGTGTCAGCGTCATTATTCTGTACCCCGAGTGTCAGCGTCATTATCCTGTACCCCGAGTGTCAGTGTCATTATCCTGTACCCCCAGTGTCAGTGTCATTATCCTGTACCTCGATTGTCAGTGTCATTATCCTGTACCCCGAGTGTCAGCGTCATTATCCTGTACCCCCAGTGTCAGCGTCATTATCCTGTACCCCGAGTGTCAGTGTCATTATCCTGTACCCCGAGTGTCAGCGTCATTATCCTGTACCCCGAGTGTCAGTGTCATTATCCTGTACCCCGAGTGTCAGGGTCATTATTCTGTACCCCGAGTGTCAGCGTCATTATTCTGTACCCCGAGTGTCAGCGTCATTATCCTGTACCCCGAGTGTCAGTGTCATTATCCTGTACCCCCAGTGTCAGTGTCATTATCCTGTACCCCGAGTGTCAGTGCCATTATCCTGTACCCCGAGTGTCAGTGTCATTATCCTGTACCTCGATTGTCAGTGTCATTATTCTGTACCCCGAGTGTCAGTGTCATTATCCTGTACCTCGAGTGTCAGTGTCATTATCCTGTACCCCGAGTGTCAGTGTCATTATCCTGTACCCCGAGTGTCAGCGTCATTATCCTGTACCCCGAGTGTCAGTGTCATTATCCTGTACCTCGAGTGTCAGTGTCATTATCCTGTACCCCGAGTGTCAGTGTCATTATCCTGTACCCCGAGTGTCAGCGTCATTATCCTGTACCCCGAGTGTCAGCGTCATTATCCTGTACCCCGAGTGTCAGTGCCATTATCCTGTACCCCGAGTGTCAGTGTCATTATCCTGTACCCCGAGTGTCAGTGTCATTATCCTGTACCCCGAGTGTCAGGGTCATCATCCTGTACCCCGAGTGTCAGCGTCCCCCTGTGCGCTCCCTGCGGGCCATGTACCCCTGCGCGATCCCTGGGGGCTGCGTCCCCCTGCGCGCTACCTGCGGGCTGCGTCCCCCTGCGCAGATCCCTGGGCTGGAGTTGGATCCCATGATTTGCAGTGCATGATGGGATTGTGGATCTTCTCTCAGTACATACAGAATGAAATGCCCCAACTGATCCCTAATTTGTTCCTCTGACCAAACCCTGCAAATATCGCTGTATTATGGCTCGGCCATCAGAATGTGACCTGGTGAAATGCGTTTGTCCTGCCCAGAGTCCAATGATGGGGCAGTATTGGTGACCCCCTCCATGGTGTTCCCCGTCCAGGTATTTGAGCCGGTGCCACCACTGACAATATACGGTTTCTGCACGACGCGTTTCATCTCCCTGTTGTTTATATATCCTGTTTCTTTTACCAGAATTTGCCATAAATGTCAGTGATGGGAATGCTTCGTACACTGACCCCTTTAATCGCTAATGTCAGTGACTGCACTATATGGCGGTATACTTAACTGTCGTCGCCAGTGGCTAAACTAAGGGGTGTACATACTTTTTCTTATGCGTTCTACCTTTTAAAACCTTGAGTAAGTGTCACTTTTGATTGGATCCTTTACTTTTCTGCTGCCGTGGTGACATCATGGTGGCAGTGACCCGAGCTGACTAATCCTTTTTTTGGGGGGTTGTGGACCCCATTATATGCATCAGCAGTCATTCCTGCTCTCTGCTCAGGGCTGCGCAGCGGTGAAGGAGTTAACAGCGACTGATCTTGGATGCAGGTTCTGAATTGATGAATAATGTACATTTGGCCGGGTCCCCTGAAATTGCTCATGGAAGCCGATGCCGCCTCTTCCCCATCTCCGCGGTATAATTAGGAGGTTTATTAAGCCAACACCAGACGATCGCGCTCGCTGAGTGAACGTGTTTTGCAGGTTGCCCGCGATCAGAGGGCGGGATGTGATCGGGAGGACGGCGGCAGTGGGGGTCATTGTCTGATAGTAGAAGGATAACTCTCATTATCCGCCGGCTTCCTCCCTCTGATTTGGCTTCGTCGGTGATTAGCGAGCGCAGGCAGTTACTCAACGTTAAGAGGACTATAGGGAAGTGCTGTCAAGATGATGAGTGATGCCGAATCTCCGGCCAATAAAACCCTCCAGTAATAACGGTGTAAAGTTCATCAAGTTACAATGTATCCCACAGAGATACGGAAGCCCACCTGATACACCTAGGGTCCGGATCAGCAGATCATTAATCCTTGAGATCATCAGTCCTGGCACCAATCTAGGAATCATCTCTTCTACCCATATCTATCGGGTCTTCGGCAACTTGACAAATCTCTCGTAATATCTATATGGATATTTAAAGAAAACTTGGCGTCTGTTAGGTCATCTCAAGTGATGGACAGTGAGGTCCTCATTTTGGGTTTGGACCAGATTTGGTTCCAATTGTGAGCAGGTCCTAGATATCACCTTGCTGCCATAACCCTTCTGCTTGGCGTCAGATTTGGTCTTCAAATTAGACTTGGCACCACATATGGTGGGTTTCGTCATTAATCTCAACTCAATATCTCAGGATTTCATCTTTAATCTCGACTCAGTATCTAAGGATTTCATATTTAATCTCGACTCAGTATCTAAGGATTTCATATTTAATCTCGACTCAGTATCTAAGGATTTCTACTTTAGACTTGGTACCAGATATCATCTTCAATTTGGACTTCACGCCAAATATACAAGTCTTTCATTTGAAGACATGGCACCAGCTATATTGGGTTTCATTATTAGACTCGGCCTTCAGTATCTAAAGGATTTCATTGTTAGTCTTGGTCCTGGATATAATGGGTTTCATCATTAAGCTCGTCTAAATATCTAAGGATTTCATCATTAGGCTTGGTGCCATGTATTATTATTATTATTATTATTTATTATTATAGCGCCATTTATTCCATGGCGCTTTACATGTGAGGAGGGGTATACATAATAAAACAAGTACAATAATCTTGAAAAATACAAGTCACAACTGGTACAGGAGGAGAGAGGACCCTGCCCGCAAGGGCTCACAATCTACAAGGGATATGTGTAATCCACAGTGTTGTCCTTCTTTGCACCTGGAATCGCCTTTCTTCCACCCGTAATGTATGATCTTTAGTTTGGACTTGACACCAAATTTGCAAGGCTTTCATTTGGCACCAGCTATATTGGGTTTCATTGCTTGTCATTCAGTATCTAAGGATTTCATCGTTGGGCTTGGCTTTAAATATGGTCTTCATATTCATCGGCACCAGATATAGCAGGTTTCTTCATGAAGCTTGACTCAATATATAAGATTTCAACATTAATCTTGGTTCCAGATATGATCTCCAATCTGGACTTGGCATTAGATAATACAAGGTGTTACTCTCCTGTCTCGACTCCAGGGCCGGGCTTTGACCCCTTCCGCTATTTCCACCGCCTCGTGCTGTGGTCAACACCATTTTTTTTTTTAGGGAGCCCGGGGAAACTTCTGTGACATCATCACCCTAAACCTTTTAAGACAGGTGTAGGTATCTGAGTCTTCACTAAGCTTTGTGTTCAGTTATCATGAGCTTTGGAGTTTGCCTTATCGCCCGCTTCTGGCAATCATTCAGCTAAATGCAAGACTATTTCCCAAATAGACTTTCTCTTTTTTTTCCGTCTATTTTTCATCAATAATTGCATTGCATAAAAGCAGCTATAAATGGAAAAACGAAAATGAATTATTTAGTAGCATTTCCATTTATTTTATAAATATGCAATAAAACACCCAAATAGTTAATTCCACGTCTTAGTTTATTCCGAGCCTGCATTGCTTACGAAATTTGAGAATTTTTTTTTTTTGTTTAGAAAAAAAAAAAAGATTAACATAATGGATACCAGAAAAATTAGATTCTGGTGCCAAACTGAATGTATCTGGTTCTCGGCCAACAAAAAAATAGGAGTGGCAATCTATGGCGCCGAGTGTAATAATGAGATCCTCACAAAACTCGTAATATTTATTGGTATTTAAAGGGGATTTGCCACAAATTCAAAACCGTCCAGTTTTTGCTCTTATTTCATTCCTGTTGCTCCCCTGAGTATAAACATTTTTGTTTTTTTCAAATCTGCCAAACGGTTCAAGAGATATGAGCCTTTCTGTTTGCACAGTTACGTAGGTTGAAAAAAGACCTGTCCATCAAGCTCAACCGTTCTCCGCCAATTGTATGTTTTTGTCACTTAATTATGTGTAATCCACAGTGTTGTCCTTCTTTGCACCTGGAATCGCCTTTCTTCCACCCGTAATGAGTACCCCCTGGTCCTTTAGTACGGTCCTTGGAAGGAATAAGTCATGAGCCGTCCTCTGTACTGAGCACACATATTTATACATATAAATGAGATCGCCTCTGCTCTGAGGCCTTTGTTTTTCTAACCTAAATAAGCCCAACTTTTCCAAACCTCTCATCATATGAGAGGCCTGCATCCCTAGTATCAGCCAAGGTGGAAGGTTTAGTTCTCATTCTTATAGTCTTTAGCGAGGAGGTGTGGCTCACAAGTTCCTCTGGGGCGTATCCTTATGCTTCTCTGCAAGCCACGCCCTTTTTAGGACGCGCCATAAAACTATCACTAAACAAAAAGACCCACATCTCTGGAACCATATGGCGGATTTGAAAAAAACAAAAAGCGATGTACTCAGGGATGGGGAAGGAATAAAATGATAGGGAAAACTGGTGACTTTTAAACTTGTGACAAATACTCTTTAAATCCTGATAAATAATAATTTCTGTCATAAGACTTTATTAATCTGTCACCAGTTTTGTAAGAATGTCTTCGTTGTGGCACCATAGACTGGCAGTCCTAGATCTGCTTTCCCAGATGAGCACCAGATATGTTCAGTTTGGCACCAGAGTCTAATTTTTGTGGTCTCCATTATGTCAATCCTGTTTTTTTTTCACAGAAATTTTCAAAACGATGCAGAGACGGAATTTACTATTTTGCGTCTGTTTTACTGTATATTTATAAAATAAGTGGAAATACTACTAAATAATTCATTTCCAGTTTCCCGTTTATAGCTGCTTTTATGCAAAGGAAATATTCCGAATAGAGAAAAAAATAAAATAAAGTAAGAAGAGAGAGTCATTTCGGGGGATAGTTTTGCTTTTAGCTGAAGGAGGTTTGGATATTTTTATATTCTGCACTTACAGAAGCGAGAATAAAAGAGGAGTGAAACGAAAGCATCTCTTCTCCATGTGATCTCTCGTCGCTTTCATGTTGTTCCCACCTGGAAAATCACATCCACGCGGCACTTAATCTGCTCTTCCGCAGACGTCTTATCACGCTTTACGTAATATTCTGCCACTTGCAGCATAATTGCATCTCTGGTGAAATAAAATCAGTAGCGACTAAAAAAAAATAAAAATAAAATAAATTCATTTTTGTCAAATTCAGCTCAAGATAACAAAAAAGGAAGTTGGAAAAACAAAAAAAGTTTTGACATGGGGGTGTGAATAAAAAACACAACGCACCAGATTTTCATCAACCGTCCACGTTTTGTGTGATTTATATGGCGGCATAATGCTCAGTGACCGCGCGCTTACTTTTCTGGGACTCCTCCTCACCTCTCGGGCTGTTGTACTGGGACTAATAAGTACTTGGTAGAACTTGTGAGGTCTCTTCTGCAACCAGTCCAATATTTTCTTGAATGGCCTGTAAAAAGCAGCTCATATTGACCACACAAAGGGCCCCGATTCATTTTCTCCTTTTTTTTTTTTGTCAATTTTTTTGCGATTTTTTTTTTTTTTTTTTTTTTTGCCTGTTTTTCGTTTGCCCCTACATTTTGGGGTATATATGAAGATTTGATCACTTCTTATTACATTTATTTGGAACAGGAATTTTTTTTAAACTAGTGCAGAGACTCATAACATTTTAATTTTTCTGCGTTCAGACTTATGTTAGGGATTCTGTTTGAAAGAACAAATTTTAGTTTCTATGTGCCATTTTGTGGTGCATAAGATTTTTTTTCATCACCTTTTTTATTCCGTTTTTTGAGAGGTTGAGCAAGAAATTGCTCCAATTCTGGCCTGGTTTTTTTTTTTTACTGGTTAAAAGAATGTTAATGGCAATTGGATAGTTCGAGTAATTACGGACGCGTTGATACCAGTGAGGTGCGTATTTTGTTTTTCTTTTTGTATATTTATATTGCAAAGAATTTATAATGTAAAATACATTTTTTCATATAACTTCATTTGTATCATATAACTTCCTTTGCATTTCCCATAATGCATATTTGTCGCCTTTTTCCCCCTTTTTATGGAAAATTTCACTTTAATAAATATTATTGAAATAAAAAAAGTTAATATATATATATATATATATATATATATATATATATATATATATATATATATATATATATATATATATATATTAACTTTTTAAATTTGTCTCACTAGGGAACTTGAAGTTCATTAAGCCGGATCCCTCTTATAATGCCCCGCACTACTTCTGTACTGCAGTGTATTATATTTGTCATCAAAATACTGACCGACTTTCTATTACACATACCTTAGGCAGGGGGTAATCGCAGTAGTAAGATGACGGCCATTGCAACCCGTTGTCATCCATGATCACATCTCGGGGGGCCAATGGGTAGCGGGAATCAGCTGGCAGGTTCACTTTAAGTGTCCGCCATTTCATTGATCTTCAGATTACAAGGTCTTGAGTATGATTTCCGTATCCTTGGAGTGATGTTCTCTGTCCCCTGTTTACACATATGTCCATTTGTGTAGGCAATATTATTAAATTATAGGTGTCATTATTGGCCAGTGGTAATACCCGTGTTAACACTTTAGAGATGTGTTTAACCCCTTTACTCCCAAGGGTTGTTTGCACGTCAATGACCAGGCCAATTTTTACAATTCTGACCACTGTCCCTTTATGAGGTTATAACTCCGAAACGCTTCAACGGATCCTGGTGATTCTGACATTGTTTTCTCGTGACATATTGTACTTCATGATAGTGGTAAAATTTCTTTGATAGTACCTGCGTTTATTTGTGAAAAAAACGGAAATTTGGCGAAAATTTTGAAAATTTCGCAATTTTCAAACTTTGAATTTTTATGCAATTAAATCACAGAGATATGTCACACAAAATACTTAATAAGTAACATTTCCCACATGTCTCCTTTACATCAGCATAATTTTGGAACCAATTTTTTTTTTTGTTAGGGAGTTATAAGGGTTAAAAGTTGACCAGCAATTTCTCATTTTTACAACACCATTTTTTTTTAGGGACCACGTCTCATTTGAAGTCATTTTGAGGGGTCTATATGATAGAAAATGCCCAAGTGTGACACCATTCCAAAAACTGCACCCCTCAAGGTGCTCAAAACCACATTCAAGAAGTTTATTAACCCTTCAGGTGTTTAATAGGAATTTTTGGAATGTTTAAATAAAAATGAACATTTAACTTTTTTACACAAAAAATTTACTTCCGCTCCAATTTGTTTTATTTTACCAAGGGTAACAGGAGAAATTGGACCCAAAAAGTTGTTGTCCAATTTGTCCTGAGTACGCTGATACCCCATATGTGGCAGTAAACCACTGTTTGGGCGCATGGGAGAGCTCGGAAGGGAAGGAGCGCTATTTGACTTTTCAATGCAAAATTGACAGGAATTGAGATGGGACGCCATGTTGCGTTTGGAGAGCCACTGATGTGCCTAAACATTGAAACCCCCCACAAGTGACACCATTTTGGAAAGTAGACCCCCTAAGGAACTTATCTGGATGTGTGGTGAGCACTTTGACCCACCAAGTGCTTCACAGAAGTTTATAATGCAGAACCGTAAAAATAAAAAATCATATTTTTTCACAAAAATTATATTTTTGCCCCCAATTTTTTATTTTTCCAAGGGTAAGAGAAGAAATTGGACCTCAAAAGTTGTTGTCCAATTTGTCCCGAGTACGCTGATACCCCATATGTGGCAGTAAACCACTGTTTGGGCGCATGGGAGAGCTCGGAAGGGAAGGAGCGCAGTTTGACTTTTCAATGCAAAATTGACAGAAATTGAGATGGGACGCCATGTTGCGTTTGGAGAGCCACTGATGTGCCTAAACATTGAAACCCCCCACAAGTGACACCATTTTGGAAAGTAGACCCCCTAAGGAACTTATCTGGATGTGTGGTGAGCACTTTGACCCACCAAGGGCTTCACAGAAGTTTATAATGCAGAGCCATAAAAATAAAACAAAATTTTTTTCCCACAAAAATTATTTTTTAGCCCCCAGTTTTGTATTTTCCCTAGGGTAACAGGAGAAATTGGACCCCAAAAGTTGTTGTCCAATTTGTCCTGAGTACGCTGATACCCCATATGTGGGGGGGAACCACCGTTTTGGCGCATGGGAGGGTTCGGAAGGGAAGGAGCGCCATTTGGAATGCAGACTTAGATGGAATGGTCTGCAGGCGTCACATTGCGTTTGCAGAGCCCCTAATGTACCTAAACAGTAGAAACCCCCCACAAGTGACACCATTTTGGAAAGTAGACCCCCTAAGGAACTCATCTTGATGTGTTGTGAGAGCTTTGAACCCCCAAGTATTTCACTACAGTTTATAACGCAGAGCCATGCAAATAAAAAATATTTTTTTTTCCACAAAAATTATATTTTAGCCCCCAGTTTTGTATTTTTCCAAGGTTAGCAGGAGAAATTGGACCCTAAATGTTGTTGTCCAATTTGTCCTGAGTACGCTGATACCCGATATGTGGGGGGAACCACCGTTTGGGCGCATGGGAGGGCTCGGAAGGGAAGGAGCATCATTTGGAATGCAGACTTAGATGGATTGGTCTGCAGGCGTCACATTGCGTTTGCAGAGCCCCTAATGTACCTAAACAGTAGAAACCCCCCACAAGTGACCCCATATTGGAAACTAGACCCCTCAATGAACTTATCTAGATGTGTTGTGAGAACTTTGAACCCCCAAGTGTTTCACTACAGTTTATAACGCAGAGCCGTGAAAATAAAAAATCTTTTTGTTTTCCCACAAAAATTATTTTTTAGCCCCCAGTTTTGTATTTTCCCAAGGGTAACAGGAGAAATTGGTCCACAAAAGTTGTTGTCCAATTTGTCCTGAGTACGCTGATACCCCATATGTTGGGGTAAACCCCTGTTTGGGCACACAGGAGAGCTCGGAAGGGAAGGAGCACTGTTTTACTTTTTCAACGCAGAATTGGCTGGAATTGAGATCGGACGCCATGTCGTGTTTGGAGAGCCCCTGATGTGCCGAAACAGTGGAAACCCCCCAATTATAACTGAAACCCTAATCTAAACACACCCCTAACCCTAATTCCAACGGTAACCCTAACCACACCTCTAACCCTGACACACCCCTAACCCTAATCCCAACCCTATTCCCAACTGTAAATGTAATCTAAACCCTAACCCTAACTTTAGCCCCAACCCTAACTGTAGCCCCAACCCTAACCCTAACCCTAGCCCTAACCCTAGACCTAACCCTAGCCCTAACCCTAGCCCTAACCCTAGCCCTAACCCTAGCCCTAACCCTAGCCCTAACCCTAGCCCTAACCCTAGCCCTAACCCTAGCCCTAACCCTAGCCCTAACCCTAGCCCTAGCCCTAACCCTAACCCTAGCCTTAACCCTAGCCCTAACCCTAGCCCTAGCCCTAACCCTAGCCCTAATGGGAAAATGGAAATAAATACATTTTTTTTTATTTTTCCCTAACTAAGGGGGTGATGAAGGGGGGTTTGATTTACTTTTATAGCGAGTTTTTTAGCGGATTTTTATGATTGGCAGCCGTCACACACTGAAAGACCCTTTTTATTGCAAAAAATATTTTTTGCAATACCACATTTTGAGAGCTATAATTTTTCCATATTTTGGTCCACAGAGTCATGTGAGGTCTTGTTTTTTGCGGGACGAGTTGACGTTTTTATTGAAAACATTTTTGGGCACGTGACATTTTTTGATCGCTTTTTATTCCGATTTTTGTGAGGAAGAATGACCAAAAGCCAGCTATTCATGAATTTCTATTGGGGGAGGCGTTTATACCGTTCCGCGTTTGGTAAAATTGATAAATCATTCTTCGGGTCAGTACGATTACAGCGATACCTCATTTATATCATTTTTTTATGGTTTGGCGCTTTTATACGATAAAAACTATTTTACAGAAAAAATAATTATTTTTGCATCGCTTTATTCTCAGGACTATAACTTTTTTATTTTTTTGCTGATGATGCTGTATGGCGGCTCTTTTTTTGCGGGACAATATGACGCTTTCAGCGGTACCATGGTTATTTATATCTGTCCTTTTGATCGCGTGTTATTCCACTTTTTGTTCGGCGGTATGATAATAAAGCGTTGTTTTTTGCCTCGTTTTTTTTTTTTTATTCTTACGGTGTTTACTGAAGTGGTTAACTAGTGGGACAGTTTTATAGGTCGGGTCGTTACGGACGCGGCGATACTAAATATGTGTACTTTTATTGGTTTTTTTTTTTTATTTAGATGAAGAAATGTATTTATGGGAATAATATATATATATTTTTTTCATTATTTTGGAATATTTTTTTTAATTTTTTTTACACATTTGGAAAATTTTTTTTTAACTTTTTTACTTTGTCCCAGGGGGGGACATCACAGATCAGTGATCTGACAGTTTGCACAGCACTCTGTCAGATCACTGATCTGACATGCAGCGCTGCAGGCTTCACAGTGCCTGCTCTGAGCAGGCTCTGTGAAGCCACCTCCCTCCCTGCAGGACCCGGATCCGCGGCCATCTTGGATCCGGGGCTGGAGGGAGCAGGGAGGGAGGTGAGACCCTCGCAGCAACGCGATCACATCGCGTTGCTCCGGGGGTCTCAGGGAAGCCCGCAGGGAGCCCCCTCCCTGCGCGGTGCTTCCCTGCACCGCCGGCACATCGCGATCATCTTTGATCGCGGTGTGCCAGGGGTTAATGTGCCGGGGGCGGTCCGTGACCGCTCCTGGCACATAGTGCCGGATGTCAGCTGCGATAAGCAGCTGACACCCGGCCGCGATCGGCCGCGCTCCCCCCGTGAGCGCGGCCGATCGGCTATGACGTACTATCCCGTCCAGGGTCAGATAAGCCCAGGGCACCTCGACGGGATAGTACGTCTAAGGTCACAGAGGGGTTAAAGAGGATCTCTCACTAGATCAGATGGTTATTTTATTCCCACTCATCCCTCGAGTATTCCGATTTTTTTTATTTTTTAAAATCCACTATATAGTTCCAGAGATATGGTCTTTTTTTTACTTTAGTGCTAATTTTTATGGTCTTTACTATGGGGGCGTGGCTCAGAGGATCCTCTAGGGCGTGTCTTAAGATTGCTTTGTATAATTACCCTGTGAGCCACACCCCCTTAATAAGGTCCATAAGAATTTACTCCAATTAAAAATGCTCATAGATCTGGAACCGTACGGCGGATTTTCAAAAAAACAAAAAATGGAATACTCAGGGGATCAGCGGGAATATAATAAAAGCAAACAAACTGTCCACATTTGACCTCAGATCCTCTTTAAGAAAGATTGGTAACCAAGGACCTGCTAATATCCTATAGAAAATAATCCAAAATGTTGGGCATCGTTTCGCTTTCGAGCCGCATTGGCTTCCTGGCTTATACAATCAGTGCAGTCCCGAATGGTAGATGTAGGTGGTCATTTTCCCATCGGGCCATTATGGACCTAGCAATAGGAAAATAAACAGCAACAACCCCCAAATTAGGCAAAAATTTCAAATTCTAGTCTCATCGGCTTCCATGTTTCGTGTAGACCACGACTCGTAATAAGTGGAGAGCGACACAAAAAGTTAGGAACAAAAGCAAATCTCCAATCTCATTGACTTTGTGGCTTGAAAAATTAGTCTTGTCCTGATTGTCTGATATATAGTAGGGTTTTATTTCAGCATAGACTTACGGAACCAGAAGGACCATGATATGCTGGTCGATAGCAAACTCCATAGATGGCAATAGAAAAAAAACTCCAAAAAGTTGGGCACCAAAATAAAAACTTCTAGTCTCGGGGCTACTCAGCAAGTTGAGTTAATCCGGTCATGATTGGTTGGTCAATGGGATCGTTTTCTTTTTGAATATATGTTACAAACCAATTAGACTTGACCATGGGACGTTACAGAGATAGCAATATGGAGCAACACAAAAATTTAGAAAAATTGCAACCATTTTTTAATTTGTATTTTTTTTTAAATGGTTGTGCCAATTAGTCAAGTTTTCACCTTTTCACACTTGCCGACTAATAATCAGACCCCTCACATCCTGACCACGTGGTTCTGAAATGGAAGAGAGCGGTGGCCGCGTATGCTCCATTCACGGTCTACGGGACGGTTGGAGATTGCGCATGCGCACCATCTCTGTTCTTACAGGGCATTCCAGAGCCCGGTTTATGGAAGAAGTGGAGGTTCCCGGTAGATATGTGGTTACTTGTCCATATGAGATGAACCCCTTAAGCGTCCAATGTCTTTGGGATACAATTTATTCGACTCTTTAGTTAAAAGAAGAGACATTTCCCAGTAAAACTTTTCTACCAACCTTCAGCGGCGGAGGGAAGATTTCTCAGATCGGCTTTGAAGCTGCGCATTTTTAGCTTCCCGTGATGGCGGCGGTCTTATACATGAACTTTGTATTTACCAAATCTATTTAAAAGTGAAGAATAAGCCATCCGGGACCCTCGGCTCCTGCCAGCACTATTATGTTGTCAAGTGCTATCCAAACATGTACTGGAAAACACAAGGACTCCGCTCAGCCTTTCTCGGCTTGTCTTCTTCTTCGTGCGATTTCTGACACCTGAAGTACGAGAAAAAGCTGAGAGCATCACTTTGTGATGACTAAAGGACAGGTTGTGCGGAAAAAAGAAGACATTCATTGCTTTGGTTGAGAAATAGACTTGTAATGTGCACAGTAACACTGACTTCAGTCTCTGATATATATAAAAAAAAATGTCTCCATACAATAAGCAGATAACAGAGACCCCACTGATCAGATGTCATTCATCGGAGATTAATTCCTCTTCAGTGCCCCCTAAGGAAAAAGAAGCATTACACACCATCGATTAAAATCAAGACTGTTTGCGTAGAATCTCCTGATCAAAGGACAATACGGATAATATGTAAAAAAAAAATTAAATATCCTATGTACAAAAATATAACTACTATAATACTGCCCCTATGTACAAGAATATAACTACTATAATACTGCACCTATGTACAAGAATATAACTACTATAATACTGCCCATATGTACAAGAATATAACTACTATAATACTGCTCCTATGTACAAGAATATAAGTACTATAATACTGCTCCTATGTGCAAGAATATAACTACTATAATACTGCCCCTATGTACAAGAATATAACTACTATAATACTGCTCCTATGTACAAGAATATAACTACTATAATACTGCCCCTATGTACAGGAATATAACTACTATAATACTGCCCCTATGTACAAGAATATAACTACTATAATACTGCCCCTATGTACAAGAATGTAACTACTATAATACTGCCCCTATGTACAAGAATGTAACTACTATAATACTGCTCCTATGTACAAGAATATAACTACTATAATACTGCTCCTATGTACAAGAATATAACTACTATAATACTGCTCCTATGTACAAGAATATAACTACTATAATACTGCCCCTATGTACAAGAATATAACTACTATAATACTGCTCCTATGTACAAGAATATAACTACTATAATACTGCCCCCTATGTACAAGAATATAACTACTATAATACTGCCCCTATGTACAAGAATGTAACTACTATAATACTGTTCCTATGTACAAGAATATAACTACTATAATACTGCCCCTATGTACAAGAATATAACTACTATAATACTGCTCTTATGTACAAGAATATAACTACTATAATACTGCCCCTATGTACAGGAATATAACTACTATAATACTGCCCCTATGTACAAGAATATAACTACTATAATACTGCTCCTATGTACAAGAATATAACTACTATAATACTGCCCCTATGTACAAGAATATAACTACTATAATACTGCTCCTATGTACAAGAATATAACTACTATAATACTGCTCCTATGTACAAGAATATAACTACTATAATACTGCCCCTATGTACAAGAATATAACTACTATAATACTGCTCCTATGTACAAGAATATAACTACTATAATACTGCCCCCTATGTACAAGAATATAACTACTATAATACTGCCCCTATGTACAAGAATGTAACTACTATAATACTGTTCCTATGTACAAGAATATAACTACTATAATACTGCCCCTATGTACAAGAATATAACTACTATAATACTGCTCCTATGTACAAGAATATAACTACTATAATACTGCTCCTATGTACAAGAATATAACTACTATAATACTGCCCCTATGTACAAGAATATAACTACTATAATACTGCTCCTATGTACAAGAATATAACTACTATAATACTGCTCCTATGTACAAGAATATAACTACTATAATACTGCCCCTATGTACAAGAATGTAACTACTATAATACTGCCCCTATGTACAGGAATATAACTACTATAATACTGCCCCTATGTACAAGAATATAACTACTATAATACTGCCCCTATGTACAAGAATGTAACTACTATAATACTGCCCCTATGTACAAGAATATAACTACTATAATACTGCTCCTATGTACAAGAATATAACTACTATAATACTGCCCCTATGTACAGGAATATAACTACTATAATACTGCCCCTATGTACAAGAATATAACTACTATAATACTGCCCCTATGTACAAGAATGTAACTACTATAATACTGCCCCTATGTACAAGAATGTAACTACTATAATACTGTTCCTATGTACAAGAATGTAACTACTATAATACTGCTCCTATGTACAAGAATATAACTACTATAATACTGCCCTCTATGTACAGGAATATAACTACTATAATACTGCCCCTATGTACAAGAATATAACTACTATAATACTGCCCCTATGTACAAGAATATAACTACTATAATACTGCCCCTATGTACAAGAATATAACTACTATAATACTGCCCCTATGTACAAGAATATAACTACTATAATACTGCTCCTATGTACAAGAATATAACTACTATAATACTGCCCCTATGTACAAGAATATAACTATTATAATACTGCCCCTATGTACAAGAATGTAACTACTATAATACTGTTCCTATGTACAAGAATATAACTACTATAATACTGCCCCTATGTACAAGAATATAACTACTATAATACTAAAGGTAACAGAATGAGGGACCAGGGTGCAGGAAGCTTTGCAGAGATGGCTGACTCGTGAACTCTTGCTTTCACTCTATTGTTTTTTTCCATGTATGAGCTGATCAGGTGAGAGGCTCCTTAGGAATCAATTATAGAAATATCTGTCAGTCAGATCCGCGTCCACGTGGTCAGGGTCAGTAACGCAGACTGTGTGGGGACTTGCAGATAAAATCCACCTCTGTCAAATTAAGAAAGGAGGATTAAGACGTTGTAGTTTCCATCTTCCATCGTTTGCATTTGTTACCTTTCTATACAAATAGTTATTTTTCTTTCCCTTTCCTGAATCTTTTATAGAAGGTTTCTTGGACTTTTACTCTTTTGTGAATTCTGCAGCCCTCACTAGATCCTATGTTTGATGGCGGTTATGGGATAATGCCTTGCGTTCTCCATGGTGGTGTTGTATGTAGGACCATTGTCAGTCGTTTTCTTGGACCAGTTAAACCAACATCATCACCAGTTGTCTCCAAAACTCTCAGAGACGGACATATGGGACACTGCTTGGCGTTTAGGACTTTCCGTAGAATTTTAGAACCCAATATATGTCACAGCTGGTGACTGTACGCCGCACGTTCTTTATTACCGTATTATGACTGTTACAGTAGGTGGGACAGACGGACAACTTCCCGAACAGCCTGAAGCCGTCAAGAAGGATCCCAGACCGGTTTAGAACTCCGTGCAGTCTGGGTCTCGTTACATTATTTACATGAAGATAACGTCCATTATGTTCAATGCGTTGTAACGATCCCGGTCTTTTGTTACCGGAGATACAAAATCAATCGTAAACGCTGATATCCATCGACACATTGATTATCCACATTTCCTCATTTGTTGCAGGGAACCACATCAATGTCCAAGAGCATGCCCTTCTCCAATCCGTGCATTTTCTGTGGATAGGCCGGAGATATCCCCATTCCCAGGATCAGAGAAACGTGCTGCTCAATAAAAAAAAAAGTTAATATGACTTTACTGCATTTACAATCTCAATCCTCAATCCTATTTCTCGTGTATTTCATCCAGTGTTAGTTCCATAAGCGATCACTTCCAAGAATATTGTCACAAGGTCACAAGTTTCCCTTAAAGAACAACTGGTTATAGAGCAGCACTATCAGATGATTAGTTTGCAAGAGGTTTTTTTTTTTTTTATACTTACATGTTTCGCATCTTTGTCAGGGGAAAAAAAAACCAAGAAGAAGCCATAAAGTGAAACCCATGGTCAGATAGAAGCTAGAGTGCCACGTGTTTAGATACAGTGGGGCAAAAAAGTATTTAGTCAGTCAGCAATAGTGCAAGTTCCACCACTTAAAAAGATGAGAGGCGTCTGTAATTTACATCATAGGTAGACCTCAACTATGGGAGACAAACTGAGAAAAAAAAATCCAGAAAATCACATTGTCTGTTTTTTTAACATTTTATTTGAATATTGTGGTGGAAAATAAGTATTTGGTCAGAAACAAACAATCAAGATTTCTGGCTCTCACAGACCTGTAACTTCTTTAAGAGTCTCCTCTTTCCTCCACTCATTACCTGTAGTAATGGCACCTGTTTAAACTTGTTATCAGTATAAAAAGACACCTGTGCACACCCTCAAACAGTCTGACTCCAAACTCCACTATGGTGAAGACCAAAGAGCTGTCAAAGGACACCAGAAACAAAATTGTAGCCCTGCACCAGGCTGGGAAGACTGAATCTGCAATAGCCAACCAGCTTGGAGTGAAGAAATCAACAGTGGGAGCAATAATTAGAAAATGGAAGACATACAAGACCACTGATAATCTCCCTCGATCTGGGGCTCCACGCAAAATCCCACCCCGTGGGGTCAGAATGATCACAAGAACGGTGAGCAAAAATCCCAGAACCACGCGGGGGGACCTAGTGAATGAACTGCAGAGAGCTGGGACCAATGTAGCAAGGCCTACCATAAGTAACACACTACGCCACCATGGACTCAGATCCTGCAGGGCCAGACGTGCCCCACTGCTTAAGCCAGTACATGTCCGGGCCCGTCTGAAGTTTGCTGGAGAGCATTTGGATGATCCAGAGGAGTTTTGGGAGAATGTCCTATGGTCTGATGAAACCAAACTGGAACTGTTTGGTAGAAACACAACTTGTCGTGTTTGGAGGAAAAAGAATACTGAGTTGCATCCATCAAACACCATACCTACTGTAAAGCATGGTGGTGGAAACATCATGCTTTGGGGCTGTTTCTCTGCAAAGGGGCCAGGACGACTGATCCGGGTACATGAAAGAATGAATGGGGCCATGTATCGTGAGATTTTGAGTGCAAACCTCCTTCCATCAGCAAGGGCATTGAAGATGAAACGTGGCTGGGTCTTTCAACATGACAATGATCCATAGCACACCACCAGGGCAACGAAGGAGTGGCTTCGTAAGAAGCATTTCAAGGTCCTGGAGTGGCCTAGCCAGTCTCCAGATCTCAACCCTATAGAAAACCTTTGGAGGGAGTTGAAAGTCCGTGTTGCCAAGCGAAAAGCCAAAAACATCACTGCTCTAGAGGAGATCTGCATGGAGGAATGGGCCAACATACCAACAACAGTGTGTGGCAACCTTGTGAAGACTTACAGAAAACGTTTGACCTCTGTCATTGCCAACAAAGGATATATTACAAAGTATTGAGATGAAATTTTGTTTCTGACCAAATACTTATTTTCCACCATAATATGCAAATAAAATGTTAAAAAAACAGACAATGTGATTTTCTGGATTTTTTTTTCTCAGTTTGTCTCCCATAGTTGAGGTCTACCTATGATGTAAATTACAGACGCCTCTCATCTTTTTAAGTGGTGGAACTTGCACTATTGCTGACTGACTAAATACTTTTTTGCCCCACTGTATTTCTATTTTTATATAAATAGAAAACAAATTGTGCTCTAATTCATTGTTTCAGTGTGATTCGTGGCTGCTTGTGGAATTAATTGTCTTAGCAGGACTGAGATCTACACCATTGGACAAAATGTACCGATCCTGGAAATGTTAAAAAAAAACCCGTAATGAGTAAATTGCAATGGTTTTGCGTTACTGTAATTGCCGACGCATTCTTCACAGAAAAACAAACACACATGGAAAGTAAGTGTTTCGCATGTGCTTTTTCAGATGTGGATTTGATAATGCCAAAAAAATAGAAAAACGCAAAAGCACTCACCAAATATACAGTTTCAAGTGTCCTTTATTGTAACACCATTCGGTACATCTTCACGGCACGGGGGAGTAGAAACAGAGGGGTGGGAGTGCGGCAGACGAGACGACGGCCGTTTCGCGCTACACAAGAGCGCTTCTACGGGTCCATGTCCAAAAGGGAAGTGACGCCAGGTTCAGTAGGTAACTGAATAATTTGATGGATTTGATAATGCCCTAAACCTGCCATCGCCTGTCTTGTATCGTGCGCCTGTCGTCCATTGTAGGTGAACTTGGCTGAAATTTGACTCGCACGCTGTATTTTATTGCATTGTTAGATTCTTGCCACATTTGTCTTTGTGGTTTCTTTTAAAGAATAATGGAAAACAGTCTCAGAATCCGCTTTATCTACCGCTCTTAAATGCCTTTTTCCCCAGGTGCTACAGACTATCGCAACCCAATCTGTAATTATCCTTCGTTATAATTTTCAGTTTATCCTTTGGCAAATCAGTTATTTATTAATGTGTGTGTAACAGGCAAACAGATGCAGACGGCATTTCATTAATGCAGCAATTACCAATTCAATCTCGTCCATTAACGCCGCTATAATATCATCTTGCGACTGGAGAAAAACAAGCCGCTCCGTTCCCAGCCCCCCAACCTTGTCTGCCGCTGCCTGTAGGTCGTTCAGGGGGTCGGTGATTACAATACCCAGATTTATGATGCTGTTGTTGGCTTCACGCGTTTCGCAGTTTTTCTCTTAATTTGTTTTTCTTTCCCGTCTTCGCCTTTTTTATTTTTTCTTGTTTGTTGGTTTTTACTGTCTGGATTTGACATTTATTATACGAGTCATTTTCTGTGTTCTCCTGTCTGATATTATCGGATTGTATCGAGGAAAGAGCAACAATAACTAGTTGTTTTTATTGGTTCCTGCATTACGGGCGTTGAGGGGATATGAACAATTGGCATCTTGAAGATTAAAACCCGGCCGCGTAGAGAAATGTTAGGATTGGTTTACATTTCAGATACATATGTTCTGTGTCACAACAACAAGCGTGGCCCCGACGTGTTCATTTCTGGGGAGGTATGACTGATGTGGAGCTGCACAGAAAACTGCACTGAGAAGGATGAAGGAACTACAGGTCCAAATTTTGTTTTCGGCATTCGTCAGTAATGTGTTAGAGGGATTCTAAGCGTCACATTAATGAGTGATCTGTAGGGTTATCAGTCTTTCTCCTTTTCATTGTTGAAAAATTAGGAATAAAAAATGGAGTTCTATGTATGTCAAGGAGAGAGGAAGTTGATAACTTCTATCCAACTCTGCTTTTAATTGAAGAGGAGTAGAAATGGGCGGATCCCTGGATGTACGGGTCTGGTGGGTTCAAAAACAGTTAAAAAAAAAAAAGTTTGGGTGCCAAAACAGAACCCGGACCCCATTCACTTGAATGGGGGGGGCCCAAACATCCATTTTTTGCCACGCTGTCAGGTGCATGACTATGAACAGCTGTAAAATCATTACCGCCAGTCAGAGAGCCGCAGTTCCCATGCTGTCAAATGACGTGAGCCCACAGCTGTGATCAGAGGGAGCAGCCTACGCCTGCTGCCGCTAATATTAGCGAAAGCAGGTGGTGGCTGATGGGAGTATTCATCAGCTGGCACCTGCACTCTAAATCAATAATAATCATAAAAAAAAACACGGAGTGGGTTCTCTTGTATTTTTGATAACCAGCCAGGCAAAACTGACAGCTGCGGCCTGCTACCCTCAGCTTTCAGCTGCAGCAAGACTGGTTACCTAGAATAGAGGGGTCCCCATGCCATTTTTTTAAAATTACTTAAGTAAATAATTTTAAAAAGATGTGGGGTCACACCATTTTTGACAACCAGCCAAGTTACAACAGACAGCTGGTGGCTGGCACTCTCAGGCTGGTAAGGGATGCACCAATTCTGGCACTTAGCATCGCTCTTCCCACTTGCCCTGTGATGGTGGCAAGTGGGGTTCATATTTGTGGGTTTGATTTCACCTTTGTATTGTCCGGTGACATTAAGTCCACGTCTTAGTTTGGAGAATTGTCTATAAGACACCTAGCCATTACTAATCCTATAGTTATATTGTAAATAAAGGCACAGGCAGAATAAAGTCTTTCATTTGAAATGAAAACAAAACACACTATTACTTTTTAATTTAACCATAACAAACACAGTTATACTCACCTAACGCCGATTCCACCAAAGCCCTCGTTCACCTGTAATAAACCAAAAATAAAAAACAACAATATTCCTCACTTGTCTATCATTCTGCCCCACGTAGTAATCCATGTCTGGGGCATAAACCGTTTTCAACCTGGACGGTGCCAAGATGCGAGTGTCCAGGCTGAGAACCACTGGTGAATGATCTGCATCGATTGCAGCCTCAGTGACCAGCGGTGACGTCATTGAGGTGAGATCACCGCTAGCCCAGTGAGAATATGCCTCACGCTGCAGAGGTAAGTTCACCAGGAGAAATGTATGCACCATGAGACTTTTTCTGACTGTGCTAGTGGTGATCTCCCCTAGGTACAAACTACTGAATATGAAAAATACAGGGGAACCCACTCCGTTTTTTTTAAAATTATTTATTTGGAACGCAGGCGCCGGCTGATGAATACTCCCATCAGCTGCCACCTGCCCTCGCTGTTATTAGCAGCAGGCATAGGCTGATTGGAGCAGTAGTCCCATCAGCCGACACCAGTGACAATAGGTAAACTTTTTACCTCCGTTCACAGCTGCGAGCTCAAGCTGTCATTTGACAGCGTAAGAACCGCGGCTGTCTGACCGGCAGTAATGATTTTTCCGCCGATCAGAAGCGGTGTTTGTCATGTGCATGAAAGCACGAGAAACACCCGGTGTTCGGGGGGCCAAGGCCAAAGAGTAACACAGACTTCCTGGTGAAGTCCATGCCTGAACAGTAGGTGTTCGGTACGGACCCCAAACTATGCTGTTCAGGTTCGCCCAACTCTAATGATGAGCGAACGTGCTCGGATAAGGTGTTATCTGAGGATGCTGGTGTGCTAACTGATTATATTCAGTGTGCTCGAATCCCTGCATGTGTTGCGACTGTTGAACAGCTGTGAAGATACTCGGTTAGCACACGAGCATGCTCAGATAACACTTTGAGCATATTTGCACATCACTAGTTGTAATCAATATGGTTGGTGGTCAGGGACATATCTAAAGGAAATGAAAGGTAAAACTGGAACCAATAAATGTAGCTATTTTATTTTCTACCTTTAGTTATCCATCAAGAGTATTTTTTTTTCCAAAATCTCTAGAAATTCTGAAAGGCTGAACTTAGGACTGACCTGCTAATATGTGATCCATTCTACAAATGTACTGCACTAAGTAAGGAAAGTTAGTTAATGATGAGAACCGAGTCAATCAATTCACGAAAAAAGTTCCTTACTGCAAATGTTAAACATTTTCCCATCCTGGCCGGCCTATGTCCAGCCCTTCCTAATGACGAAACGTTATTTTATTTTTTTATTGAAAACCCATTTTTAGGATATGGTTTTTGCAGTATTTTAAGTTACATGTAATGTTTTGTATAACCGTTAATTGAATTGTTCTTTTTTTTTTATTCTATGGGTTGATACAATTGCTGTGATATAAAGGTTATATAATTTTGCTCCTGGGCTGAGATATCACTGTGACGTACCGTTAGAACTTCTCGTTTACAATGATAAAATAGTATATTTTGATTTATTATTTATTTTTGCAAATATACAGAACAAAAACTATTTCACCTAGGATTCTTACTTTTCTTTTGCAACGTAGAAGTCTCCTTTTGGATTTGTTCTGTTTTCCAGTGTGCCACCACCCCCACACACTGAAATGAGCAGAACTTGACTTGTTCGGGTCAGGAATATATAAGCATTCTTCCATTTATTCCGCTGGTGATACATATTTTTGCACTTGATGTGTGACGGGTTAGTAGAGTTCGTCTTCTCTAATAATCATTAAAAGTTTCCGGTGGTTGCTTCTAGTATCCTAGAATAGGCTCTGGTGGAGCAGATAGACGATGTCCGCCTCCCCGGATACTCCCCGGATGTGTCTGTGGTCTCAGTATTCAGCAATAGAAGGTCTATGGGATCTCGCATGTACTGAGAGCGTTTCACCCCTAAGTCAAGGGTCCTTGAGTCGCCGTCTTTCATCAAGTTGATCCCTTGAGCATGTGTAAAAAATATCCTGCTAGAACGGGTAGTCGAGCGTGCCAGCTTTCATGTAAAGGCTCAAAAGAATTGTCTGTCATCAGGTAATAGGTCGGCTTTTGAAAAAAAAACAACATATGGGCAAAATTGGCTTTATTTTTAAAGGCATTGTCCCAGGATAGATGATAACTAGATGATTGTTGGACATCCAACCACCGGGACCCCCCATCAGTCCCAAGAGCGTGACTCTGAAACGCCCTGTTAGGACGGTAGCTTCACATGTACACCGCTGCTCGATTTATTTTCTGTGATGCTGCCAAAGATATTTGGAAGAAAAGCATCCCAGTATCAAATATTGAGGCAATTACAGGTTCCGTAGTAGTTGTTACTTAGCTTTCCAAGACACTATCTATATAACCCAAGGGTTTCTCTTTTTTTGTGGTCCACTGGAGAAAATTAGGTTGTAAATGGAACCTATCACCCCCAAAATGGAAGTTGAGCTAAACCCACCGCCATCAGGGGCTTATCTACAGCATTTTGGAATGTTGTAGATAAGCCCCCGATGTATCCTGAAAGATGAGAAAAAGAGGTTATATTATACTCACCCAGGGGCAGTCCCAATCTGATGGGCGTCTCGGCCCGGTCCGGGGCCTCCCATCTTCATAGGATAACGTCCTCTTCTTGTCTTCACGCTGCGGCTCTCCGGCGCAGGTGTACTTTGTCCTGATGAGGATGCGCAGGCGCCGGGCCTCTCTGACCTTTCCTGGCGGCGCCTGCGCGACCTCATACTGCACTGCAGTACTTTGCTCTGCCCTCCACAGGGAGATAAAGTACGCCTGCATCGGAGCCGCAGCGTGAAGACAAGAGGAGGACGTCATCGTAAGAAGATGGGAGGCCCCCAGACCGGACCACGACACCCATCGTACCGGGACCGCCCCTGGGTGAGTATAATCTAGCCTCTTTTTCTCATCTTTCAGAATACATCGGGGGCTTATCTACAGCATTCCAGAATGCTGTAGATAACCCCCTGAAGGCGGTGGGCTTAGCTCAACTTCTATTTTGGGGGTGACAGGTTCCCTTTAATGGTGTTTTTCATAGGGTTGTCCCAATTCGGCAAGTTATCACCCACATGATGAGTCAGAATCTGACAATTGTTGAGAGTCAGACCACAGGGCCTCTAACCAATCTCAAGAATGGGCTCTGAAATGGGCCTACACAGTGGCATGGGTTATATTCTTTTTGTATTATCTTGCTTTTATCACTTTTTATATTCTCGATTCAACATGACGGCATATAAAGGGATGTCTTCTCACATTAACTAAATACCCTGTATTTTTTTCATTTTTTGACTAGCACTTGCTCATTTACTGTAACTTCTTTACAACAGAGTATTGTTGACCTCGCTGCGCTCTTTTTGTGTCTTCAAGTTTCTTAGTGGTGTGAACAGGTTTCTACAGACTGTGCAAGTAGCCCATGTTTTTTGGTTCACTTGACTTTAGCCTATGGTCTCGTCAATTACTTCTGACTTCCATGCTACAGCCAGCATTATTTCCAAGCCCGCTCCAGTTTACTTAGTGCTGGCCACACAAACCTCTCAGCAAGTTAACAGCTTCTCTCAACTCTATTCGCTCCTGTTCACACCTGGCCTGTGCAATCAAGGTAACGCATCTCTTCATGCAAGTCTACAGTTTATGCTTTGTTGCTTTCCTGCTATTGACCATTACCTTGCTGGAAGTTACCAGACTATATTTACTTCTCTGTTATATTCCTGCTATCAACCATTTCTCTGCTGGCCTGGTTCTTGTTGATTCTCACATATTCCCTCAAGACCTGCTGTTGCATAGCGATATTCGACTTAGGCTATCGAGGGACAATTTTAGATGTATATTTTTCTTACTAATGATTTGTTTTTTTTTTAGGGTAGGCGGGGGAGCTTTGTCAAATCCCAACTCGGGCAGCAGAAAAGCTAGTATTGTCCTCTGGGACAAGTAGATATTTTTTTTTTTTGTTCAGCCCTTTAAAAAGCAGATTTGCTATAGAGGATTCATAAAATACTGAATAACAGCCCATGTGGGGCTGTTAATGGCCATATTGGATGTTTACGATTTTCCAAAAGCAGATATAAAATAAAAAATAACATTTTGAAAAACTCCTTCGAAGACGACATCTTAGAAATGAATGTTCATTGGACTATTTTTCTTTAAATTCTTCGTAAGAAATGTAATTTAAATTTGCCGATTCCTCGTCCTCACTGGACTCTGAGACTTTTAATATAAAAAGCTTTAATGCTTCTTTCAATACGGCTGTGAAGATGATGGCATGTAAGGAAATCATTAGGAGCTGCAGACGTCTCTTATCTCGACACCTTTTATTGTTAAGCAGCCATTCACCAGTGTGGAGCTTGAGATCAAGTATGCACCGAATGCGAATCCTTCACTGCTCTCCCCGTACAATTCAGCAGGAAGAAAGCCGACATTGTTGGATTAAGTGCACTCCATTCTGTGAGGTGCTAAACATTGCATAATGCTCAATGTGGCGGAGGAACCTGCACACTGCGAGCGCGTGACGGCTAAACGAGAGGCCATTACACGATCTAATTACCATAATCTGTGCACAAGAAACTCAACCTGAGGTCAGGAAGGTAAAGAAACGTATTACTGACCAAGAGGAATAGTCCATCCAGGACTGTCTCCAATCCTTGTAGTCAATATTACTCTGCAATCTATACATGTATGCAGAGGTATATAGCAGTCATATTCTTGTGCATAGTGAGCAGTATTATAGTAGCTATATTCTTGTACATAGGGGACAGTATTATAGTAGTTATATTCTTGTACATATGGGCAGTATTATAGTAGTTATATTCTTGTACATAGGGGCAGTATTATAGTAGTTATATTCTTGTACGTAGGGGCAGTATTATAGTAGTTATATTCTTGTACATAGGAGCAGTATTATAGTAGTTATATTCTTGTACATAGGAGCAGTATTATAGTAGTTATATTCTTGTACGTAGGGGCAGTATTATAGTAGTTATATTCTTGTACATAGGGGGCAGTATTATAGTAGTTATAGTCTTGTACATAGGAGCAGTATTATAGTAGTTATATTCTTGTACATAGGAGCAGTATTATAGTAGTTATATTCTTGTACATAGGGGCAGTATTATAGTAGTTATATTCTTGTACATAGGAGCAGTATTATAGTAACTATATTCTTGTACATAGGAGCAGTATTATAGTAGTTATATTCTTGTACATAGGGGGCAGCATTATAGTAGTTATATTGTACATAGGGGCAGTATTAGAGTAGTTATATTCTTGTACATAGGAGCAGTATTATTGCAGTTATATTCTTGTACATAGATGCACTATTATAATAGTTATATTCTTGTACATAGGAGCAGTATTATAGCAGTTATATTCTTGTACATAGGAGCAGTATTATAGTAGTTATATTCTTGCACATAGGAGCAGTATTTTAGTAGTTATATTCTTGTACATAGGGGCAGTATTATAGTAGTTATATTCCTGTACATAGGGGGCAGTATTATAGTAGTTATATTCTTGTACATAGGTGTAGTATTATAGTAGTTTATATTCATGTACATAGGGGCAGTATTATAGTAGTTATATTCCTGTACATAGGGGGCAGTGTTATATTAGTTATATTCTTGTACATAGGAGCAGTATTATAGTAGTTTATATTCTTGTACATAGGGGCAGTATTATAGTAGTTATATTCTTGTACATAGGAGCAGTATTACAGTAGTTATATTCTTGTACATAGGAGCAGTATTATAGTAGTTATATTCTTGTACATAGGGGCAGTATTATAGTAGTTATATTCTTGTACATAGGAGTAGTATTATAGTAGTTTATATTCATGTACATAGGGGCAGTATTATAGTAGTTATATTCTTGTACATAGGAGTAGTATTATAGTAGTTTATATTCATGTACATAGGGGCAGTATTATAGTAGTTATATTGGACATAGGGGCAGTATTAGAGTAGTTATATTCTTGTACATAGGAGCAGTATTATAGTAGTTATATTCTTGTACATAGGAGCAGTATTATAGCAGTTATATTCTTGTACATAGGAGCAGTATTATAGTAGTTATATTCTTGTACATAGGAGCAGTATTTTAGTAGTTATATTCTTGTACATAGGGGCAGTATTATAGTAGTTTTATTCCTGTACATAGGGGGCAGTATTATAGTAGTTATATTCTTGTACATAGGAGCAGTATTATAGTAGTTTATATTCTTGTACATAGGAGCAGTATTACAGTAGTTATATTCTTGTACATAGGAGCAGTATTACAGTAGTTATATTCTTGTACATAGGAGCAGTATTATAGTAGTTATATTCTTGTACATAGGGGCAGTATTATAGTAGTTATATTCTTGTACATAGGAATAGTATTATAGTAGTTTATATTCATGTACATAGGGGCAGTATTATAGTAGTTATATTCTTGTACATAAGGGACAGTATTATAGTAGTTATATTCTTGTACATAGGGGCAGTATTATAGTAGTTATATTCTTGTACATGGGAGTAGTATTATAGTAGTTTATATTCATGTACATAGGGGCAGTATTATAGTAGTTTATATTCTTGTACATAGGGGCAGTATTATAGTAGTTATATTCTTGTACATAGGGGCAGTATTATAGTAGTTATATTCTTGTACATAGGGGCAGTATTATAGTAGTTATATTCTTGTACATAGGGGCAGTATTATAGTAGTTATATTCTTGTACATAGGAGCAGTATTATAGTAGCTATATTCTTTTACATAGGGGCAGTATTATAGTAGTTATATTCTTGTACATAGGGGGCAGTATTATAGTAGTTATATTCTTGTACATAGGAGTAGTATTATAGTAGTTTATATTCATGTACATAGGGGCAGTATTATAGTAGTTATATTCCTGTACATAGGGGGCAGTATTATAGTAGTTATATTCTTGTACATAGGAGCAGTATTACAGTAGTTATATTCTTGTACATAGGAGCAGTATTACAGTAGTTATATTCTTGTACATAGGAGCAGTATTATAGTAGTTATATTCTTGTACATAGGAATATTATTATAGTAGTTTATATTCATGTACATAGGGGCAGTATTATAGTAGTTATATTCTTGTACATAAGGGACAGTATTATAGTAGTTATATTCTTGTACATAGGAGCAGTGTTATAGTAGTTATATTCTTGTACATAGGAGTAGTATTATAGTAGTTTATATTCATGTACATAGGGGCAGTATTATAGTAGTTTATATTCTTGTACATAGGGGCAGTATTATAGTAGTTATATTCTTGTACATAGGGGCAGTATTATAGTAGTTATATTCTTGTACATAGGGGCAGTATTATAGTAGTTATATTCTTGTACATAGGGGCAGTATTATAGTAGTTATATTCTTGTACATAGGAGCAGTATTATAGTAGCTATATTCTTTTACATAGGGGCAGTATTATAGTAGTTATATTCTTGTACATAGGGGGCAGTATTATAGTAGTTATATTCTTGTACATAGGAGTAGTATTATAGTAGTTTATATTCATGTACATAGGGGCAGTATTATAGTAGTTATATTCCTGTACATAGGGGGCAGTATTATAGTAGTTATATTCTTGTACATAGGAGCAGTATTATAGTAGTTTATATTCTTGTACATAGGGGCAGTATTATAGTAGTTATATTCTTGTACATAGGAGCAGTATTACAGTAGTTATATTCTTGTACATAGGAGCAGTATTATAGTAGTTATATTCTTGTACATAGGAGCAGTATTTTAGTAGTTATATTCCTGTCCATAGGGGGCAGTATTATAGTAGTTATATTCTTGTACATAGGAGCAGTATTACAGTAGTTATATTCTTGTACATAGGAGCAGTATTATTGCAGTTATATTCTTGTACATAGATGCACTATTATAGTAGTTATATTCTTGTACATAGGAGCAGTATTATAGCAGTTATATTCTTGTACATAGGAGCAGTATTATAGTAGTTATATTGTACATAGGGGCAGTATTAGAGTAGTTATATTCTTGTACATAGGAGCAGTATTATTGCAGTTATATTCTTGTACATAGATGCACTATTATAGTAGTTATATTCTTGTACATAGGAGCACTATTATAGCAGTTATATTCTTGTACATAGGAGCAGTATTATAGTAGTTATATTTTTGCACATAGGAGCAGTATTTTAGTAGTTATATTCTTGTACATAGGGGCAGTATTATAGTAGTTATATTCCTGTACATAGGAGCAGTATTATAGTAGTTATATTCTTGTACATAGGAGTAGTATTATAGTAGTTTATATTCATGTACATAGGGGCAGTATTATAGTAGTTATATTCTTGTACATAGGGGCAGTATTATAGTAGTTATATTCTTGTACATAGGGGCAGTATTATAGTAGTTATATTCTTGTATATAGGGGCAGTATTTCAATTGTTATTTAATAGTATAGTATGCATTTAAACACTTAATTTACATAAAGCGTATGTTTTCTACTTCTGTGCTAGTTTCTGTAGCTGATCTGTCAGTTTTTTCAACAAGGAACTTTAAATGCCAACATTTTAATTCCTCCTCTACGTTGCTGACTCTTTCTATTCTTTTATGTTGGGCTCTGCTGTAAAATGGAGCATTTATTATCGGAGAAGTTTGCCCCCTCCACATCGAGCTATTCTGCAATTTCGTCTTTGTTACAAAATGAGTCTTTTCATGTTCAGATTTTGCTGTTTTCTTTTTCAGTCAGTAAATGACGGGTCCGGTGTAAAAGGATTTGTCGCCATTTTCTTGTTTTCTCTGTAAATAGAGCTGCTGAACAAAAAAAAAAGTCAGATACAATTTATGTTTTGTGAAAATCGTTAAATAATAAGCCTTTAGCTGAGAGCCGGACCGAGGAGGAAAGCTTTGGCTCCTGGTACACACGGATACAGGGCGTCTGCAGAGAGTGGCGGATCTTGGGGCGAGGGTGTCTGTCTGTCCGTCTATGTCGACCTTCCAAAACCAGTTTGTTTTCATTGCACTGATGTATCTAAAATGAACAAAAGGAAAATTTTGCAAGTAGTTTTGATTCAAAATCTGTTCTAGTTTTGTGTTTTCAGCTCCTGTGCTGATTTATACATCTCCATGGTTACAGACTACAAGCGTTCTCTGCGTAGTCTGATTCTGTTGTACTCTATTTTTTGCAAAGTACTTTTTACCTTTTAAATATATACATATATTTTTTTATTGTCACTGAATATTGAAAGTTGGCCTCTCATGCCCAGGTTTAGGAATGGCTCGAGCGACTGGCACAGCCGGATACCAACTGCAAAGGCATCCCGTTAGTAACATGCCACTGCATACTGGGCATCACCAATGGGCTGACAAGGCAGCTCTGTAAGGGTAAAACCCCTCAGGTGCTACAGTTCCCATTTACCGTAGCCTCTAAAGCATTAAACTACCAGTCAACATTAAAAGTCTGTAGACAGGGGTATACCGTGTATAGCAGCAGACCATGCGGACACTGTAGGGCCCATGAATTGTGGGGGGACCCGGGGCTGCTCTGCGCTGGGCCCCCTGTCCTCTGCATGTCATCACGATTTCAGCGTGTTCGCATCCTCAGGACACTGATACTGTTGAGTACAATGGTGAATCGGGGAGCCTACGGCCTACATCGCGCCTGCAGTGCTGAGACCTTAGTACGCAAATTGCACTGACCAGAGAAGCATGCCGGAGGATGCGGCCGAGGTGAGTATTGTTTATGTTCTTAAATATCAGTAACTGTGGGGGCCGATGTTACTGAATGGGGGGCTGATAGGGGGCCAATCGTACTGAATGAGGATCCGGTGAGGGTAAATCATACTGAATGGAGAGCTTTGTGGGGGACCTGTCGTACTGAATTTGGAGCTGGTGAGGTTCTACTCATACTGAGTGAGGGTCTCATAGGGGCAAATCATACTGAATGGAGAGCTGGTGGGGGTCTAGTCATACTGAATGGAAAGCTGGTGGGGTCTAGCCATACTGAATGGAGAGCTGGTGGGGGCTAGTCATACTGAATGGAGAGCTGGTGGGGGTCTATTCATACTGAATGGAGAGCTGGTGGAGGTCTAGTCATACTGAATGGAGAGCTGGTGGGGGTCTAGTCATATTGAATGGAGAGCTGGTGGGGGTCTAGTCATACTGAATGGAGAGCTGGTGGGGGCTAGTCATACTGAATGGAGAGCTGGTGGGGGCTAGTCATACTGAATGGAGAGCTGGTGGGGGCTAGTCATACTGAATGGAGAGCTGGTGGGGTCTAGTCATACTGAATGGAGAGCTGGTGGGGGTCTAGTCATACTGAATGGAGAGCTGGTGGGGGGCTAGGCATACTGAATGGAGAGCTGGTGGGGGTCTAGTAATACTGAATGGAGAGCTGGTGGGGGGCTAGTCATACTGAATGGAGAGCTGGTGGGGGGCTAGTCATACTGAATGGAGAGCTGGTGGGGGGCTAGTCATACTGAATGGAGAGTTAGTGTGGGCTAATCATACTGAATGGGGAATTAATGGTGGTCTAGTAATATTGAATAATTGGCTGATGGAGGCAGATCTTACTGAATGGGGGGCTGTGAGAACCATAATACTGTGTGAGTGGCAGTAAAGGACCCTATATTGAGTTGGGTACGGTGAGGGTCATCATTCTTTGTTGGGAACTGGGGTTGCCCTAATACTGTGAGGAGCAGTGGACATTCTTATGCTGAGTGGTGGGCTGTGGAGAGTTGTGGGGGCCATTGTACTGTGTGTGGGGCTGTGGGATTATGGTAAATGGCAAGACCTCAAAAGTTGTTGGATTCCCACTAAGTGCCACCCACAACATATTATTTGTTGTCATCCAGCTTCCCCGACCGTAGAGCTGATATATACTGGGGAAGGGGTATTCCGCTATTTTAAGGAAAAAGCTCTTTAATTATTTAGAATGATGATCTAAAACATCTACAAAGTTTCCTCATAAACGATCTTCGGCCCCGTGACTCAGACGTCAGGTACCCAGCGAGACGGCTTTATTAGACAGCTGTGTTTATTACTGGTAATTAACGATGGCCAAATGTCCCTGACAGCGGGAGACATTTATCCTCATAATGCCGCTCCCCCAGGCATGGATGATGGGAACAAATCTATTTCTCCCTCTCTTTAGCATCTCGCCGGCTGCCAGGTTCTTGGGTTTTTTTAAATTCAGTTTTAATTACCTCGTTATCCTGAGATCTGCTCTCCCATGCTTTATGTTTGTTAGTTTTATTTTATAATGGTAGAGAAATGTCAAAAACCTGCCATGCAGTTGGTAATGTGCCGCCAGGTAGTGTTCGTGGCTAACTGCACTGATGAAGGTGTGATCACAGGGGCTCCCAACAACAGGATCAGCCGGGATCAGCAGATAGAATCTTTCATTAAAAAAAGTACCATAGTTTATCTTGCAGTATTCTATTGTCAGCTTTTTGCATTTCTTCCTTCTTTTCATCACCTTTCTGTATCCTGCTTGATTATGAAGCTGCAGGTTTTTAGCACAGTTGGCTTTTCCCGTAAAGCTGGCTGCAGGCTTTTAGCACAGTTGGCCTTTCCCGTAAAGCTGGCTGCAGGCTTTTAGCACAGTTGGCCTTTCCCGTAAAGCTGGCTGCAGGCTTTTAGCACAGTTGGCCTTTCCCGTAAAGCTGGCTGCAGGCTTTTAGCACAGTTGGCCTTTCCCGTAAAGATGGCTGCAGGTTTTTAGCACAGTTGGCCTTTCCCGTAAAGCTGGCTGCAGGTTTTTAGCACAGTTGGCCTTTCCCGTAAAGCTGGCTGCAGGCTTTTAGCACAGTTGGCCTTTCCCGTAAAGCTGTTTCTCTTCTCTGCCTATGTGCCAGTGTCTTTCCCTTCTTCTCTGTCGCTAACATGACTATACCATTTATATGACCGGCTCACAGATATATCATTTGCTCTTTGGTAATAATACTGACCTCTTATGAGGGAGGTTAGGAATATAGAGGTGGGATCTAAAAAACAAAAATGCGAAATAAGTCTTCACACAATGTTTATAACCTGTAAGAAGCCACTGCGGCATAGTGCACATAGTTCTGTATAAGAGCTGAGGACACAAATGGAATCTGATTTCTGTTTTGCTACTTTGTTGCAACACCTGCTTTCTCTGTCATACTGGATTATGGAGCTGCAGGTTTTGAGCACAGTGAGCTTTCCCTGTAAAGCTGATTTTTCGTCTCTTCTTGCTTTTGCCTCTGTGCCATTGTCTCCCTCCCTTTTTTTTCTCTCTGATATACACATTACAAAGCAAGCTGTAATTTATAGGCAGCTCATAGTCCCAACCATATAGCTTGTTGTGTGTGAATAATACTGACCTGTGGTGGCCATAAATGCTTCTGCCATGATGAGAAGGAGGTTAGGAATGAGCAGGCATGGGATATGTAGATGTAACAGTAGTCTTCATACAGTTTATTGTATGGAACCAATGAGCAGCAACTCCCTGCAGCGATATTACACACAATGATCGGCCATTGAGATGTGAACACAAAACAGGAGGAAGATTTGTACAACAAGATTGTATTCTATACCCGACACATCCATTTGATAGTGGCTCTTTAAAGATGGACATCCTGTTATATTATGGAACCTTACATGTTCTCTTTAACTAGCTGGGGTATTGGGGGCTTGAAAAAATTGAATTTGCGTGGGCAGAAAAGGATAAAATCTGAAGCCTCTTTATTAATCAGCAATGCTTAAAATTTTGCAGTTGCAAGCAGTGGCGTAACTAGAGTCGGATGGGCAAAATCTGGACCTGGACCCATCACCCGCCAGTCTCCGCATGTTGGTCAGATGTATGGACCCTATGTAGTGTTCTAAATCCTCTAAGGACGTACAAGTTGTCCACTTTCCCCATTATGTAGTAATGTCCCCCATCTTGGACTCCATCCTGGTATTTACCACTTATCCTGGGCCCCGTCCTGGTATATATGTATATATTTCCCCCATCCTGGTATACATCCCCCATCCTGGTATATATATATATATGTATATACACTGCTCAAAAAAATAGCGGGAACACTAAAATCCCACATCCAAGATATCACTGAATGAAATATTCCAGTTGTAAATGTTTATTCATTACTTAGTGGAATGCGTTGAGAACAATAAAACCTAAAAATGATCAACGTAAATCACAACTAATATAACACGGAGGTCTGGAGTTGGAATGATGCTCAAAATCAAAGTGGAAAATGAAGTTACAGCCTAATCCAACTTCAGTGGAAATGCCTCAAGACAAGGAAATGATGCTCAGTAGTGTGTGTGGCCTCCATGTGCCTGTATGACCTCCCTACAACCCCTGGGCATGCTCCTGATGAGACGGCGGATGGTCTCCTGAGGGATCTTCTCCCAGACCTGAACTAAAGCATCCGACAACTTCTGGACAGTCTGTGGTGCAACGTGACGTTGGTGGATGGAGCGAGACATGATGTCCCAGATGTGTTCAATCTGATTCAGGTCTGGGGAACGGGCGGGCCAGTCCATAGCTTCAATGCCTTCATCTTGCAGGAACTGCTGACACACTCCCCCACATGAGGTCTGGCATTGTCCTGCATTAGGAGGAACTCAGGGTCAGCCGCACCAGCATATGGTCTCACAAGGGGGCTGAGGATCTCATCTCGGTACCTAATGGCAGTCAGGCTACCTCTGGCGAGCACATGAAGGCCTGTGTGGCCCTCCAAAGAAATGCCACCCCACACCATTACTGACCCACTGCCAAACCGGTCATGCTGGAGGATGTTGCAGGCAGCAGAACGTTCTCCATCGCGTCTCCAGACTCTGTCAACGTCTGTCACATGTGCTCAGTGTGAACCTGCTTTGATCTGTGAAGAGCACAGGGCGCCAGTGGCGAATTTCCCAATCCTGGTGTTCTGTGGCAAATACCAAGCGTCCTGCATGGTTTTGGGCAGTGAGCACAACCCCCATCTGTGGACGTCGGGCACTCAGACCATCCTCATGGAGTCGGTTTCTAACCGTTTGTGCAGACACATGCACATTTGTGGCCTGCTGGAGGTCATTTTGCAGGGCTCTGGCAGTGCTCCTCCTGTTCATCCTTGCACAAAGGTGGAGGTAGCGGTCCTGCTGCTGGGTTGTTGCCCTCCTACGGCCCCCTCCACGTCTCCTGGTGTACTGGCCTTTCTCCTGGTAGCGCCTCCAGCCTCTGGACACTACGCTGACAGACACAGCAAACCTTGCTACAGCTCGCATTGATGTGCCATCCTGGATGAGCTGCACTACCTGAGCCACTTGTGTGGGTTGTAGAGTCCGTCTCATTCTACCACGAGTGTGAAAGCACAACCAACATTCAAAAGTGACCAAAACATCAGCCAGAAAGCATTGGTATCGAGATGTGGTCTGTGGTCCCCACCTGCAGAATCACTCCTTTATTGAGGGTGTCTTGATAATTGCCAATAATTTCCATCTGTTGTCTATTCCATTTGCACAACAGCATGTGAAATCGATTGCCAATCAGTGTTGCTTCCTAAGTGGACAGTTTGATTTCACAGAAGTTTCATTTACTTGGAGTTACATTCTGTTGTTTAAGTGTTCCCTTTATTTTTTTGTGCAGTGTATATGTGACCCCCATCCTGGTGTATATGTATGTATGTATGTATGTGTGTGTGTGTGTATATATATATATATATATACTGTATATATCCCCCATTTTGGTATATGTCCCCCATTCTTTAATACATAGAAGAAAAAAAAAAACATTCTACTCCCCTTCCCTCCGCTCCCCGTCATGCAGTGTCCTCTTTTGAAGATGACATCTGACTTAGTATGCGAGCGACGGGGATACATATCCTGGCACCCCCTGTCAAGTACACGTCGATGTCAGCTGCTGGCCTCTGATCCCGGCGGATCTCTGTGTCGCAATACACTTCAGCTGAATGTGCGTCCAAGGACGCACAACCAGTTGAAGTTTGTGCTGGCTGAGAGCTCACCACCTGCACGGGAACTCCACGACCAAGATTGTTTCTCCCCTGGTTACACAGGCTGCTCAAATGAATCTTGAAGAAACCTGTGTTGTCATCAATATATGATACACTTCTATCTACCACTAGGGGGAGCACACCACAGATACAATTATAGATTTATGCAGTAAGCTCCTCAGCTCCCTCTAGTGGTGGCTGCAGGGAGACAGATTTTTATTCATGATTTCTATTGTCAGTGCAGGAGATTTTGGAGATTGTATCTGAAAAAAAAAATTGAGCTCGACCATAAAAATATAAAAATTAAAGATTCAGTAAAAAATAAAAAGATTCCTGGCAACAGGTGAGGCATATCCGTGGTACCTGCTACAATTCATTACTTGTTTAGCTGGAGTTCCTAGAGAAAATGGTCTTCAGGCAATTTATCATTCTGATCTCGGAAGCAGAACGCCCGTGTATAAACAACATTAAGAAATATCTCTCGGCTTTCTTAGGCCGCTCTCAAGACAGCTGAGGCTGCAATATCTGGATACTCAGGAGATTTTAGTTTGCTTAAGTTAAATTGAGGGTTTTAAAGGCTTGAGAAGAAATGGACTGCGCTCTGCCGCCGGTATATGCCGCAACGCATTAATGTCATGGCACCGGCTGAAAGAAGGGCGTGCTGGAGAGAAGTAACAGACTGCGCTCTGCCGCCGGTATATGCCGCAACGCATTAATGTCATGGCACTGGCTGAAAGAAGGGCGTGCTGGAGAGAAGTAACAGACTGCGCTCTGCCACCGATATATACCGCAACGCATTAATGTCATGGCACCGGCTGAAAGAAGGGCGTGCTGGAGAGAAGTAACAGACTGCGCACTGCCGCCGGTATATGCCGCAACGCATTAATGTCATGGCATCGGCTGAAAGAAGGGCGTGCTGGAGAGAAGTAACAGACTGCTCTCTGCCGCCGGTATATGCCGCAACGCATTAATGTCATGGCATCGGCTGAAAGAAGGGCGTGCTGGAGAGAAGTAACAGACTGCCCTCTGCCGCCGGTATATGCCGCAACGCATTAATGTCATGGCACCGGCTGAAAGAAGGGCGTGCTGGAGAGAAGTAACAGACTGCGCTCTGCCGCCGGTATATACCACAATGCATTAATGTCATGGCACCGGCTGAAAGAAGGGCGTGCTGGAGAGAAGTAACAGACTGCGCTCTGCCGCCGATATATACCGCAACGCATTAATGTCATGGCACCGGCTGAAAGAAGGGCGTGCTGGAGAGAAGTAACAGACTGCGCTCTGCCGCCGGTATATGCCGCAACGCATTAATGTCATGGCACCGGCTGAAAGAAGGGCGTGCTGGAGAGAAGTAACAGACTGCGCTCTGCCGCCGATATATACCGCAACGCATTAATGTCATGGCACCGGCTGAAAGAAGGGCGTGCTGGAGAGAAGTAACAGACTGTGCTCTGCCGCCGATATATACCGCAACGCATTAATGTCATGGCACTGGCTGAAAGAAGGGCGTGCTGGAGAGAAGTAACAGACTGCGCTCTGCCGCCGGTATATGCCGCAACGCATTAATGTCATGGCACTGGCTGAAAGAAGGGCGTGCTGAAGAGAAGTAACAGACTGCGCTCTGCCGCCGGTATATGCCGCAACGCATTAATGTCATGGCACCGGCTGAAAGAAGGGCGTGCTGGAGAGAAGTAACAGACAGTTGGGGCTTTCTGGGGCTTCTTTTGAATAGTTGCAGTACTTCGCTCGCTGTAATTTTGGGGCTAAATTCTCCTTTCTTGTAGGGTATAATAATTCTATCATTTCTGATAAGCAAAGCAGCTCTCCATGTACTGACATCCTGCTGAGCTTGTGGTGTTTGCTCCTGTAGCTGCAGGTCTGGAGTTTAGTGGGCCTTCTCCGTCGTCTCCTTTTACACACTAATTGTTGTGCCATCTGCGATGTTTGTGAAGAAAGCGCGGTTCAGAGGGCGCCACGGGCAATTATATCATCTTCGAAATGAATCGCCCTTGCCACAGATGTATCTACCATGCTCGGGAAGAGATTAGTTAAGAACAAAGGAGCACGGTGTACCACAAATGACTACGGACCTGCTCCAAGTACAGGTGAAGCAGATGGTTGCCTGCCAAAAAAAAACATAGCAGTGTGAAAAAGCAAAAAGCCTCTTCCTTCAATAGTGTATTGTGCACAGTTGGCTGAAGCAGGAGCCTCTCCCCTCTGCACAAAGGTCCAAGTAATCAACCTGGCTAACTTGGTGTTCTACCAGCCAAACATGACAGAGATCTTCAGGAAATTAACCCCTGTGTTTTCTGCGGGATTCCTACAAAACTCAGCAGACTAATAAACCATTTGTAATATTTTATCTTTCATTACTAAACTTAGTGTTCCTTTAATTAGGTCATTGTGAAGTCTCGCTTCTAATTCAGGCAATACGGCATGACAATGCGATGGTTCTGTGTAAATTCTGGGACTTGTGGTGCCATCCAAACAACTTAAGGGATAACTTTTATCTCTGGTGCTAGCCCTGGGTTTGGCAGCTGTTTAAGTTCCTGTATTCCTGTTGCTTACTGCCAGTTATGTTCACTTGACCTGGTCCACATCCCTGCTCTCTGCTCCTGTGGTTATATTTTGATTATTCTGTTTTCCGACCTTGGGTCATAAACTTACCACCAGTTTGCTTTCCAATATTGTCTCTGACTTTGATCTCCAGGTAACGACTCCTCCTATTGGTGCAGAATCCAACCAGAGGAGCAGCACTTTTAGACCTAATACTATCTAATAGACCTGACAGAATAACAAATCTGCAGGTGGTTGGGCATTTAGGAAATAGCGACCACAATATTGTGCAGTTTCACCTGTCTTTCACTAGGGGGACTTGTCAGGGAGTCACAAAAACATTCAACTTTAGGAAGGCAAAGTTTGACCAGCTTAGAGATGCCCTTAATCTGGTAGACTGGGACAATATCCTCAGAAATAAGAATACAGATAATAAATGGGAAATGTTTAAGAACATCCTAAATAGGCACTGTAAGCGGTTTATACCATGTGGGAATAAAAGGACTAGAAATAGGAAAAACCCAATGTGGCTAAACAAAGAAGTAAGACAGGCAATTAACAGTAAAAAGAAAGCATTTGCACTACTAAAGCAGGATGGCACCATTGAAGCTCTAAAAAACTATAGGGAGAAAAATACTTTATCTAAAAAACTAATTAAAGCTGCCAAAAAGGAAACAGAGAAGCACATTGCTAAGGAGAGTAAAACTAATCCCAAACTGTTCTTCAACTATATCAATAGTAAAAGAATAAAAACTGAAAATGTAGGCCCCTTAAAAAATAGTGAGGAAAGAATGGTTGTAGATGACGAGGAAAAAGCTAACATATTAAACACCTTCTTCTCCACGGTATTCACGGTGGAAAATGAAATGCTAGGTGAAATCCCAAGAAACAATGAAAACCCTATATTAAGAGTCACCAATCTAACCCAAGAAGAGGTGCGAAACCGGCTAAATAAGATTAAAATAGATAAATCTCCGGGTCCGGATGGCATACACCCACGAGTACTAAGAGAACTAAGTAATGTAATAGATAAACCATTATTTCTTATTTTTAGTGACTCTATAGCGACAGGGTCTGTTCCGCAGGACTGGCGCATAGCAAATGTGGTGCCAATATTCAAAAAGGGCTCTAAAAGTGAACCTGGAAATTATAGGCCAGTAAAGGCCCCTTCACATTTAGCGACGCTGCAGC